>NW_024870726.1:1282500-1970000 GCF_019054845.1 Dipodomys spectabilis
CAATAAAACCCAGCTACATGTCCTTCTGCAATCTTTAAAGAACATATAATGCCAAGTTTATATAAATCCTTCAAGGAAAAGACTATAAATAAAAATGAAACATGAGAAAAAAATCTCAAAAGCCAATTGTTATATAATTATTAGGAAAATTACAATAAAAATATCAAGCGTGCCACGCATTGAAGTGCCAAGCACAGAAACTCCTGTACCCATGCATGGCTGGTGGAAGCGTGCAGTGGCACACTGGGCTGGAGAGCCCACGGTTGGAGCTGTGTGTTTCTACACTCGCGGGCATGTAACCCCGGGTTTCACTGGAAAATTATGTTCACATAATTTGAATATAATGCTTGTTACAGTTTTATTTATTATTATTTTTTGTCTGTTGTGGGGTCTGAACTCTGGGCCTGGGCGCTGTTCCTCAGCTCTTCAGCTCAAGGCTAGCACTCTACCGCTTGAGCCACAGCACCACTTCCAGCCCTTTCTGTTTATGTGGTGCTGAGGAATCAAATCCAGGGCCTCATGCATGCAAGGCAAGCACTCTACCACCGAGCCACCTTTCCAGTGCAGAGCTTTATTTTTAATAGTTAACAACTGAAATCAATCACCTATCTTTGTTAAGCAAGTGATTGAATAAACTTTGGTATAGCCATGCAATGGAATACCAAGCAGTGCAGTAAAAAGCAGGGGAGTACAGATACACACATAACCTGGGATTATTCCCATAGAGCGATACATTCACTGAAGCAAGCCAATCCCCAAAGAAATGTCAAAGTGGTGTCAGTGACTCAGCTACTCGGGAGGTTTGAGGTCTGGAGGATGGTGGTTCAAGGCCAGCATCATCAATTGCAGGTGAATGGGGTAGATGTAAAGGTGACAGGTCAAATAAAAGACTTCCGTAGGATACTGGCAACTTCACGATCTGAAACTAGATGCAGAATTCTTAACAGGAGATGAGGAAAAGCGCTGCATGTCTAGAGGAGAAATGGATCCTAAGCGACATTAAGAACTTCCAGTACCATTTGTTCATGGCTGTTGGGTCTTCTCGCTTCTCTCAGGACAGAAACCTTGGCACTCTGTCATTGGCTGTATGTGTGCCACTGCCTGGTACAAATAGCCCAGGCGATCGCCACAAACGTGAGGTCACTGTCGTGGATGAAACTCTCCTCTCGCGCCTTTGGAGTGTTTTGGTCCCCGGTCAAGCTAGAAGGGTCTTTGTGGAGTCCTCTCTGGGTTTCATGGATGAGAAGGAAACACGGCTTCCTGGAGCCCCAGGACTGGCCTCCGGCCTCCCCAAGTGCTGTCCTTACTTCTTCCTCCCATTTAGACTGGTGCTTCTGGGAGCCCCTCCTGTGGGTGGAGATGTCCTCCCTGGGGCTTCTGTCCACGATGTTGCTGGGGGGCATTGTCCCCCCTCCACCTCGTCCTGTCCCGGGGCAGCGGGGTCTGTGGGTCTGCGTCAGCTTTTCCTGCTGCAGTGGGGCTGTCCCCTGACTCACGGGCGCAGGAAGAGGGTGTTTTAATGTCGCACGCAGTCAGCAGGCTCTGAGCACCTGCCCTTGCGTCTCCACATGCACCGCAGCCCCCGATGTCACGCGGCCCCCAGCACCTGCCATCTGTCCACAGAGGAAGTGGCGGCTCCGGACCACGGGATCCATGTGTGTGCATGTTTGCTGCTGTGTAGCTATGAACCTGCATGTGTGTGGTGTGTGTATGTGTATGCATGCCTGAGATGGGTGTATCTGTGCTTCTTTTACCCATATGTGCATACATGTGTCTGTAGTTATATGTATGTGGTGTGCACTGTTTGTGAATATGGGTATCTGTGTGGATGTGTGGTTTGTGGGGTATATGTAGGGGTGTGTGTGTATGTGTGTGTGTGTGTGTGTGTGTGCCTGGCCCAGTATACTTCGCAGGGCAGGCTGCGGGCTGGGCCAGGCCTGCAGAGGTGAAGCGAGCCTTCCAGGACAAGCACACAATGGCACACTGCACCCCCCCCCTGTGACCTCCCCCCCCCCCCGCCCGAGGGGCAGAGAGCTGCCCTGCCCCACCCAGCACCTGGCAGCTGCATCCCCACATGCAGAGACCTTGCTGTGGCCTCTGTTCGGCTGGGCAGGGCCTGATTTTGTTGTTCAGGTGTCGATAACTGGACAGCGAATGGCTGAGCAAGGTCCTCACGCCCCGAGTGAGGGCGTGGACTGCTGCCTGGCACGCGCCAGGCTCTGGGTTTGATTCCTGAACTACAGGGGAAAATGAGGCACAACACCACAACAGCGCAGTGTGTGTGCACAGTGGACTTGGCTAGGACGGGAATCTGCGTTTGGGTCCATGGCAGCCCTGCTCCACGACACAAGACTTGGCCACGCCAGGCTCTGTGTGGAAAGTGAATATACAGCTTGTGAGCGGGGACGGGAGGGAAAAACTGGGACAGAGAGAGGCCTGAGGTGACACTGTCCAAGGAGAAAGGCAGCCTCTGCCGGCCTTAACACACTGTCACCCCTCTGCACATCACCTTTATAATAACAATAAAAATACTTTAAAACTTGGCTGCAGATTTGAAAGGGCTTCATCCTTGATCCGTGGCTCACAGGAAGAGGGAGGTGGTTTTGTTTAGCCAGGTTGAGAAGCTGGGTTAATTGCTGGGTAATGCTCAGTCTTCGGACCACAAAACCAGAGTGCAGCAAGAAGCTGTCACTTCTCCCACTCTCCTGGATTCTTGCTCCCCCAAAGCTCCCCCTCCCCACCCCTGTAAGAAAGGCCCACACTGGACATTCGTGAGAAAACAAACTTTCCTGGGCTGCATCCTACCCACTAGGGACCTGAAATACATGTTCCTCGGTGATTACAGAGGCAAAAAGTCCAGCCATGAAGAAGAGCCGAGCCGTGGGACAGACCGGCCACATCCGCAGAATCTCCATTCTCCATCCCCTTGCCTGGACAAAGACGGTGAAGTCTGGTTCCTCAGGCTGGGTTCAGGACCTGCATGCCAGATCTGACTTTGCAACTTGTAGAAGATCATTTTACTAATGTCTGCGTATGTGTGTGTGCACGCATATGTGCATGCTGCACACTGGGCTTGAACTCAGGGCATCACAGTCTTGCTTGGCTTTTTGCTCAAGGCTGGTGTTCTACCGCTTGAGTCACATCTCCACTTCCTGTTAACAAAGCTCCTTGAAATCTAGACTGCAAAGCAACTCACTTTTGTGTCTGGAGCCCCCTAGCTTGGTGCCTGACGCTTACAAGTTCCTGGAAAGGCGGGGAACAGGTACCACAGACAGCTGGGCAGCAGGCATCTGTGAGCTCTACACAGTAGAATTATTCATGGGCCACAATGGTGAAAGACAGATGCTTTAAGAAAGCGGATTTCTGACCAGGGTTTCTTAGATTTCCTGGTGGCTGCCTGCACAGTGTCAGCCCACAATCCATCCTTGTTTTCCTTGCTTTGGTTAGCACCATCCCAGGCTCCATTAAATTAGAATCTTAGGATATTCAGGAATATTAGGGGCCTCTTGTCTCTCTCTGTAGCTGGGGTTCCAGAGAGTCCTGAATGGTTTAAAATAGCATCGTCCTTGTACAATAGCCTTGGGACGTTCCCTCCACAAAGCCTGCTTGAGCCTCAAGAGAGGGTTTTAAACTCGCTGCCTCTGAGCAGAGGAGCCTGTGGAAGCCCCAACAGTCTCGAGCATTTTGTGAAGGCCGCCATGATGTCAGGCAAGGGATCGGAACTCAGGACCCACTGGTTTCTAAGCACAGGCCAGATGTGCAGCCACTGAAACCTCTAATTCCTCTCTAATCAAATTCCATTCCATACAATGTTCCCTTAATGAGCGTCAATGACATTAATTACTGTCCCCTTCACTTAAGAACATGCTCAAGAGTTGCTATTGCCACATGATAGCCCAGGCATAGCTCAGGCCCGAGGAACCTGGGAACAGCTGGTGTTCTTCTTCTTACCCACCCCTCTACCTGAACCCCAGTGAACCGTGTCATTTCAATCCTCACACGAGGCCTTCCTGCCTCCTGGCTCCACATGGGCCAAGGCCAGGAACCGCAGCCGCATCCCCTCACAGGGATGTCGTTACCACAGGGGCATCACTGACTGACTGGCGCACCGAGTTTGGTAAGCACTCTGACATTTCCCAAGGACTGGAGGCGCGAGGTCACTCGCTGGACAGGGGAAGGGCACACTGGAATCCGAGTACAAAGTGCGCAGGGCACTTGGCCCAGAAATTTCTCTTCTGGTGATTGATCCTACTCAATGTTTTGGGCCTGCCTCTGAGGGAGATATCTAAAGTCCGCCTAGGAGTGGACTGGGGAAACCGGTGATGGGATATCCATCAAGTAGGGTCTGTGCATGAAATTAAAACTGAGGCCAATCTGGGTGTGCTGTTCTGGAAGAACGCCTTTGGTGGTGCAGGTGAGAAGTGCAAGGCGGTGATGCAGCGGATGGGGTCTGTTACACACTGTAACACGGTGCAGCGTGCCTGTGTGAGTGCGCACACCTGTGTGCACACATCTCAGGAGGCTGAGATGCGAATGCTGGCGTGGGCTAGCTGTGGGGCAGCGCACTGTGCGTCTGCAGCGACGTCAGAGGGCGGGCCGCCGGACGCAGCGGCTGGCCCCTGCCTGCCCCAGAGCACCATGGGAGAGCAGTCACCATCCTTGTCACCTGGAGCTGTACAGCTATAATGGGCTTCAGTGTTTCAGACAGGGCTCCTATGGAAGGCTCACAGGAAGGCAGGAAGGAGCTGTGGGGGACCGTCAGATGAGCACACGGGGAAACGAGAGTGGGAGAGGAGGCCATCCTGACAGTTGCTCTAAAGCCGCTGCAGCCCCCGACCAGGAGGAAGGGAGTAATTCTCATTCCTTACAATGGAGACGGACATCAGGTCCTACAGCCTCAGCGACCCCGCCCGCTGCCTGGCTATGGGTTAGGAGCTGGTAGAGCCACTCTGAAGGTGTGATTGTCTTTGAGGTGGTCTGGGGAGCGGGGCGGTCTCTCAGGTCTGAAGTGAGGGCTGAGGCTGGGAGCCTGCAGCCCCGGGGGTTCCGTGGTGAGGCAGGCAGTCCGTGGAAACACCTAGAGGCCATACAGGCCAGGAGGACCGGCTCAGGACGACTCGGGACCACCTCGCATGCCCCCAGCTTCTGCAGGCACACATCCAGCTTGGATGCAAAGTTGCACCTGAAGGTGTACAGACTTTTTCTGGTCACTATTTTGCAAACAATACAGTAGAACACCCATTTTTTCCCCCTTTGGTGCCAGCCCTGGAGCTTGATCTCTGGGTGCCACAGCTCCACTTCTGGTTTCCTGGTGGTTCATTGGAGATAAGAGTCTCATGAGGGCTGGGAAGGTGGCTCAATGGTAGAGTGCTTGCCTTGCATGCCTGAGGCCCTGGGTTCGATTCCTCAGTACCACAAAAGCAAAAAGAAAAAAGCCAGAAGTGGCGCTGTGGCTCAAGTGGTAGAGCGCTAGCCTTGAGCTGAAGAGCTGAGGGACAGCGCCCAGGCCCAGAGTTCAGGCCCCACGACCACACTCCCCCCCACCCCCAAATAAAAAAGAGTCTCATGAACTTTCCTGCCTGGGCTGGCTTTGGATCTTGACATTCAGACCTCAGCCTCCTGAGTAGCTAGGATTACAGGTGTGAGCCATCAGCATCCAACTTCTTTCTTAATATTTTTCATTTCATTTGAGCTTTTTTTTTGGGGTCCGGGCGTGGTGCTGGCCCATGGAATCCATCTTTATATTGTGGTTTTCATAGGGTCCTTGGCCTGCCAATATTTGAGGGCTTCACAGGGCAGGAAGTGGGTTGGGTGCTAGTCCAACTCTTTCCATCACCTCTTTCCAGTGTTCCACACTTAAACTGGTGGGCCCCTGGACTTCTTGAGCTTTGGCATCAACATTAGGAAAGAGTTGGTCAAAGAGTTCACCGAGCAGGGCACCAGTGGCTCACGCCTGTAATCCTAGCTACCCAGAAGGCTGAGATCTGAGGGTCAAGGTTCAAAGCCAGCCTGGATAGGAAAGTCTGTGAGACCAGAAAACCACAAGTGGCGCTGTGGCTCAAATGGTAGAGTGCTACCTTGTGCTGAAGAGTTGAGGGACAGCGCCCAGGCCCAGCGTTCAAGCCCCACGACTGACAAAAAAGAAAAAAGAAAAAAAGGAAAAAAAGAGAAAGATTTCACTGCTAGGATCTTGTTTAGCCCCAGCCATCCAATCACTGGGCCGGTTCAAGGACAACAGCTTTATTCCATTATATAACAAATCTTACTAGGGCAGAGAATTAATTTGTTAAAACATTTGCAAGATAATATACAGTGTGGAGACCTGAGGACAGACTCACGGCTTACTAGTTGTCAAATGAGAATATTTTCTACAGGTTCTAAATTTGACACTAGTACTGATGAGTGTCTAACTTGAAAAGAGTGTGGGGTGTGGGTGTGTAAAACAGTGAATCTCAGTTATAGACAAACCTTACGTAAATTAAGGAACAACCAAGCAGGGGAAGCGATTGCTATGGGCATGTGGCTTGGTGTCCAGCCTCCTGGAATGGAAAGAGTAGATGCAATGGTGGGAGAGCAGGGGGCATCTGTATGCGGCTGCTCATTCCAAAGCTTCTCAGGTGGGCAGTGGAGAGCTGGGCCTCACCATTCCAGAGAGTCTCCAAGGTGGTGTCTCAGAAAGGCGCTACTTCTTTTTCTCCTTTTTTCCTTTCTTTTTCCCTTTAGCCCTCTCTTTCTCTTTGCCACCCAAGTTTAATGCGGAGAGGCGTCTCTTCCCCAGGGGGGTCTTTGCATACCAGTTCTGAAACAAAAGACATAGTTGGGAAAAAAAAATCAAAAGTGACCAAGACTAAGACCAGCCTGCTAGGAGGCAGCAGCCAGCAGCCCTTACCCTTTGGGCGATATGTTGAACATGAACTCCTCTTCCCGGATTTCCTAGTCTAGATTTCTGCGTGACCCAACACTTTACCCAAGGACTTTGTCGTTTCAGAGAATCAGAGAGAATCACCTGGATCAAGACATCTGCTTCCTTGGCACATTGCTGTGTCCCGAAGATGTGCATTTTCTTGGAAATGTGACCGGCCCTTGGGCCACCTGGTGGCCAGGTGAGGCCACAGGAACCATTCCCAGCCTCCGAGGAGGACTGAAAAATGTGGCAGAAAAGTGGAGCCAAAACAGCAGTGAAGGACTGAGTGGCTGGGACCATCTCCAGTCATGGCTGTTTGAAACCTGAGAAGCATTTTGCTTTATGAACTCTACAGTTACCGTATTTCACAAAATGATCACACTATGTCATTTATCAGCGGACATACAGGGAATTTTCAATTTCTTATTTGTTGTGAACCATGCTGCCACTCACGATGTTATGGAATATGAGAGGTTATGGAATATGAGCATCTTCAGTCTAACTTGACCTGGTCAAGTTGCTTTCTAAAGTGCGGATCATTTGCTTTCTCTGGTCTTCTAGGTGTTAGTTTAGCTGGATATAAATATTATGTGGGTAGTTATGTTTCCTCAGCACTTTCTAGGTACAATTCCACTGTCTTCTGGCATCCATTGCTGTCAAAAAGATGGCTGATTGTCTGGCTACTGTTTGTTTGCATGTAATCTGGGAGCTTCTAAGCTTGTTCATCTTATGATTTCTAGTCATAGACCTGGATATGGATTTATTTTTAATGTTTTACCTCAGGAAAATTCTAGCATGCATTTCATCAACTAATTGTTCTTCTAGTTTTTCTTTTTAATTTATTCTGTCTAGACCATCTGTTAGTTGAATACTATTGTCTTCAGCCTGTGTTCTGGGGTGCTGGGTTTTCTGTTTTCCTGTATGGTTTTCTAAGGGAATGCCCAAGACTGCCCTTTAGTCCACTGGTGTGCTCTCTGGACATGTCTTTCTAGAGCTCATTATTCTTACTTATTTCCATTGAATGTTAACTACCGTAATGTTTATTATTCAGTGTCTATGTGCGTTTGTTTAAAACTCTGTACATTTCTGATAGAAGCCATGTTTTCACTTAATTTCTTGAAAGCCTTAATTACACTCACTTAAACATTCTGTGTACTTGTACTTAATATTAGATTTCTGAAAATGTTTCAGCGTTCTGATTTTTCACATTCATTTTGAGTGTAAAACTTTGCTTTGTCTCTTTCACTCTCATTTGTCCTTCCCTAGCAGTTCTGCAATTGTTTCTAAAGGTCTTCACCAGGGCAACCCCGGATAGTCTGCCTGGCTCAAGGCCAGGAGAGCAGCACGCTCACCCCACCTCTGCCACACCAGGTGACATAGTTCCAGGGTCCTTGCAGGGACTAGGAGGTGGACATCTTTGAGGGGCCACTGTTCTGCCTCCTCTACCTCTCTGCAGCTCAAGCTCCTTACTTGCAAAACAGGGTTGGGAGGGCTATGAGAATTACGATTACTCGATATTTTCTTCATGCCATCCATGGAATAGGGTAACATTTTTTGGAGTAAATGGGGTTAATTACAAGCAATTATCATAGTGCATAGGGCTCAAATAATTCAGGAATTTGATGACAATTGGTCTGTTCCAAAAATGTGTCACTTAACAAATCTATTCAACATATACAGCAGTGGTAGGGGATGGCTGCATGTCTTTGAGAAATGAAGTGAGTGATGCAATCTTCAAGGAGTGTGTGTAAAGAGTGTGTGTATTCTCATTCCAGGGTAACAGCTCCTCTTCTTGAGCAGTAGACGCAGCCCTCAAACACCTGTCACAGGTAGAGAAACTCCCTGAGGTCCCTCAGAATGTTAAAAACCCATACTGAGATTTTAATACCCTAAATCTATTTCCTCAAAATCAGGAGGAAAAGTAGTAGTTTAGAAAAGAGAAAATAGGAGCTGAGAAGGTGGCTCAGTGGTAGAGTGCTTGCCTTGCATGCATGGGGACCTGGGTTCGATTCCTCAGCATCACATAAGCAGAAAAAGCTGGAATTGGTGCTGTGGCTCAAGTGGTAGAATGCTTGCCTTGAGCTGAAGAGCAGTGCCCAGGCCCAGATTTTAAGCCCCACAATTGGCAAAAAAAAAAGAGAGGAAACAATGGAGAATTTCAGAAAATAATATGATCCATGACCATAAGAGGATAAATATTTGCAATCATTACAAACACAGTCTTAAGCCAAAAATTGAACAGGATACTAAATACTAATTAAACAGAATATTCATTCCAACACTTGGCAGACACTTGGTTGGAGTTGAAAATGTTTTCTTCCTTGTTTTTTATTTTTCTCTTCAGTTTAATTAGAGCTGGGTTGAGAAAAATATGGCCGATGGGCCAGACCTCTCCTGTTATCTGTGTTTGCAAACAAAGTTTTATTGGAACCAAACCACAAGCACTCATTTACATACTGTGTAAGGATATGTTGAATAGCTAAGGCAAAGGCTGCATGGGTCTCAGAGCCTGAGGTGTCTGGCATCAGGGCCTTTGCAGAAAACAGTCACTGACCATAGGCTATCCTTACTGGGATTCTTATGACCATTTCTCACCTTTCACTGAAGAATTAGGAGAAGAGTGGAAAAGCGACACATTGAGAAGGGACAGTTCCTGATGTTGAGTGGGCTCTGAGAGGTAACAACTGGAGAGAATTGTCAGCTGGTGACAGGGGTGACCAGTATTATGCTGACCTTCAACTGCATGGGTGTTGGTTTTCTCCCTTGACTTTCTGGTTGGCCAAAGGACCCCCCCCCCTCCCGCAGGTATGGAAAGAGAGAAAGCGGCATTGGAGGAGCACCTGCTGGCCTGGGGCTGAGAGGTGGGCTCCACCCTGGACTGTGCCTTGGACTAGCCACACAAATAGACAAAGCATGCAACTCACAGCCCCTTAGTGTCCTCCTATTGAAGAGGGAGCTGGAAGACGGATCTCCGAGTCTCCTCTAGATCTAAAACATTTTGTGACTGTTCCAGAGTGTGCTCAAGAGTAGGTGCAGCAGGTTTCTCTGAGCTCCCATGTAGTTTTCCAATACAAGGACACAGAAAACTGACAAGTGAATTGTTTTGTGGCAAATACGGTGCCAAATAGCAGTAGCATGAGCATAAGCTAAACTATTTAGGAGTATTTACTCTCCTGACCTTCTTCAATATACAAAAATCTTGTACCTTCATGAAGAGAAGACCAAGGTAAATGTGTGTATGAGGAAGGGTGGTAAGGAAGGGAGAAAGTGAGTGGGAAGGAGGGAGGGAGGAAGGGAAGGAGAGAGAGATTGCTACTTCAAAGCCATTTAATTCTTACATTTGGCTGTCAATTTATAAAGTCATGGGCTATGGTTTTTCTAAAATTTGGAAGATGTATGCTTTATTGCTGAGGCTTAAGATTTTGATTAAAAAATAGCCTGCTTGCCAAAATTCATCATATGTGTCTGAGTTCAAATTCATGAAGCACAGGAATCTAGGGGGAGGGAGTGTCTGCGGCCAGGATTTGCCCCTCCAGTGTCCCGTTTACCTTAAAGCTCTCCTCTTCCTCTTTGTACACCGGGTTCATGGTGGCCATGGCGGTGATGAACTCCACCGCGGTCAGTGGCTTACGGCTTTGCTGCCGGATTCTGCGGTCGGTGAGCACATTTTTGACCACTTCCACTATATGTCCTTGGGTGAAGCCATCAGTGACCTTCGCTAGGCAACTGATATTCAGGCCTTTGCTAAGGACTCCCCCGTTGTGCTGAATGATCTTCTTCCACAGAACTGTTGCAGTAAGACGGCAGAAACAAAGGAGGGTTAGCTACCCCAGAGAAGTGCCGTGAGCCCAGCTCTTCCTACAATCTCATCTTACCAAGAAAGTACATGTTGTCTAAAGCACCATCCCATCCCCTGTCCATGCTTTGCTTTGAGTTTGAGCCCAGATTGGTCTTTTATGTTAAGTAGGAGTAGAAAGACTTGCCACCTCGCTGTGGAGGGAAGCACAGAGGGGTGCGTGCCGCACTGCGGACGGCCTGTCTCCCGCACGTGTTGACATTTTAAAGTGCTAGGAAGCTGCCAGGTGTGATGACCAATGACAAGGATTAGAATAGTAGCAGTACAGAGAAGGACACACCCTTCATGGAACAGCACAGGGCACATCACCTCTCCTGTGGGTGTGTCCTCTCTTGTGGTGGGTGTGCCCTGTGGTCCTTCAGTGGTAAGCGTGTCCTCCTGTAGTAGATGTGCCCTCCTGTGGGCATGTCCTCCTGTGGTAGGTATACCCTTTGTGGGTGTGTCCGCCCTCCCGCCGTGGGTGTGTCCTGTGGTGGGTGTGTCCTCCTGTGGCAGGTGTGAGTCCTATTATGGGTGTGTCTTCTCTCCTGTGGGGGTGTGTCCTTCTCTGTACTGCTACTATTCTAGTCACTGTTATTGGTCACCACACCTGGCAGCTTCCTAGCACTAATTAAAACATGAGCACAAAATAAGCCGAAAATATTTCTAAGCATGTTTGAATGACAGATGATAGCAGGTAAGGAGGATTATTATGTCAATATGGAGTTAGAAACTGGAAACTAGAAACCCCAGTAAAAACAGCAAAAAGCAACAGCAACCAAAGAGCACCATCACTTGCAGAGTGGGATGACTTCTGTCCAACTTGTAACATCGACAGAAAGGACTCACAAGTCAGAGAGGAGACCTGGCAGCTGAAAAGGATCATGCAGAGAGCGAGCAAACAAGCGAGCAAGCAAGCCAGAGTGAGAAGGAGAGAGACAATATGAGGCACCCCAAGCTAGGTCCCCCGGACACTATGGCGAGGATTTAGAGCAACTTCGGTCCTGCTGCACATGGATGGGTTTCCCAATGGGGCTTGAGATCGATCCCTGACAGGTTCACTGCTGCCCAGAGGCTCTCTCTCTCCTGCTTCACTACTAGGTTGTAATGACCACAACCTTGAAGTTCCCTGCCCAGACTTTCTGCCACCTGCCACGAGTCTCAGTCCTGGAATACAGGAAGATAGATAATCACTGGTGTAGGTGATGGTGTAGCACCCACCATTTACGTACATGATGCTGGGTGTCAATGCAGAGCTTGGGTCAAGATTCCTTAAAGCCTAGAACTAATTGATTCCTTTGGTGGACATGCAGTGAGAGCGAGCAGGGAGGGTGTGGCTGCTTGCCCAAGGCCACCTGAGAGGGCAGGGGCACCGGGCTGGCTTCCCCCTTCTGGTGGATGAACTGTGCTCATCAGCTTTTACAAGAATTGCACCTGAGGCTTTCCAGAGCTACTCCATCCCCCAGTCTCTCCCCAACCCCCAGGCTCTTCTGACCCTTGGGTAGTGCTGTGGGAAAGTTGGCTGGGGTCTGGGGTACAGCGAGGCTCGGGTGGGAGGCTCGGAGGGACAGGGACCTGGGGGGGGGGGGCTGGAAGCAGTGGGCTGCCCATGTGGCTGGGAGTGGACTTCATTTTGTGAAAATCCAACCATGTCCAAAAAAGCAAGATGACAGTTATGGCAACCTTCTCAGGCCAAAAAGGAAGGGGAAGAGGGGCACTTGCTACATTTAACTGAGAACCTGAGCTTTGCGGAAGGCCAGCATGTATGTAGTGGAGGTCCTGCAGCATCATGTGAACAACGAGCCAAGCACCCTGAGCATGTGCAGTTCCACACCAGGCTCTGCATCCTGACCGCGTGGCGCTCTGCCTGAACGTGCACCGTGCTGAGCGCTGGGCCGCCCGAGCGTGTGTAGTGCAGCACCAAAGTCTACGTCTATGCCTCACTGAGCGACGCGCGTCCTGCGCAGGTGCGGTGCGGCTCTGGGCGCTGTGTGCTCTGAGCATGCGCCACACAGAGCGAGCGCCGTGCATCCTCGAGCATGCGTGGGACGCCTTCCAGGCTGCCTCCTGGGCATGCTCTGTGCAGCACTGAGCGCTGTGCACTCTGAGCATGCGCAGGGCTCGCCTTTTTTGCTTGGACTCGTGTGCGCGCGCGCACACACACACACACACACACGCACGCACGCACACACACACACCTCCGTTCTGTGGCCAGCCTGCGCGCGGGGAGATGCTGCCCGGACACGCGTGCCCGGGCGTGAGGCTCCCTCGGATGGGGAGGCCCCGTGTGCTGCACTGCTCCCCGTTCTCTTTCCTGCCCTCGCCTCGGCTTCTCGGTCGCCCCGGGCCCCGGGCCCCGGCCGGAGCTCCGGCGACGTGGGCTCGCGTTCGCTATGCCCGGGGGGAGAGGTGAGTAGGCCGATCTGGGTCATGCTGACCCTCGGCAGCCTCCAGTTCCAGACGGTTCTGGGCCCTTGGGTGACTGCCGGACAGACTCCAGGAGGAGAGGCCAGCAGAGGGGCGTCAGGACCGCGGGGAGGAGGCCGGGCAGCAGACAGGGCATCAGCCCGCCTGGCGTGCGCGTGCGCGTGTGTGCTCATGTGCGCGTGTGCATGTGTGCGTGTGTGCGCTCATGTGCGTGTGTATATGTGTGCGTGTGTGCACGTGTGTGCTCATGTGTGCGTGTGTGTGCGTGTGTGGGATTTTCTTTGCTTGATTGGGAGGCCAGGAGGGAGGAGGGCTGGAGTCAGGTGGGGTAAGGCGGGTGGGGTAAGGAGGGTGCCCAGGCTGGGGCTCTGGCCTCAGCGGTCACTCCCCTGCCAGGCCGGGAGGTGTGTGATGAGTGTGATCATGGACGTGTCCACACACCTCCGGACCTCTGCTGCTGGCAGAGCCGTGGATCTACTACCCCCTCAGTGATGGGCCGGAATAGACTGCTTCTGATCACCACCAGGCAGGAGTGGTCCTTCTTTAAGATGGATGCCCAGCCCCTGTGGCTAAGAAAGTGTCAAGGTGACTGCAGGAAGGCTGGGTAGCATTTACCATGTCAGCAAGAATGGGCTTGGACAAATCAACACCAGCAGCCCTCCCCCCCCCCCCACGAAAAAAATGTCTGGAGCATGCGGCTTAGGGGACAGGGCCTTCGGCTGATGGGAGGTGACACCTGCCAGTTTCTCAGCTGCCCACAGGAACAGGGCTGCTCTCTCCTTCCTCTCCCCGATGATGTGACACAGGACAGAGGCCCAGGAAGGAATCTGTCATACAACTTGAGTCTTTAAAGTGCCCGGCATTTATCAAGAGAACAAAATAGCCCACGTCAATTGCTTCATCTCGAAAGGGCTGAAAGTTCCATCAAAGAATAGAAACCTCTCAGCCCAGAGTCAAGAGTAATACTCTAGCCTCTTCAAATTAATAACATCTTACCTCACTTCATAAAAGTCACTTAAAAGATGTGCAGTAAAAAAGAATGGGGGGGGGGAGGGAGAGGGAGAGCGAGAATGGTGCATGAGAATGAGCATGGGAATGTCTGCCAGGGCCAGGGAACCGGCATCCTCAGTGAGAGGCAGTGGCCCTGCCAGCCGCTGCTGCCTCCCTGCGCGCTCCCCCCACTGCCCCCCATCCCTGTACCATCTTGTCCCGGCCCCCCCCCCCCCCATTGCTTTGTTGTCATCCTAGTTCACCATCATTGGCCCCTCTGAGCTGGGAGCAGTGGTCTGGCTCTCATGGCCATGTGACTTAGGCAGCACAAGTATTGGTTCTTGTAGGTCTCATTCCTAAGATCACCTATGACATGCTCCAAACCTCCTTCCTTCACTGGCTGACTGCACAGAGCCTAGGGTGGGCTGTGTGGTCGGGCCACACTGTGGTCAGGCTCTGGATAGATGGACTTAATGGGACCCAAAGCCTCCCGTGCTTACTGTAGGGCACTCATTTCCCAAGCCAAGAGCACAGTTGATCAGGATGGAGTAGGCACACATCGCAGGCAGAGCTGGTGATAAGCTGGTGGCATGCAGTGTGTGGGGGTGGAGGGCTGTTCTCTATCTGAGTAACACTGACGAGGAATGCAAGAACATGTATCCCTTTGGTGTGGGTGGGCCATTGTGGTTGAAGGATCACTAGAATCCAAGACTGACCTAGTGGTTTGCATTGCCACCAGCAGTAATAACCACGACTGCCACGGAACCACCACTGTCCCTCTCATGACCCCCACGGGCAGCCACCACCACTGCTGCCTGTGTCCACACCGTCACCCCCACGCTGCCCCCCACACTGCCCCCACCGCCACGCCACCTCTACCGCCATCTCCAAGCGGCTGCCATGTCTCCCCACCTCCGCCACACCCAACCCCCCGTCACTACCACCACCAGTGTGGGCCTACAAGGGTCCTGCAGGAGCCACGCTCGTGGCATTCCCACCCGGTGTCCTCAGCTGTCTTTGAAGATGGCTGACCCCGTGTCTTCCCCTTGACCTCAGGGAGGGGTGATGGTGACGCTGTGTGGTTGGATCACAAGAAACTTTTCAGCCTGATACTCGAGGCTTCTGTGCACAGGAGGCGCTTCCTCTCAGAGCCCCGCCGCCATGGTGCAGAGCTGTGTGGTACGTGTGGGCTGAGTGGTCCATAGCCACGCTCCGCTTCCCCGATGGACACCCGTGTGAGCTCCCTCCACGCCCTGCCCTGTCAGTCCTCAGGAGACTGCAGCCCCAGCTGACATCCGCACCGTGTTACTCTTCAAGGACTGTGCTCTACTTAGCTCCTCCACCCTCTGCTCCGCCAGAGAGAGCAGTGCGGCCACAAGTAACACAGATGTGGTCAGCAGCCATTCATCGCCCTGTCATTCACTTCTCAAGGCGACCACACCACTGTCTGCTTCCTTCACCTCCCCCACGTTGCCAACTCTCGTATCCTCCTGGGGGCCAGTGTGGAGCTGGAGCTGGGAATTCTGAACACAGTTGTGTAAGAGGGCCACAACAACCCTGTGGAGCAGACGGGAGTAGAGAGTTACATGGTCCCCCACTTCCTGTTTCAGAGCTGAGAACATGGGGCTCAGGTCAGCCTGGTGAAGAAAAACAGTGCTCCAAATGGTGCGCTATTACCATGCTCCATCGCTGTCTAAGCACCCTGTCATCTATCACTGTGCTCCATCGCTGTCCAAGCACCCTCTATCATCTGTCACTGTGCTCCATCGCTGTCCAAGCATCGTCATCTATCACTGTGCTCCATCGCTGTCCAAGCACCCTCCGTCATCTGTCACTGTGCTCCATCGCTGTCCAAGCACCCTCCGTCATCTGTCACTGTGCTCCATCGCTGTCCAAGCACCCTCCGTCATCTATCACTGTGCTCCATCGCTGTCCAAGCACCCTCTGTCATCCTCACTGTGTTCCATCGCTGTCCAAGCACCCTCTGTCATCTATCACTGTGCTCCATCGCTGTCCAAGCACCCTCTGTCATTATCACTGTGCTCCATCGCTGTCCAAGCACCCTCCGTCATCTGTCACTGTGCTCCATCGCTGTCCAAGCACCCTGTCATCTATCACTGTGCTCCATCGCTGTCCAAGCACCCTCCGTCATCTGTCACTGTGCTCCATCGCTGTCCAAGCACCCTCCGTCATCTATCACTGTGCTCCATCGCTGTCCAAGCACCCTCCGTCATCTATCACTGTGCTCCATCGCTGTCCAAGCACCCTCTATCATCTGTCACTGTGCTCCATCGCTGTCCAAGCACCCTCTGTCATCTATCACTGTGCTCTATCGCTGCCCAAGCACCCTCTGTCATCTGTCACTGTGTTCCATCGCTGTCCAAGCACCCTCTGTCATCCTCACTGTGTTCCATCGCTGTCCAAGCACCCTCTGTCATCTGTCACTGTGCTCCATCGCTGTCCAAGCACCCTCTGTCATCTATCACTGTGTTCCATCGCTGTCCAAGCACCCTCTGTCATCTGTCACTGTGCTCCATCGCTGTCCAAGCACCCTCTGTCATCTATCACTGTGCTCCATCGCTGTCCAAGCACCCTCTGTCATCATCACTGTGCTCCATCGCTGTCCAAGCACCCTGTCATCTATCACTGTGCTCCATCGCTGTCCAAGCACCCTCTGTCATCATCACTGTGCTCCATCGCTGTCCAAGCACCCTCTATCATCTGTCACTGTGCTCCATCGCTGTCCAAGCACCCTCTGTCATCTATCACTGTGCTCCATCGCTGTCCAAGCACCCTCTGTCATCTGTCACTGTGCTCCATCGCTGTCCAAGCACCCTCTGTCATCTGTCACTGTGCTCCATCGCTGTCCAAGCACCCTCTGTCATCATCACTGTGTTCTATCGCTGTCCAAGCACCCTCTGTCATCATCACTGTGCTCCATCGCTGTCCAAGCACCCTCTATCATCTGTCACTGTGCTCCATCGCTGTCCAAGCACCCTATGTCATCTATCACTGTGCTCTATCGCTGTCCATGCACCCTCTATCATGATGCTTCACTACTGTCCTGTGGCACAAAATGAGTGAACCTCATCTAGGTGTCAAAAGAACTGTCAGGACTGCCACAGTGACTCATGCCTGTAACCCCAGTGGGAAGTGGCGACAGGGAGATGGTGATTTGCAGCCACTTTGGGCAAACAGCAGGGTCTTGTCACATTGGACCACTTGTGGTGGTGGTGGACGTCTGTGTGTCTGTAATCCCAGCTGTGTGGGAGGCATGGTCTGAGAGCAGCTTGAGGAAAAAGCGTGAGACCCCATGCAGAAGCCAGCAGCCCGCCTGGGGGGCGGAGCCTGGCTCAGCAGCGCCACCCTCCACGGGCCCAATATGCTAACCCCGCCCAGTTCTCTTTCATCTTGGGCAAAGAAAATGTGTCAACAGAGCCAATATTTCCCTTCACATTTCTGGGGTGGTTACCCCAGAAATGCTCATGTCCGGCCCGGGCTGCCCCTCCCCACGCCCGCCGCCCCAGGAGGGCCCCAGGACACTTGCCGTATCTAGAAGCATAGTCTGGCCTGGGGATCAGAATAATTTTCTGGTAAACCTTGCAGAACGATTGGAGTTCGGCGTCAAAAGGGCGCTGCGTGGTCCCCACAATGAGGATCCTGTCGTCAGGCCTCAGGAGCTTCAGGAATTTGGGGAGCTGCTTCTTCAGGCGTTTGGGTTCATTCTGAGAGGAAGAGAGGGGGAACATCAGCCCACATGGAGGAGAAAGAACTGGAAACGAAAGGAAACGCGCTCAGACCCGAACACATGTGGAGAGTGCACTCCCAGACTCCGATGCTCTTCCTAGCCAGGGGGGTTGTAATCGTCGGCATTTCCTGACCTCCACGTCTGGTGTTTGGCGCTGGGATAGGAGAAGGGAGGAATCACCCGAGGGAGCTCAGAAGGAACCCGAAGCTGGTCTCCGCGTGGAAGGCCTGAGGATTCCCTTTGCTGAAGGCAGAACCATGAGGACCCGGGGTCCAAAACACCTGGTCTCGTGGTCCTGAAACCCGTCCCTCCCCAGTGCTTGGGAATAGTTCTGTCACTTCTGTCACGAGGAGGGAAGGGGCTGCTTCCCACCAGTCTGTTCACCCCAGGGGGACTCAGCTGGCCATGTCATCACAGGCAACTAAATGAAGCCTGGCTCTAATGAAGCCTGCCCGGCACAGACAGGGGAAACGTGGAGAGAATGTGGGGGTGAGGGTCAGATACCCAGCATTATCCTGGCGATTTTTGCTCCCATTTGGCCGGTTGGCTGATAGTTGATATAATTTCCTGAGCTTACTACCCCCTAGGAATGGCTTCTTTGAAGAAAGTATGCATTTAGATCCTTGGTCCATTAATAAAATTGGGTTGTCTTGTTAATACTGAGTTGTTACGGCTTAGATAAAAGTCCCATGACCAGGACCTGGTATGTACATATCTGTCCCATCCTGTGAATTGGCATGGCACATCCTTGTTAGTTTCCATTTTCTTTTGTTTAGCTCCTTGTGCCTTGAAAGAGAGATGTGGAAATGTACTCTTCTTTGGATGTGCTCTGGCCCCTTGGGCAGAGGGAAGGGGAAGAGAGGAGACTCAGAAATAAGGGAATTGAAGGACAAGATCAGAAAAGAGGTTGTGCCGGTGTTTCTGATATACAGATGGTGCCCAATCAATGCCTATTGAGTTACTGATTCTCCTCAAGCCCACTGGTCTTCATTCCTTGCTCTTGTGATCCCAACAGTTTGCCCTTCCTGAGGCGGACTCCCTCTTTATCACTGACCGCCTCACCTTTCCACCACCAGCTCCCCAAACCACCCAGAGCAAGCGTGCTCAGGTGGCATTCGAGCAGAGATGTGAGTGGGGAGAATTCCAGCAGACGACAGCAAGTGCAAAGACCGCAGCGTAGAGAGATAGTTGGCAGGTGGCGGGAGCACCAGAGAGGTGCAGGGAGGGGGCGAGGCAGGAGACCTGAGCAGATCGCGGCTGTGCTGAGCCCAATGCGGCAGGACAGCGAGGAACGCGTCTCTTTTCTGGAGAGAGCCATCTTGCTGTCTTCCTTTGGCGGCACACGCGTGCGGAAGGGTCACTTGCTTCAGTGAAGGCCTTACCTCCACTTCTGCACACCTGGGTGATCGCCCGGAATTTCCTGTCCATCTGCGCTGGCCCCGTTTCCGCCGGCCCCGTCTCCGCCGGCCCGCCGCACCGGTTTCAGCGTTGGCCGCTGCATTTTATCTCGTGGATGGCATTTTTGCAGTAAAAGCACCTTTCATTTGGACGAGGCGTACATGTTCTTTTTGTGGTTCGTGGTTTTTGGTGTCACACCTCAGAAATCATGGCCTCATTCAAGATCACAAAGATTCACGCCCACACAAAGGTTTACGGCTTGTCGGGGTAGATGCACCGTGAGTTAATTTTTTCTATACAGTGTGAGGTAGGGGTCTTTTTTTGTTCTTTTGCAGATGCCTGTGAAATGATCATTTCCGCCTTTCCTTGGCTTGGCACCTTTCTTGAGTCAGCTGCCCTCAGAAGGGCAGGCTTACTCCTGGACTCAGTTCTGTGTCATTGACTTGTGTCTCCTCCTTGTGTCAGGGTACCATGGTCAGCATCATTGCAACCTTGTTGTAAGTTGGCTGGGAAGAAAATGGGTGGAGATGGAGGAGACTTTCTTCCAATGCCGTGTTTCTTTCGAAGATTGTTTTGCTTGTGGCCTTTGAATTTCCATAGGAACTTTAGGGTCAGGGTATCAATTTCTGCAAGTGGGGTATTAGAATGCGTATGGAGATGGCATTGGGTCTGCCAGTTGGAGATGACTGTCAGCGGTTATTAAGCCTTTCAAACCACGAATGCAAAAATGTCTTTGCATTTATTGAGAGCTTTCAGATTTCTCCATAATGTGTGTATGTATGTACATACACAGCTTGGCTGAAAATGAAATATACTTATATTTTTGGTGAAGCCTTGCACTTTTATGTCCGGGGTGAATGGTGAGAGCAGTTCGTCCAGCGAGCGGCCTGGGAGCGGTGGGGCCTGTGGGTGTGCCTGTCGGTTCCCTGGGGTCTCAGGGAAGCAGGCCCCTCTGAGGATCCTGGGGGTCGGAGACAGACTTCCTGGGGGCGGGGGCTCGTCTGCCAGGTCTGAGCCTCTCTTCTGCAGCCCAGTTGCTATGGTGATGGTGGTACAACTCCTTAGGCAGGAGGCAACATTACTACTTGCATATCCTGGAATGGCAGGGACCCCTGAAATTAATTAGCCTATTTGGATGACAAATGTTGATCCTGGGTTGCGTGGGGAAGGGCACTGTCGCTGTGGGTGAGGTGCGGTCCCATTAGCAGCGTTGGAAATGAGAGCTTCTCTGCATCTGGGCTGCCTGCCGCCGCGGCTGTGGTCAGAGCTGTCCTCGGCGGGAGACCTGCGTGCCCTCCCCAAACTCCCCCCAACCTCTGCGGGGGAGACCTGCGTGCCCCCCATACTCCCCCCACCTCTGTGGCCCCCTCCCCCTCTGCTCCAGGAGCGCAGGCATTTCAGATCAGATCCGTGGCTGGCCTCTGTGCGGCAATTTCAGCTTGCGTGGCTGCGGTCAGCTCCACAGCCCCCAACAAAGCCGGCGCTTGCTTCCCTGGGGCGCTGCGGTGATGCCCGGGGAGCCCAGCTGGAAGTAACCAGGGGAAACTGTGCAGAGAGGCAGGAGCGGCTGCCAGGCCTCGTTCTGCCCGCCTGGGCCTCCGACATGGTAGCTGCCTGGCTGCAGTCTGCTCCCCTACCCAGGGGCCAGGGCACCGTCCAGGCCCCCACCAGCCAGCACAGGGCTGTGTCTGCAGAGGTGGCAGGGTGGAGCACTCCCACCCCTGGATTTGTCTGGAGTTCCAGAAGCATCCAGGCTTCTCTAGAGCTGTTGGAGTGGTGTGGAGTGGGCAGAAGTAAGTGGTGGGGCGGGGGGGAGGGAGGGTGAGAGCCATGCACCTTTGGCTCTAAAAGGTCCCCACAGGTACTTGAAGGAGGGGGGACATCAGAGGGCCAAGAAGGGTCAGTTCCCGAGTCTTCCTGCCAGGCGGGGTCAGGGAAGGGCCTCAGCCCTGCGTGGCACTGCTGGACGTCCCCTGGGAGCCAGCACACCGTGCCTCCCTCGCCTGTCCGCTGGGCGCCGTCCAGACACGGGCACTGCTCTCCGCCTCCTGCCTGCAGCAGCGCGAGGCTCAGGCTTGGTCCCTGCACTCCGGGAGTCTCCCGACAGGCTCCATGTGCTGAGGGGCCCGTGGCCTCCTGCCAGTCTCCACGTTGGGGTCCGTGGCCTTCTCCACCGCCTCATGGCTTTGGCCAGGCGAGCTTCTTGCATTTTACCTTGGAGCGTCCCTAACCAGAGACGGGCCCGGGGGGCCCGGGAGGACGGTCCACAGGGATGGGGTTTCTGTGAGGGAAGTCCTGGGAATCCCTCAAAGCTGCTCCGGGGCCAGTCTGGCCTTGCTGCTTGTGCTGGCTCGGGAGGCGACAGGCCAGCCCGGCTTCCTGGCTCCTTTGCAGGTGGACAGGCCTCTCTGGGCTCTGGGGTCTGTTTGGGACAGCGGCTGGTGCAGAGGAAGAAAGGACGCTGGGTTCCAGATGTCCCTGCAGTGCAGCGCAGGGTCGGTGGAGGGGCTGCCCGGAGGCTGATGGTCCCCCCGCCACTCTCTGAGAACCTCAGAGGATCCAACAACCACTGCTGTGGCTGCCAGGGGCCTGGTGGCTGAAGAAAGGCAAGTGTAGGAGACGGAGAGGCTGGGAAGGAGGATGGAGCGGGCTGGGCCACAGCCCTGGAGTCCTGAGCTCCCTGTGGAGTTGGTTCCTGCTGTCTAAGCCAGGGTGGCTCAGGACCGTGTGCTTTCATTCCTTGGGGGTTGGGAGGCGCTGGGACTTATCCCAGGATGCAATGCGTGCTCTTCGGTGCAGCAAACACCTGACAGCCGACGGACCTCCTAACCCGGAAGTGTTCCAGGAAAAACTTGTGATTCACCACAAAGCCCGTGTCTGCCAGGGCCTTCCTCCCCTGCAGGATGAATTGGCCAGGCCCTGGGCAGCGGGTAAGAGGGAAGAGTCTGTCTGCACCAGAGGGCCATGCAGCCGGGCTTCTGGAGACGTGGCTCTGTGGGGCGCCCCCTCCTGCCTTCACACCGACTCCCGCCTTCCAAGTCTTTAAAAAATATCCCACGTCTCATTCCTGCCCCGACTCCAGCACGTGCCGGGTTTCCTATTAGTGAACATGTTACCTTCCGCCGATTGGCTGTGGACCATGGTACAGGTGAGCGGTTGTGATGGTTGACAGCCCATCTACAGCTCAAGGAGATTATTAGGAGAGAGAAAGAGAGGCCTCAGACCAAGGGGCCTGGTCTGGCTGGCACCTTTTAACTCGGCAGGTAAAGAAGTGGTCGCGCAGAGAGCTTACGTTACTTGCTCAGGGACACACGGTTGGCTAAGTTGAGAGGCAGAGCAAGCCTGAAAAAAGCCTTTGCTCCCCAGGTCCAGGCCCGCATCTTCCCATCCCCCACCCGGCTGAGTGGCCCTGCCCCTCAGGGACCCCAACTCCCTGGGGGTTCAGGCGGATTCAGCCCAGCCCAGTATGGACGGTCTGGTTCAATGGTTCCTGCAATGTGTTTTTCATTGGTGTGGACTTTCTCCTTCAGTGTCCAGCAGGGGGAGCTAACAGCTGCTTTCCCAGATTAAATAATAAACTTCTAAAGAGTTCCTGAAATGACAGGGCAATCAAAGCTCATTTGGAGAAGAGGAAAAAAAAAAAAGAGCTTTCATTCTTTATCCAAATCATCTCTAACCTTCTAAAAATGATGTATAATACATAAGGTTCAAAAGTGATTAAAATCCTTAGGAATTTAATCAGAAATTCACAGTTAACCACTATTTGCTTTGGTGCAAATTGATGTGGAATAACAATCATGTGTATCTGAATTTTTTTTTAACTTGTGGGAAATTTGCTGGTGATTTGTGGGTGGGAAGTGCGGGGGAGGGGAGCCATCGACAGGAGAGAAAAGGAGGAAGGAAGCAATTGGCCCTGGGCTCCCTGGGGGCCCCCTGAATGCCAGCCACTTAGCAATGCTGTTGACGATCTTTGTTCATAAATTTCAGGCGTTGTGCTATTTATTATTAGGAACAATAGGAAAGCCTAATAATAACCCCTATGTGTGCCACTGGCTGTAACTAGTGGAGTTCTTCAACGTATTCCTTTCCTCTACACATCGGTTTGGGTTAAAAAAAACAACAGCTCCCTCCTCCCATCTCCCCATTTTCCACCATCTTCTCCTAAATGATAGCTCATAAATCAGACCCCTGGATCCCTTCAAACACTGACAAGCACTGAGGATAGAGACACCCGCCACTCCACGTCCGTCTCTCTTGAAATGGCAGATTCCCCGAAACATGGAGGGGGTTCCTGGACACCACCACCGCCCCTCCCTGGGGAGGAAGACCAGGGCCGGAGGAGAAGTGAGAGGATGGAGGGATCCTCACCATCTTTTCCGCGTTCGGGACTTTTTTGTAGAATGTTTTCTCTGTGTCTTCGATCCACACCACGGAGGGCTGAAGCTGTTGAGCCACCTGCAGGGAGGAGAGGGGAGAGAGCAGCCCTGCCAGGTGAACGACATTCCCCCTGAGCAGACGGACGGACGTCTGCTCCACCTGTCACTGGGCGTCCTGGGACGGCCCGGGGATGGCAGGGCTTCAGGGCTGGGCCCGTACCGCTGGCTGTGAGCAGACACAGGCTTTGCTGCTCAGAACCGCCCTGGTGCAGGGCAGGGGCACAGCGCCCCCCTCCCCCCTGCCCAGGCCCTGCCCCCACCCGTGGGGCTTCTCTGACGGATGCACATTTCTGCCCCAGGACTGTGAGCTGCGCTGCAGTCTGGTTTGAGATAAACCAGCTGTGTTCTGCCCAGTGATGGGAACTGGGCCACAGTTTTAATCACAGTCTACTTGCCGTTTGCAGGCTTATTCAGGTTTGCTTATCATGAGAAAACTGGTTTTAGTGCAGGCCCCTGCCATGCCATTTACTCAGCTCTCCTCCGCTGGGCCTTTGTGGAGCCGGGCTTTGTGGCAGAGTTGGGACGAGACTTGACGTGGCCCCTGGATAATTGCTACACACCTAACAATCTCTTCAAAGGCCCCTCGATGGTGAAGTTCAGGTATTTTTTGCAACAGTTTGTGCTTTGTGTGAAACTGGGGCAGATCAAAGCGGTTTCAGCCACAGCGAATGCAGCATTATGAATTCCTATGTGTGTGTTTCTTAAAGCATCATTAAGGCAGCAGGCATGGTTTAAAACCAAAGAGTCATTCCGTGAGCGATGGAAAACCCAGGGAGCAGAGATGGCAGCTGTGTCTGTTTCCCTAGCATTATTTACAGGCAAGGCAGGGCTGGGAAGCAGATTATGTACATTCCAAGGCAAAAGTGGAGCAGGTGTCCATGACTCCCGCCTCAAATCCTAGCGACTTGGAGGCTGAGAATTGGAGGATGGGGGTTTGAGGCCAGTCCAGGCAGAAAAGTTCTCAACTCCTAGCTAGGCTCAATGGGGTCATCCAAGCTGGGTGGGAGGCTGGGCTTGGGAGGATCACCGTGTCAGGCCAGCCAGTCTCCAAAGTCCATGGGACTCCATCTCCACAGAATGAGGCTGGAAAGGATGGCATGCCTGTGACCAGCAACTATGGGAATTCCAAAGTAGGCTGATGAAAATCAGGGTGGGGGTATGGCTCAAGCGGTAGAACACCAACCTAGAAAAGCATGAGGCCTTGAGTTCAAACCATAGATACACAGACACACATACCACACACATACAGACACACACTACACAGACACATACACAGAAGACTCAGTAGTTACTGACTGAACTTGGTCCTGTCCAGCCCAACGCCTGGCTGTTACCGGCGGTCCCCAACACAAGACTGTCAACAGCAGAGCGGCAGCAGCCAGGCTCTCTGGGGTGAGTTCAGGACACAGAGTTTAAGAATTTGGAATCCCCAGTTTTGATCCCAGTGCCCCGGGCGGTGTGGGGTGATTAACTCGAGGCCGGGTGTGTGTGGGGTGCTGCACATGTCAGAGCTGGTGTGCCCAGCCCGGCCTCCCTCTCCTCAGCTCCAGGGGTCCCACAGCACCGTGTCATCCTGGCTACCAAGGGGACATGGAGGCTTGAAGATGAGAAGGAACGGCCCCCACCATGTAGCTGCGAAGCACAGAAGCCGGGCCGGGGCCAGGCTGGAGTGGGGGCACAGCCACATCCAGGGTTCTTTCCAGCGCTCTTCACAAAGAGCAGGGGGGCAGGCAGAGCGACGCCCCAGAGCAGGGGAGGCCCACGGGCTGGGGGGGGGAGGAGAGAGAGCTGGTGAAGGCCACACCCCTCTCCTCTGCTGACCCCAGACGCTGGTCTCTGCCTTTGCGGGATGCCGCGTCTACTGCCGGCCTGCCCACCTGGGCACCGTGAGGACTTTTCCTTTGTCGTGGCCGTGAGGAGTCCATTGTTGGCGCCAGCGTCCCACGACAGCGGTCTCTTTATCCAATATCCAGGACCGGGGATTGTCTCTGCCCTGGATGTAGATCGCCGGAGAGAAAGACGATGGTGCATTCGGTCAGACCGTGGTGGTCATGGCTGAAAGCCCGTGCAGGGGCTGCCCACCCTTCCGGTTCCATGCGTGCGCTGCCCGTGCTGCTCGGCGGTGGCTCCCGCTGACAGGGGCCACGTCGCGTAGTTTCCTAGTTGAAGGCGACACAGCCGCTGGCAGGTTGGAGCTCTCAGCCCGGCGTCAGGTGAGTGATCAGTGCCAGGCCAGGCCACAAGCCTGGTAAGGTGGGACATGCATCGCAGGACACAGGTCATTTATTTAATCAGATCTGCACTGTGATGTGCCAGAGCCACTATGAAGTGACTCTCCAGCTTAAACACCCTACGATTCTCCGAGGAAGTCTGGGGTGTGAGGCAGAGTGAGGGCGGGGGTGCAGAGGAGGCAGGGCCCAGTTCTGGTCATCGAGCTGAGCCACACCGATCACGCTGAGGCCCCAGCGCTCTGCTAGAACGGTGACACCGCAGAAGGTGACACGGGATGTGGATTCTGCCCAAGCAGCATCACCCGACAGGGAAGCCTCGGGCACCTCTGTCAGAGGGCCACACTGCCAGGCCGTGGGGAACACAAGCTTTGGTGTCAGCGTGGAGACAGGGAACAGATCTTCCACTTCACCCTTCCAAAGGCTGGCGCTGCAGGTGCACTCCACCTGACCCGCCCCTCAGCATCGCAGTCTCAGTCTCGCATGGACACTCCTCTCTTGCGTTCGGTACTGTGTGCGCCTGCTGAGCAGTGGCCACGCCCCTTCACGTCCACTTGGCCAGTAGGGGGCTTCCTGTGGTTTCTAGCTCTGCATCTCCCCGCTGCCCATCCCATTTCCTCCGTGGGAATTGCATACTGGCTTGCTCAGCACGTGAAGGTTGCCCCTTCTTTTCTGCTTTGCACAAAGCAGACTGCACTTGGGCTGCAAAATCAGGAGGCTCACGAACCGGGACCATCCTGGGATTTGTAGTTTTACCCCCGGCTCCGATGTTCAGTTGTCAGCACTTGTGGAAGTCGTGAGTGCGGTTCCGTTAACTGTCTGCTCAGGTGGGCACAGTGGGTGGCGGACTGCCACACACACTTGGAAAGTCGTTCCCTTGGCGAGCTTCGGGGTGATATGGAAGGGGTTCCTTGGAGGATGCACTACAAGGAGGCACCCTGCAGAGCGCTTGTGGATCCGTGGCTTTGAGGGCCACAGGCCACACCCTGCGCTGCACCCCACGCCACACCCCGCCACATCCCTTCCCCTCCTACGTACATGGGAGGTCAAGGAGACACAGCAGCAGGAAGCTCTGGGAAAGTGTTAGGGTCTGAGACCAGCATCTGCCTGAACCCCGCAAAGCCAGGACGACCAGATGTCACACTGCAGCCTTGTCGTGGGGGATGAGACGCCCAAAGCATGACCAGCAGGAGACCGGAAATCCACCCCTATCTTGTCCTCCTCTGGCATGAGACCCTCTGATGTCCTGTCCTGGGGCCACAGGTTCCCAGGGGCCCGGGAGCCCACACATGGCCATGGCAGAGAGGAGAGCAGGCGCTGACGGGAGGGAGTGGAGGATGGAGGATGTGGGTACAGGGAGGGCGGGCTCCCAGAGAAGACAGTCGGGTTTGGCCACTTTGTCCTGGAGAACAGGGTGAAGGTCACTTTCCCTCCATCCTTCTGATGAAGCTGCCGCGCAGAGCAGTGCAACGTCCCGACCTTAAGGAGCCATGAAGGAGGATGTGAAACAGAACCAGGGTGCAGGCCGGGGGGCGTGCGTGGCGCTAGGCTCCCGGCCACCCGCGGAAGGGGTCAGAGAGGCTGCCGTGTGTGGTGAGGTGTGCTTGCACCCTAGAATATGTGCAGCCAGGAAGTCTTCATGAGAGTCTCAGCACTACTGGTGTGATAGGAAAGGCCTCCGAAGGTGGGAATCTAGTTGGGTGGATTTGTGGCCCTGGGTGTTGAGAAGGACGAGGCTGGAGGCTGGGAGGTGGCTTGAGGCTTCTCAGGGGGGAGGTCAGAGCCCGAGCGGCCAGGCACCGAGAAGGACCAGGAGTGGACACCAGGGACTGCAGGTGAGGGATGCTTCTAGTTGGCCACTCATGAGACCTAGCTGCAAGGTGAGGGAGGGGCTGCGTGCTGGGGCCTGGGTGGGGGGGTCCGAGGAGGGCAACGCCAAAAGGGCCTGGATGGAGGAGGAAATGACTGGGTCAGTTTGGATTCCGGGGAGCTGGAGGGATGTTGGGTGGTGGGGAAGACTGCCAGGCCCAGGAGAGAGGCAGGGAGGAAAGGAATAGAGCACCAGAGCTCCTGGAGGGGACTGAAGAGGGATGGAGGGGGGAGGGAGAGGGGACAAGGGTGTGTGTGTGTGTGTCCTTGAGGACTCTGAAGGGAAGAGGAGGAGGGCTGGGCTGAGAGGGAAGCAAAGTGTGTGTGTGTGTGTGTGTGTGTCTGTGCACGCACACGCACATTTGCATTCACAGAGAGTGAGCGCGCCATCCTGGAAGGGAAGCCAGGCAGGGATGCAGTTGGGGGCTGGTAGAGGCGGTGGCAGTACCAGCCAGGGGGTTTGATAACCAAGAGGTCATTGGTTGGCCTTGGCCAGGGCAGAGGGGACAGCTGGCAGGTGGCCAGCTGCCGAGGGCTGCATGGACAGAGGCCACGGGACTCTCTGGGACAGTTCTTTTAGAATGACGGGCAGACAGTGAGCTTGGAGCAGGAGAGCTGTGGGGCCAGTCCAGGCTCTGGGCAGAGGGTCCGGGGAGCAAGGAGGTGGGTGGAATGGGAGGGAAGGCGGGAGAGGGACACTGGTCCTCAGTGAGCAGTGATGGAGATGGCTGAAGGGAGGAAAGGAGAGAGGAGAGGGAAGGTGGGCTGACGGCAGTGGGGGCCCCCGCAGGCGTGCTGGCGGATGCGTGGGGCGGGGTGTGGACGGGGAGAGGGGCTTTGCGTACTGCCTGTGCAGAAGCAGCATCGATACGGGAAAGGGGCAGCGTGTCCAGGCTGGCACCGAGGGCAGCTCTCCCCCTTCTACCTGGCACCCATCATCCAAGGTCCCGTCTTTTCAGACCCTGTCCACAGTGGGATTGTAGCAGTGCGGCCATCGCCCAGGCCTCATCCACACAACACGGCATTCCCTTCTCCAGACCGCCTTAGGAGAAGCGCCATCAGTTACGACTGCGACTGCCTGGGTTTACGACTTCACCTAACCCAGCAGTGCTTAGACAGCACCTGGGGACAAGGGCCGTCATGTGTGCAGACTGGGGGTGAGGGAAGCTGCCATGCACACAGACCTGCCTGGGCTGCGAGGTTTTATCCACACAGCTCCCCACCCTCACCCGGATCCACCTGTCACAGCCCATCCTGCCCGAGATTTACCCGCCTACCGCAATTAGTGAGTGCTTCTGAGTTCCCGTATTTTTTTTCCTACACCTATTAACAATAAGGAATTCTGCCAGTTCGCTAATGCAAACATGATGCCCCTTGTGCTCTTAATTTTAATTTTACTACGAAGAGGTTTTAGTTCAAGTGCCCAGAGACAGTTTGAGGTCATGGCCAATTGAATATAATTGATTCATAAAAGGTAGCGTGGCAGGGCGTGGGCACGGCCAGCAGAGGGCTCTTCAGACCCATCAAATCACTACGGCCGCTCCGTGCCGTCAGCTATGGAATGAGACAGATTTCGGCCCAGGTGATCCTTTTCACATTCTAGGAAATGCATACGAACGATTTAAGGACGTCAATTGGGGATTTGATCTTTTGTGTCCCTCAAGGGACACCGTCCAATGGTGACTTTTGGCATTAGTCTCAGGACACAATGGTGGAGCCGTCAGAACCTGCTTTGTGTTCAGGCATGTGGGTTACTGTCATGCTCCCTACAAGTTTTGGGGGTTCTCTGTGACAGGTCCTTGTGCTTGAGAAAAGGAAAGAAGCAGCATTGGCTGAGCAGCCACGTCAGCCTTGTTCTCCCAGGCTGTCTCTCGAATGCTGGCCGTCGGCGGCCAGGTCACTGTGCAGAAGGAAGAGAGGGGCCCAGGCCCACTCGGGGAGAGGGGAACTCCCTGCACCCAGGTGGAAGGCCACGGGTTCTCTGCCTGGCCTCCTTTCTGGGCTCTGCTGGTCATGGCTGTGTAGGCTCTAAGCCTTGGGGTCTGAAGAGAGGCCTGGGGAGCAGGTGCTGGGAAAGGGGCCTCAGGAGGAAGGAGAACTTCCTTGCTAGACCACGAGAACGTTCTTAGCCAACACTGATGCTGGTCCAGGGGCCCCAGCAAGGCCTGTGAAGGAGCCTCCTGTCCCCAGGGCAGGCCCCAGCGACGGCTTTGGAGTCAGGCCTGGCCTTAAATCCAGATTCCTTCCCTATAGTTATACAGTTTTGGTCAAATTCAATACTTTGAATTTTAACTTTCTTTCTTTTTTTTTGTTGGTTGTGGGGCTTGAGCTGGGTCTGGGTGCTGTCTCTCAGCTCTTCAGCTCAAGGCGAGCGCTCTACCACTTGAGCCACAGCGCCACTTCTGGTTTCCTGGTGCTTTATTGGCGATAAGAGTCTAATGGACTTTCCCACCTGGGCTGGCTTTTTGAACCATGATCCTCAGATCTCAGCCTTCTGTGTAGCTAGGATTATAGGCATGAGCCACCAGCACTGGGCTGAATTTTAACTTTTTTATGGGTAAGATGGGGACATTAATTTGTTCCTCATCAGAATTCTGGCATAACAAGAAATGAAAATGAAAAACATGCCTTACTGCTGGGGAGCCCTCGAAATCCGCTCCTCTGCCAGGTGAGTCACAGGATGACGGCCCTGCTCCGTAGCTTAATTTGTCCACAAAACACTCAATGTCCACCATATGCTAAATATTTAACTGGTCCAATAAATATTTTTAATATTTCCAAGATATATATTTTCTTTTCTACTTATAGCTTCAGCCGTGTAGAGAACTTACAACATCAAATATGCAAGTTGTTTTCTTGCAAGATGAATACATTTCTTAAAGATCTGACTTTCTGTTAAAGTTATTATGTGTAAAACACCGAAGTCCCCACAAGAAACCATAACAAAATGAGCTCGAATCTACCATTCTGAAGCAAAATCAAACTAGTGACTCATCTTCCTAGTGTGTTTTTAGGGTGCTGTGGGAGTCACAAATGCCAATATCCAGGGGTGAAATCCTCAAATTCCACAGACCCAGCTTTGCTGCACATGTGACCTGCACACTATGATTTGCACAACATGGCCACTTACTTGGCTTCCTGCCCTGGCCTTACCACACAACATCCCATTTTCCTTTATTAATTAAAAGCAAGTACCTCTTTGCGATGCAGATAGTGGCTCTGTCAATCACACCAGAGCCTCATTGCACATAGTTTTTAATTGAATGACTCCCACAGCAGAGACTGACCTCTGGTCTTCTGTTAATCAACTGTATACACAACAAAGGTGAAGTGTAACAAGATGAGTGTGACAGGCTCTGACACGGAGCAGCCTAGAGGGTGAGTGTGGTGTTCTACATTTTAATAACTTGACATCCAACATTTTGTTGCCCACTGAATGTCAGTCAATTCATGATAATTTTAGTAAGTGCAGCAATAACCTAGATGATTTCAAGACAAAGGCTCTTGATAGCAGGAGCAAATCATCTCCTGGAGCAGGAGGAAATGATCAGGCCATTGGCTCTGTCCTAGATTCACACCAGGAGCCAGCATGCCATGGTGGAAGTGAGAGAAGAGGTACTTAGAGCAGCCCTGTGTCAGGCAGGGGCTGGGAAATGCACTTGGGGGCTCTGCAGCTGGGCTGTGGAGGGTCTACAGCAGCAACCTGAAACCCAGGAAAGTTTCTCAAGTGCTTTGTGCCTTGGTGTTCTCATCAGTAGAATGAGACTAGTGATGGTATCTGTAAGGTTGTGTGTTATTTGTATTTCTGTTTCTGTCTCTATATCACTTGTGTGTTCACTAGTATATGTGTGTGTATCTTACTTGTGAATTATCTTTCTGTCTCTCTCTAGGTTAATTATAATGTCTATTATATACCTATTTTCTATATAATTATATATTATATAACTATATATTATATTATCTATTATATAAACAAAAAAGTATCTGAGGTGTTTGGATGCTTGCTAATGTTTTCCTACTTTGGTGCCTCTGTCTGTTACTTGAAAATGTTAAATATCAACAATTGTAGGTGAACTTCTTTTGCTTTTCCTCTGAAGACCTTGGTGTTTAATTGGTGGGCCCCAAGTCAGACTGACTGGCTTCAAATTCCAACTCACCATCAAATCACCCACTAACCTCTGTAGTGGGTGCTCAGAGGGAAGGATTCTGAGCAGCGCAGCAGTAGGTGGACAACTAAAAGAACTGAGCACACACCTCAGAAACTGTCAGGCTATGGGGGCTGGGCAAACAGCTTTCTTTCTGTTGCAGCTCTGAAGTAAAGGCCACATCTCAGGACTAGGGGCAAAATCAACATAGACCCACATTAACAAAATGGATGACTCATCAAGTTCAAGTGGATCAGCCAGTAGTTTCTTCAAGGCTCCCTGTCTAATACACAGAGAAGAACAAGAAAAGAGAAGAATGTGACATATTGTTAAGAAGAAAATCAAAGTGACCAAATAGAAATAGACTTGATGATGATCTGGTGCCAGACTTGCAGATATGGACTAAAAGGCAACTATCAAGTTCAAAGACTTAAAGGAAAAGATGGCCATAGTGAAGAAACAGAACCTTGAGCAGAGGAACCAAAAACCCAACAATAAGCAAATTCTAGAGCCAGAAAGGAACATAGCAGCGATAACCCCTTCCTCCCATGATGGAGTTAAAAATTGGAAAGGGTGGAAGAAAGGATAGGTAAATTTGAGCAAAGATTAGTGGAGACTAGTTAAAAAGGGAACTTGACAGAGCAGAACCAGGTACTTGTGGAATAATAACAAGCAGTCAGATACCTATGTAATAGGATCCTTAGAAAGAAAGAGAGGAGAGGAAGGAAGTCTAACTAATGAAAACTAAAATAAAATTTAAACTTATAATCTTATAAACATAATCACTCAAGAGAATAATGACACATTTCACACAGGACATAAACAGTTCAAATACGTGGTAACTTTTCATCAGAAACCATGAGGTCAAAAGACAGCATCTTCAAATTGTTGCTAGAAAAATGTCTATCTGGAAATCTATACCTAGCAAAACTATCCTTTAGAGTCAATGTAAGCACATTTTAAGAACAATGAGTGAAAAGTCAGAAAATCTGCGGCAGTGCACCTGCTCTAAAGGAAATGCCAAGGCAACTTCTTTGGTTGAAGGGCTGTGACCCCAGGGGAAATGTGGACAGAAAGGAAGGAGAATGTGGAAGCGGTGCTCATACATAACAGATATTTCTTGAGTTTATATAAAATGGTGCAATACTGACTCTACATGTATTGTGCTTAGTGAAGGGTGAGTGTGGTAATCTATAGAACCGCCACTAAGAAATCAAAGGAGAGGAGTGGCTAAAGGAATAATGGAGGGATTTACACAAAATATCAAAAGACTCGGCCCGAGTGCCGAACTTGAACTTTTTCCTTCAAGGATGGCTCTCTACTACTTGAGCCACAGCTCCATTTCCAGCTTTTCAGTGGATAACTGGAGATTAGAGTCTCTTGGACTTGCCTGCCCAGGCTGGCTTTGAACCTTGATCCCCTGTTTTCATCTTCAGTAGCTGGACTTATAGATGTGAGCCACTGGCTTTTAAAATGTGATTTGACACAGGGAGAACTGGAACTATGACATAGAAGGTGTACCTTGAAGACGACGTGCAACATGACCTGGAGGCCAGTCTTCCCTGGATACTTCCCGGCGATGTTTGCTGCCGACAGGTTGAACAGGTTGGCTCCTGTTTCGGTGCAGATGGCATGGACCAGCATTTTCTTCCCTACTCCAGATGGCCCGGCCAGCAGCAGAGATTTCACCAGTGGGGCTTTCTCATGCACAGCCGCAGACCCTGGAAAAGGCAGAGGCTGAGGCTCTTGAGTCCTGCCAAGAAAACCAGTGGCTCCTATGCTGAGGAACCCAAGGCTGTGACTGAACTGTGAGGCCTGTTCTGTGGCTGTAATGAATGCGTGGAAGCCCCGTGGGCTCGTGGCACCTACAGTATGTCAGGGCTGATGGGAAGCTCTGCGGTCACTGCAGTCTTGGTGCCATCTCCTTCTGCACCTCTCCTGTACTACCTCAACTCATAATTGTAAAGGGTATTCCTGCAATAGCTTGCCTCTGGCTAGTGTGTGTGTGTGTGTGTATGTGTGTGAGACTGTAGTGGGACTTGAGCTCAAGGCTTGGGTGCTGTCCCTTAGCTTCTTTTGCTCAAGGCTGTAGTTCTAACATTGAGCCACACCTCTGTATCTGGCTTTTTAGTGGCTAACTGGAAATAGGAGGTTCATGGACTTTTCTGCCTGGGCTGGCGTCAAACCTTGATCCTCACAGTTCCACTTCCTGAGTAGCAAGGCTTACAGAGGTGTGAGTCACCAGCACCCAGCTCCTCTGGATTTGTTTGTTTGGGTTTCTCTGCTTGTGGATGGCACTGAGTGCCCTGAAAGGAGCATGGAGACAAGGACAACAGGCTGGCCAAGACTTTGTTCCTCCAGAAACCTCTTTCCTTACACTTACTATGTCTTTAAAGGAAAAGCAGGATCTTGGGCAGAGGGCCTGGGCTCTTCTCCTGCCCTGGCTCTGGCTGACCGGAGCAGCAGGGAGTCTGACACTTGCAAGAAAGCAGCTTTAGCTATGGCCACTCAGAGGGGGCTGCCCTGGCCCCAGGCCCCCCCCCCCCCACTGTCCAGCCCCCTGGGCTGCATATTCTCTATGGCAGAGAAAGTGCAGAGCTCAAATTAGGTCCCAAGCTATTGCTTGCATTACAATCATTTATAATTGCAAGGTGATTTTTCCTGTAGTCCTGGGGAGTGTATTCATCAGAACCGCTGTTACCAGGTTAGTTTGCTTTCAGCCAACAACCGAGCTCTTTTCAATCAGCTGTTAATGTAATTGTGTTTGTGTTTTCCTTTTCTTCCTTTCTGGTAGAACTGAGGAGCCAGGGCATTATGTGACAGATGAGAACCTAACTGTACAGTTGTTCACATTATCCACACAAATGTGGGAAGCTGGCCTGAGCAAGCTCTCCTTAGAATGACTTTCAGCAGGGCTGCTTCTCTTCATGATGGGTACAGCAAGGTACAGATGAAGGAGACACTGGGACCACGGGGAGGAGGGAGATGCCACTCACTCCCAGTCCATTCAGCGTCCAAGTATGGAAGCCTGCCCTGTGCGGGGCCCTGGCTGAGGACTCTGTGCACATGGCCCAGGGTGGGGTTCAAATGTGGAAAGTCTCAGGATCTGCTTGGCTCTTTTTTCTTTTCGTGGCACTGAGGGCTGAGCTCAGGGCCAGCTCGCACAGCCTCCAGCACTTTACTACAGTTGCTTTTCTTTTTTTTTTTTTTTGGGTCCGGTCATGGGGCCTGAACTCTGGGCCTGGGCGCTGTCCCTCAGCTCTTCAGCTCAAGGCTAGCGCTCTACCACTTGAGCCACAGCGCCACTTCCGGCTTTTTTCTTTTTGCTTATGTGGTGCTGAGGAATCGAACCCAGGGCCTCAGGCATGCAAGGCAAGCACTCTACCACTAAGCCACCTTCCCAGCCCACTACAGTTGCTTTTCAACGAGGGATTCACTCTTGGCCCAGGCTGACCTGGACTGTGATCCTCTATTTATGCTTCTCATGTGGTTGGGATGACAGGCATGAACCCCCACACCCAGCCTTATTGGCTGTGATGGGGTCTCCCTAGCTGCCTGGGATTCTTTCAAACCACACTCATCCCAGGCTCTGCTCCTGAGTTGTCTGAGCACCAGGTCTGCTCAGCTTTTGCTTGGCTAGGCAGAGGGCAAGGCCCCGAGCAAGGAGCCTGCAATGGGAAGTGGGAAGTGCTCAGATCTGTGAGTGCTCAGAGGCGAGGAGAGGCAAAGTCTGGATGGGGGATTCTGGGATGGGGGCATCTGGGCCGGCCTCTAGAGAATGGAAGCGAAGGAGGTGTTGGAGCAAGTTCCAAGCCAGAGGCCACACACAGACCTGTTTTGGGGCGAGTGGTTGGGGTGTCAGTGGGCAGAGACCAGAAGTGGGAGGGACAGTGGTACCTGTGGCTGAAGTGGGTGGGAATGGCTGAGGCAGGGGCTGGGGTAGAGGGCGGACTCTGGAGACCAGGCGATAGTGCACCTGGGGGAAGGTGTGTAGACACATGAGGACCTCCTGGAGAGGGGGTCACTCAGACGGCTCAGAGGGGATGAGGATGTCCAGAGAAGGCCTTTGTACCTGGCCCGGCTGACCCCGGATTCCTGACTAGGTGTGGACGCTATCAGTGGCTGGTTTGTTCACCTGAGCAATGACCGCCACTGACGTGACCTGAACAACCAGAGCCAAGAATTCCTTTTGGCCACAGAATGGCCTTTTACAGATGATTTTCCTCCTGGGGCATTATGGGAAAGGGGAGGGGTGGCCCTAGGTTCTGTGCTCACTGGAGGGAGGGAGCCATCAGTCTTCCCAGGCTGGCCTGGCTCCCATGGGAGCGAATCCATGAAGTGTAAACAAAGCACCGAAGGCTTTTCAGCGTGCACCGGTCACCAGCCTGACTTGCTCACACATCCAGACCCAGGACACAAGCCCCGGTCATGAGAACATGTGCCCAGTGGGCTCTGTGGCCAGGAAGACAGCAGGCTCCTTAGTGACCTGGGAGGGATGGGTGAGGGGCCTCTAGCACCAGCCAGGAGTCACGGCACCTCTCCAGTTCCACAGCCTAGGACGTGAGATGGGGCAGGAGGGCCCTGATGCCCACTGGCTCTTGGTGCCCTCTGCCTTCCATCTGGGATGGGACGTGCAGACCCATGGATATAGTATCTATATACTCTGGATATCTATATACTTTTGTTGTCCCAAGTTCCACTTACTAGTGCTTTTTCGTGGTAGTACTGTACTGGGGGTTTGAGCTTAGGGCCTCTTGCAATGAGTCACAACTGCATATTTTCTCCAGTCCCTTCTGCATTGGTTATTTTCAAATAGGGCCTTGTTTTCTGCCCAGGCTGTCCCAGGACACAACTGTCCTCCTTCCTGACCCTTCCTGCATGGCTGGGATGGCAGGTGCGCACCACTGTACCCAGCCATGGGTTGAGATGGAGTCTTGCAAGTTTGTTTGTTTTCCTGATGTGGTCTCAAACTTTGACCTTCTAATCTCTGCTTCCCAAATAGCTAGGGTTACAGGCTTGAACCAGCATACCCAGTGCTAAACTTCCTATTTCTGATTAGAAAGAGAATCTCTTAGTTATAGGGTTATGTTCTTTTTTTTTTTTGGGCCCGGTCGTGGGGTCTGAACTATGGGCCTGGGCGCTGTCCCTCAGCTCTTCAGCTCAAGGCTAGCGCTCTACCACTTGAGCCACAGCGCCACTTCCGGCTTTTTTCTTTTTGCTTATGTGGTGCTGAGGAATCGAACCCCAAGGCCTCATGTATGCAAGGCAAGCACTCTAGCACTGAGCCACCTTCTCAGCCCCAGGGTTATGTTCTTAAGACCAAGTGGAACAAGTTTTCAATGTTAAAATGACTCTCAAGAATCTGAAAGGAAATGAAGCAGTGACATCTAGTTCAGAGTGGCAGGCCGGGCAGCACCTCGGGGACACAGCAGACCCTGAAGCTGGGCCTTGGGGCCCACTTCTGAGAGGCCCCATCTGCTCAGGACTCGCCCACAGAAGCCCATGTAATGGAAGCGGGGTTGCCCAGTCCTGGCTCTCAGGGGATCGATTTTAGTTGGGGTGCTTGTTTTGGCCACTGGCTGATTGATCACCTGAGGTCTACCACCCAGACTCAAAAGAGGGAGCCGAAATGCTCTTTCTGCTGTGCCTCGGTGCATCTCTGTGCTGGGGACATACCACTGAGGTGGGAGGACGCTCACCCCGGGGGGCTCTGGGTAGGAAGAGCTGAGCTGCAAAGCCTTGTGGACAAACAAACAGGAAGTGCTATACAGCCTTGTGGACAAACAGGAAGTGCTGTCAAAGCCGGTGGGTGGTGCCTCCCCTGACACACAGCCCTTACCCAATGGCAGGATTCCATACAAAGTGATGAGCTGTCTGACGTCCAGGAGGGAAGGCATGGGCTCTATGGCTACCTGGCGGAGGGTGGTGCCCAGGTAGCTGTACTCACCTAGGGAGGAATGAAACCGGAGGTGAGTGAAGGGGAAACCAGGAGGGTGTAAAATGAGCACAGAATACGAATGAAACAGTTCCGAGCAATTATAATTGGATTAGGGAGGGTTGTTATAATGAACAGATCTTTTCTCAGATGAAGAGTGGAAGGAAAGTCACCAGGCAAGAAAAGTACTGCCCTGAAGTCTGGTAAACTGAGAGTTATGTTGACTATTAGGTTAACCCAACATCTTTACACAAATTGAATATTGGGTTACGTGAAATGAGATAAATATTTTAAAATGGGAGGCATACAGAATATTGTGGGCTTTGTATTCTCATCTATCTCTCCATATATATATATATATATATATATGTGTATATATATATATATATATGTCACACAAACTTCCCAAATAAATTATTTAGTAAATTATTTAGTATTCATGTGGAATTTGTATGGAAGCAGTATAAATCTGACTCTCAAATGCAGTCATTTGAAAAGAAGGGCCTGAGTCTAATTTACGATAAACAGAAACATCTCCTTTTGAGGGTTATATTCATTTACATTTTTATCATTTTTAAAGGGTTACCAGAGGAATAATACAGAAATAAATCTCCACAGGTTTAATTAGAAGATATCAAAGGGCTTAATTGTAACTAGCCATAAATCTGAAGTGTTATTTTCTAACTAATTTAGATAAGGTCACCAAGAAAATTAGTTTGGCTGTCTCCATTTGTCATGAGGCCGGACCTTTATGCGCTCTTATGATTCTCTTGATTTGTATCTGAATCTGGAGTAAAAATATCCTCTGAACAGATCACGTTGTCTTGACATTTTTTTTTTCCTGATGCGCTCTTCCCGCAGCAAGTATTGATTGTACAGAGCTCTGAGGCTATGTATGGATGAAAAATACAATATGGACATTCATGTGTACATGAAACACTGAAAATGTCAGAAGCTTGCAGCCATCTTCAATTGCTCGGGAAACGAGAGCTGCAGTTCAGCGCGTGCGCACTGTCTTGTTGTGGAGGGCATTTCCAAAGCCTTTGTCCCTGCAAGGGCAATGGTATGGTTTGGGGAAATGAGTGATAACGAAGGCCTCCATTATGGCTTCGGATACCTTCGCTTTTTAATGAGCAGGTAATAAATACCAGAGTGGCTCATTTAGCCTCCACTAGAATAGAAAGAGATCCTGCAGCAACCATTAAACCCAGCGGTTATTGCCAGTAAACATGGCATTAGAGAGAAGTGAAAGTGACCTCCATTTTCCTCCATGTTAATGGATCCAGACAGGCCATATTTTCTAAAACCTATCAGATTTTAGTCAAACAAATTAGATGCAACTGAGTTAGTGGGTGTTGGTTCTGAGAGCATGAGGATCCGACGAGCCTGGGTCGTGTGCCAAGTTACCAGGCACAGTCTGAGCGCGTATTAACTGTGGCTTGCGATGCTCATGAAGAGCTCAGAAAGTTCTGGATTCCTTGCATGGGCCCTGGGCATTCTATATGGCCAGACAGAGGGCATGTCCAAGGATGAGGAAACCCAGAGCAATGGAAAGAAAAGAAAGCTGGGAGGTGTTCTGGGTTGAAGTGCGTCTCCCTGCAATCCCCGTGCTGAAGGGCTTCGCTCCACGGGCACGGCCTGTGACCTCACTTGGAAGTGGGGTGACTGCAGATTTTTCAGTTATATGAGATTGTCACCGTGGGCCCAAATCCTGAAGGACTGCTGCTCTTATATACGAGGAATCTTTGAACACAGAGAAAGCCATGCACGGAGAGTGCTGTGGGAGGCTGAAGATGGGCCACGTTCCCACACACCCTGGGACCCCCAAGGCCAGCGCCACGCAGAGCCCCGGAGAGGCCCGGGGCAGCTTCTCGCCCAGCCTGACTACATCATGGCCTTGCACTACCCGTCTCCAGAGCCTAGAGACGATTCCTGTTGTTTAGGTTTGATGTGTGTGTAGGCAGGGTAGACCAGCCACGCTGGTACAGACTGAGAAAACCCTGTAGCACTTGAATGAGAAACACAAAGAATATAGAGAAACCCCATAATGATCCTAGAAAAATTCTTATGCTATTAGGGAATGCCAAGGTTCCTGAAAGCCCCCATGATGCAGCCAGGCTGCCATTCAGAGGGCTTAAAGTATGCACGCACACGTGCACGTGCGTGTCTCTGTGTGGGTGTGCATGTGTGCCTGTGTCCATGTGCATGCTGGTGAAGATAAAGTCCAGGGCTTTGCACACGCTAAGCAAGCACTGTGCTACTTCCTCGCTTTTTTTTTTTTTTTTGAGACAGGGTCTTACTGTCAGCCCAGGCTGGCTTCGAACTCTGATTCTTCTGCCTCTGGCTTCTGAGTGGTCAAAGGAAAGCATCGGACTTCTGGCTCTCAGGGGCCAACTTAGGTGATAATTAGTAGGTAATAAATTGTAGAAGAATAAATGACAGGGATTGATTACAACACACTGGAGTCTGGGAAAGAGAATCCATGGGTCCACACCGACACCACTGCAGTGTTGAGGACCCCGTTCTTCTTGGCAGAAGAATGTGATCTACTCAAAGGTGGAGTGGGGTGAGGAGAAGACCCCATTTCACCACCGCCACAGTGAGGAGAGATGCAGGTGAAAAATCAGTGCAGATAAGAAAGTTTCCTGGGAACAGAGCCCCAGGAATCACCCCAAAGATCATCTACCATTTAAAAAGGGGCAGGTGATGCTTCCCATGGAGAAATCTTGGGACAGCAACCTCGGCCACAAGAGTCAGCATAAGGCTGCAGGGACAATGGAACCTCTGCCGCCTGTTTCTATACCTTCTGGTGAAGATGGCTCAACCCGAACCAGGTAATGAGAGAGGAGTTCAATAGAGCAACAGTCTGTAAGGCAGCTCATAATCTTCAAAAATGGCCAGGCTGTGAAAGGAATGGCTGAACAAGGCCAGGGAGCTCCTCTAAAGGAAGGGAGTGGAGAGAGACACAATCACGCAGATGTCCTGATGGGGTTTTGTGAAGAACAGGACTGAAGAACCTGGATGTCAGCAGCGTAACTGCATTTGTGCTAATGTTAGAGTTTCCACGTCATTGCCCTGTCGTGGCCCTGTAAGAAGAGGCCCTGGCTCACGAGAGTTTTCTCATGAGAATGAACCTCTTACCTGCATAGGGAGATTGGACTGTGAAGAATTTTAAGCTGTGCATTATGCATTTTCTGGTCATCATCATCATCATTTTACACACACACACACACACACACACACACACACACACACACACACACACACCAGGAGCAGGGTGCCAGTGGCTCATGACACACACACACACACACACACACACACACACACACACACACACACACCAGGAGCAGGGTGCCAGTGGCTCATGACACACACACACACCCCAGGAGCAGGGTGCCAGTGGCTCATGACTGTAATCCTAGCTACTCAGGAGGCTGAGATCTGAGGATCATGGTTCAAAACCAGCCTAGGTAGTAAAGTCTGTGAGACTCTTACCTCCACTAAACTACCAAAAAAGTCTCAGAAGTAGAGCTGTGGCTTAAGTGGTAGAGCGTTGGCCATGAGCAAAAGAAGCTCAGGGACAGAGCCCAGGCCCTTAGTTCTAGCCCCAGGATTGGCACAAAACAACAATGCAGGAAGACACGAGTTGAAGACTGATATCACAACTGCCCCTCCTCCTTGGCCTCACCCACTCTGCCCTCCTGGGGGATGGGGAGGGGTCTCTCTGGAGGGAGTTCCTCCTGAAAAGGCTATGTGTGCATTGTGGGAGGACCAGGGGTTGCTCCAGGGGGCCTTTCTTCCAGTGCAAAGTATGAACAATTCCTCTTTTCCTCGTCAGGTTATGCCAGAAAGAATGGAACAAGGAATTCTGTTAGAAGATTATTAAAAACAAAAAAATCAACACCACCAAATCTGGCTTCTACCAATCAGAGGGGAGAACGGAGTCCATTTTATTAAAGAACTAACTAGACCTTACAAGCTGCTTTATGTGCATCCTCTTAGCTTCCTCGACCCAGTCAGACCCGCGTCCACCAGCAGTCACCGAGGGCCGGGCTTTGGTTTGGATGATGGCATGTGTGAAGTATATTCTGGCTACTGGACCCCGAATCCCTGGGGTCAGTGACACACGCGCGCTCGGTTCTTTGTGTACGTTACCAATGTAATCGGAGAGGTTGACCTTCGGAGCTCGGATCAGCAAGCCTTCTTCCACCAGCTCCTTGTACAGAGACTCGATGGTCCTGGGAAGGAAGCACAGGCCCGTTCCGTCACCTGCTCCTCAGCTCGCATGCGCCACATCCGCGGAAAGCATGTGTGCATGATGCAAGTAAATAGGTTTGGGGAGTGTTTCTACAAGTTAGGGATGAGTTAGGATTAAAAAAATCTATACATTCATTTGGCATGAGCATATTCCATGTTTTCCACAAATAAGAATGATACCTGGGGGAATCTGATAACATGTGTGAGTCTACCAGTCTGTGGCATGGCACAAACATGAATTAGACATTACCAGTCATAGTAACGCAACTGGCCTATAATTATGTACTTGGCATCTGCAAGCTGTAGGTTATTAATCCTTCATGAAATTTATTTTTCCTTTTAATTCAATAGTATAGTGACTCAAAAGAATTATGGACAAGGGACAAAGGCTTATACTGGAGGTAATTTGTGTGTGTGTGTGTGTGTGTGTGTACTGGGGCTTGAACTCACGTTCACAAATGGCTTTTCCCCCTCAAAGCTGGCACTCTACCACTTGAGCCACAACTCCAATTCTTTTTTTTTTAAGAAACAGATGCATTTTCATAACTTTATTATTGAACAAAGAATAATTTCTGATTCCACCCCACCCTTTAAAAAGAATCGAGGAAATTATAATGCTAACATATATATATATATATATATGTATATGTCAGCATTCATTTGAATGCTTAATTGCTTGAAACCTCCTTCAAGCCTTCATTCTTGGAGGTCCTGACATAGCTAGCATGTGACTGGATGTTAAGGAAGGAAGGAGCAGTAAGTGTTATGAAATCATTCATATGAAATCATTATGAATCACTCACCTTTAAATTCCAGCTGGCTAAATTATTTACCAAAGATGTTCACTTGACATATTTGCTTTTTTTGGCATATATTTTTACTGTAAAAATGCTGTACAGAGGGGTTACAGTTCTATCAGTTACATGAGTAAGGTAATGAGTACATTCCCCATCGAGCATTGTTACCTCCTCCTTTGTTTTTCCCCAGCTATCCCTTCCCTCCCCACCTTCCCAACTCCTCCCTACCCCACCTCCGAAGTTGTAAAGTTCATTTTCAACATGGTGTCTTGTACATCTCATTATTACAATGGGTCAACCTATATCCTTGTTTCAGCATTTTGTTATTTCCCTTCCCCTCCCCAAATTAGAAAAATGTGTATACAAGATGCAGGGCACCAGAATCAAATACAGTGAAAATGGGTTGTACCATGAGGGAAGAACATACAAAAGAAACAAAAAAAATCACATGGTACATTGTAAGTACATTAAAGACAATAGCAAGAAAGATAAAACTTCTTGTGTCCCTATCTTGGGCTTCATTTCACTTAGCATCATCTCATATGGTCATATGTACATAGCTTTTGACCTTTTCTGCTCCTCCTAGACATATACTAGTTATTGCAGATAAGGGAAACCATGGGACCTATGTTTCTTTGGGCCTGGCTTACTTCACTTAACATAATTTTTCCCAAGTCTTTCCATTTCCTAACAAGTATGGCAGTGTCATTCTTTCTGATGGAGGCATAGAATTTATCTATCTATCTATCTATCTATCTATCTATCTATCTATCTATCTATCTATCTATCTATCTATCACATTTTCTTTCCTGGTTAATTGGAAATGAGTCTCACCAACTTTTCTGCCCCGGCTGGCATCAAACACGATTCTCAGACCTCATTCTCCTGAGTAGCTAGGATTACAGGCTTGAGCTATTTTGCCCAGCTGGAGGTGATTCTAATAAGAAAGCTAAAATGTCTAAAGCCATGTGTGTAAGTGTTGATGAACAATGCATATGAGCAGTGTGTATGCTCTTCTGTTTTGTTTTAACATACCCAAACCACTTCTTAAAGAGAGCTTGGGCACAGAGCCAGCATGCTCGTGAGTCACACCACCTGCAACAGGGGATGTGGAATCTGCAGAGTAGATGAGATTCCCACCGGGGATAAATGGGGTTTGGTTTTCAGGGATTCAGAGAGTGGAGCTCAAATGTTACTCATTGTGCTCCTTTCAAATGTTTTGTCTCCTGCTTTTCTTGATTCTTCTTTCCTAACTTTGTCTTCCTTTAGCTTATGAATTATAAAGAGAACTAACTTGAAATAGTTGAATGATCTCATTTGATTGAGAGAGTCTCAAGAATGTCAGTTAGACTCAAGCCAAATACTAAAGGGATGAACGTTAATCCACTCATTGCAGTCCTTGGTTTTCTGGAATTCTATTCCATCATATATATTTAGCATAGTATACCCCAACTGAAAATGAAGGAAGATTTAATTGTAGTGGAATTTGAGATGACAGCATCTGACCTCTATCAAGGAAATACCAACCGAATTGTTTACGCTCAAATACTTACTAAATGTACAACATACAGCATAGACAATCTATTCACATACATTTAAAGATAATTCTCTAAAATAATCAAAACATTTCAGGAGCCAACCCCAAATATATTTTTGCATTTTTTTCCTAGTGAAATGAATTTTTGTCGTGGAATAAAACATTCCCAACTTTAAAAGAAACTTAAACTATGGTAAAGCAGTTCTTCAGGTGGACGGGGAAGCAGAGGCTGCTTTACGGTACTGGGGCCCAGACGCCCGTGTCTAGAGACATGGTGTCTTTACAAACAACCGGATCGTCGTTTGGGAACACAGATCCAGCTCTTTCTGAAAGGAACAAGCAGCGCTGGTCTCTGTTCCTCTTGGCAGAGAACTGCCCCAGCTTGGCTGCTGCAGCCCAGCTCTCGGGAAGCCTGGGCCAGGCAGACACCAGCGTCCAGCGGTTGGCACTTGTCCGTGAAGGAATAATTTTAACGTAGTGATAGGGTTACCTTGGCAGATGTGAAGTTTAGTCCTTGGTTTGCTATTTTTGCCCTCTGCTTTGAGACTAATACTTGAACAGAGGACAGAAGTGGACTTCAGAGCTATAAAGACACACCTGTGGCACTGTGTGTGTGTCCCTGTGAAAGGGACAGGAAGGGCTAGGGTCCCCTGTTGTCCCAGGAGCTGCTCCCAGGATCATCCGTGCTAATACACAGATAGATAACTGTCTTCCTATCAATGAGGGAGCCTAAATCTCAAAATGGTGCCCAGGCCCATTTTAGGTAGAGCCAGCCTTAGCATGTTGACCCCTTCTCCAAACAGTGGGGACTCGAGTGGGAGCCTGTGGTCCCAGTCTGTGGACATCCTAGAAGAACCTCTTCTCTGCACAGCTGAGATCCATGCCCCTGACTGCCCCGGGGCCCTGAGCACATGCCAGCTCTGCCTCCGTGTCAGGCCTGGAGCTGCCTCTCCTCAAGGCAGGCTTCCTCTTCCAGAACTCTGGGAAAGAACAAACTTCCAGAACAGGAACAGAGGGGCAGCAGATGTCCATTTGTGAGCAAAACCTATCGCAAGAAAGGAGCACTCGCCAATTCCATTTGTAACAGCCTCAAAAAAGAATACCTAGGAATTAACTTAACCAAAGAAGTGAAGGACCTCTATGATGAAAACTTTAAAATCCTGAAAAAGAAAATTAATGTGGAAAATCCTCCCACGCTCCTGGATTGGGAGGATTAACATCGTGAAAATGGCAATACTGCCAAAGACTACCCACCAATTCAATGTAATACCCATCAATATCCCAACTTCATTCTTTAATGAAACAGAAGAAGCAATCTAAACATTCATATGGAATAACAGAAGACTCCAAATAGTAAACAATCCTTAGCAGGAAAAACAGTGCTGGAGGAATATCAATACCAAATTTCAAACCTTATTATAAAGCCATAGTTATAAAAACAGCTTGGTATTGGTCTGAGTACTAATGGAATAGAACTGAAGACCCCAAAATGATCCCACAGGCCTATGGCCAACTAATCTTTGATAAGGGAACCCAAATCATCAGATGAAAGAAAGACAGCCTCTTCAGCAAATGGTGCTGGCAGAATTGGCTATACATGTGTAGAAAACTGAAATTAGATCCTTATATACCATCCTGCACCAGAATCAATTCCAAATGGATCAAAGACCTTGAGGTAAGAGCAGATACTCTGAAAATATTATAGGAAGGGACAGGGGATACACTAGGGCTCCTTGGCACAGGTCAAAACTTCCTAAACACATAAATCAAAGAAAGGTTTGGTAAATGGGATTACATTAATCTGCAGAGCTTCTGCATGGCAAAGAACAAAGCTAGCAAGATCAATAGAAAGTCCACAGATTAGGAGAATATCTTCACTAGCTATACACAGACAAGGGTCTCAATCAAAGATATACCTAGAGCTCAAAACATTAAACCTCCCAATAAAAAATCCTCAAAGAAACAATCACCCCATGAATAAGTGGGCTAAAGAATTCAAAAGAGACTTCTCTGGAGAGGAAATAAGAATGGTCAGTAGACACATGAAGAAATGCTCAACATTGCTAGCCATAAAAGAAATGAAAATCAAAACAACATTGAGACTCTACCTCACCCCAGTGAGAATGGCCATCATCAAGAAAACAAATAATAACAGATACTAGCAGAGACAAGGCCAAAGGAGACCCTACTGCAGTGTTGGTGGGAATATAAACTTGTTCAACCACTCTGGAAAGCAGGATGGAGGTTCCTCAAAAGACTATACACAGAGCTCCTCTGTGACCCAACAATCCCACTTCTGGGTATTTGCCCAAACGATCATAAACAAGGCCACACTGAAACTATAAGCACAACTATTTTCACTGAAGCATTATTTACCATAGCTAAGATATGGAACCAACCCAGATGCCCCTCAGTAGATGAATGGTATAGATACATAGTAGAATTTGATGCTTCCATCAGAATGAATGGCATCACCCCATTTGTAAGGAAATGGAAAGATTTGGAAAAAAATCATATTAAGTGAAGTAAGCCAGACCCAAGAAACCCAAAGATCCAAAGAAACATAGGCCCCATGGTTTTCCTCATTTGTAATGATTAGTGTATGTCTAGGATAGTCCTAGCAGAGGATCACAATAGCTCAGCATATATATATCCATATAAAATGATGCTAATCAAAATGAACTCTAAGATAGGAAAATAAGAGGGCATTTATGTTTTTTATTTTTTTAAATGTAATGTGTGAAGTTATTTCTTTCTTCTTTCATTTTTTCCCCCTTTGGTTTATCTACTATTGTCACTATTTTGGATTCTGATACCCTGTGTCTTGTATATGCATTTCATCGGAATTCGAGTAGGGCAGGGGAATCACAAAATGGTAAGACAAAGGACAAAGGATGAACCAACCCAACAGCGGTACAAGACACTTTGCTGGAGATGAACTTTACAACTTTGGGGGAACTGGGGGCGGGGAGAGGAAAAGTGGGAGAAAACGAGGGTGGGGTAACATGATTCAACAAGAAATGCACTCATGACCTGACTTATGCAACTGCAACCCTCTTCATTTTCTTCGAAATGAAGAAAAACATTTCGAAAGAGAAGGGCCACTACAAGGCAGCGCCCTTGTGTCAGGGACTTAAATTATATTCTGGATAATGTCTGAAAACCCAGACATTTAACTTCCCATGTTTCGGCACTAAAGGGATATTTGAACTTAAAGATAAAACGAACACCAACAAACAAAAATGTGAGCCTTTGAAGTCTTCCATTTGCATGGGGCAGGACCAATGACACTCCAGAGTGGAGATGTCCATTTGGAGATGTCCTTGGCACTGACTCCCTTTACACGCAGGAGGAAGTGGAAGGGCCGGGGGTGGCCAGGGACATGGCCAGGGACACTGCTTTGCTTGTGATTTGAGCTCTCACTGGGATATCGGTTCCCTAAACAATTTTTAATGAATCCTGTCCCTGATCCCTGCACAGATTTAACCTCCTCCCCTATCCACAAGCTCAGAGACTCAGATGTGACCGGTACCCAGGGCTGCTCTGGCTGGTCCTCTCACTTGCTTCTTTCTGATGTAGGAAATAGATGTCTGAGCACCTTCCCCTGGCCGCCTCCCATCACCCCACTCTCCCCGCAACCCCCCCCCCCACAGTTAAGGATGGAGGGAATGGCCCAACAGAGAGGGGAGCATCACAAGGAAACCCGTTTGCCACGCCTTACCTGTCGGCCGTCAGGTCTTTATCCTTCTTCCCCTTTTTCCCTCTTTTGACTTTGTCTTTCTTTCGTTGAAATAGAAATAACCAACAATTTAGTAAAAGCAAACAAACACATGAGCTCTAAAATCACCTCTACAGACTGTGCTTAGGGGGCAGCGGGGGAGCAGGAAGGCTAGTGTGGCACACTGAACCCCGACGGTGACTGGCCTACAGACCCCGTCGTTCAGGGCCACTGTGGCTGCCCTGGCCTTCAGAACTTCCGAGCCTTTTCCTCAGGCTCTTCTGACACAGGCCGGAGGCCGGGAATTAAGCTGTGCTTGTTCTTGGGACCTGCTGTGGGCTAATGCTTGTGTCTCCTCCCAAATGGCTCCCAAGGTGACGGGGTCTGGAAGTGGGGCCGCAGGAGGGTGATTACACGGGAGGTCCGGGATCTCCCGACTGGGGATTAGCGCCTCGTGAAGAGGGCATAGGAGCATGTTCAATCTTTCCATCACGTAAAGACATTAAGGGAGCACCAGCGAAGCAGAGAGCAGTCCTCACCGCACACTGAATCTGACAATGCCTCCATCTTGGACCGCCCAGCCTCCAGACTGGTCAATTTCTACCCGCTATAAATTTCCTCCTCTAGGGACTTAGTTTTAGTACCACAAATGCACAAAGCAATCCCTGACCACCTCTCCATTAGCACCTGGTTCCTAATCAGGAGCCCTTGGGGCAGGGGACTGTCCTAACAGCTCCCCAGGGAGCTGTGAGAGCCTGGAAGGATGTGTTCCAAATGTGACCTTCCCAACGGTGCTGACGCTTGGCAGTTCTATTTAAACTGTCCACTGGCAGAAGTGAAAATTCCAGAGCGCGGTGGAAGGAGTCCTTCCACGCTGGTTGGCATTTTCCTTCTCTGTGCTCTTCTGCCTCAGGACGCCTTCTGCAAACCGTATGTCTGTACACGCAACAGACGCCAGGCGCCTTCCTAACGCTCCCTTCTCTCGTCATTCCTTCACTGAAGCATCCATTCTTCCTCCGCTCCTTCATTCTCTCATCTGGACTGCTGCAGTGTAGTGTGTAAGCAAAGAGCTCCCACTCGTCTTGGTCAGTGTTGGATATTACCATCTAGCCACCATCTTGTTCAAACACTGAATATTTCTTTCTCCTCTACCTCTCCTGACTGCTCTTCCCATCTGTAGGTATCTACCGTAATAATTCACTGTCTCTGCTTACACATAGACTCATAACCCAGGACCTTTTACGTCTGGCTTCTCTATACACTAGGATGACTGCAAGATTCACCTTATGATTGCGCACAGCTATGCTTCATCCATGTTTCAGCTTTTTAAAAGTTATTTTTTTTCGCCAGAAACCAGTGGCTCGTGCCTATAATCCTAACAACTAAGGAGGCTGAGATCTGAGGTCAAGATTTGAAGTAAGCCCAGGGAAGACAAATCCATGGGATTGTTATCTCCAGTTTAATAGTCCAAAGCCAGAAGTAGAGGCGTGGCTCAAGTGGTTGGGTGCTAGCTACGAGTGATGAGAAAGCTAAGCTAGATTGTGAGGCAGCTCCGAGTTCATGGCCTGATCCTGGCAGAAAAATTAATATTTTTTCTTTGGAGACAGCAGTAGGCTCACATACAGTTGTAAGAAAGAATGCACAGAGCTCCTGTGGACCTTCACAGGTTTTTTCCTGTAGTAGGAGAGCTGTCTTAGAGGCTCACAGTGAAGACACAGATGATGACCCCGTCAAATTCAGAACCTTTCCGCCAGCATGAGGCCTGGGGGTGGCCTGACCGTGCTAGTCCATCCCATCTTCCCTTCCAAGACACCCACCCCTCACTCCTGAAGCCACGAATCTGATCCATTTCTCTAATTTCGTCTTTTCAAGACTGCTATGGCTATAATCATGTGGTGTGTGACCTTTTGGCCTGGCCTTTCCCCAGGAGAATAATGCTCAAGGAATTCATCCAGGTTGCTCAGTTTGACAATACTTTCAGTTTGGATCCATTTTTTTTAATTAAGCAAACAGTTATAAATCTCTCTCTCTCTCTCTCTCTCTCTCTCTCTCTCTCTGTATGTGTAGGAATGGGGGAGGAGATGGAGAATAAGAGAGCTAGCGACAGTGTCAGAGTTGTGGTTTTCTGATTTGATCCTAAGATACCTTCCCTCTCTGGAGACTGGCTGGGACTTCCGGCCTTCCCCCGATGGGGCACTCGGGACTAATGTGTGTGTTCTAGAGTTTTCTGCATGCTGGTGGAGAGTCTGCTGTCTGAGCATCTGACCTGGGGCTAGGTGACCTCTCCCAGGGGAGCTGCAGAAACTGGCAGGCTCTGTCTGACCTGTGCTGCATCTGCTCCTGTCAAGGCAGCTACCCTCTAGGAAAGCCCTGAAAACAGACAGGTAGATGTGGGTGTTGGTCAAGGGAGACACGGGGCGGGGGTGGGGGGCAGCTCCACCACACCCGAAAGAACAGAGGCAGATGAATTACTTGCAGATCTCAGGGAGAAGGAGGCGGCTGGTCGGTAGAACCAAGGGAAAGAGCGAGCTGTCTGGGACAAACACTCACCCGCGTGAAGGAGAGAGTGAGGGACCTATGGCCTGAGGACTTTACTGGTGTCCAGGTGTTACCCATGCAGGTTTCTAGAAAGTTCCAACTGGGGGTTAACTTTGATGGCACCATGGGTGACTGAGACAGTATCACTGTAGCATATTGCTGCTGTTGGTGAGGGGCGAGAGGGCGGCAGGCCGAGTCAGGAGGATGTGTCCATCTGTCTTGTAGGACATGGTCATCAGGAGGCAAGGTGAACTGCCCATTTTGGGGGCGTCTGAGCCCTGCTTCTGGCGTTAGCAGTCTAAGAACTCCTGACAGTGGGCACCAGGCTTTGTTTCCAGTGCCTGGCTGGCATGGAAGTTGCATGGCTTTGTGTGTGTGTGTGTGAGAACCTGTCCACTGTCACGCAGAGTGGCTGACTCACCAACCGTGAGTGGTGAGGGCCGTGCTCTGCCTGTCCAGCCCGGGCGCTGCCCCCAGCCTGTGTTTCAGCCATCCAGGAGGATGCGTAGTGCTTGCTCACGGTGGATCCCTGCGTTCCGGGGTGAGCACCCTCCCATGAGGCCTTTGTCACCTGCTCATGCTCCTCAAGCCTGCCCGTTGCGGTCAGATTCTAACTACTCAGGTTTTGGCAGTGCTTCCTCAGTCCTGGATACTAGCTTACAAACATATCCTTCCTAGTCTATAGCTTGTCTTTTTAATCCTTTCCCTAAGTTTGGATGAAATCTCCTGTGTTATTAACTTATTATCATAAAGGTGATGTACAGAGGGGTTACCATTTCGTGAGTCAGGTGATGAGTACATGTCTTTTTGGGCCATGTCACCCTTTCCTCACCCTCTCCCAGTTTTTCTCTATCCCCACCGTCAAGTTGGTTCATTTTTAGCACAATGCTTCCTTCCTAAATTGTGCTCTGGTGTCAATTCTAAGAAATCCTTAGTTCTCAAAATTTTACTATTTTTTTTCTGAAAGCTTTACGGTCTCACATTTAAGTAACTATGGTCTCCTGAGTAGCTAGGATTACAGGCGTGAGCCACTGACGCCTGGCTTGTAGCTGTTGTTTTATAAAGGACAATCAAAACGCTACCCTACTGTGACATCTACCTCCCAATTCCACTGCCCGATGCCATCTACTCCTGTGCTTGCTCCTTCATTCCACGGAAGAACACAGGGAGGATAATCAACTGTCAAACTGTGACTCTGCCCCACCCGGCCAGGGAGCAGGCGCGCCTCTCAGAGCAGGTAGACAAACAGGTGCATTACAGCCTCTGCCACCTGTTCCGTGTCTCCATCCACTGTTGTTTACGACTTACCTTCTTTGCTTTCTTTGGTTTGACTGGAAGTTCCTTTTCTCTGTTCACAGCAAGTTTTAAGTTTTTGAGTTCTTGTCTCATCAACTCATCAACCTGGTCACAAATACAAAACAACACTTTTAGGTACCTTTGCATGCCTCTCCTCCTCTCCTCTCCTTCCTTTTTAACCTCCTTCCCTCCCTCCCTCCCTTCCCCTTCCTTCCTCTCTCCCTTCCCCTTCTTCCCTCTCCCCACTTCCCCCCACTTCCCCTCCCTCCCTCCCTCCCTTCCTTCCTCCGTCCCTCCCTCCCCCTGCTTCTCTCTTTCTTTTTCATTCACTGGTTCTGGAGCTTGAACTCAGTGTTTGGGCACTATCCCTGAGCTTCTTTTGCTCAAGGCTAGTGCTCTACCACTTGAGCTACAATGCAACTTCTGGCTTTTTCTGAGTAGCTAACTGGAGATAAGAGTCTCAAGAACTTTCCTGCCCCAGCTAGCTTCAAACCGTGATCCTCCGGTCTCAGCCTTTGCAGGAGGATTATAGATGTCAGCCATCTACAATGGGCTCTTTTATTTGAGTGTATGGAAGGTAAACATTGGGTAGACACAAACATTGGCACAAATGCTTGTTTTACTCCTATAGACAAAAGTAACTTTACCTGAAGCCTTATTTCTGTCTCTAGTTCTTTCCGCTTCTCCTGTTTGATCATTTCTGGATCATAGCTCTGAACGAAATTCCAAGATTCATCTTTATTCATCCATGTGTCTGTATCCCAGAAGGACCAAGAAAAAGAAAAGGGAAAAAGAACTTCAACAGTCAGGCTAAGCAAAGTGGTTTCTGTCACGTTGACAGATGTCAGCCTTTATCCGTGGAAACTGAGAGAGGGCTGCAATGCAGGGGGTACTTGCAGCATTACTGTGTGCGACCCTTTCCCTGGCAGAGGCGCTCAGTCTACCACAGCCAACCTTATCTATGGTATGAACGAGTTTTCAAGCAAAGTAGTTTTATGATTTACAGGAAGCCACTAGGCTTCTTTTCTTTTCTTTTTGCTAGACAGAATTACTACAAGCAAAGAAAAAGAAAGCATTCAGTCGTGAAAGGAGTTCAAAGTACTTAAAAGAAACTGTGCCATGACTATTTGGGAACAAGCAGTTACAGGAAGCCATTCTCACGCCGGAGCGGAGCTGTGGCTCGCTGTACAGTCCAGCATGGCTGGGCAGCTCGGGCTGCCTTCCCCTTGTGGTTTCAATGGACCGAGCTGGGCACAGGAACTCTGCTTTCTCATGACAGGGGCGCACAGGGCACTTCTCAATCCCTTCAGGAATTTCATGGCCATTTGTGGCTGCAGGGAGCTGCCCACCACCCTCTGAGGGCAACTAATGCCCCTGGCCCTGAGAGCCAGGAGGAGCTTTTATCCTAAGAATGTGAAAAGCAGGCTTGGGCCCTTTCACAGGAGGGGGGAGGGGGAGGGGGCAGAGGGGCCAGGGAAGGGGTTAATCTCAGTGATTAAAATGCTAATGTTTCATTTGTAAAGGAAAGCCTTTGATTTTTAAGTAAAGGATTGTGGGGGTGAAGAGATTCATTTCTTGAGTTTCTAAGGAATGAGTGGTTGATACATTCACTGCCAGGGAGGTCAGCCAGGGAAATGACCCTGGACAGCTTCCATTAGGGGACCCCATCTTCTGCTGTCTTAGCCTTAGCCTTTCCAGTGGGGTTCAGCAAGTCCTAAATCCGGTCTCCCATCAAAACATCAAACTCCCCCCCCCCCCCCCCCCCCCCGCCATCCTCCCCCCTCCCCCCGCGCAAGATGGGGCGCTGTCCCTGCGCTCTTCAGCTCAAGGCGAGCGCTCTACCTCTTGAGCCACAGTGCCACTTTTGGTTTTCTAGTGGTTTATTGGAGATAGAGTTTCATGGACTGGCTATAAACCGCGATCCTCAGATCTCAGCCTCCTGAGTAGCTATGATTACAGGTGTGAGCTACTGGCGCCCGGCTTGTAGCTGTTGTTTTATAAAGGACAATCAAAACGCTACCCTACTGTGACATCTACCTCCCAATTCCACTGCCTGATGCTGTCTACTCCTGTGCTTGCTCCTTCATTCCACGGAAGAACACGGGGAGGATAATCAACTGTCAAACTGTGACTCTGCCCCAGCCAGCCAGGGAGCAGACGCGACTCTCAGAGCAGGTAGACAAACAGGTGCTTTGCCCTTTGGGGTCCCAGACCCCACTGCAGAAGGTGGCAGTTCCCATCTCCACAGTGTGACCCCCTGTGGGCTCAGGTGAGGGGACACTGTCTCCCCACGGTGGTCCCCTGGGCAGGCCTTCCTGGCACCAAGCCCAGGGCGGCCGGAAGGGTGCAGCTTGGCCGCAGGGGTCTCTGTCCTGCGGTCTTCTCTCATGGCTGCTCCAGTGTTCCCTCTTTCTCTTTTTGTGTCAGGCAGGCTTGAACTCAGGGCCTTGTGCTCTTGCTTGGCTTTTTCACGCATGGCTGACACTCTTCCACTTGAGCCACAGCTCTACTTCCAGCTTTTTGTTGGTTATTTGGAGCTAAAGAGCCTCATGGACTTTCCTGCCTGGGCTGGCTTTGAACCTTGATCCTCAGATCTCAGCCTCCTGAGTAGCTAGGATTACAGGCCTGAGCCACCAGGCACCTGGCCTGTGATTCTTTCCTATGTATCAGCTTCAGAATGGAGCTCCTGACATCCTGGTCTTTTACTCTCTGCCCTTCCTATGGCCTCACATTCTGAGCACAGTTGTAGCAGAAGGGAAGGGAGCCGGGCCTTCCAAATTCTGAGTGTGCGTGTGCAGGTGTGCAGGGCACTGAGTGCCCGGGTCCTCCCTGCGCAGGGTGTCCTAGAGAGTACAGGCATCGCCAGGGCGTCCTGGGACTGCCGGAGAGCAGCCTGTGGCAGCCGAGGCCAGGCCTGGACAACCGCGGGCCAACACTGACAGTGAGGGTGGGATGGAAGGTTCAGCGAAGGGAGGCGGCCATATGGTTCAGGCAGAACGGAGTTTGCTGTGGGAGAGCATACTGCCGGCTTGCACAAGATGGAGGGTGCAGGGAGAGCCAGGGGGGAGGGGGAGGGGGAAGGGAGGAGCAGAGGGGCAAGCGCAGGGGGACCAGGGGCACAAAAGAGGTTAAAAAGGGGTGGAACTAGTGATGGACACTGGTATACAGGGAGAGGGTGGGGAGGAGATGTGGCCCCAGGAAGACCGGGAGCCTGGGGGACCTCTCCCTAACCCCCCGCCCCAGGGTGCCTGGGATAGGGGGTGCTGGGAGGGACTTCTGCGGGGGGGGGGGGGGCCTGTGTGCACCAAGGGAGAACAATGGGGAAGGGGCCATTTTTTCTTGGGCGGATCTAACAGGGAGGCTTAGGTGGGAGGAACAGGAGGATTGCAGTTCAAAGCCAGCCTGGGCAGAAAAATCCCCGACTCTATCTCCCAGCAAAGGGCCAGGCTGTTCTTCATGGGACACTGGACCCACTGGTATTTTATGAGGCTTACATCATATCTGTGAGGGCTTGAGCAAATGGATCTCTCTCTCTCTCTCTCTCTCTCTCTCTCTCTCTCTCTCTCTCTCTCTCTCTCTCTCCCCCCCTCTCCAGGCTGGTTGCCCTGGCTTAAACTCTGTGCCGGCTTCTCTGTGTGGCTGACACAGGGTGGGACTGTGAAAAACCTAAGTGATTCCATTTTACTTAAGACCCCATCTCAGTTCTGCGACTTAACTCGTGGCCCACTTTAGCCTCAATGCTAGGAATTTATGATAGAAAGCCATGCACAATTCTTGGAGCCATCGATGGCGTTTGCTGAAGGCAGGTGTTAGCCCCTAAGTGGTGTTGCCCCCCAGCAACCTAGGGCTAAGAGTTTTGGTTCCGAGGAAAACCATATAATTTTCTGACCAACCAGTTCTTCAGAGCCCAGGGCGAGACATGCCATGTATTCTGTTGGTCCAGGTGTGACTCATAACCGTTTTTTGGTCAAGCTATGGACCAAGGATATTTTTCTGTAAAGGTCAACCAATCATATTTTCCCAGCTTAGCTTGCTTTAAATGTTAACCAATCATGTAATTTCTTATGTAAAAGTTCCTTAAAGTTGTTTGTTCAATACTATTAAAACTGTGCTGATTCTATGCTCGGGGCCTCTTAGCGTCACCGGTTGCTAAGTGCGCAGAGGACCAAGCTCCAGCTTGCAATAAACGACTCTGCTGTTGGCATTGATCGTGGTCTCTGGTGGTCTATGAGGGGGCATCCAAAAACGGGATGCTTCAACAGGTACAAGCTTCCCAAGGTAAAGCAACTTCTCTCCATAGGGCCTGGAAACGAATGCCCACCTAGGAAAGGTTTCCTGTTTTTGTTATCAATGTTTGTGTAAGCATGGAGATCCTGTTAAATTCTGCTTGGTGTTGGCTTAATCTTAAATTCTTGGCCACACGGTGGATAATAGAGAATTGGTCTTAACAGGCACCATCTTGGCAACATGGTAAATTTCTAAAATCTCTTGGAGGTGGAGTGCAACGCCCTCCCAGGTAGTGGGCCAGGCTGGGCAGAAAAATCCCCGATTCTATCTCCCAACTAACCAGCAAAGGGCCAGACTGGGAGCATATCTCAAGAGACTCAGTTCTAATTAACCAGCCAAATGCTGGAGGTGGCACTGTGACTCAAAGGGTAGAGTGCCAGCCTCTAGCAGAAGTGCCCAGGGACAGTTTCCCAGGCCTTGAGTTCAAACCCTGTGAATGCCAACTGGGACAAGCCATTCCAGCAAGGAGCACCTAGGCCCCCGGGACGAGGCCGGTCCTGACCACGAGGAACTGTGGAGAGGAGTAAGAGGAGGTGAGTCCTATCCTAAATGGGGTCATTTTACAGAAACTGATGACAGCCTGGAGATCAACAGAAAGTTAATAAGCTTGCCCATCTAATGTCCATACCCGTCTACCCTCTAATTGGATAGGAACTTACATTCTGGCCTTTGTTGCCTACTATTTGCACTTAACTCTTAGACTCAGCACAGTTAGCCTTGGCAGCTTCCTGGGTCTCGCATACATAGTCTGTAATCTAGACATCTGCCAAGCCCTCCTGTAAGGCTCCTAACCACTCCAATCTAGCCCTAATCTCTGACTGGTTATTCCCAATCAGTCCCCTGTGCTCTCCCCTGCCCAGTGGCCCCCAACCTTAGATACCCCCGCTTCCTGCCCCTAGTCATGTGGAAATTCCTCCTTCCCTGTAATGGGCCACCACTGGGTTTATGCTCCAAATGGAACTTTTCTGGCTTGTGTCCAGGTGTGTGTCAAGGAGCCTCGGTCAGGTTCCTTGGTCCCGCCGCCTTGTCAGTCTTTGCCTGATCTCACCTTTTCAGAAGGTTCTCTTTAACAGGTTAGTAGTCCTCACTCAGGACACCACCTGGGGTCAAGTCAGGGCCGTCCTATTACGACAGGCAGCCGGAGGCTTCGCTTACACTGCCCTGCTCTGCCCCGTGCAGACCTGGATCCTAAAGACCCCAGCCCCAGTGACTCCTCGACCCCCACAAGCCAGCAGGAAGCATCCAAAAGAGACCACAATGCCTGTAAGCTCTGGAACATTTAACTATTTCTGCTACCTCCTCCCCAGGCTCCTGTGATCTCAGATAAAGCTGGAAAAGTCTTGCTTCCCTGTCCAAGATAACAGGGATTCAGGTACCATGCAGTCGGTCGGTCTCCAACACAGAGAAGGCAATCGCAGGTCTTTGTTAGCCCCTTCTGGAGATCAACCACTCCCTGGCTTATGTCTCTCTTGGGTCTGTTAGCAGCAATGTTTTGCCTTTTACTAATTGTGCCTTGCATTTTAGGTAACTAAAATGAGACCTTTACCCAGTTGTCTAGCAAATACTTCTTGGATGGTACCAGTCGAATGACGAATCAGGGACCCATCACTACTTTGTCCCTTTACAGCAGGAAGTAGCTCGATAAGCAATGACCGCCGTCCATGCCCCCCCCCCCCCCATGACAACAAATCCGGGGAATGTTAGCATTCCCTCCACCCCAGGTCCTCAGCCCCTCCCCACCTCACTTCCTGCCCCCAGCTGCACCAGCTGCACGCCCTCCACCCAAACCTGAACTCCACCCCGCCCTTCACAAAGAACTTTCCCGGGGCTCTGGCCAGTTCCATCTCCAGCCCTGCTGTTGCAAGGATGCCCCTAGATGGGGACAGGGGCCAGTTTGCTCCCTCTCCCATGTGGGAGAGGGCCATGCCAGCCCCTCTGATACAGCTTCTTATAGACCTCCTTCTCCTGAGCGTGACTGTGTTGGTGTGGTCTTCTGGGATGGCTGCTTTCAGTTCTTGTTCCACGTCCAGGCCACGTCCCACCGGGGTGCCCATGCACCCATGCTCTACTCCCCGGCCATCTTGTTGTCCTCCTGATTCCCATGTCTCATGTCTGCCCAGTTTCACACCCTCTCCCCACTGTCACTGCCGCAGCGCACCATCCCTGCATCACGCCTGCGGCGCCCCAGCTGGCACGGTGCTTGGGAGGAGGCTGCTGAGTGATTCCACAAGTGCGCGAGGCTGCCAGCGAGTCCCCCGCACCACTGTGCCGCAGCGGGCTGGTGCAGCTCAGAGCTGCGGGCCTCCCATGGGGCCCTGCCAATGGGGAGGGCCCTGGGCTCCTTTCCTGGCTCTTGTGAGGAATGAATAAAGTCAGTGTCTCAGGCGCTTAGTAAATGTCAGCTGATCCCTCTTTGTGCCAAAGACAGCAGGTGTCAGCCCCACTGAGGTCACAGTAGCCTCTGGGCTTTAATTCAGCATCCCAGGCAGCGTGAGACCCTTCTTCATGTAATGTTAAATTCATGTATAGACTATGGTCTACTCATTAACAATGTCAGAGGGGTGTGTGGTATGTGTGTGTGCGCGCATGCCTGCGTGCGTGTGCTGCTCCTGAGGATGGAACTCAGGGCAGATTAGACCAGAGTTGGGAAAGAGGTCCTGATGGACCCCTGTCTGGACATTTTCTCCTGCTTGCCATGATTGCATTTTACAAGAATTTCCACAAGAGCACTAGGACCAGGTTGATGATATTGGCAGATCATTTGGTGTTGGAACCTATCCCAAGAGTGGGGCAGTGCTAAAGGAAATGAATAAAAGCTCTAGCAAATTGTAATGGAAATATCTGGAAAATCGGCTCATAGACTCACAGATCTGGCTCGATTACGCCTATACAAATGATGTTGAACAACTGACGTGAGGACTATGTGTCAGAACCCAGGCACACAACTTAGTCTAACAAGATTAAGACATTTTCTATACATGTGGTATCGATTTTCTTAATGTAAATAATCTAGAAAATGCCTTTCCTCTTGCTGCTAAGCAAGAGAATGGGGAACTGAGGTCTTCGGGATTCAGAAAATGAGATGGACATTCTGAACAGGTTCTCCTCCTGGGTATGCCCCCAAGTCTCCGGGAGAAGCAGAGGAGGACAGAAAGTCATAGCTGGAATTGTACCTTACAGCCTGCGGTGACCCGCGCTGAGGCTTGGGCCAGGGGATCACGGGACAGGGACACGGCGACGCCTTGGCTAGCATGGATATTCTCTTGAACTGACCTTTGTATAAGTTATTTCCTTCCTCCATGGAATGAAGGAAAACACTCGGTGACATTTTCCACTCTTCTTCTTCTTCCTGTTCAGAGCAGAATAATATTTTTGTTAATTGCAGGCGTAGTTTATCTGTCAAGACTGGACAGCAAAAGCGCACACACTGCAGCTGCCAGGACTTTCGTTGTTTTTGGGTAGCTCTGGGGATGAAGACTTGCCAGGCAAGCATTTGACCATTTTTTTTGCCACACGCTAGGCTCTTTAGAGGGGCTGCTTTGCAGACAGGGTAGCTTCAGATTATGAGTTGCAGGGATTACAGATACGTGCCACCAGGCTCAGTCCTAGAACTGCAGGACATAAAGGCCCCATACCATACCATCCACCAGGGCAGCTACCTGCTAGAGGTCTGAGTAGAGAGAGCCCTGGACACCTCTCTGCTGCGGCTTCCCCACAATACACAGACCCCAGTTTGGTCTAATGTCTTGTTTTTTAAAATACGTTTTTTATTGAAAAAAAAAAAACTGTACAGAGGGGTTACAGTTACATGAGAAAAGTAATGACTACATTTCCTATCAAGCATTGTTACCTCCTCCTTTGTTTTCCCCTACCATCCCTTCCCTCCCACCTCCACAACTACACTCCCCTCCCCCCCATTTAAATTGTAAAGTTTGTTTTTCAACAGAGTGTCTTGTACATCTCATTGTTACAATGGGTCAACCTGTATCCCGATTTAAACATTTTGTTTTTTCCCTTCCCCTCCCCAAGCTAGAGAAGTGTATATACAAGATGCAGGGCACCAACATCAAATACAGTGAAAACAGGGGTTATACCGTGGGGGAGGAACATACAAAGAAACAAAAAAAAATCACATGGTACATTATAAATTCATTAGGAACAATAGCAAGAAAGTAAAAACCACTGTGTCCCTATCTTGGGGTTCATTTCGCTTAACATCCTCTTATCTGGTCATATGTACATAGCTTTTGATCTTTTCTGCTTGTCCCAGACATATACTAGTTGTTGCAAATAAGGGAAACCGTAGGCCCTATGTTTCTTTGGGCCTGGCTTACTTCACTTAATATTTTTTCCAAGTCTTTCCATTTCCTAACATATCTCTCTCTCTCTCTCTCTCTCTCTCTATATATATATATATATATAGATAGATAGATAGATAGATTCGATCTATCTATCTATCTATCTATCTATCTATCTATCTATCTATCTATCTATCTATCTATCTATCTATCTCACATTTTCTTGATCCATTCATCTGCCGAAGGGCATCTGGGTTGGTTCCATATCTGAGCTATGGTAAATAATTTGGCCCAATGTTTTAATGATTGTCTCCTGCCTTGCTGAAAGCTGCCTCCAGCCTGAGTCCCAACTGTGTCCCTCTACCGTCCTCCATACTCTGGCTGTGAGCTGCTCCTCAGCCGGTGCTGGGCTGTGATCCAGAGGTGTTGTGCTTCACAACGACCTGTGCTGCTCCTTCCTCTTGCTCACCTGTGCCCTGGCTGGGCCTGGAAGCCAGCCTTAAGGCCGCAGCCTATTGCTGGGAGCCTGGCGTTCTTCCTGGAGCGGCATGCAGAGCCTCAGTGTGGAGAGCCTGACCACCTCCTTCGTGGCTCCTGCTGCTGGCTCCGTGCACGGAGACAGGAGACTGAAGTCCCCCTGCCACCTGCACAGTGGACAGCTCTGCCGCAAGCTCTAGAAACACACCAAGGGGCTGTGCGAGGCTGGGCCCCGTCTGCTGCTAACTACAGCGGCCTCGCGAACGGATATGCTCCAGGCAATCAAGTTCACATCGTATCGATGGTGTCCGCAGCCCAAGGTCAGGGTGATGGTCATACTCAAGAAGGTCAGAAGAACTAGTGTTCACTCTGCTCCCCGAGGACCCTCCAGAGCCCTGCACCCCCCGGCAGAGCACCGGACAGCACGGGAATACCAGCAGCTCTCCACCAGGCTGCTGCGGAGTTCCTGGGCCCCGGGCATCTGACAAGTCTCCCCTGGGCTCTGGAGTGCAGTGGCCCCGTCCCCTTGGGCTGCACACCCTAGGGTGTATGCAGTGTCTGTGTCTCAATCCCTGTCTCGAGTCTCTCTATTCCCTTGCTCCCCACAACCAAGCAGCCATCAAAGGCACCTGCTTTACCTTCCACACTTTCTGGGATCTTTCCTCAGCCTCCCTTCCTGGCCCCGTGGCCCAGGCCCTTGCTGCCGGACTGTCCGATTCAGGGCAGTCAGGCTGTGCTATCTAGTGCTTTCTGATGAGTTTGGATTCTCTGTCTACAGCAGGGGCTTAGCCTTAGCTCTGACCTCAGGATGTACTTTCCGGAAGCTGCACAAAGATGCCTGTCTGGGCGCTCCTCCCTCTCGAGGCTCCCTCCTCGCCCATCGGAGTCCAGGCCCGGAGGAGGCCCAGGCTGCGGCTCCTGGCTGTGGCCCCGGGTCTGCGCAGGCTTCGCCTGTGTCAGCATAGCATTCTTACAGCTCAGCTTTTCCATGGTATATCAGAGCTTCCTGTGTGTTAATAACGTCCCTTCACAAAGACGAATCTATCCTGTTACTCATCCACCGTCAAACATGAACATCTATATTCCTCTTTTGCTCAACGAATGTGTGCTAGGTGCCTCTCTCCCCGAAGCAGAGGTGCCAGAGCCGAGGGCATCCCCGCTCTCCATACCCTGCGGCCTGGTGGGAACTGGAGGGAGATCACAGGAGACCCCTGAGGGCTGGGCTGAGTCTCAGCCAGGGCCCGGGAGGCCAGCAGCAAGGCTCTGCAGGAGTGCTCAGCTGTGTGAGTCCAGGTCTTCCGGCCTTCCAGGCACAGGGGGCGTGCGGGAAGGAGTGAGATGCGGGGAAGGGCAGCGGCGTGGTGAGTGAGGCCAAGGCAGCTGCTTGGTGTATGGGACAGGAAGTGACGTGCCTCATACACATCCATGTAGATGAGGCACAGTGGGCAGTCTGTGAGACTCTTATCTCCAATGAACTATTCAGAAAAAGCAAGAAGTGATGCTGTGGCTCAAGTGGTCCAGCATCAGCCTCAAACACAAAGAGGCTCAGGGACAGCACCCACATCCTGACTTTAAGCCCCAGGACTGGCAGATAACAACAACCACCACCACCAAACCACCAAAGGACAAGTAACATGCTGGTTCAAAGAGTTGTATGTGCTCAGTTCTGTTCCTAGCTTTGGCACCAATCTTTGGTCAATAGATAGCCATTAAGTATGAGGGTCATTCCCCACCATATCACACCATTTCCTGGCACCTCTCACTGCTCATGTTTGCATTCTGCTCTTTGGACACAGCTATGTCAGCTGAAGAGGCTCATCTGGAAGCTTCTAGGTCATTCCAGCAGGTATACCACCTGCTGAGAGGCCTTGTACCACCCCGTCTTAGCTTTAGGCTGGACGGATGGCATCCGGGGCAAGTCCCTGGCCCTCCAGGGCCTGGGGCCCACCGTCATAGCAAGCTGATGCCCACTGACACAAACTCCCACTTGACTCTAGTGTTTTCTGCAGTGAGCCAGGCTCTGGGGAGCAGCAGGTCTGCTCAGGCCTCTCCACGGCTCCCTGAGTCAAACGCCCCGGCCTGATCATCGTCTGGGTGTTGCAGTTCTACACAGAACTCGCACAGCGTCCTGGCTGCATCACAGCCTGGCATGTAAGGGGTTCGGTGGTACAACTTCATGTCTAGAGTTAATGTCGAGGGGGTGGAACATGGCAAGTCCAGTTTTAGGACCAGTGAATCCTGACACTGTGGAGTAAGCAGTAAAGGCTGGACGCTCCCACAGCGTGCCGCAGCCTTTCCCGTGGCAACAACGCGCTCAGCGGTTCCACCGGATGCGGGAACTGGAGGAGAACCCGCCAGGGCGAGCCCCTGCGTTTCCTCCCAAGTGCAGCTCACACTGGGATGAAGCATCTACAATTGCCTGGATGGAACCCTTCCTTTAGTTCTGTTATACAGAGCCCATGTGTAGACAGGGCTGGCTCTCTGCTTCATGGGTGGAGCCTGGGGCCGGCTCCTCAGAGCCAGGAAGGGCTCTTCTATGATCTCACCACCCCTGGAGGGGTGGGGTTAGGTTTCTGACATGTTGTGGGGGGATGCAAACATTCAGCCCATAGTACCCCAAGTCAGTCACAGTGCTCCTGATGGCCTTTATGCTCCTGGGCGCGGGTCGCCATTCCCGTCTCCATCTCGTCTTCTCTGCTGCGGTCCAGACTTCCTGGCTGAGCAGATAATGAAGGAGGGATACAGGCAGGTTCTCAGGTGCCAACTCCCCCTCACAGCCCAGGCCCCTGGGGCTTCTGTCTTCCCTGACTCCGCCACACGGCCCCGCAGCACCTGACTTTCTTGGCACATGGAGCCATTTCCACGCCTCCCGTCCTCCCGGCCTGGCTGCTCTGGCACATCTCACATATTCATTCGGTGGCGTAGGACGATGTGGCCGGCCGGCTCTAAGTGCTGCTGGCGCCCGCCATGGGCCATGGGGATCCCTTCAGGATGTCGGGGTGGCCAGGGGTTCCGAGACCTGCTCTCGGCTTTCTTTTTCATGGCCAAATACATGGCTGGCAGCCTCTTGACTTTTTTTCAGCTTGCATTTATAAAGTGGGTTTATTGAAAGAGCCACTGTTAGTATGAATGTTCTTCTGCAGCTCGGGTATGTGCCGTGCACCGGGTGTCTTGTCATTTCCTTTTCTGAGCCAGTGTGGAGTATGGAGCGATGCAGGTGGGATGCTGAGGGCGGACCCACAACCTGCCCCTCCCCAAACGCTGGCCAATGCCAGTGTAAGGACAGGCAGGAAGCAGAGGTTCCCCTCCTCTTCTTGCCCCTCCCTCCCCTCCCCTCCCTTCCCATCCTGCCTGCCCTTCCCTTCTTTCTCTCTCCCTCCCTTCCTGTCTTCCTTCCTAAGTTTGAACTCAGTGTCTTACACTTGCCAGGCAGGCACTCCACCACTTGAGAAACTGCCAGTCCTTTCTCTATTGGCTGTTTTGAGATGGGTCTCGCTTCTTGTCCGCACCAGCCCGGGCTCCGGTCCTTCCATTTGTGCTTCTCTGCTTTGCTGGGTGGTAGGTGTGTACTACCGTGCCCAGTCATTGGTCTAGATGGAGTCTTGGGAAGATTTTGTCCAGGCTGTCCTCAGACCACGACCTCTGATTTCTGCCCCCATGTAGTTAGGATGATGGGCTTCAGCCACCGTGCCTGGCTGTGTTGCTGCTGGATGTGGCCCCCAATCAGTTACTCACCAAAGCTATGCCTTTTGGCATCTATCCGTCAGCACACAAGTTCAAATGTCAAAGTGATCTCTCAGCGGCTTGTGTGCTGCTCTGCCCCCAGCGTCTGAGTTCTGAGGTAGAGGAGGCACTACCTGTTTCTTGGCAGGGCTGAGTATTTCCCACCTAACTGTGTGAGATCATCAGGCCTTTGTGTAGCTCTGGAAGTGGAAATCCCAGTGAGGGACCATGTTTTAAAATAAAAACCACACTAAAACGATGGATGGAGTGTGCAATTTAACTTGCAAGAGATGAAGTGTCTCCTAGCTTTTGGAGTTTGCATTTCGTGTTGTCACTTTGCTGTGCTGCTCACACATGTCCATCTGTCCACGTTCCACGCCTATCAGGGCTTCGGAGGGCGGCTCTCTCCCTCACGTAGGAAGAACGGCACTGAGAGCTGACAGTGCCACTCAGAAGGTCTTGCCATGCCCTAAATACATCTGTTTTGGTTTGCTTTCATGATAGTGCGTTTGATTTTTGTCAGAAGGAGCCTCCTGACTATTGTTATGTTGGTGAGGAATGAACTGAATTCCTCTCATGGGCCATCAGCACTGGTGGCTGATTCTCTTCTACAAACCCCAAAACCTGGTCTCCCCCCAAGCTCTGCAGTCCTGTGTGGCTGCTGTGCTAACAGCTGCCCCCCACCCGTGTACCCCTGCTGGGGAGAGGCCTCTGCCCTATGCCCACCTCTGATATTGCAAAGCCAAGAGCACTTAGCCTTCTACCACCACCTCACTGCCAGAGGGCAAATAAACCCCCTTCCTTCCAGCCTCTCCCATGTCCCAACTCCAACACTGGAGTGCTATGTCCTAAGTACATCTGTTCCAACATTTCATATCATATATATTCATAAAGAACTTTCTGGAAGGTAACATTAACATGTAATGATGGTTAATTCTGAGAGATGAGTTTCTACCCTTCTCTACTGGAGATTGAACTCAGAGCTTGCTAGGTAAGTGCTTTACCATTTGAGCCATGCCTCCAGCCTTTTGTTTGTTTGTTTTTCACATAAGGTCTTGCACTTTTCTCTGGACCAGCCTTGGACTGTGATACTCCTATCTGTTCCTGGGATGTCTGGGATTAGAGATATTCACCGCATTGCCAGTGTTTATTTCTCTTCATGGTAATGGAACACCGTGGTAGCTAGTGTTACTTGTCGCTTTGGCCGGCTCTCTGGTGAAGCACTGTTCTGAGTGTGTCTATGAGGGGCCGGGTTTAGCTCAGCAGGTAAGGATGCTGTGTGGCTTTCCCCAGGGCAGATGGGAGCATCCGATCCTTCGAAGCCTGAATGGAGCGCGAAGGTGGGGGAAGGTGGACCTGGATCCGGAGGTGCCTGGCTGCCTCAGCTGGGACACCGTCCTCTGAGCTCAAAGCTCCTGTGCGCAGGCCTTCCCTTGTGGCCTGGAAGCGGCATCAGCCGTGGGCCCTCAGGCCTTTGGGCTGCGCTGCTCTCCGTGGGCTCCAGCTAGCGGGTGACAGGGCCTGGGACTTCTCAGCCACACAGTGCTTCATAATAACACCCCTGCCCCCCGCCACTTGCCTCGACATGAAACACACACTGCTGGAGTGAGAAATACCGCATCACCTGTCACTGGATAGGACGATGAGGGATGAGGAGGGGCAGCGGCTCAGGAACAGTGAAGCCTTAGGCCAACCAAGCACCATGGACATCTTTGTCTTGGTGCTTCTTCGGACATCTTTGTCTTGGTGCTTCTTTGTTCTCATGGAAAGCAATCTCAATCCTCTTTGCAGACATTCTCGTGCTGGGAAGTCAGGCCGGTGAGACCTGCTGCCTGGGTCTGAGTCTGGCCCCGGAGCCCGAGAGCACCAGCTTGCGCGCAGGAAGCTGATGGGCAGGAAGCCGCCTGCCGGTTCAGAGCAGGCCCGTGCCCCTTGCCCTCACCCACTGCCAGTTTCTGTCTACCTCACCCAGTGCCCGGCTCCTCCCCAGCTGGGCAGGGCTGCACCGATTCACTGTAACACTCCACTCCTTGCTGTCTGTTATCTCTATTAAAAGAGGCAACGGAGGCTGTTCAGGTGAAGCAGGTTTCCTCCGGGCTCTGCCCCTCTCCCTCCGCCCGGCCACTGCGGTTTCCCTCGCCACTGGCACCCGTGCTTTGCCCTTCCCATTCTGGGGCCGACGCCAAAGGCCCCTCGACGGCTGTCCCTTCTCGGGCTTCAGTCCTGCTGCTTCCCCTGCCTCTGGCCTCCCCACTTCTCACCACCACTCTGAGGGGAGGAAGCGTCCAGGGGGCCGGTGACCCGTGGGCTCTCCACCCATGCCTCTCCCACGCACTCCCGTCCACTGCTGGCGGCGTTCGACCCCAGTGGCCTCTCTCTCCTTTGAGAACTCCTGATTATGTCTCCGTTACATTCTTAGTTCTCTGTTCTTGGGGTAGTTGGAGAGAATTCAGAGAAGATTGCAGCATTCTCATGATGATGCGTTGTGTGCAGGTCCAAATCATTTACAATAATTCTGATGGTCTACTGATGACTCTGCATGGCTTCATAATAACAAGAAGACAGAGGAACGGCTGCATGGGGCGCTGCTCTGCTCTTTTTATGTCTCAAGCTGAGGTGAGGGGCCACACAACCTGGCTTTTCTGGAAACAGAGGCCGCTGCAGGATACAGGCACATTACTTCCCACACCAGCCACCTCCCTCATTAAAGTCCTCTGGCAGGGCCTGCCATCCTCAAGAGTTTTGATTGAAGCCAGGGGGACAATGAGAGTTATTACTCTTATTTGTTTTCCTGTGGCAATGTGGGAATTCTTTATGAATTCTAGGTATTAGTCCTTTGTCAGATAGGTAGCTGGCAAGTATTTTCTCTCCCAGTCTTGCCTTTTTATCCTCTTCTTGGGGTCATTTACGGAGTGAATTTTTAAACATAATGAGATCCAATTTGTCTAGTTTTCCTTTTATGGACTGTACTTTTGATGTCAACTCTAATGAGGGTCCTGAAGATTTCCCCCTTAACTCTCTAATCTCCTGTTCAAGTCCAAGTCCATTATTTTCCAAGTCCATGGAAAAGACCATCTTATTTCCCTCCAAAAAAGCTTAGTGCCATTTTATTATAGGTTGCCATTTTTTCTTTTAACAATCACATTGTCACTCTGTAAAGATGAACTTTTTACGAACAAATTAATTTTTAAGTAATTCTGAAGGATTTCCCCTCTTTGGTTTTAAGCACTTCCTAAATGTCATTAAATGCTGATGATCTTAAACTTTGCTTTTTGTCCAAAACTGTTCATCATTAAGTGATTCTTTAATAGTTAATAAAATACTTTGCCCAATGCCAGATTACATGGCTGATAATTTCAGATTTATATGGAACAAGCTTCACTAGCAGTGAGTTTTTAATTTCCAAGTGTAAAACTCCCTCATGCATATTTAGAACGAGAAATGCTTACAGTAAAATTGAAATTCTTCCAGTTCTCTTTATTCATAGGTGCTTTGCAATTATCTCACAGAGAAGAAGATTAAAAAAAATAACTCCATTGAGTGAGAAGTCTTTTTCCTCCTTGGATCAAGTTAGAACTCTTCAGTGCAGGGTGAACAAAGGATCATGGTAGCTCAAGCCTATAGTCCTAGCTACTCAGGATCGTGATTTGAAGCCAGACCAGGCTGGAAAGACTTTGAGACTCTTATCTCAAATGACCCAGCACTAGCCTTGAGCAAAAAGAAGGTCAGGGACAGAGCCCAGGCCCTGAGTTTAAGCCCCAGCATAGACACGTGTGACACATGTGCACCGGTGGTCTCTGGGTAGGGTCCCCTGGGAACATTCAGGTGAGCACCTAGGCAGGTCTAAGAGCGGTCATCCTCCAGGGAGGGCAGGGGAAGCTCTGGGCAGAAGAGAAGCTGAACTTAAGCAATTGCAAGAGGGCTGTGGGCAAATCCTGCAGGGAGCCTGGACACAAGGAGAAGCCTGTGGAGGTGACCCAGGTGCTAGACCGGAAGGCTAGGTTCTGTCCTTGAGCGTACCTTTAAATGCTAAGGACCTGGGCTGCCAGCACTGACACGCTGGGCCGCAGGAATGGAACGCCTTGGTCCAAAGTGGCCTCGTAGGGGCTTAGCAGGATCTGTCACCGCTGGCTTGAGTTGAGCCACAAAGGGCCCCTGGGAGTCCTTGTGCGTTCACATAGGGAACAGCAACGAGATGTCTTGATCCGGGAAAGGCATGCAGCTGAAGCTGCTCTGCAGTCCTCACAGAGCAGGGGCCTCACCCCTCGCTGTCTAGACATGGTCCTGCCACTGGGTTGTCCAGGAAGTTGTCTTTCTCACTGTCTGTGTCCTTGCTCTGCTGCGGACTCTGAGTTCTGCTGGCTGATGGTGAATAGCAGCCTTCCCTTGGGGCGTTCGAAGTCTGATCCTCCATCGCCCTTCTCCCTGCAGCACAGCCCCGGCACCGCCCGGCAGTCACCCGCCTGGTGCTTCTCCCCCACACGCATCTCCGTCTCAGCGCTGGCTGGAACTGCGTTTCGGAATGTAAGGGCATGGCCACTGCTACCTGGCCAGAGCTAGGTCTCGGGCCTCTAGAAACGGAGTTGCAGTAGACATAACTTTGAGGGACCCATTCTGGAAGTAGTTCAGATCAGGCTCACAGGGGAACTGTAACCGTGGGGGTGCACTGAGAGCTGATTCTGTCACACTTCGGTCAGCTGTGAAGCGGGACCTACACTCTAAAGGCTGTCGCATTTTAAGGCGGTGCTACTTTGGCGCCCAAACTCCATTGCTTGTAAAGGAGCTGATGATAGAGTGCACAGCAGTGCACTGAAGCTGGAGCCCCCAACGACTGCACCAGGACAAGAGCACGCGGCACACCACCCATGCCCACGTCCAGCCCCACGTCCAGCCCCCAACGCCTGGCTACACGTCACTCTGCTTGATGTCTTACTTCTTGGGGGGTAGGAAGAAACAAATGCTGCTTCTGTTAAAATACATCCAAGATGTCGATGCTAGTGACACATGTCAATTTCAATATTTGGGGTGAATCAGGTGTGATTATTTTGATGTCTCAGTGGTCCCTTGGTTGGGGTGAACATTCTGCCCTCACGCTATTCCTGAGGACAGACAACTGGGTGACCTACTTGGAGGAATAAAAATTCAAAGCTATGTGAAGTATTTGAGTTGTTAGAAACACTCATCTCACTATATACTTATAAGTCACAGAAAAGAGAGCAAATAAATGTCAATCAACATAAAACAAAGTGACGATCTTGTAGCAGCTGGAACAGTTTTCTTAGGAAACAAGCAACTATAATCTCAATGGATTTTAGATTATCCCACTGACTGAACACCAATCAAAGAACAACAGAAAGAAAAGATCAGATTTCTAAAATTCCATACAAATTCTTTACCTTGGCTTTTTCCTTTGTTGCTTTCTGTGCCTTCTCTTTTTTCTGGTCTTTCCTTTCCTTTCCCTGTTTCTGCTTTTTCTTCTTATTCTTTTCCTCCTCTTCTTGGCTCACAATTATGTCATCAATAACCTGGAAAACCCAAAATAATAATATTGAGCCCTCTCAAGAGGATGCTGGTATTTCCATTATATACAGGTAACTCAAGAAATGAATCCCTCCCAAATCTAACAAGCCAGTCATTAAATGGGCAAGGGAGCTAAAGAGAGACTTCTCAGAAGAAGGGATAAAAATGGCAAAGAAACACGTGAGGAAATGTTCACCATCCCTGGCTGTAAGGGAAGTGCAAATAAAGACAACCCTGAGATACCACCTTACCCCAGTCAGAATGGCCCACATCCTAAAGTCTGCCAACGACAAATGCTGGAGGGGATGCAGAGAAAGAGGAATCCTATTGCATTGCTGGTGGGAATGTACACTAATACAACCACTGTGGAAAGCAGTCTGGAGGGTCCTCAGAAAGCTAAATATAGACTTTCCATACGACCCAGCCATACCACTCCTAGGCATCTAACTTGAGCAACAGGAACCAGTATACAAGGACACATGCACCTCCATCTTTATTGCAGCACTGTTCATAATAGCCAAGATATGAAAACAACCCAGATGCCCCACTACAGATGAATGGATCCATAAATTGTGGTAGCTACATAAAATGGAATAGTACGCAGCCATTAGAAAGGACAAAACAATTCACAGGGAAATGAATGGAACTAGAACAAATCATGTTGAGCTAAATAAGCCAAGATCAGAGAGACAAATGGCACATGGTCTCCCTGATATGTGGATGTTCAATTCAATAAGCAACAAGATATGACAAAGTAAACAGGAGTCAAGAAAGAAAAGATCTCTTCTTCATTTGTCATATTGTTTTTAGGTGACTCTATGTTCTTGACCCCACAGATGGTATATCCATGTGCACATCTGAGGGAGCTAGGAGGAGGGCACAGAATCAGAGGGAAACAGGTGAGGAAAAAATAGCAGAGAGGCCTATCAGCTGCACTGGACATTGATGAAAATGAACTAAGCAACTCAAGGGCCGTGATGGGAGGGAGGGAAGGAGCGGGGCAGAGGGAACAGCTGACACTGAGCAAAAGGAAAGAAATGTGCTTATCACCCTGTTTGGAAGAAATCGTTCATAAGCCTTATATAACCACAATTCACCTTATGAAGGTTAAAATGTGTTTGTGACTTTAGCTAGTATCTCTATCCCATAATATTGAGAAGTTTATGTAATCACTTAATCTCAATAAAGAAATTAAAAAGAGAAATACACGAACATCTAAAAAAAGAAAAAAGAGAAATGCTACTGTTTTGGTATTTAGCATTTGTATCCTGTGATTGTACTGAATTTGTTGGTTTTGACAATCTTATGATACCATCTAGTTTCCTATATGTAAGATCACATCATCAGTAGGGAGATTCCCCCTCCCCCCCTTTTCCCTTCCTATTTGGATGCCTGTTATTTCTTTTTCTTGGTTAACTGTTCTGGCTAGGATACCCAGGCCTCTGTTGGGGAGAAGTGACAGAATGGTCAGGTGTGCCAGCTCCTGACCTTAGAGCAAAGTCTTCCACCATGCTGTTATTGTGTATGCTTTTCTCATATGACCTTCATTGTACTGAGGTAAATTTTCTCCAATCCTATGTTCTCATGAAAGAAGCTTTTTGTCAAATGCTTTTCTGCCTCTTAAGAAAATGATCTTTCTGTTAGTTCGATGTGGCATACTGATCTTTGCATTCCTGGGATAGATTCTATTTGATTTTAGTATATGGTACTTTCTTTTTTATTGGTATGAAGACTTGTTTAGGACACTGTGCCAGCTTTTCTTGCTCTAAAGATGTGCTACCACTTGAGCCATGTCTCTAGACTACCTTTTTTCTGCCAGTCCTGGGGCTTAACTTAGGGCCAGGGCCCTGACTCTCCTTGAGTGATTTTGCTCAAGGCTAGCACTCTACTACTTGAGACACAGCTCCACTTCTGGCTTTTTAGTGGAGCTGAGTCTTTTGGACTTTCCTGTCCAGGCTGGCTTCCAACTGCAATCCTCAGATCTCAGCCTCCAAAGCAGCTGGGATTATAGGCGGGAGCCCCTGGTGCTTGGCTATTCACTTTTTTTTTTTTGCTAGATATTTTGCAGATGGAGTTTTGCTGACTTTTCTTCCCAGGCTGGCTTTAGATTGCTATCCTCCAAATCTCAGTCTTCTGAGCAGGTAGGATTAAAGGTGTGATCCATCCTGTCACTTTCTTCTTATGCATGACAGTTCTCTTGATGGATGTCATAGAGTCCAGAGATTTTTTTCATTTCTTTTCCAATTTTTGTTTTCTGACTAGATGATTGCAAGTGTTGTGTCAAGATTTTGATTGTTCTTTCTTTTCTGAGTCTACTCGTAAAGCTCCTCATACATGAAAAGTTATTGTTATTATAAAGGTGATGTACAGAAGGGTTACTGTTACAGAAGTCAGGTAATGTCGATATTTCTTTGTCAACAGTCACCTCTTTCCTGGCTCTCCTCTATTGTATTTTTTAAACTCGTTACTATATCCTTTTCTCCCCAAATTTTGGTTGATTTTAATGTTTTTCATCTCATTTTGCTCTTGCAGTTTTTCTGATTTTATCTGTGTTTCTTGTAATTTACTGAGCCTGCTTAGAACAATTATTTTGAGTTCTCCATCAGGCTGTGGGTCCCTGCTTTTTTGGCACCGGTATATTGTGTTCCTCTGACGATTCTGTGGGATGCGTACGGTCTTGCTGGGTTGCCTGTGCCTTTGAAGAAAGTGTCATCTCTCCCACACTTTATGGACTGGCATGAGTAAGGGCGCACCTCTGCATGAGGAGCACAGCTGAAGTGCTGTGGCACTCAGTCTACTGGTGCAGGTCAGTAAGTGTGGGGGAAGCCACCGGCAAGCATGGGGCATCGGAGGCCGGCGGCGGGCTTGAGCAGTGGTGGGGACAGTGGCGGACTGTGGGAACACGTGTGGCACATGACTGCAGGGGCAGCATGTGACAGCGACAGGGGTCAGGCTGTCCTGTGTGGGGGCGTCTGCGGGCGGGGCTGGAGGTGTGCGTGCGCATGTGCTGCTGCAGAGCTAGCTCTGGGAGCGGGGGCTGTGGGGTGGGGTCCGCTGCGTGTGCTCACTCAGCTGCAGGTGAAATGCTGGGTCAAGAGCGTGTGCATCTGAAGCCCTGTGCTGGGTGCGGCCCACCTCCAGTCCCCGCAGCCATGCAGGGGAGGGCCGCTTCTCCACCAGCCCTGCTGGCTGCCAGTGTGCTGCCTGTCAATCATGTGGCTGAAAAGCTGACATTTTTTTGGAAGTCAGTGTTAACTTTGCTCATGCTCTTTAACTGTAGCAATGTTTTCCCAAATTAGATGTGCATGTCACTGCCGATTAGGTCAGCCATTGTTGTTTTTGGCTGGAAGCTAACTCTGGCCTGCTGCCTCCTTTATTAAATATAATGTTATTGGGGGATGTTTCCCACACTATGCGCTCACCATTCCAAGTGTAAAATTCAATACATTTTTATTAATGGTATCAAGCTGTCCAACCCATCGCCATAAATGAGTTTTAGAACATTTCTGTGACTCCAGTAAGGTCCCCTTGTGTCCACCGCTGGAGCCCTCCCCCTTCCCCACCTCTCCACAGCAAGAGCTAGCCCTTTTCTGTCTCTCCAGCTTTTCTTTTCTGGCTATTTCACACAAACGGAATCACACACTGCACAGTCTGCTTGTATCTGACCTCGCTTATTGGGCTTAATGTTTTTAAGGTTCATCCACGTTGCCTGTACCAGCTGTTGGCTCCTTTTTACTATTAGGTGATAGTCCAGTGCATGGATATACCACAATTCTGCCTATCTGTTCTTTCAGTGATGGGTAAATTGTTTCAAAATTCTAGCCACATGTATAATACTACCATAAATACTGGTGTACTATATACATATATATATATGTACACACACACACACACACACACACACACACACACAGTCACATAGTGCTGGTATGGAGGCTTTAATTCGGCCTAGGTGCTGTCCTTGAGCTTTTGTGCTAAAAAATAATGCTCTATCACATGAGCCACAGCTCCATTTTCAGATTTTTTTTTTGTTAATTGGAGATGAGAGTCTTTCTTACAGACTTCCTGCTGGACTGGTTTTGAACCACTATTCTCAGATCTCAGCCTCTTGAGTGGCTAGGATTACAGGCGTGAGCAATCAGCACCTGGTATGGTACACAAGTTTTATGTGAACATGCATTCATTTTTAACTGTTCTCCAAGGTGGCAATACTATTTTACATTCTGCCCAGCAATGTCTGAGGGTCTTTTTGTTCTGATATTCAACATTTGGTATTCTTTAAAGTCTTTTAATTAGAACTCCTAGTGAGTGTGAAATGGTATCACGTGGTTTTAGTTTTCATCCCACGGGTGACTGATAATGCTGAACATCGTTCATATTCTTATTAGGCATTCATAGTCTTTCTTTAGCCCTTGCTTGTTCAAGGGTTTGCTCCTTTTTGATTGGGTCTGTCTTACTATGGAAGTGTTACTAGCACTTTGAATACAAATCCTCCTGCATGTATGATTTGCAGGTACCTTCTCTCAGTCTGTTGCTTGTACTTCTGTGTGTGTATGTGTGTATGCTGATACTGAGGTTTGAACTCAAGGCCTGGAGCCCTTGTTTGGCTTTTTGCTCAAGGCTGGTGCTCTACCATTAGGGATATACCTCCACTCATGGACTCTTCTGAACTGGGATCCTCAGAGCTCATCCTCCTGAGGAGGAGGGATTTCAGGTAGGAGCCACCAGCGTCTAGTGGCTCCTTTTTGTATTCTTAATGGTGAGTTTTAAAGTGTAGATGACTTGAATTTTGATTATGCTTTACTTGCCAATTTTGTCTGTTCATATGACTTTAGCATGTATATTATGTGATTGAGACTAGTTTCAAATCCATTTGGATTTTCTTCTCTCTCAGTGATCTTTCCATAACCTTTGCTATTTTTTTTTCCGGTCAGTCGTGGGGTCTGAACTCTGGGCCTGGGCGCTGTCCTTCAGCTCTTCAGCTCAAAGCTAGCGCTCTACCACTTGAGCCACTTCTGGCATTTTCTGCTTATGTGGTACTCAGGAATCAAACCCAGGGCCTCGTGCATGGAAGGCAAGCACTCTACCACTGAGCCACCTTCCTAGCCCCTTTGCTAATTTTTTTAAATTGGGTTGTTGAGCTTTCTCTTGTAGAGATCTAGGTATCCTTTAAATATTAGAAAAATAATCCCTCATGTGTGACACTGCAATGAATTCTCCCAGTGAGTGGGCTGGAACTTAATTTCATTTTTTTTCCATGCAGGTTTGAAAAATTATATAGTTCAATTTATCAAAAACTTTTCCTATGACTCCTGGAAGGTTCTATGACTCCTAGGAAGTTCTGTGACTCCTGCAAAGTTCTATGACTTCTGGAAAGGTCTATGATTCCTGGAAAGTTCTCCCCAACTCTGAGATCATGATGGATTCTTCTTGGCCTCTAGTCCTTTTGTGTTTTTGAGCTTTGTTATATATAAATCCTTGGTTTACTTGGAATCATTCTGGAGTCAAGAACAAAGTGATAGGCGTTTAATTTCCTTTTGTAGGTGACAACCTGGTATTCTAATCTGTTTACTTCCTTTTCTCATCCATGTATATTTGAGTATATGTTTTAGTTTCCTGATTTACATTTTTAGTCATCAGTCATTTTCCTGTTATCAACGGACTCTTAATAGTATTTTTAAAAAGTTAATTAAGTAATTGCTTGTCTTGTGCTGGTACTGAGGCTTGAACTCAGGGCTTTGTGCTGTTTTGTTCAATCACAGTTGACACTCTATCACCTGAGCCACTCTCCAGCTCTATATACTATGTCTTAATACACGGTCAGTTCCTCCCACATCACACTGCCTTTTCAGAATTTTCCTGGTTATCCTTAATTATTTGCTTTGTGTCCTCCTCTCCTCTCCTCTAACAAGACATCATTGGTATTTTTATTTAGATCGTATTATGTTTTTGGATGACACGTGGGAGAGCTGTGGCATTTACAATGTTGAGTCTTCCTACCTAAGAACATATTTGCACCTGTTTCCTTGTTTGTGGCCCATAGTGGTATTTCATGGACCACACATGCTATTGTTTAGTTTATTCCCAGGTGCTGCAATCTGTTGGTGGTCCTGTTGTTGTAAATGGATTTCTATTACATTTCCTATCTGTCTGATGTTTGCATGTATAAGCCCATTGCTTTCTGCAGGCTAATTTTGTAACTTACCAATCCTGCTTCTCACATTATTTCTTTATTCTTCAGTTTATTCTTTCTGCTTTTCTATGTGTGGAACACACCTGCAGTAAATGATCATTCCATTTTCTGCACTCTGCGTTGTCTTTCTAGTCTAATAGTGCACAGTGGTTTGTGTAAGGCCATGTTTGATAATAACAGTGGTAATGACCATTTCTCTCCATTTTTCCTGCCATTAATGGAAGTGTTTCTGGTGAATTTAATTAAGCATGATATTGGGTTTTGAACTAAGAAATACTCTGTCATGTTGACGAAGTATCTGTACATTTCCATTTCTGTTGGGTTTTATTTTGTAATATTGGGAATGGAGGTTGAATTTGTAGACACCCTAACTGCATCCACAATGTAGAGTGCGAGGTCTTCCTCTCTAGATTGCCTTCTCTGATGCAGTGCACTGATGCACAACCCAAACGCACACTGCTCTTGCCTTGTTTGTTTTCAGTGCCTATACTGGGGATTGACCTCAGGCTTTTGCTTAGCTTTTTAAAAACAAGGATGGTGTTTTACCTCTTGAGCTCCACCTCTACTTCTGTCATTTTTGCTTGTTAATTGGAGATTAGAGTCTCTGAGATTTGTCTGCTCAGGTTGGCTTTGAAAACCATGATTCTCAGATCTCAGTCTCCTGAGTAGCTGCCAGTGTAAGCCATGGGCCCCCAGCTGTTCCGGCATTTGGAAATAATTGCCATTCATGGTGGTGTTTTATTAACTGTGTTGCTGGGTTGAGTGTACTGGCTTTAGCTGAACTGTTTGCACTAATACTCATAAGGAGGACTGCTGTGGTATTACTTGTATGCGTATTTTGGGGGGAATCGGTATCAATGCTGTGCTCATTTTATGCCAGGTATTAGTTGGTGCCTTTGAAGCACAGGTTTAACTACTTTGGTGTACGCGTCAACACTATGATGCTTGATCATGTGATTGCAGGAGACCACGCAGCTGAGCCCCACGGTGCTCCGGGCACCGGAAACAGCTGCGGAGGTGGAGGCAGGTATGATGCTGTGCTCTCAGTGCTTCAAATGTGAGGGATGCCCTCATGGATCTCAGCCTCGGTCCAGTAGGGAGGCCAGGTTGCCATCTTCATGAGGAGAGCAAACCTGGAGGCGGGTGGGGGGGACTGCGGGGGGTTGCGGTGGGATGCGGGTCGCTGCCTTTTACTATCAAGTTGCTCAACTGTGTGTGTCTGTGTGTGTGTGTGTGTGTGTGATGCTCGTTGTCCCAGAACTGTGGGAAGTTAGATTAGGATGACTGCAGTTCCAGGGCAGTATAGGTATGCTTGTAAAGAAGCACCCCCTCCTGTCCCAAGTTGTAACTGGAATATAGTGTTGCCCTGTCATTCCCGTTACACAGGAGAATAAGATTGAGGGGGGGGGGTCTGAAATTCCAGCCAGCCCAGGCAGGAAAGTCCACAAGACTCTGTCTGAATGGAAGACCTGCATGTGGTGGTGCACTAGTGATCCCAGCTATCACGGAAAGAACCGGTGGATCATAATGTAGGCATGGCTCTTGGCAAAAAGTGAGACCCTGTCTCAAAATAACCAGTGTAAAGGAGTTAGAGGTGCGGCTCATCAGTGGAGAACCTGCCTGGCAAGCCTGAGGCCCAGAGTTTAATCCCCAATACTACCAAGAGGGGAAAAACAATTAAGCTGTTCTGTGGGCCCCTTTCTATCACAAGGCATTAAGCAAATAATCCTGGCTTTGTTTGTAGCTTGCTTGGAGTTAACTCCCCCTCTTAATGCTGCTTGTGGACAACTCAGACATTCCACCGACATTCTTAAGCCTATAATTGCTACCTTTCTAAATGATCACAAGGGAGTTTGGCTGCTTGCCCTGGTCTGACTTTCAAGACATAACTTGTGCCTAATAATCCAGTGATAGGACCAGGAAGATGACAGATCCTTGGGGCAGGGCTGGCTGAATGGACGGAACCACAGAGTTGACAGAGAGGCAGGGGGAAGGGTAGTGGGGTGAGGTGTGTGTGTGGGGGGGAGTGGGCGCTGATTCTGGCAGGGGAGGGGAGCAAGAGAACTTGTGGCTGAAAAGGAGCCCTGGGCCTGATCCCTGGGTTCACACGGGTCACAGGATGTGGGACATGGTAGGTGGAGGGGTGGGGGAGGGAAGGGCGCCAGCCCTGACCTGCAGCCCGGGTTTTCCTGCTGCCCAGCACTTCATGCATTTGGTTCCTTGTCTGAGAACTAGTCGGGTCTTCTGGGTAGGGCTGTATGAAGGGGAGAGGCCGTGAGCTGCTTTGAAAATGTATGGCGGGGTGGGGGACGCAAGCTGTGTGCGTGGGACAAACTTGGCCGGCTCCTGCTTTTGAAACCTATCTTGGCTGGAACCCAGGCCCGCCTGCCCATTTCTTCACTGTCTGAGGCCACACGCGGGTGGCATGGCAGAGCTGGGTAGATCTGGCACAGAAGGTGCACTCCACAGACTAAAATGCTGACTATTGACCTCTAGTCTGTGGCAGTTTGTCTTATTATGTGCTTCAGTTTAAATTCCTCAAATAGCATTCCTGAGTCAAAGGGAAGCCACGTTAAAACATCGACTCTCTGTGTCCTATACGAAGTGTCCTTCTAATTTCGGCTAATTCTGCAGAAGGTAGGACAGTGACTTTTGCCATGTGATCATCAATTTGTCATTGAGCTGATTTAAAATTTGTACCAATTGCCTAGGTAAACAGGCACAGTAAAATTACTTTATGTTGAAATGACTTTGCTAGTAAACTTAACAATAATTTAAAATACACTGTATGCGTGTATGGAAATGTCACAATAAAAAGCCTTTGTACAATTAACATATGCTAATTAAAGATGGCAAATTCTTTTCCTATTCTGATTCTTTTCTACAGAAATGTTAGTTCAGATTGTTCTGTTTTCTAAGACTGGGTTAAATATGAATGACAATTTTTTTCTCACATCTGATATGCCCAGTGATCTCCTGAATTTATCAAGTGACTTTCACTTCACTTATTTATTTTTGTTATTTGGGTTTTATGTACTCAGACATACCAGTATCTTTTCTCAATGATTTCTGCCCCTGATGTCTGTCTCAAATGATTTTCTACTCTCTGATTCTTAAATATTCCAATAATTTATTCTGCCTTTTGGTCTAATATTTTGAAATGTAAATATTTAGTGACTATGAAAATGATTATTATTATTGTTATTTCTGTACTGGTCCTGGAGTTTGAACTTAGGGTCTTGGTGCTATCCCTGAGCTTATAATTTATTTATGTTTTTATTCAAGGCTAGCATTCTACCACTTCTACCACAACTTCACTTCTGGCTCTTTTGTTTTGGTGGTTAATTGGAGATGAGTGTCATGGATTTTCTTGCCTGGGGTTGATTTTGAACTGTTATCCTCAGATGTCAGCCTCCTTAGTAGCTAGAGTTACAGGTGCAAACCACCAGTGATTGGTTCTGAATATTATTTTGTTGTTTGTTAAGAGAGTAAATAGATTTCCTTGATTTTGCCAAGGGTGAGCTGGTAAGCCTGATACTACTTATTGGTCCATTGTTTAATAGTCCATAATTCCCTCCATTTTTTGGGAAGTTCTGGGGTTGAAGCTTGAACCTAGAGTTTCATTCTTTCTCGGGAGTACACTACCACTGAGACCATGCCCAGACCTTCTGTTTTAATTTCACTGTTGTGATAGGGTGTCGCTAACTCTCTAGGCTGGCCTCCCTCTGCCTCCTCAGTAGCTGGGATTACAGACCTGTACAGCCATGGTCAGCTGCAGCCTTCTCTACTTCCACGAAATGACACTGTATTACGGAGCTCCAGTTTACATTAGAATCAGTTTCAGATGCAGTATTCTAAAGCCAGCCTATTTGGGTAGCTCACTAATTGTTCATTTGTCCAAATTGCTTGATCTTCATAAGTTAATTTGCATACGGTGTTTTGCAGGTACTTGGCATGGAATATTTGCTCCATACATGTTACCTGTTATTTTTGTTGTTGCTATTCCAAAACTGTGGTGTTTAATTACTTTAAAAAATTAGATTTGTATCTATAACACAAATCCTCCATCATTATAGTTATTAAAGAGAGCGTTTTGGATATTTCAATAGATTTTTCCAGATGAACTTGAAAATAAATTTGTTAATACAAAAATTACTTTGATTGTTATGATTTGATTATTATGACTACCATGATTAAATTATTTTGGTTGAACTGCATTTACTTCAGGGAGTAGTAGGAAGACAGTATGTTTTTGTGCTTCATTGAGTCTTTCTATCAGAAAAGCGATCCATTATTCTATCTGACCCATCTTTTTTCCTTTTCTTCAGGAAAGTTTTGACAGTGACTTCTGTACAACCACTTAATTTGTCAATAAAATTTCTTGTTACGTTTCCTAGGATGGAAACTCGTATTTTGAAGTGATATAATTAACACTTCCACAATATAGCTCCCTTCCTGGTTTTTATCTGATGGCAGCTCGCATTTTCAAGGAAACGTTAGCCACTAGTTCTGATCGAGACACCCTAGAGCAAGGGAAGAGTAGACCATGTACAAAGGTGCTGAGGGTGACACGTAGAGGGACAGGTAAGTGGGCGGCTGGGGTCACACCGGTGCTGGGAGGGACAAGGAGAATGAGGGAAGGATGGGCAGGAACTGGGACCTAACGAGTCCTGGAGGGCAGCTGCTTAGAATTTACCAAGGGAATGAGCTTTATAATCAGCGTATCCTTTTCAAAGCCTGGGCAGGAAGAAGGATACATTCATTTTCAAAGAAACTTGAAAGAATCATGTACTGAGATACGCCATAGAATGTGTCCATGTACATGATAGTAGAAAAATAACCAAGGCCTAAAAAACACCACGAGCCTGTTAGCGTTAGAGTCTAAAGAAGTGTGATTATGATACATTGACATTCTACTTCTCAGTCTCGCTCGTACCTGTTCTGGGGTCTTGTCAGAAAAGATAATAGCTGAGCCTCCTTCTTCGGGTTCAGGGTAGTCAGGAAATGTGCCGGTCAAGTTCCTGTGGAGGGAAAGAAGACACATCAAGACAAGAGGATGCAAGTTCTCTGCACACCCCTCACAGAGGAGGTGGGTGCTGGGACGGGGCTCCCTGTGAGGGGGGCTGGACGCCACGTCTCCAGGGGCAGGGTGGGGGGCATTCAGCAGCAGGTACCCTTCCTCCAGGACTGCTTAATTTGAGAAGAAACATCTCTCTTTAAGACAGACTGTCCTTTTCTTCCTCCTCTTCTCCTTTTATTTCATGTTGAGATGACCTTTGCTTTAGTTACAAATGAAGACAGAAGCACAAATGTAGTGCATTATATTTAACAAGTACACAAGACCCTATTATGAAAATCACCTCTATTATCAACAACAATGAAACGGGTTTAGGGCTGATGGTGGACTCAGGTGGTATAGCACTGTTCTAACAAGTATGAGGCCTGAATTCAAAACTCAGTACCACCCCCACACCTCAAAACACCCCCCAACCCCCAAAAAACCCTAAAGCTGAGCCTGGTGGATCAAATCTGTAATCCTACAGATTTGATCTGGGGACTGGAGATCTCATCTGAGAGACTTGTCCTAAGAGGGGGTGTGGTGGTGAACACCTGTGACCCCAGAGACAGAGAAGACGTGGCTGGACGCAGTGGGGCATGCCTGCCCTCCGTGACTCTGGAAAGTAGGAAGATCACAACCCATAAAACGAAATGTTACCTTGAAAATAACCAATGGAAAAAGAGCTGGAGGTATGGCTCAAGTGGTAAAGAACCTGCCGAGCAACTATAAGGCCCTAATTTCAACCCTAGAACTTCCAGAGAAACAAAAACCACCTGGAAAGTTACATATAATTTGAACGTATCAATTTTTCTACTGGTTTAATATTCTATTTTCATACTCCTATAAAATATTAAGTGCACTGCTTTTTCATAGGTAAATGAGCATATCTGCTTAATTGTTTTATTTTGTATAAGTTTATATAACTCATTTTACATAAGCTGAGATTGAATTCTTTTTTTTTTAAATCAGTTGTGGGGCTTGAACAGGGGCCCAGGTGTTGTCCCTGAGCGCTTTTGCTCAAGGCTAGTGCTCTAACACTTTGAGCCGCAGCACCACATCCAGTTTTTTGATAGTTAATTGGAGGTAAGAGTCTCATGGGCTTTCCTGTCTGAGCTGGCTTGGAACTATGATTCTTAGATCCCAGCCTCCTGGGTAGCCAAGATTATAGGTGTGAACTACGGATGCCTGACTGGATTACTCTTAAGAGTCTGAAAACTGGTGTTGAGTACTTAAACATATATTCAAAAAACTCCCCAAATACCAGTACAACAGTGGCACATTTAAATGCCTTCTGTGTAAAAGATGATGGTGCATGCTCATAGACAGACAGACACATATACACAGACTCCCACCACCCCCTCTGCTCCCCCTCCTGCGTGGCTGGGGACCTCTGTGCCCACAGAGGATGGAGCTTCCCTTGCTCTCCCCCCGCAGACAGGGCTGGGACCGCTCACTGTGCGGCTGGCAGAGGGCTGAGTGTCACGGGCCTTGGCTCAGCTCCCTGTGGGAGGCGCCGGAGCTGCAGGGTGCAGATGTCTGATCATCAAGGTGTGGGGGGGAACACAAAATGTTATTTTGGCTCCTCAAGGGTTTCCGGCATGAACAGCTGGGGTCTGACAGCCCTGACTGCTGGAGACGCCCACCTGGGGCTTCACAGGACCCCAAATGACACGGTGTCAGGAAGACAGTGCTTTTGAGGAAGGGTGGAGACCTAAGCACCTGCTTCCTGTGGATCGGATCCCTGAGTCCCAGCTCTGTCCTGGGCAGGGGCCGCCCTTCCCCAGGGCATCACACCTGTGGCCACCACCCAAGGAGCCTGGGTCCCCCAGGCCGAGTGCATGCCGGGCCCTCCACCACGCTCAGGGCTGACACTGAGCAGCAGTGTTATTCAAACAATGGGGGCGGCCAAAAGCTGCATGTCAGCCTGAGGCCACCACAGCTGCGGTGTCTGAGGTCTCAGCCACCACCGCCTGGGAGCCGTCAGGGCCCCACGACTATCCAGTCTCTCCCCACTGACAAAGGGTCTGGTTTTGGGTCATTTTGGTTCATGTTTCCCCGAGTCTCACTCCCCTTGAGGCCTTTCCTCTTCCTGTCTGGCCTCCCCAGCTCCTTCCTCCGGCATCGGGATGCTGCCCTGCCTCCCTCCGCGCACACGCTCCCTCTCCCGCCCTTAGATCTCAGCCTGGCTCCCACGGCTCCCTCATCTCTGCTTCCTTGCGAGGTGAGGAGCAGCGGTCCACAAACAGCACCCCAGGGGGACAGGTCTCCCAGGAGCTGAGGGTTAAAAGATGCCGGTCACCCTTCCGATTCGTATCTTAAGTCGTGACCTTGGCAGCTCGGGTTCTGACCTTGCTTGGGGAAAGGGTCTTTACAGACCCTTATTTAAGATGCCGGTCACCATGGACAGAGCAGCCCTTGCCCACGCCACTGGAGGAGGAGTCTGGACACGGCCAGCCACAGAGGTGATGCTCAAGGAGAGGGGGCCTGGGGTTCCAACCACAGGAACTGAGAGGAGATTTCATTGCTGCAGCCCTGCCTAGGCTGAAGGACTCAGTTATGGTGGACCCAGCACCCAGGTACAGAGTTCAGCACCAAGCTCGGGCTCTGCCTTTTGTGGGAGTCAGAGGTCTGTGACCCCTTCCCTGAAAGGCATGCTCTCTTGGCTTTCCACAGCCAGGCCCCTGGCAGCCCCCTGCTTCCTCCCGGCTCACCCTGGCTTCTCGGTGCTCTCCCTTGCCTTTTATGGTGCCCGCTCACGTAGGGGACCTACGGGCAGCTGATCAATGTCTGGTGGCAGGCTTGGCAGGCTGGCCTCCCTCCCCCACAGCCTTCTTGTGGAGTGCCCTGGTGTGACACCGGGGGTTCAGAGCTGGGTCCTGGGGCTTTTCCTCACCACTATCCAGCTGCAGCCCCACTGCTGCCTGCCCGCACCAGGGGGCCCAGCACAAATGTCTCCAAGTTACACACGACCAGAGCTGCACAGACCAGAGCTTGCAGCCTGCTTTGGTCCTCTCCTTGGGTACCCGTGTCAGTCTGTCTGCACACCCTATGGGATTCTGTCTTCCTACTCTGCTTCTGTGTGATTGTTCTGCACCTCTGCCCGGGCCCAGGACGAACTACTGCGCACTGCTGTTAGGCGATGAGCTAACTTTCCATGATGCTGCCTGAGACCCCTGGGGTGTCAGCCTGTGATGTCACCGTCTACGCAGCCTAGGACCGGAGGCCCCGGATTAACACCAATGTCCCCTTCACCCCGTAAATGATTCTGGTAGCATTCTGTCATTCGATTTCCCTGTTTTCTTCTCTAATTTATTTGTTTCCTGAACCTCAAAAGGTTGTACCAGGGGATTACAACTGAACGTGTCCACCTAAGAGATGAACGCTTCCTGACCAGACTCACCCCTTCGGTCATTCTCCCCCTTCTAGATCATTCCTCCCTGTGACTGATCTCCCATTTCCTACTTGCCTTATCACACCGTTCGCTGAGTGTTCTGCTGGGTTTGTCCTGTTTTCATCTTGGACATTAATGATGTAGTTCTTCGGCTTAACGGTACCCCTTCCAATGACACTCCTGTCACCCTCCCCCCCGCCCTGTCTGTCTTTACCACCTTCTCTTTGTGAGTTTAGATCCACCACGCTTACCCTGGGGAGCCCCTTCTATCTCCAGCCCCTCCTCCAAGGCTTCGCCCTGATTAGAGAAATTAAATATTTGAGCGGTCGAACGCACTTGCCTTCACGTATTACTTCAATGTCCAAGTGTCAGAGAGTCCTCCCCAACCACGCTGTATGAATTATTTTTTTTAACCAAATAGAGTAACTTTCCTCTTTATTTTATGTATTTGGTTTTTTTTGTGTGCCGGTGCCAGGGCTTGAACTCAGGGCCTGGGCATGGTCCCTGAGGCTTTTCACTCAAGGTTAGTATTCTACCACTCGAGTTCTGCTTTCAGCTTTTTGGTGGTTAGTGGGAGGTGAGAGTGTACGGACTTCCCTGCCAGAGCTGGCTTCCAACCAAGATCCTCAGATCTCAGCCTCCTGAGCAGAGTCTGGTTATAATTTCCCTCTTACCGCACAACCAAAGCTCCTGCTGAGGTGGGGACCTCTGGGTGGGGATGAAGGGGGACCACGAGGTGTTCTGGTGTGATAACTGCAGCTTCTCTTTGCAGCCTGCAGAGTGATTTAATCGATGCTTGGCTCTTTTCTATTTAAAGCACATTTCAATGCAAAATCCTCTGCACAATTACTACGTGTTAAACATGCTGCCTTTGTGCCTAATAATTATTCCAATTACAGCTTTCCCTCGATTATAATTCCACAGCCACCCAATTATCTCCAAACTTGCACCATTTTTCTGATTTAGTGTGTGCCAGAATGTCATTCCAGAATTCCCTCCCCCCCCCACTTCCACCCAGTTCTCAAATTGCTGAGCGAGGAGGAGTGGAGGCCCAGATGCACGGGAGGCTGCGGGAAGCTGGGCCGGGGCCTGGAAACACCAGTCTGAGACGCAGACATGTTAGTGTGCCTCACGCGTGAGCGGCAGCCACGCACGGCACGCGCAGGCACGTCTCATGGGACGACACTTCTTAGAGGAAACGCACAGCTGTTTGGAACAATATTAAATTTGTATGAAACCAACAGATAAGACTTCAAATGACTCTTCGACTCCCTAAAACCTACTGAGAAAAACTTGTGTTACCCAGTGCATTTTAGAGAGTGATACTTAAAAAACAACCACAAATGATACTTCCTTATCACGAAGTCCAGACTATCCCTAGAATATTATGTATGTGTGTGTGCACATGTGCATGCACGTGAGGGGGGGGGGAGAGAAAGAGAGGAGGGAGGGGGCAGGGGGAAGAAAGACAAGAGAGAGGAGAAGAGGAAAGGAAGGAGGAAAATGGAGAGAAAAGGAGGGAGAGAAGGAGGGAAGAAGAGAGGGAGGAAGAAAGAAGGAAAAAGGAAAAACAGGAAGGAAGGAAGGAAGGAAGGGACAGAGGGAGCAAGGAAGGAAAGAAAGAAGGGAAAATGAGAGGGAAGGAAGGAAAAGGGAGGAAGAGACAGAGGGAGGAAGAAGGAAACAGGAAGGAAGGAAAGGAAAGGAGGAAGGTAGAGAGAGAGCAAGGAAGGAAGGAAAGAGAAAGAAAGAAAAGAAGGAAAGATGGGAGGAGAGGAGGGGAGGGAGGGGAGCTGTCTGGGCACCTTTGTCCCTGTTGGAGCCTCATTTCTGCCTCCCAGGTGACCAGGCCTCGCTCGGTCCCTCAGCTCCTCCAGCTCTGCACTCCCTAGGCCTCTTCTGCCGCCTCCTGGTTACCTCGTCTAGGGTCAGGGCCTCCAACACCCTGCCACTGGGCCAGCCCAGGCTCTGGTGCCCCACTTCCCTCTAATGGGCTTCCCCAGGGCTCGGCGTGCCAAGCGACCCCATTGTTCCAACTCTGATCTCCACCTGTTCTCACTTGGCCGTCCGCTCGGTCCCTGTCCATCTCTGCAGCCTCAGGACCCACCTTGCACTCTCCGGCCAACACGGTACAGATGCGGTGTCCGCCTTGTGCCTGCCTCAGCCTCAGAAAAGCGCCCCTGCCAGGCACCAGGAACCCAGGCCCACCCAGCGCCAGCCAGGGCAGCGGGCTTCTCACGCCTTGTGCCCACGGAGGGGGGTTATTTCGTACAAGGAGGGCTTGCCTGGCATCCACACGACCCCAGTAGGGCTTTTGCCAGTTCCTTTTGTGCCTGAGATTTCCAGCCCAGCTCTGTGGGGGCAGAGACAGGCATGGGGGACAGAGAGCCTCTGCCCTTCACAGGGGAAGGGGTGGGGTGGGCCTGGCCTGTCTAGACCTGCTCCCCACTGCCACTCAGTCTCATTCCAGACGCTTCGTCCATACCTGCAAGCATCGCTGTTAACAGCAGCAAGCTGTTCTTGACTACAGATGCCCTGGGCAAGAGATACTGTCCAGGTGGATGTGCATTACATGTTACACACACCCTCCCCTCCAAGCAGCTTCTCCGTGGGATGATGGCGATGGCTGGGCTCTGTCGCCACTTTGACTGCCAGAAAAGAGGGCACAACGCATGTGCTCACGTGTGGACATTCCCTTTTCAGGCAGGTGAGGAGCTCACCTGGGCCAGGCTGGCTGGCATGTGGGAGGAAGGCAGGCTGCGTCACTCGCTGCCTCTGGTGGTGCTGGGATTCAAATGCAAGGCTCCCTTTCACTTGATGGTGTTCTACTACTCATACCATGTCTCCAGCCAAGCTTTTTGCTGCTTAATTTTGAAGATGGAGGCTTGCAGATTTATCCTGCCTGGGGCTGGCCTTGAACCTCCATCCTTGGGAGCCCAACTTCCTGAGTGGCTAGGATTATGGGTATGAGCTACCAGTGCCCAGCTCTGCTCATCACCTTTTGTTCATTTCAGTATTGGCTTTCCAGCCAGGGCAAATGGGAATTACGTATCTAATTAAATAAACAAGAAAGTAAGCATTTATAGTAACCACAATTTCATATTTGCTTGTTTCTTCTTATATTTTAGAAGTTTTAGAGATTGATTATTAAATAGACCTTATCATTTTTTTCTGCAGCAGAGTTAATCTAATTTTATTTTTAAATACTTTGGCTCCAATAGTTAAGAAATTTCTGGCTCCTATTCACTTCTCCATGCTGCTTTATGCTACTTTTTGGCCTTGACAATTATACCAATTAGTTGGTGCAATTGTACTTCTTTTTTTTTGAGATTATTACTTTTCTCTTCACTTCATTTATCACACAGCACTTAATTCTATTTTTGTCAGATCCTGGGTTATCTACTTTGTTTCATTGATCTACATTTGTGCTTTTACATTAATAAAAGCACTTACCTTATTTTTCTTTATAATATACTTAAAATACAATGTCATTTGTCCTTCCTATTGTTCTTATTTTCTTATTTTAATCCTAATGACTTTGATAATTATATTTTCAGGTTCGATAAATAATCCTGTTGGGATTTTAATTGAAATTGTGTTATCTCGATAAATCACTTAAAGCAGATCCGTCGTCTTTCCATTTAACCAGAAGCAAGGCAAAGTCCCATTTATTGAAGCAGCTTTTGTTCACGGGCCTTTGACATCTTGACATTGCTCTTGAGATTTCGCTTTCATGGTTAAACCACCATTGGTTTAAAAGACATATTCCTCTACGTTCTTTAGAATATTATTTCCTGTTATTTCTCCTTTCATATAAACATTAACACCCATTCCTATTGGGGTTCAGGTTCAATTACTATCAAGGACAAAATCATTCCTGTTATTCTTCGAGACATGCTTCTCCATAAGGTGTAGCTTTCTTGTTAAAAGAAAGAATTCTTGATTTTCCATTCATTCATCGATCCATCTGAACCTGTTTACTCAGTATTAGGTACTCACAAGAATCTCACAAGAATCCATGAACTGAAGACATAAACAATCCTTCCCTGCTCAATTTATATTTTATTATGCCAAAATTACTTTTTTCTCTTCCTTCCTTCCTTCCTTCGTTTCCTCCCTTCCTCCCTTCCTTCTTCCTGCCCTCTTTTCCTCCCTTTCTCCCTCCCCCCCCCCCTCTCTCATTAGTCCTGAGGCTTGAGCTCAGCCTTGTGTTCTTGCGTGGCTTTTTCCACTCAAGGCTGGGCAGATACTCTAGTATTTGAGCCACAGCTCCACTTCTGAACCTTTGCTGGCTAATTGGACATAGGAGAATCACAGATTTTTCTGCCTAGAATGGCTTTAAACTGTGATCCTGATTTTGGCTCCCTGAGGAGCAAGGATTATAGGCATGAGCCACTGCCGGGCTTGTTTATTAATTTTTTAAGTAAGGAAAGAGTGACATTCATCAAGACACATTGTATTCATAAACTGCTCTGTTGAATAGCAACTCCTTTGTACAACTACTCACAGATAACAAAATATATTAAAGAATGAAGAACGGATGCTTGATTTTCTGTATGAGCAGAAGTGATCAAAGTTCTTTGATGTATACAGCATTCATGTCCTGCCATTTAATGACCTAAGCACTTGAACCACTTGGAAATGTAAAAGAGCATTTTGAAATAACTGAATGAACCAGAGAAAATGATGGGAGCACAGACATATTGGAAATTGATCGAAACAAAAACTGATGACTATAATTTACACTTCAGCTTTTTGGAACTGGGGTTTAGACTTAGGGCCTCATGTTTGCTAGGCAGGTGCTCTGCTGTTTGAGCCATGTCCCCTACCCTTTTTGCTTTTCGTTCGTTTTTCAGAGAAGGTCTTCCCTTCATAATGACATTCACCTACTAGCAAGAGCTTGGTAGCACTGTCTTATTGAATCCTTCCAGCTGCCACTTGGTCTGGGCATTATTATTGTTGCTGACAATTTGCAGATGAGGAAATGTCTTAGCAGGCCTTTCCCAGGTAGGGCAGAGTGGCGCTAGAATCTGCCAGATTGGCCTCTACCACTGAGTCTCCATACGGCTCACAGCTCAGCTCAGCTGACCAACCGAGGGAAGCATGCCCTCTGCGTAGGCTCTGATAAATAAGGCTAAACATATGCCTTCATGCAGGAGAAAGGAGCAGGTGGGAGACTAGATGTACAAGGAAAACAGGATTGGAAGGGGGATGAAGAAGCTCAGCATGGACCAAGGCACCCCCAGGCTTACCCACTGGGTGCTGGGAGAAGCAGCGTGTGCCTGTCAGACAAGCTCTGAGCTCCCTGAGCTCTCGGATCTCTGCGGGCTTTGTGGGACGAATGCGTGGGGTGGGGTGGGGAGAGGAGAGACAGTGCTCATTTCTTACAGAACTTCCGCAGTGACTAATGTTCCTTTCTCAATAAAATCTATCTGATATGGCAAACTGCTTTCTTACTTTTTTGTTTGAGGAAGTTTGGGAGGGAGAACGTGGTGCCTTAAATTTTTTGAAGAAATGGGAGACACAGGGCATTTGGTAAAGTTAGGGCCTGGTAAGAATTTACGCATATTGTCAAAGATTCTTGCACAAATGTGAAAATGGCCAGCGCTGGAGTTGCAGTGATTTAGAAAGCAGAACTACTCCAATGATAAATTTCTCCCCAAGGTCTGACGCAGACCCTCTGTGGGCCTCACCACTTCAGACTCGCCGGGCAGAGATTTATCTGTGTTTCATCAAGTATGAAAAATATATGGATGGGGGGGGGTTCCGGCCAGTCCCTCCCAGTCACCCAGACACCTCCATTAACGTCAGCGGGCCCATAAATTTACCCTGGATTCGCGAGCAAGCAGCTTATGCCACTGCACGGAAGCCTCTCAAGGTGTCGCTTGCTGCCTATAAATTCGCTGACACTCTATAAAGCCTACGGGCAGCACATGGACTTAATTACAAGGGTCTCCTTGGAAAAGCAGGGAGTGTATGTGTGTGTGTGTGTGTGTGTGTGTGTGTGTGTGTGTGTATGTGTGTGTGACACCCATTTTCACCCATTCTTAAAAGAGAGAAGGTGCCATGAGCACAGGCAAGTGATCTCTCAGTGGGTACCCCCGCGGTCCAACTCACCTAGTGACGTTTGTACTTGTCCGCAGACATCGGCAGCTACAAAGCTTCCGATCTGGCCGGAAAGTGTTATATGGAATTCTGTTTGTGACGGCATGGATAGGAACTGCTCCAGCCAGCCTAGCCTTCTCTTTAAAAATTCAATTAGTTCATGAATTCATTTCTTTTGGGCAGTCCTGGGGTTTGAACTGACTCATGGCTAGGTGAAGTGCTCTACCACTTGAGCCACGCATGCCCCAGCCTTTAACATTTTATTAAATGAAACCTATTTTGATTACTCACCTGGTGAGAAAATGGTATATAGACTTTGTTTTCATATTCCTATCCCGAACATCTATTTGTGTAGAAAACGTAGTCCCCGGGCCAGAGCAAGGCCCCTTCGGAAAGGAGCAAAGGCCAGTTCAGAGACAGCATCACCTTCTCTGTCACACCCTTCCCAATCACAGATCCAGACAGCTCAGGAAAGCAGTCCAGGGAAGAGAAGAGCCAAGGGGCACACTATGCAGTCATCTCTGTTTTAAACTCACTTTGTGAGAGGTGCTTTTGAAAGCAGGGAATCTTTTTCTTTTAAACTTTAAAATTTATTTTTAAGTAGTTGTACAAAGGAGTTGCATTTCACAAAGCAGTTTAGGGACAGCATGTATCTTGACCCATGTTTTACAAGCATGAGCAAGGGTGCATTAACAGGAAGCTCAATCATGGAATGCCTGCCTAGCAAATGCAAGGCCCTGAGTTCAAACTCCAGTCCAAAAAAAGTTGCAGAGAAGAGCAACTTTAGGGCCTAAAGGCAAGCACTGAAGATCAGGATCCGGTGAACATTCCTATTTACAACCACGAATGCACAACACCTTTCTGTCCCAGGCAATGCCTACACTGTAGTGCAGCACAGACACCCAGACTCTGCGTATACAGCCCCAAAGGCCTGTGTGCAAAACCCAGTTCCGCAAGCTAACTGCAGGCCACCATGCTGTGGGGCCTTCAAGGACATGGCCCTACCTCTGGCCACCCCGTCTCCCATCACACCTGCAGCAGAGCTGCCTGGACCTGAGGCCCTCCACACCCCTGTCCCACATCACTGGTGTCCCAGGGAGGCCCCGGAGTAGCTGGCATGCAGGGGGCGAGGGATACAGCCCCTGGCTGCTGAGACATCACAGTTCCAGCACTTCAGGGGAGCGGGCTTGATGCTCGCAAGTCTATGGCACAGAGAGACCCAACCAAGGTGTGTGTGGAATGGACACTGGCTGGCCCCGGAGCCTCTGCGTCTTTCATCAAGACCTGGAGCCTGGATCCATGACCAGAGCCTCGAGCTGCTGGAGGATCTTCATTTGATTTACTGTGATGACTGACATCAACCATTGGAGGTCATGTAGGCTGCACACCCGTCCCGAAGGCCCAAGCGAGCAACGCTCCCACCTGGAGCTCTCGTCCCCGCTTTGATGTATTTGCTGTGACCTCATGTATGTCCCACTCGAGCGGGGCAGGCAGGGAAAGGCGTGCTCCACCTTCCCACGTGAGTAACAGCACAAGTGTTCCCGGGTCCTCGCTGACCGCAGCCGCTGTCTGGCAGTCACTGAGTGTGAATTACTGAGAACCTGACAAGCGCGAGCCCCTAACTCACCTCTCTGTGACTGACCATCCATCTTGCTGAGACTTCCTTCTCAGCCTGAAAGCAGTCTGGGCGCCCTGCACAGCTCTTGGAAGATAAAGGGAAAGAGTCCAGCCATGATCACCCAGCTCCGAAGAGACGGATGGCGAGCCTCCTGGGGCTTCTTCTGGATGCCCCTGCGAGTCTGCAGGGAGAGCTGGCCTCTCCCTGGAGAACCAGCCCTGGCTCTGCACAGGCTGGTGCTTCAGAAGGTCTGTCCTCCCCCGGACGTCATGCCCACCCTGTCAGTCATGTGCAGGGTGCTAGCCACGGTGCCTGATTTCTGAGAGTTGGGAGATGCCACGTATAAAGTAACAGAGATGAGGCACAGCCATCTTCCTCATGCTATCTCCTCCTTTCTTCCCTCTTTTTTCTTCCCTCACCTCTCATTCTTTCTGTGTCTCCCCTTTCCTTCACACTACACACAGCCATTACTATACTGTGCACAAAGATGCTAGGAAGTTGGGGGGAAGAGAAGACCTCAGGAGTTTGGTGAGAGCTAGCTAAGACCACTGTTCTCTGATGCCGGAGGCCCTCAGGACAAGACTCCTGCTGCTGGACCCTCGGGAGAAAGATACATGGTCGGGACTGGAGCAGGAATTCCTGCCCTGCCTCCTATGAGCCCAAGGAAGCTATGCAAAGCTTCCCAGGCTCAAAGGCCTGAGCGAGGCCCTGCCGCAGACCCCTCCCGGGTGCAAGGAGACCTACAGGTTCACATGAGGAACAGGGAGGCTGGCAAGGGCTGCCTGGTGGCGGGGTGGGGGCCACTGTGAGCTGGGGTCCTGGGGTGTGGGTGGGGAGCACATAGTGCTCCATGGGGAGCAGAAATGGACATGGGAAGGGCACCCTTCCAGGCCGACGGACGCTCTGAAGGCCCCTTCCTGCCAGGGACGCTGGGACCCTTAGCAAATTTCTGCAATTTCTTAGCAAATTTCTCCACCCACTGGGCAGAAGCATGGGTCCGACCCATGGCCTAGACTAAACTCAAACTTGGGGAGACTTGTCCTTCACCGTGGAGGGAAAGGGGGACAGAGAGCCTCTCACGGGACTGTGGGGGTTGTGGAAAGCTGAATGATGGTCCCCAAGGATTCAGAATCCTCATCCCTGGAGCAGGAGAAGGGTCTTTGCAGATGGGAGTAAAGTGAGAGTCAGGAGATGATCCTGGATGATCTCGGTGTACCCTAAATACTGTCCCCAAGAGTCCTTCCTGTAAGTCAGAGGCCAAGGGGTCTGGGCCCCCACAGAGGAGGACAGAGGCCAGAAGAGGTGAGGAATGGCTTCTCTCCAAGCTTCCAGAGGTGTCCAGCATGCCAGCACCTTGACCAGCCTTCTCGCTTCCAGACCAAGGCAAAAACACATTTCTATCGCTCTGAGCCACCAAGTACGCGGTGATGTGCTACAGCGGTGATAGCTAATGCACGCAAGTCATTGTGGAAAGCATTCAGCTCCTCCTGCCGAGTCCTGGGGGTAGGAAGCAGGACCAGGTAAGTTTGATGATGTTTGACTAGGTTTGCTTGATGAACAATAGACATATCCACCATCTGAACTTATGTTTCTAAAGCTGTAGTTTTGGACAAAAATTGCTGCTTTAAATAGTGCATACTCTACGAAGGATACGGCCACAGGGCACCTTCTCAAGGACAGTCCCTACTCCTGGGTGTTGGGAAAACAGGAAGAGACAGACTGTGTACGGCAGCTGTAATCCCAGCACTCTGGAGGCTGAGATGGAAGGATCGTGAATTCAAGCACAACTTGGGCTACACAGTGAGACTTTGTCTCAAAAGCAAAACAAAGCAAAACAAAACCCAGAAAAAATACACAGAAAATTCATATAATCTCAACAGGAAACTTGTCGGGTCCAAATATAATACCTTCTTTACTCTCCACAACCACCGTGGATGACAGTTGTATGCCAGCCTCCTCCAGATGGCAGGCTGAAACTGGACCAGGGTGCTGTGACTCACAACCAGCAAGGCACCGCTGGGCAGACACTGGGCAACCAGCCCCAAGACTGGATTGCCTCCCTCCCTCCCTTCCTCCCTCCCTCCCTCCCTCCCTTCCCTCCCTCCCTTTCTTCCTTCCTTCCCTTCTCGCTTCCTTCTCCTTTCTAGCTTTATGTAGGCCAGTTATAATAAATAAAAGACAAATGACAACCTGGGAGGTCATTACTGCACCAATCTGTCAGAAAGCTTTGGGATCTGTAATTGTGTAAGGAGGAACAGCAGCACGAAGGCACACGGGTGCACGACAGCCAGTTCACAGCCCAGGAAGTGTGGCTGACTAGACTCAGATGCCTCCCCACCTCACACTAGCACAGAGGGCACAAACAAAGGGATTACCAAGACAGGAACCACTTCTTATCAACCTGGAAAATGTTAAAGAAACCACCATCAATCCATTAACTCATGGGTCTATGCGACTGAGCACTAAGCAATGGCTAAAAACACGTGTGAGAACATTTTAAGGACATGGGAAAAGCCAATGTTTAAGTTTTAGAATTTAAAGAAAGAATCCATAAAGGTGCAAACGTAAAAGTGAGAGGAAAGACTTGGATAAGATTTCCTAAAAATTCATAATATCTATGTCTACATGCATTGTAAGGGATTTAACTTATCTCCTCTAAACTCATCTGACAGATTTCTTCAAATACGCATACATGATTTTTAACTTAGGGGAAAACATTTCATTTTGAATAGCTTAAAATTTGACTTCACAAATAACTCCCTTTGGTAGCTGTATGTACTGATAGAATGAGCTGAGACTAGGTATTCTGGATGTGGGAGTATTTATTGCTTGTGACTTCTCCTAATTTATTGAGTTATCCTTGAGTGTCTGCCTGGAATTTATCCTGAGGACTGATCACGAGTCACGTTTCAAAAGACAATATTTTCTTTTCATTTGCCTTTGATTTGAAAAAGCAAGAAGGGTTTTGATCAAAGTCAATCAGATAAATGTAATCCAATTACAAAAATAAATTCACCCTTGACCTTATATTATTTTTTTAAAGGAATTTTTATGGCTTTGAGAATTCCTCACGGTGCACCCGGGAGGCCGCCTCTGACTGGTCTCCAGACCCAAGGTCAGCAATAGCAGGGCGAAGCGAAGCGTCCTCCAGGGACGGCTGCATTTTCAGAGGCGCCTAGGAGCCCGCTACAGGTAGGTGCCCCAAGAAGACACTGGGAAAGCTCCCAGTTCCCATGATCCCCGGGACCTCAGGTGAGGGCAGAAACTCGCACACACCACCGCCTTCCTGCCTGCCCACGGCTGTATGGAAGGACGATGTCCAACAATGTTTTGAAGGTGTTACATTCACTGATACCTCGAAAAGCAGGGAGACAATGTTTTAAAGATCAGTCCAAATAGTGTTTCTTCCCTCCCTCCTCCTCTATTTTTCTAAAATAACACCCATTGAAACAAAAGGCTCCTGGCAATGCTGAAGGGTATGAAGCGAAGCGTGACCATGCATCCCCTCCCCCCCCCCCCCCCCCCCCGCCCCAGGGCCGTCAGACTCACGAATCTCTGGCAGACCCTTCCAGAATGTTTCCATGCATGTGCAAGCACATATTTAAGAGTGTGTTGTGAAAACAGTAGTCCACAGCTTCTCTTTCTGTGGTTTTGGTTTCAGTGGCTTGCTGTCAACTATGGTCTGAAAATATTAAGTGCAAATTCCAGAAATAAACAGTTGCTGTGTTTTCAGCAGTGTGCCGTTCAGAGTAGCATGAAGATATCTCGTGCTATGCAAGCCCTGCAAGGACCTGCTCATAGGGTCGTGGACTGTCCCTCCGTTCAGTGTATCCACGCTGTATACACTGCCTGCCTGTTAGTTCCTTAGCAGCCAGCTTGGTTATGAGACCAACTACTGCAGTACCACCGTGCTTGTGCTTAATTCTTACTTAAGAACTAATAAGGGCCCCACACACAAGCATAATGATACATGGGTATGCTTGTTCTGTCTTATTAGTTACTGCTATTTATCTTTTTCTGTGCCTAATGTGTATACTCAGCTTTGTTCCACAGATATGCAAGTATAGGAAAGCCACATTGTATGCATCCGGATCTGCACGATCTGGCAGGGGTTCTGGAACAGAAAGGAGACTACTGTATGAATATATGCAAATATATGCAAATGAATATGTACATTTTAGCTTATCTGGGTTATAATTGTACATAGTGCTTTCAACCTAGTTTTGCCACTTAACAATGTGCTGGATTTTAAAATGTCTATATAAAAACAAATAATCATTTCATTTATAGACAACATATTTTTGCAAAGCTATTCTTTGACACACAAAGAAGGGAAGTTCTGGATGATGGAAATTTGTGAATTCAGGGCATATAATAACCATTAATCATGACAATGAAGGTTTTCAATTAAATCAAAGCAATTTAGTCAGAAGACTTGGTTCTCCTGGAAAACTGCCTTTCTAACTAAATTTCTGTGATTGCAGTTGGACAAAATCATCTCAAGCATATTTTCTCCAGATACAATTATGTAGTTGGTTAAGAATGGAAGACTAGTTGGGTCCCAATGTCTGTTATCCTAGCTACTCAGGAGGCTGAGACCTGAGAACTGTGGTTCAAAGTTAGCTGGGCAGAAAAGTCCCTGAGTTTCTTATCTCCAACTAATCAGTAAAAAGCTGGAAGTGGAAGAATGGCTCCAGTGGAAGAGTGACAATCTTAAGCCAAGGAGACAAACAATGATAGCATAAGATCCTGATTTCAAGCCCCAGTATTTGTTTAAAGAGAAAAAAATAAACGAACAGAAGATCCTAGCACAGCTAGCTGCCCCATTCACTGCTTCCTGGCGTAACTTACAGAACTCCCATCCTAGTAGAGGCCAGTTGCTACTGCAAGAAGGCAGAGTGGGCAGAGGGACCCAAGCAAGCACTCTGGGATTGTGCCATGGGTCCCAGATGACAGAACTGACCCACAGGGAAGTGAGGTCTGAGCCCAGAGTTGCCCAGACATCTCGTGGGAAGTAAGGACTCCGGCTTGCTAATTTTTCTTCATCATTATGCAAAACCTCAGAGCTCAGGGAGGAGACAGGGAGGAAGTGGGGAGGAATTGGGGAGGAAGCTGCTGGGGAGGGTCTGAGAGCCACTCTCCACATGAAGAACAAGGCAGTGAGCAAAGTGGAGAGAAGGAAGGAGGTAGGTGAGTGGGTGGGGACACCGCTAAGGGTCTCGGTCAGAGGGTAGCGCATGCCCAGACACCAGCAGAAAACTCAGGGCCGGGGTAAGGAGATTCCTAAACACCGGAGACCCCTGGGCAGTGCTCAGGAGAACCAGGAACACGTGGCTGCGAATGAGGAAGGCCATGAATACCTGGATTGTGTTAAGAAAACTCCACAGAAGACAGGGAGGTCCCGAGAGAACCAGTACCCAGGCAGGACAGGCTATGGGCCAGAGGCTAGAACTGGGGTGACTGGATGCGTATGCCGGAAACCATGGGCTACAGAAGGAAGCCCCCAAAGATCAGGCAGGCCCAACTCCGGGCCTTCACGACCTTCTGGGGCATGGAAACCAGCCCAGGCATTGACTTTTGGGGCAATGGTCAACCATCTGTGAGGCGGATTCTGCTGGCACTGTCCAGCGATGTCGTGGCTAGGGTAACGGGTTGGGTGGTGCTGCAGTACACGCAGCATCACGCAGCTGCCAGCCGCACATGGCTAGTACAGCCATGCAACCTCGGACGGGACATAGCCCTATACAGTTTACCAGTGTGCTTACTTCAATCAATACACTGCCTCACTCCGCTGGAGCTCACTGCGTGTTCTCTTGAGCTACACTTAATCTCACCTTGCATTGTTCAGCATGGTCCCGGGAGCAACAAGCTATAGTGTGTGTATGTGCATGTGCGTGTATATGTGTGTGTGTGTGTGCACAGACATTATGCAGTCAATGTGTGTAAAGATTACACCATCTAGGCTGGTGTAGGTTCCTCTGGGACATATGTACAACCACGAATTCACCTAACACTCAGCACGTGTTGGTTGTGAAGTGACACACATTTGCATGTGCTGGGCTGCTGTCCCCTCTGTGGGGGGGCGCCCCTCCCTCCATGTGAGGGTGTAAGAACAGCCCCCCCCCACCATCAATGCCATAGGAGAAGGAAAATGGGGCAAGGTTCTCGAGAGGGAGGTGTTTGGATGGCCTCTAAATCCACTCAGAAGAGATGGCTGACCCGAACAGACAACTTTGAAGCGAGAGGGACAGCCGGTTATAGCTGGCAAATGTCAGTTTTTTATGCTGTGAGCAAGACCGAGACGGACAGCCAGGCTGACAAGAGGAAGCCCAGCATCTGAAAAGCAAGCATTTTATGAGCTGAGTCCTGGCATTTTGCTGATATCTATCATTACTGTGGCACATTTCTAACAGCTTGACTGGAGCATAATTGATATGCAATCAACGGCTCATATTTCATGGGTACAATTTGGTACGCTTTGACAAATGTGTACATTCACGGAGACCATGACCCAAGGAGAGGACGGGAGGGGGCGGCAGAGGCCAGCGGGAGGGGCCTTGCGCTGCGTGTGCTGGAACCTTCCTGTCCCCGACAACCGTGGTTGGAAGGGATTCACACCAGGGCTTCCTCACTCACACATCCCTCACAGCTCACACTTGCTGCAGGCCCTGAAGAAGGCAGAAGGGAGGTCACATCCCAAATGAACTTGAGAAATACCATTCAATATTTCACGTATTGTCCTGCGGGAAAGGGCAGAGCACGTTCATCAAACGCACGTAACTGTCCTATCAAACATCCATGAAGAAACTGTTACAGTTTAACTTGTTCAGTTTAGCTTTGCTAAACATGGGCTATTCCTGAGGACCTATGAGTGCTAGAGTTCCAGGGAAGGGAGGTCTGAGAGGTCGGATCTTTGTAAATCACATAAAGTAACGGCCGGCGGCAGATCCCTGTGCGTGCGGGGCCAGGGCTGCGGCCTGCGTCTCCTCACGCTCGAGTTGGAATTTCAGTGTCACGGGGCTTGTGAGGAGAGGCAGGAGCTTCCAGTCGTGGGGTCAGGGGACTCCTGCTCTCATGATGGACGAATGCCATCACCAGCAGAGCAGGGCACTGTTTAGAGAGCGGGTTAGGTGCTGTGGGGTGAGTCTGTTCTAGAGAGGAGGAGCTGGTGCTCTGGAAGCCTCCTGTGTTGCCACCTGGTGCTGCGGTGTTGTGCGAAGGCTCGCACCAGCCAGGGCCGCTCTGAATAAACCGTTACTGGTTATAAATAAGCCCACCTCTGGCATTCTGTGTGGGTGTGGACCGGATTCGTCCTCCGACTGCTGGGAGGAGACCCCCATTCTCCTCCTCTCGTGTTCTGGGAGCCCCCTCGGATCCATGCCCCGAGGGCCTCTGCACCGGGCACTGACAGTGCGGGCGCCAACGTCCCCAAGCCAGCGGAGGCAAGGGACACAGACGGAGACCAGCCAGCGCGTCTGCCCTATTGTTTTCTTTAGAACTGAGTTGTTAGGCTTGAACTGTGCCAAAGGGAGGATCTCTGAAGGCCAGCTGGGACTGCAGCCTGCCTGCCACAGACATGAAATGACAGAAAATATATAATACTGTTTATGAGGGAAAGTGTGATTTTGTCTTCTGTTGTCAACAGGGCCCTCCCAGTGAGCGGGGTGGGCTAAGCTGCCCAGCACCGGCGTCTGAGCCTCTGGGGAGCAGTGTGACAGGACGCCGCACCCGCTTGCAGGAGGATAGCTACGCCGGCCTTTCCTAGCACCCATCAGCCATCAGGGCGCTTGGCCCTCTGCTCTGCCTTTAGCAAAGAAAATAGACTTGAAACCGTCAACACAGTTACCTACAAAGTGTTAGTCCTACCGTGTGAAACTAAGAAAACCCTTTAAAACCCTAGTCCTGCAACCAAATCCATGATTATTTAGCATTGTATTTAACAGCCACGAGAGGACTGTTATCAGTTGAGAGGCCAGGGGCCTTGTCCCCAGACCTCCTATTGCCCCCTCTTTTCAGGGAGCCCTGGGTCAGGTTGCGGTCCTGAGGCCGGCAGCCACAGTGTGGCAGACAGTTCTAGGACAGAGAACCAACCCCGAGCCACTCACAAGTACGTAGACTGCCAGGAGGGCCAGAGGGGAGGGCAGGTTTCTGATGGTTGCTGGAACCTTAGATTTTGGGACAGACCTGGCTATGAAATTCTACGTGAAGCAGCTTATTATTATCATTTTTTTTTAAAACAGGGCATGAAGAAATGTCACTTACACAAAAGAACTCATGTCTGAATTCTTAGCCTGGGAACCTCATTTTTCAAAGGTGAAACTCAGAGACTGTGTGCTTCTATACCCACAGGCTTCTGGGCTTAAGAAGCTGGCACTTGCTGGGTGCCTGTGGCTCATGCCTGTAACCCTAGCTACTCAGAAGGCTGAAATCTGAGGATCATGGTTCAAAGCTAGTCTGGGCAGGAAAATCCATGAGACTCTTACCTCCAATAAACCACTAGAAAACTGGACGTGGCGCTGTGGCTCAAGTGGTAGAGCACTCGCCTTGAGCTGAAGAGCTGAGGGATAGTGCCCTGGCCCAGAGTTCAAGGCCCATGACCGACCAGAAAAGAAAAGAAAAAAAAGAACCTGACACCAGCAGCCCGACACCACAGACCCGAGCAGGAGCCTGGCGGGACTCACCGCGCCCAGGCCACACGTACCACACCCACGGCGCACGCATCACCTGCACTCGATGAACCACTGGCGGATCTGGTCCTTGAGGCTCTCCTTGAAGTCCTGGCCCTCGATCAGCTTCAGGTCCTCCTTGATGGTGATCATGGCTTCCTGGTAGTTCTCCTCATGCTCCATCTGCACGTTGCTCCGCAGACAGTTCACCTTCTCCGCTTGCTTGATGGTGGCGCTGACTTCGTTAAAGAGCGGGGGTGGGTTCTGAAAGTGGAGGACGAGAAGTTGGAGAGGGTGGAAAGTTCCAGAGCTGGTGGAAATGAGGAGAAAAAGAATCTAGCCAGTCAGTAGCTTCTGTGGCGTCTGGCACATAGGAACTACAGGAGGGAATGAGGTCAGCTCTGGCAGGAGGAAGCCCGCAGCTGGTTCACCAACAAGGGAAGGGACCCAGGCTTCCCCCATCCCTATCTCCCCCGCCCCCTGCTCAGCAAACATGCTGGTACCTAGAACAACAGTTCCCATGCTGAATGCTCTTCCAAGTCCCATGAGTAAAGGCGTGGTCTCCTGGGTGGAGCCACTGGGAGGGGGTGGGAGCTCAAGGAGGCAAGGGCTAATGGAAAGGACTAGAGGTCACTGGGCGGCCCTTTGAGAAGGTGTTTGTCCTCTGCCACACACTGCCACCAGAATGCACTACCATGCCACACCCCCGAAACAATCTGACCAGCTGATCGTGGACTGCTGATCCAAAAATCTCAGCCTGAACAAACCTTTTATCTTTTGAAGTGGGTTGTCTCCCATATTTTGTCATGGTGACAGAGCGCTGACTAACACATTCAAGAAGCCTTAAAAATATCTTTTCCCATACAGAAAGTGAAAGCTTTGCCAAATCTTCCTGGCCAGTACACAGAAGAAGTAAGGATCTGAAGCCAGAACTGCGAAAAGAATTGAGGTGCTCTGACTTTGAACAAAAACCACACCAAAAATGAACTTTGAAAGCATCAGTTGCATTGCTACAGACCTCCAAGGAAGGAAAACCTGGAGCTGGGTCCAGACATCCACTCCGACACTGTGCCTTGCTAACAGAATGCTCTCCCTCAGAACCCGCAGTCGGCAGCTGGTCAGCTGCAGCTCCCAAGGGCAGAGCAACCACCGGCGTCTGGAGCGCGTGCGGGGGAGAAAACACAGATCACCTTAAGACAAAACTCCCGTTTCTAAAAGGACCCCCGAAGAAATGAAATTGGTAGGGCAAGATGCTCATACGCTGTGACACGTGCCAGTCAGATACTGCATGTGCGGGCTTAGATGAGGAGAGGTGCAGGACTGGGAAGGGGAGACTCAGCCAGGCTATCCTATGTACCAACAGGTGAGAAATTTGCTGGTATGAGGCAGCAGCCTATAACAGCTTCTGAGATTCATCTGACAAGTTTTCAGGAAATGTGCAAGCTTTCATTAAATATATCCATGTTTAGATCAGAAATTATATAAATTTGCTGACATACACAAAATCGGAAACAGAAGATATTGATATTCAAAACTCATCATTTTTGAATTATTTTCCTGGTGTGTCTGCCCTTGCTGTTATTTATGTGTGCTATATCTCTATGATGCTATAATGCCAAGCTCCTGTAACTTCCCAAGTGTATTTGGGTTAGTAACTTGCAAGTGGCTACAGTGGGAAAATTTACACCATGGAAATTGGTCAGTGTTGCCAATAAGAGCTGGTTTTATCGTTTTATTTGATTTTATGGACTCAGAGTGTGACAGAAGGAATGTAAACGATGCACACAAGCACACTGCACACTCATCTGCAGGCTTGAACAAAACATCACAAAACTTCTTTGAGGATCAAGTCCTCAAAGAAGACATGAAAACCATCATGAAGAAGTCACAATCTGGTTTAGCAAAGAAGTCACTTAGTTTGAGAACATGAATGGATCACGTTCTGACATTTTAACTCATCTTACTCAAACACAAGTGCAAATATCAACAACATTCAAAGTGGAACTGTATTTGCAGACCACAATTCCAGGCTGACAGCAGCAGATACACAAAGTGCAGTTAAAATCAAGACAAGTGTTCTGAGAGAATCAATGGCTACACAGAAATTACTGCAGAGAAGTGATAGGTTTTATTGTCAATTATGTTTATGACACATTTATGTCCACATTATAGCAAACTTCCAGTTGAAATTTTGTGTGCCTGAGAGTCACGTTTAAACATCCTGGTCCAAGGCCAGGCCCAGTCATGGTGGAAGTTCCTTCCCGTCACCCTCTGAGCATCCATCCCCAGCCAAAGGTCAGAATCCTCACAGTCCAAGGCAAAGACAACCACGGGAACCACACACCAAGGCCTAACCTGAGAGGCAGAAAGTGAGTTTGGTTCGTGGTGAGGAGAGCTGCTCAAGTGTTCTATCTCTACTTCTGGCTTTTTTGGTGCTAACAGGTAAGACTCATGGACTTCCCTGCCAGTCTAGCTTTAAACTGCAACCCTCAGCTCTCAGCTTCTGGAGTAGTTGGGGTCACAGGCATGAGCCACTGGTGCCTGGCTTTCAGGTTCTTTACCACAGATAGTGTTCACTATATTTTGAAGTCTGTGGACCATTTTGTAGAATAATGCTCTTAAGCTGACAAATATCAGACATGTCTGTCTGTGATGGAAACCAGCTCTATGAGGACACACACCCACCTTGGGGTAATTAGGCTGTGGCTGGTCAGGGAACAAGAGCTGCCCCTGTTCCTTCACCGAGGGCCACACTGCCACCATGGTGAACTGACGCTGTTGGAGGTGAGCCCTGATCGTTGGGCTGACGCGGGGCTTCCGGTCTGCTCCCGAGGGTGGATTCTCCTACATATCAGATGTATCCCTTTCCTCTAGTCATTAATTTATACCATCAGTTATACACATAATATATATGTATAAGTTACATATATAGAAATACATATATATGTGAGTATGGCCTTAGGCATCTTTACTCTGTACCTGGGCTTTATTTTTTTGCTCAACTTGTCCCTGCCATGGCTCAGCTGCAGCTGGCCCCCGTGTCTCTTTGACTGACCTCCTCCATTGTATGTGCTTTTGGTTTCACACAGTCTTAATTTTACAATTTCAGATTGTTGTCTCTACAATTCTCTCCACACCCACCCTTTCCAGCCACGCTGCCACTAGGTTGTAAGGCCCAGATAGGCCACGAGAAGCCATGCCACAGCGCGTGAGTGGAGGGTGTGAGGGGTGGAGGAGTGAGGGGTGCAGCCGCGGTAGCGGTGTTCCCACTGCTGTCAGGAATGCTGCAGAGAAGGGCACTTACAGGGTAAAGAAACATCCGGGCTAGCAGAACAGAGTCAAAGTCCCTTAACATCAGAACTGGACAACACTTAAGATCTTTTCTACAAAGAACATTAGCAAAAGTACATCTTTAAATCAATTGAATTTATATCACATACTAAAATAAATTCCAGAAATTAACTATTAACTGTAATACACATGCATGTGTGAACACACATTCTCTCTCTCTCTCTGAAGACGCTCTGAGCCTCAGGGGACAGCGTTGTCACTGTAGACACTGGTGAATACAGCCCACTTTACACCAAAAAGTTACGTGAAGAAAAGAAATCACATATTTAATATGTCATCAATATATACATCAGAAAACTCAAGAAAATAACCCTATTTTCTAAGGTTAGTATAATGAGAAGATACAGCTGTTATGCAAAGGGGAAAAATCCTAAAATATGTAAAAAGTGAGTGCAGAGTGAGAATTATAAAATCACTGTAAAGAACCATGATAACATCAAATGATCTAGCTAGGCACTGGTGGCCCATGCCTGATCCTAGCTACTCAGGAGGCTGGGATCTGAGGATCGTGGTTCAAAGCTAGCCCAGGCAGAAAAGTCCATGGGACTCTGTTCTTCAATTAACCACCAAAAAGCCAGAAGTGGAGCTGGTAGACACCAACCTTGAATAAATAAGCTAAGGGACAGCACCTAGGTTCTGAGTTCAAGCCCCAGTACTGGAGCAACAACAAAACGAAACCAACAATTTGGTCTATAGAGTCGGGTGGTGTTGAGATCAGGCCTGGCACTTCCCTTCCTGAATCCCAAGAAAGCCGATGTTCGTACCTAACATTTTTTTTTTTTTATTATTCCTGGTTGACAACTTAAAGGCCTGGATGGGATAGAGGTCTCTCAGCCCTAGCGAGTCTATCTAACCTCTCCCATGGCCACACTGCAGTTCATGTTTTCACACTGCTGTTAAAATGGGAGCCAGATCTATCTGCCCCTGGACAGTGTGGAGAACAGTTTTGCAGGCAGGTCCTAACACTGAGGGGGATGCTCTGGATGGGTAGGAGTCCTGTGATGCCACTTTCCCGGGGTTGGTGATTCCCTTTTCCGAGTTGTGTGTGAGCCAGGCCTCTCCTGCTTGTATCCCATGTGGACTCAGTGAGTAGAGGCTCTCATCTGTGTCTGCTTGGTGGCGCAAGGCATAAGGGCTCACCAGGATCCCTACCAGCGCCATGATCTGAGTGAAACAGGAAGTCCTGAGCTTGCTTTGGAGTTTACCATGAACACCACTTGCAGGAGCACGGTGCTGCTGTCTGCCTGCACCTTTCTGCTCTGATGTCTTTCCCAACACACGCACGCATCCGTCTTGGTAGACAGACATGAGAGGCCTGGATGCTTTTCCCAAGTCCCTCCAGGCTACGGAGGAAGGCAGCAGTGTTCTTCTCCATCTCCCACGACACTGCCATGTGGTATTAATGGGTGGGCATCCGGGCATGCATCTTGATGTAGACTTTCTCAGACAAAAATACATTTCGGTCATTCCCTGCTCTGGTTGCTTTTGAATTTAAAGCTTGTAATATGCGTAGGACCTCTGTTAATGAGCAGCCCTTCCTCTGGGCTAAGACATCTCTTCCTCATTAATAGCTTTGGTCATATGGAATTCAAATTTGTTAACTCGCCACGTAAACTGCAATTCATTTAAAAATAAATTACAAACGTTAAAGGGAGCTGAAGAACATGATAATATACCACATATCGAACTGCATCAGCTGGAGAATAATGCATCTTAATGAAGGCTTCCCATGTGAATAAACCATTATATTTACAAGCTTCCCATGGCAAATGACCCAGAACAAGATAACGAAACCCACATTTATAGCAGGGTCCTCTGTCAGCAAAAACATACATATTAATAACTGATGTTGCTGAAAAGAAAAAAACAACCCAGGACTCAATAGGAAGCTTCCTGGGTTTGTGGAGAAATAGGACTCATGGTCCATTAAGTTAAAATGCTTATCTAATGTTTGATGGGCTTTCTCTTTAAAACTCCTCATTCGATTAGTACGAGAAAATGGACATTTGTCCAAATAAAAGTTTGTTCAATTTATCAGTCCCAAATATATTTGCAAATAAAGGTTGCTGGGCTTCTGGAGGAGCGCCTGGCTGGGGAGGGGGAGGTGGTGTTGAGCAAGGTTGGAGCTCGGGGGAAAGAAACAGTGACAGCCAGTGGCCATCTCCCGCTGTCCCCCATCTCCAGCTGCCCCCCCATCTCCAGAACCCGGGCCTGTGCCACCGACAGCCATGCTCACTGGCAGGCTGGGCAGTGCGGTTCACCTTTCTCCCGGCTGTGAATCTGCACAGGGAAGGTGTCACACTGCGAAGGCCCGCTCCAGGCATCCCTGAGCTTGTTAAAGCCAGCTGCTTGGCTTGATCGTTTCACTTCAGGTGTATTTATGGACTTGTGTTTATACAGGTTTACTCAGTTACCCGGCCAGAGAACTGCAGGGCAGAACAAAGGCTTTGTGGAGGGCAAGGCCGCGGGTCTTGCTTTGGCAGCTGGGCCAGAGCAAGCTGGTGCCAGTCTTTATGTCTGAGTCCACAGTTTTTGCAAATAGAAAAGTATTAAGGAATAAGACAAGTGCTAGCCCACAGAGGGCAATTAAAAAAAATGGTTTGCTTACAAGCTGGATGCTGGTGTCTCATGACGGTAACCCTAGCTGTTCAGGAGGCTGAGACCCGAGCGGAGCTTTGGGTCAGTAGTCGAGTGCCAGCCCTGAGCAAAAAGCTAAAGGAGAACTTGATGCCCTGAGTGTTAGCTCCAGTACTGGAACAGAGAGAAGGCGCCACCAGGCTCCGGTGGCTCACGCCTGTGATCCTAGCTACTCAGGAGGCTGAGGCCTGAGGACCGAAGTTCAAAGCCAGCCCGGGCAGGAACGTCTGTGAGACTCTTATCTCCAATAATCCACCAGAAAACTGGAAGTGGCGCTGTGGCTCAAGTGGTAGAGTGCTCACCTTGAGCACTAAAGGTTAGGGGCAGTGCTCAAGCCCAGAGTTCAAGCCCCATGACCAACAACAATAAAAAAGGATGCCATTTTGACATGTCCACGTTTATGTACAATATAATATGATCCACTCTCCCATGCCATACTTCTGGAGAGCTCTCTATTAAATAAATCATTCAATGATTGTGACTTTACATTGTTATTTTCCAAGATGACATCAGCTGCTGTAACTTGCAGGTATCTTCTATCTCACGCTCTAGAAGTCCTGATATCCCTGCTCCACAGAGAGTGGTGCTGACTGCCCAGAGGAGGAAACTGAGGCACACGGGGGGTAGGGGGGAAGGCTCTCAGGGTGGACACCAATCTCCCCTCTCCCCTCTCCTCTCCTCTCCTCCCCTCTCCTCGGCTCTCCTCTCCTTTTCTTCCTTCTCCCCTCTCCCCATAGCTATGGGACCACAAGAGAGCTCATGATGGGTCCTTTGCCCACCTGGCCTTGCCAGCAGCTCCTGAAGCAAGCACCAGGGCAGCTGCACCCAGCAGTGTGAGCACAGAGCTCCCTCCAGGTGAGCCCCAGATGAGGCCATGCTCACCGGGCGCCCCAGCCTGCGCTGGAGTTTATTAGTTAATGAGACGAAGTCTAGATTGAGTGTGTGCGGGTTCCCTGGCATCCTCTCCAGCGAGAGTCCCTGTGACGGCGCTCGGGGACCACGATGGCCAAATCGCCGTCCACTGAGCTCTGCCTTCCGCACCAGCGACCCGTGGACCCTGCCAGTGAGAATAGCTGCACACGGCTTTTTACAGTGCTACGTATTCTCCTTTGAAGATATCAAAATATAAATATTTAAAATGGCAACTTCCAGAAAATTAAAAATACATCCTATGACAATAGTAAAAGACACGTGTGGCCAGGAGCTGGAAGCAGAGGCCAGCTTTTGGGCCAACTCTGGGCTCTGTCACTAAACGGCCACTCCAGGAAGCACACCATATCTCTTAAAGACACAGACACAGTTTGATCAGTTAGGTCAAAGATTTGACTATAAAATAGATGGAAAAAATGAATATTTTTGTGTGTGTGCTGGTACAGGGATTTCAACTCAGGGCTCAAGGCTAGCACTGTATTACTTGAGCCACACATCCACATCTGGCTTTTTGCTTGTTAACTGGAGATAAGTGTCTCATAGATTTGTCTGCCTGGGGTGTTTTTGAGCCATGATCCTCAGATCTCAGCCTCCTGAGTAGCTAGGATGACAGGCGTGAGCCACTGGCACCCAGAGGGAAAAACGAAATTTTTAAATGAGAAGAAAATCAATGACATGGTAAGAAACATTTCAGCTGACAGCATGTCTTGGCGCTGGGTCATGGATTTAGGGTGGGGTCATGGATTTGGGGCTGGCATCAGCCACTGAGTAGCAGATCTGATTCTTTAAGAAAAACGGAACCCAGGTCTTCCTCAGCCGTGTGAAACTTCAAGGGGACACGTAATAGCAGGGGATGTTCTCAGGGGGAAAAGCACACTGGGGAAATGGAACAGACACAATGTTCTATTTCACCATCCAAACCACATTGCTGAGAAATGACTACAAACAGCTCTCATTGCACAGAGAACATGCAGACGACAAAGTAAATGTATGAAGTCTAAGCTCCAAGCAGGGGATTACACCTTTGCATGGGCATAGGTACACTACTAAGACAAAGAAAAGAACAGCAAGTCTAACCTGTGGCACACAGTAGCTGTCCAGGAAATAGACACTGGGTTAAATGGAAATGTACTGATAGAAGTTGCTGAGTCAACCCATCTAATGTGAATTTTAGTTTTAAGCTTAGAGTATTCTCGATTGAATCTTAACCTGCTAATGTTTAAAGTGGGAAAGTAGACGTAACTATTTTTTATCATTCATATCCTGTATCCAAGAGTTATCTTCGCCTCTCCCCCCAACACACACACACACACACACACACACACACACACACACACACACACACACACACACACACACATTGTGATAGTACTGGGGCTTGAACTAAGGGCCCTGCATTCTTGTGTGGCTCTTTCTCTTAAGGCTGGTGCTTTACCACTTGAGCAACACATCTACTTAATTGTAATAAGAGCCTCTTGAGCTTTTCTGCCCAGCCTGGCTTTGGACCTTCGTCTTGAAATTTCAGCCTCCTAAGTAGTTAGGATTACAAGTGTGAGCCACAGGGACCAGTTCAAGCCTCTCTTAAAAATGCTGACAAGTGGAGTGGTATCATGCTCATCGACCTATTCATACACACAGAAAGCACAGATCTTAGGAGAATATCAATCACATTTAAATGACACTTGCTTCTAAGTTAAAACATAGTTTTTCAAATCAACCAAGTAAAAACTCTGACCATTATAGAAAACATCATCAACAACAAAATCTCCTGAAGTTCACTCATGAAAACGTAAGCTCTCTTCAAACTCTGAATTTCTGCTTTCTTTCTATGGTATGTGTATAAATGTATGCTTATACTTAGAGTTACATGTGTCATTCTAAATCCTGAACTTCCATCTTAAGTATTTCCATGCAATCAAAATTAATCATAAACATCTTTCTGGTCTGGAGAGAGATGGCAAGGAGAAGCTGGAGGCTAAACAAGCTCTCGCATAGAAACGTCTTTCTGTTATTGGCATGCCACTGTATTATGCAAGGCCACCAAAAGTGATTTTGTCACAAACCTTCTCTAGAACAGAAGTGGTTATTTCTAATTTTTCATTCTTAACTACTGCAGAGAACTTGCGTGCACTCAAGTCTCTCATTCTGATGACTCATTGAGAGAGAAACAGAGGTGGATTCTGAGCCCTGTCTGAGATGAGCAGTTGGGTTTAACACTTGTGATGAGTCAAACTGGACGCAGAGAGGCAGGCACTTAAGCCACGAGCGCTCCCTGCGCTGTGGTTCATTCTTCTCTTAAACGGTATAGAGCTGGAATAGAGGCTGTGAATTCCAGATTGTGAATTCCCTCCCAGGCTGCTCCTCCTTGCCCGTTTCCCTCATGCTGCCAACCCCTCTCTCCTTTCTCTGTCCTTTATCGACATTGTCCTGGTAACTCTCTTGAATGTTCCCCTGGGACAGCTGTGTCTCACTGGGGCCCAACAGAGAGAGGCCTTGGAAGCCTGCCAGCACTTGCGGCTGCGGTCGGTTCACGCAGGCTTCGGGCTGCCTCAGGACCCCTGGAACCTGGACTTCCCCAGACAATCTCCTCTGCTCCATACCTTCTCGTCTGTCACCACAGTGTTTCATGACATCACCTGACAGCTTCCCTCGGCTTGTCTGTATTTTGCTGTTGATAGCATATTTGTGTATTCTTTTCTTTTTGCGTTTTGCAGCACTGAGGTTTGAACTCAGGGCCTCATACTTGCTAGGCAGGTACTCTACCACTTGAGACATACCTCTAGCCTTTTTTTGCTTTTATTTTTCAGGTAAGGTCTTGAATTCTTTCCCTGGGCTGGCCTTGGTTCACAATCCTCATACCTATTCCTCTACATAGCTACAATCAAAGGTGCATGTCGCCCTGCCCAGCTGTTTTGTTGACTTCTTGCATGGGCTGGCCTCCAACCGCGATGCTCCCGATCTCTGCCTCCTGAGTTGTTGGGATTATAGCCATGCACCAAGCATCTGTTCTTCTCCTTTTCTCTGGTGAGCTCATGAGAGCATTGTATCAGGGTTTTTTTCAATGGTTATTAAAAAGATGATGTACAGAGGAGTTACTGTTTCATAAGTCAGGATGCATCAGTATTTTCAAAGACAGTCCTTGTATTTACCCATGATACTGTTTAAAATGGGGATCCCAAGGGGACCCCAAGCATCGTAGCTCAGAGCAGCCCATCTTGAGACAAGCTCCCCAGATTTCTTCTCTTCTGGTGCTTTAATGAAAATCTGTCACAAGCAAGGCTCCCCAGTAAGGGGTATGACCTCCGGTGACCTGACCCAAAGGTACTCAAGGACCACCTCCAAACACCAAAGGGTTGCCATGTGAAAAAGAAGTCCTTAGTCCTCATCAGAGTCCCTATGTCATTCTTAGCAGAAATAGAAAAACAGATCCCACTATTCATATGAAAGCATAAAAGATCTCAAACGGCAAAATTAATCCTGAGCAAAAAGAGCAATGCTGGAAGTATCAAGATGCCAGACTTTAAATGAAACTACAGGGCTGTAGTAACAAAAACAGAATCATACTGCTGTGCTGAAAACCAGCAGAGCAGTACAGAAGACCCAGGAACAAAACCACACCAATATAGCCATCTACTTGTTAATAAACGAGCCCCAAGCACATCCTGAACAAAAGATAATCTCTTCAATGAATGGTGCCAGGGAAGCGGGATGGCCACATGCAGAAAACTGAAGGAGAAACTGTATCTCACCCTACGTACACCAAAGATCATTCAAAGTGGGGGTGTGGATCAAGTGGTAGAGCACTAGCATTGAGAATAAAAGTGGGTTAAAGATCTCACATAAAATCGGACACTATGAAACCCCTAGAGGAAAACATAGGAGAAACAACACAGGCAATAACTTTCTGAACAGGACTCCAACTGCTGAGGAAACAGAGACAGAATTGACCAACGGGGCTGCATCAATGGGCTGCAAAGCTGTGCGGAAGCTGTGATAACGTGATGCCACTTGGTTTGTCAAGATGTGTCAACGCACAGCTCTCCCCACTGGCTTTGGCCAAGGGAGTTGGCCACATGGCAAGGAGCTGAGGCTGCCTCCAGCTCACAGCTGGCAAAGACCTGAGGGCTCTGGGCTGCCCCTGACAGCCACAGGATTGGAATTCTGTCAGCAGCCACTCTCCCAGCTGGTCCTCAGATGCAACCCATCCCTGCTGAGGCCCTGACTGCAGTCACGTGAGGCCTCTGAAAGGGAATCCAGGTCTGTGGGCCTACAGAAACTATGACGTAACAAGCAGGTACTGTCCCAAATTGCTAAGTTTCTGGCAACAGATAAGAAGTACATCTTCTCAACTCTGGTTTGTAATCCCTTCCAAAGCCAGCTGAATCAAAGCAAACCTGCTCTCATGACCATAAATACTAACAACACTGATGGAACCACTGACAGACAACAGGAATAGCATGTGTGACGTGGCACAGAGCGGTGCAGAGCCTCTGCACCGGCCTCTCCCCGCCCCTGGACAGGTTCTGTGTGATACAGGCCGCTCCATTCTCCCGAGCTGCCTCTAGAGAAGACATGTGTCTTACACAGGCATTCATCTAAGAGACCAGATCCTGGGTTTAAGCAAACTTACCATACCCAGGAATATCATCTCTTCTTCTCTCTCGCGAGCGGTTTTCTTGCACTGATGGAAACCTCGCCAGACCTGGAAGCAAAGACCAGTGTGTTTGCTTGTCCGTGTATTCATGTACAGTCATGTAGTAATATATATGTCATATTGTTTGCCCTGTATTCATGGCACAACCCCCAGGCAACACCATCAAGTCCATTGTGTGTAGGTGTGCTCCTGGAATATCTTCTCTGTTGTGACCCTGGACAACTTTAGCTAAAGGAAGGATGAATCCTACTGGGAATTCTGTAAGAGAAACTTCTAGAAGGCAGGAGTACAAGGCTAGATCTAAGAGGGGCACTTTATGATTGTACAAGAAAAATTTCCAAGGTGACATAGGGAACTATGACATAGAAACTTCCAAGGAGTATACAAGTCCTCTTTATAACTAGCAACTTAAAGGAAATAATCTCCCTCTCACATCTCCCTCACCCTGAACCAAGCAAAATTCAGGGCAGAGCCCAGCTCCTCAGGCTCGACTTTATGTCTGAATACTCATCATCTGTCAAACCTGATTCTAACAGAACCCCACTAAGGTCTTCTTCCTTTTCCTGTACATAGCCCCACCTCCAGCCCAAGAGAGAGAGGGCAGGAAGAGGCCCTCCAGGGTATTTCTAGAAAGAGAGTCAATGCTCTGGTCATCAGTGAACTTTTAAACAGATTGTTCGCTTCATACCTCTCCTCTGTAAGTTTATGTCTGTGCATGAACTTTTAAGTTTTTATTTTTCTGTGTGCTGGTCCTGAGGCTTGAACTCAGGGCTTAGACACTGTCCTTGGGCTTTTTTTTTTTTTCTCAAGGCTAGTGCTCTACCATTTGAGCCACAGCTCCACTTCCAGTTTGTTGAAAGTTCACTGGGGATAAAAGTATCATGGATTTTCTTGCCCAGGCTGGTTTCAAACCACAAGCCTCAGATCCTAGCCCCTGAGTAGCTGGGATTACAGGTGTGAACCATCAGCACCTGGTAGTATTTTTTTAAAATATTCTTTAAGTATTGATATCCTCACTGGATTTTAGCATTTTTCTAACCATTAGCAACATTCTTTTCTAGTATTTGAGTAAAGGAAAAAACCCTCTGTGTTTTATATCGATCTAGAATAAAAAAATTAAAATAGGACCAAATTCCGTTAATGGTTTCTGCCGGGGGAGATCTCTCAGCCCTGCAGCGGGAAGGTGTCCCCCTCCCCCACCGCTGCTGCGCTGTGTGAGGGGCGCCGCCCCTCCCCCCACCGTGGGAGGGGTGCCCGTCCTCACCCCAGCAGCGCCTGCTCCTACCTTCTGGATCCGGAGGGCTGCAATGCTGGTGTCTGCTTTGTCACCAAGCATCTTGGATTGTCTCGCTCTGTATTCTTGAAGGTAGATTTGTTTCATGAACAGAGCTCTCAGGCGGCCCTGCCGCGCCCGCTCGGCAATCTGGATGAATTTAGTGGCCTGCTCCAAGGGTAAACTCTTAAAATATTTCTGCAAAAGGAAATGGGACAAATCAATGTTTCCACACGGCAACTACACACATGGGTTCCAGAAACATCACTCTGCTGCTTGGGACACACTGCTAAGACCCTGGTGGCAGGGAGCGTGTCACCTCCTGGTGGGTTTGTCCCTGGCGATTCACATGCATTTTCACTCTGTGCCATGCTCGTGCTGTCATCTCAAATTTAACCTCTACTCTTCCAAACGGAATAGTAACGAGCACCCTTCAACCACACAGCTTCACTGCAATGTAACATTGCCACTAGGACTTCATAACATAAGAGTAGGAGCAGAAATTTAAGACACATTTTTAATATGAGTTTAAAATACACTTTAAGTCAAACACATCGTTGAAAAGCAATTGCTGTCTGACTTTTGTGAACATGACTAAGGCTGGAATCATTTTATTTTGCATAGGAAATGTCTTTCAGGATGGACTAGTGTGCAGTTTGAAACATCCAAAGGTGATGTGTACCACTGAACTGAAAAAGGAAGGTGTGGACCAGATTGCTGTGGGGGGAGGGGTGGTGAGCAACATCAAGAGAGGGTTGTGCCTTTGCCCGTTATGGTGCCAGAACATGGCTGCCAGGAGCTGGAGGAGAGCCCGAGGAAGAGGAGGCCATCTTGAGTTAGGGGGTCGAAAGGTGTCTAGAAGGATGTGCTATCAAGTTGAACTCTGCAGAACAGGTACCATTTGATGGGCTGGTGTGTCAGGAGAGCAGAGCATGCCTTCTCTCCAGGCTTGAGCATTTGCGTATGCGAGACAGACACTGCTGGGCTGGTGGATACAGCTGTGCTTGAGGCCTGGAGGCAGGCAGGCTGCTTCTGTCCCTGTCCCTGTCATCCCCGCATCTACTGGCAATCTTCCGTCCACCACAGCCCAGGGCTCAGTACCAATGGGCCTGTCTGTAAGAAGAGTTCGTTGGCTGGTTGTGGCTGCACAGCCTGGCCTGTCCCTGCAGGGCAGGGACACCCCCCTGTCCTTCGCTCTGGAGTACCTGGTGTGGAGGATGGAGCGCACTGTCTATGATAGCATCACCTCAAATCCCTGCAAGTCATGGAAACGAACAAGCAGATCTGCCAGATCAACGGGCTCATGGCAGGTATGGAAAGGACTAGATGAAACATAGTCCCCTCTCGTCCCTCCAGGAGGCTTCCTGGGAGACTGCTACAAGAACCCAGCAAGAGGGGACAGGAGTCGAGAGCTGGGAAAGCCGGGGAAGACAGGGTTGCGCCGATGCAGTGGATGAGGAGGGGGAGCTGGGGAACAGAGCGGGTCCTGACGTGCGCGTGCATGTGCACATGCATGTGTGTGCATGGGCTCCTTTCTCTTTCCCCACAGACAGTACACTCTGCATTTCCAAGTATCACTCAAATGGAAGTTACAAAGGGCCAGAGAGAAAACATGCTGATCTTCAAGTTCCCGGTAAGTTTTGTCAACCCTTAATTATTTCCTATGAATAAAATTTAACTAGAATTAAGCTAGGTGAATTTGGGATAAAAAAAATAAATAAATTCAGCCAAGCTGGTAATCAAGTTAGTCTTAGAGTTCTCAACTGAATGAACAAAGCATTATGTTTGGATCTCTTGTTTCAGAACTTCTGCAAAGTGGTGATTAGGTCTCACTGGAAACACATCCAAAATTTCCCAAGGTGGGAGGACTTAGTCCCTCTTCGAGGTGAGCACCGCCTGCTTCTCGCAGCCAGGAAGGGCGACCACACAGACCACAAGAAGAGATTGTTGGAATAACACCCACCACATCAGGAATATCCAATCCACTCTCGGTGAGTATCTGAGCCAGGATCCTCTCTCTTCCTCTTATCACATCCAACCTCTCCTTCAAAAAATATTTGGGTATAGGAATATCCAACTGTTGCTAGAGAAGAGAAAGAACAAGCAAAACAACATCTCAGTCATAATTTCAGGATTCAAAACCATTTAAAACATATCATAGGGCTGGGAAGGTGGCTCAGTGGTTGAGTGTTTTGCTTTGCAAGCATGAGGCCCTGGCTTCGATTCCTCAGAACCACGTAAGCAGAAAAAAAAAAGAAAAAAAACATACCATAATGACAGGGCCCATGGTGGGCAGAGAACTTATTACAGCCAATAAGACCCAGATCACCACAAAGAAAACCATTATTACACTCTTGGTTTTGTAGTAAAACTTCAGGAATTCAAATCAATAAAGCCTTAATTAACTCACAATTATTTCATGAACTTCTTGAGGAAACAGTGTTTCCTCAACCCATCTAAAATAATGATACAAAAAAGGATAGCAAAGAATCTTTGAATTAAATAATTTATCACAAGTACCACCAACTCATGTGGATATAAATGGTCACATAGGTTTTAATTATCTGGGATCATTTTTAACCAAATTTATCACATTATAAAAGTTATCCACAAAATTAACTGGCTTTATTAGGAAACTTGATTGTTGCCTAACAAATATAAACAACCATTCCCCACCCACACGTGTTGCAGATAATTTCAAATGCCTAGAAAGGAAACACATATTTATCAGTCTAAGTTCAAAAATCAGGAGGGAAGAATTGCATTTAAGGGTATGGTAGGCCCATGAAGAAATATTATTCTGGACACTATTAGACATGCTTCCAGTGGACCAGTCAACTGTGGATGTGAAAGTTTTGGCTTCTAGGTCAGCTTCCCTTTGTCCACTTCAGGGAAATCTGGACAGGAAGTCTCCTAGGCAAACACTGAAGCATGAAGTAGTGTCATTTCTAGACCTAGGGGGACAGTATCCTTAGAACTTCTGGGAGGTGGTAGTAGTTTTGGGATTCCAAATCTTTTTTTTTAGGCTAATGGGTTTTGGGGTATATGAGAGAAAGTTTCCAGGGTCCAGTGAGCAAACGTGCCTGCATCCAGAGTGGGTGATTACACTCCTACTGATGCTGCGATGCTGTTTACCAAGAAGCATGGTTAACAGTTGTTTTTGCCAACCCTGTCCCTTTCCTTCCCTTCTCTTATTCTCCCCTCCCTCCCTCCTTTCCCTCCTTCTTTCCCTCCCTCCCTCCCTTCCTTCCTTATCTCCTTCCTTCCTTCCCTCCTTCATCTCCTCCCTTCCCCTCCTCTCTCCTCTCTGACTCCCTCCCCCCCCCCACCCCCCCGCCGTGTCTCCCTCTCTCTTCTCTTCTTTTTTTTTTTTGGTCAGTATTGGGGTTTGGACTTAGGGCCTTGAATTTACTACACATACTTTACTGCTTGCCCCCTATTGGCAAGAAGACAGAGTGATGGAGAAAGGGGTGGCGGGGAGAGGTGCCCATTAGGACACCCAGAGCATCCCATCCCCTGAGGACTGGGAGCCAGGAAACTCCTGGTGGCAGAGACGTCTGTCTCCCTCCACTTGCTTCAGCATTAGGAAGACCCACTGGGGCAGGTGACCTGAGCACTTTTCGGGCTAGTCTGCACCAAAGGGGACCTCACTGGTAGGGAAGGATGAAGATGGCTTTAAGGCTGTTCATTTGCGTCTGCTTCTCTTGTTTAATCTGTTTTGTCTTTCCTCTCTTTCTCTCCCTCTCTACTCTGAAGAATGAAGTCTTTGTGTTAGCCAGGTGCCAACCACTTGCCAGTTAAGGAGACCACAGTGTAGACCCTGGGGCAGAGCTGGTCTTGCTCCCTGGATCTTAGTTTCAGAATCTACCTGGGAAGGATGGAACAGCCACACGGGTGGCCCTGCCTGGTCACCACAGCAGTGCAGACCCGGGGTCTTACTTGGAAACAGCTGGTGCTGGCCAGCAAGTGGGCAAAGGGCTGAGGGCCACGTGGACAATGCCCAGGAGACCTCATCACAGAGGACGTTAGTTGGTCTGGTTGGGTCCATCCTTAAGGGCAGAAGTTCTGGGCCTGCTTCACATGTGTCAGCCTGGCCAGTATCCTGAAGGCAAAGCCCAGGCCTCCGAGGCTTCAGTGACACCATCCGGTTTGGTCAGTTTTCAGCGAGGGTGGGTGGAGTGCTCAGTGCATGGTCCCCTGTACGTCCCTCAACAAGGGCTTCTGGACACACCTCTGCCCATTGTCAGCCTGCAGTGCTCGGGGCCTTCACCCAGGCAGCAGCAGCCCTGCCAGCAGGAAGCTGAGCAGTCGAAGCAGAGGGGCCAGCCGAGGTGATGGGAACAGCGAGGGCAAAGAGGAAGGGGCGCAGTGCACAGAACCCCACACACTCACTAGGCCTCACCATCAGGGATCATTTAATACCCTTGAAATTTGATTTATAGATACAATATTGCTCTGCTAATTAAGTTTAGGAGTACCCTTGAATAAATATTAGTTTTACATTTATCCTACCTAGGTTCCTCCTATTATCACATGTGTGAGTAAAACACACCTGACTAAATACTTCGGTGATGTAATTCATGGTGTTGTGCATGGCAGCAACAAACACGCAGGCTTTGGAATGAGCTGCAATGTCTCTGTCCACCATTTCAGCTCCTCCTTTAGCGTATGCTGATTAATATCAAAGAACAATACCGTAAGAGTCCATCCCAGATGGACATGTAACTTCTATGAGAGCCAAAATATCTTCAGAATGAGGAAATCTGAGACTCCACGTAAAAACAAAACCTTTTCTCCTTTTCGTTTTATTCTGGGGACAGGGTCCTCTGGAATTCCAGTCCTCAGAAGTGAGGTGCCCTGTGCCCCCAGGCAGCCTCAGGCAGGCTCAGTCACGCTGAGCATCAGAAAAAATCTCAGCAGCAAAGGAGACAAGGGTAGTGATCACAGGAAGGTGTGGCAGTCACCAGATGCCAGAAAGGAGGGCTTTTTGGGAGGAGGAGCCCTTTTATTTGGTATTTAAGGTGCAAAGTCCATAACTACAAATCCACTGAGCCAACACTGACCCAAGGCAAAGGAGAAGATGCACCTGCTAGGCATAGAGGCTTTGTTCTAGGAGGCGAGAGGGGAGAGCAGACTAGCGAGAAGGGCGTGGTCTGGAAGCCAGCAGGCACCGTGCTGTGGGGGCATTCATGATATGGTCAATCTGCACCATTACAACAGCCCTGGCAGGTGCCAGCAGCTCATTCCAAACCTTGATGCCTAAGAGGCCCACGGACCAGGCCAAACCTTTCTCTTGGTGGAAAAGGAAAGGATATTTAAGGGGAGTATGATTTAACAGCAATGTTTAGATCTTTACTGAACAAGTTGTCAGTGGATGTGTCTGTGAAGTCTGTAGAGCACTGGATGCCGGCCTGTCTGTCTTGTGTATGACAGAAAGGAATGAAGGGAGTTGGGCTGCCCCAGTACTCACCGGAGCCAACTTTAGGTCCTGTAAAATATCATCAAAATAATGGAACTCAGTCAATTCCAATTCTACCATCTCATTCTTCAGCTCCAGAATGCGACCCATCACTCCATCCAGAATCTTCCGGATCAGTATTCGTTTCTGCGGGTGGACTATCTGGTCATAGACGTTCTCCAGGTTTCGGAAGATCTGTACGTACTTTATGTAGAAGGTGGCCAACATTTGGAAGATGAAGACTTTATTTTTCGGTGGCTCTATCATCTTCTGAGACTCTTTATCAAGCAAAGAGTTGAGGGCTTCTTGGGTCTGGTACCACATTTTATTGTACATTCTGAGGGAAGACACAGAGTTCAAACAACTTAGCAAATAAAATTAACCATGCCAGGCACACATGTTGAGCACTGGCATCATAAAATAGAATATACAGTCCAGGGTGAGCTACAACACTGCAAGGTCTGCTGACATTCCTTAGCTCATTAGCATCCTGTGCTTTGAACTGACCACTGGTATTATTAACAAATAAATAGCTGGGTGCTGCTTGTAATCCTAACTACTCAGGAGGCTGACATCTAAGGATCTTGAGGTTTGAAGCCAGCCCAGGCAGGAAAGACTTTGAGACTCTTATCTCCAATTAGCCATCAAAAATCTGGGAGTGGAGATAAGGCTTGAGTGGTACAGCAGAGCCTTGAGTGAAAACTTAAAGACAGTTCCCAGGCCCTGAGTTCAAGCCCCAGTACCAGCGCCGAAAACAATAACAACAATGATAACGTAGCTTTAAAAACTATCTTCCTAAATGATACAATTGTTCCTCACCATACCTATAAAGCCAGTATTATACTCCTATACACAATGAAGTAAATTCTGGGCAGAATACATAACTGATTTGTTTATAGATACCAGTGGTGATTTAAATTGGAACTACCATTTTTGACAGTACTTTAACATTATCAGATAACGTCTCACATGCGCATACTCTATGAATAAACAATTATATCCTAGAGAAACTCATCATTGTGCACCACTGCCGACTCCCCACGCGACAAGGGCACGAGTGAGCTCCAGCTGAGGGTGTCAGCTCTTCTCCCCAGATGGTGGCACAGTGCAAGGAGCCAGGTCCCACGGAGGCCCGGGGGGGGGGGTCTGCCCCCGCATCCTGCCTTGCTGGGCTCACCGCCGCATCCCAGTGGGTTGAGTGTGCAGAGCCAGGCGTTGCTCAGGAGAGCAGGAACAGCGTGTGAGGTTCAGTCCTCTGCCACCCCCTCCCTGGTGGCCTGAAGGCACCCCCATCCTTTGCTGAATTTCCTGACTGCTGCACCCTGTCCTGCCAGGACCCTGACCAACACCTTCACAGTGGGCACTGCCCACTGGCTCTGTCACAGTTGAGATCCAGGACCAAAGGCAGAGCTGCCATGTTCCATGTGTCCGGGCAGGGGCTAACTGTAGAGTTGAGCTGCCAGACTCTGACCACTGCGTTTCCACTGCGTTTCGAAGGTCATTTCCTGTGCTAAGGGAGACGGTGGCCCTAAGCTCTGACCGAGAGGCCCAGGGCTCTCCTGTGTCACTTGGCCGCCAGTCTGGTGGCTCTCCCCAGGCTTCCTGTGCCTGGCCGCCTGACTTCCCACGCACGCCATCTTCTCCTGAGCAGGAGTGGCGTGGCCACCTGCTGACCAGGCTGTGTAAGAGGTCAGTGGTCTCAGCCTCAACGTGGATCTATAGCGAATCTTCCATTTTCAGCCTTATTGGGAGTTCCAGGGCTCCCCCTCTCCCAGTGAGCCCATGCTCCATGTCTGCCTCCATTCCTGATCTCTGAGATTCTCCTGATAGAGTCTGTCAGATGCACAGGTGTCCTCTTAGCTCTTGTGAGCTGCAGTCAGGGGGAAGTGGAGGTAAAGACAGATGACGATGATGATGATGACAATGACCATGACTAATATACCTTCAGCCACTCTCGGGAGCGCTTTACTTAGTAGTGCACGAATCTTCACAAGACCCTCTGAGGTGGATTCAGTTTTAGGTGGCTTATAGAAGGGGGACTGAGGTCCAAGGAAGTTGTTGCCCAACTTGTAAGGCATTAGGGCAGGATCTGTGCCCCAGCAGCCCATCTGCAGAGCTTGTGCTCTCGCCACCAAATTCTACCTCTTTTCTGTTCATCAGGAACAAAGCACAAAAGTCACAGCCCAGATGTGATGGTACTGCAAGGGACAATGACCAAGGGACCCGAACGGCCAAACTCTCCCTCCTAGAGTCCATACGCCTCAGCTAACTCATTTGTGACCACCTGCACACCACCCAAAGCATTCACTTACAGATTTACAGGCGCCCTCTGTCGACCACAACTGAGGGAGACCATAAACTCCAGGGACAGCTCAAACAGGGCGCTCTTCCAGAAAGAGAGGACAAAGCCCAACAAAATAAGGAGCAGGAAAGGGGTCCAGGCAAGAGGGGGTGAAGCTGGGGGAGAGGGGGAAATGCGTGGAGGAGGGAGGGGGACGCAGTCAAGAATTCATTGTGTACACCACAAAATTAAGAAAAGTAAGGGGAGGGGTGGGACAAAAGCAGGGGCGAGAGCGTTGAAGGAGGAAGACACTGATCACAATCCATTGTGTTCACACACCGCTTCGTTAACTGGCACCTCCTTTGTACAATTACTTAAAGAGAATACTTTTCTTTGGAAACACAACTCTTCTTCCCTCCCTGGCCCCTCACTGAGCAGCCTAAGCACCATGCTTCTGCAGGTGCAGCACCATCCAGAAGATACTGCTGGTGTGCGAGCAATCAGGAAAGAGAAGGTAATGGCCGGAAAGCCAGAACCTGGAGTGTTGAACTCTGTGTGAACTAGTTGATAATGGCCACTGTGACTAGCCAGGAACAGACAACTATCCCCCAAACCAGCAAGAACAACAAAAGCAGCTTCTGTCGGTGCTGGGAGCTCACACCAACATTCAATTACTCAGGAGGCTGAGGTCTGAGGCCCTCAGTTTGGAGCCAGCCCAGGCAGAGAGATCTGTGAGGCTTTATCTCCGGTTAACCAGCAAAAAGGTAGAAGTAGAAATGTCACTCAAGTGGCAGAGCAGTGCGGAGGCCCTAAGAATAAAGGTGGGCAGAGTGGCTTATGCCTATAAGCCTAGCTACCTGGGATGTTGAGACTGGGAAGAAAGTTTGAGACCAGCCTGGCAAAATATTAGCAGGACCCCATCTTAATCAATAAGGCTGGCATGGTGGTACACCACCCTCAGAAGGGGGGGTCACGCTGTGGAGCTAGTCCTGGGCCAAGCGTGAGACCCCATCCAAAAAGTAACCAAGGCAAAGAGGACTAGGGACTATCAGTGTGGTTCAAGTGGGGAGCACTTGCCTGTACAGGTCCTTAGTGCAAGCCCTAGTACCACCACGTGTGTGTGCGCACACATACGTGCGCGTGCATGCCGGCGCGTACTACACATCTACATGTATGTATGTCTGTGTGCCCCCGTGTGGGTGCAGGTGGGAGTCAGATCTCACAAAGACCCAAACCCCAGAATAAGGAGAACGCTTCTTCCACTCAGGGTGTTCTCAAGCTGCCCCGTGCGCTGACAGGGAGAGACGGCCAGGGTAGCTTTGTGGAGGGCGTCGGCTTAAGCCAGAGTCAAAGCAGCGGGGCGCACCCAATGCCAGGGCCATGATGCCTACCTGAAACTTTCGGCCAAAGATCCTCTGGGTGGCTTGAGCTGTCGCCACTCCCTTTCTCACCCTCTGTCTTTCGGGGTCCTCTGTCTGGAGAGATCAAGCCAAGGTTGTTGGCTGATGAGAGCGAGTAGCTATATGGGCACACGATCCTCAGTCCTGGAGGGCGGTGCCATTTCTGTTGTCAGGCCTGTCCCTTACATATTGTCCCCGGCTGCCCTGCCCTCCTACATGTTGCCTCTTTTTTTCTTGTTGTTGGTCCTGGGGCTTGAACTCTGGGCCTGGGTGCTGTCCCTCAGCTCTTCAGCTCAAAGCTAGAGCTCTACCACTTGAGCCACAGTGCCACTTCCTGTTTTCTGGTGTTTTATTGGAGATAAGAATCTCACAGACTTTCCTGCCCAGGCTGGCTTTGAACGGTGATCCTCAGATCTCAGCCTCCTGGGTAGCTAGGATGACAGGCGTGAGCCACCGGCGCCCGGCCATGTTGCTTCATCTGTATGCAGGGTCCTCAGTCACCCGGCCGTCACTTGCTGGACTGACGGGACCTGGCCTCCGCTCCTTGCCTGCCTGTCTGTGGCACTCTCACCCCCTGGGGGGCCCAGTGGCTCCGTGCACCTTGCTTCCCAGTGGGCTGCTCTGCATGCATCTTGCCTGAACCATGAGGCAGATGTGGCGAGATGGACTTGGGCTTCCCAGGGTGTCAGGGAGATGGAATTCACACACCACCACAGGCGCAAGTGCACAGCCAGTGAGCTGGAGTGTTCAGAGCACCTGCTACTATCATAGGCATCTAGTTGAGAACATCTTCATCACCTCAAAAGAAGCCACGCTCATTAAACAGTCCTTCCTCGGCTCTGGCAACGCCTCATCTCATGTCTGCCTCTGTTCACCTGTTGCAGACACTTCACATGCCTCCACGCCTTAGTTTCTGATGGGGCGCTAGGCTGGTAAATTGTATTGCCTGTAAGTAAGAAGACACTTAACATGGCCCACGTATGGCCGAATGGCAGCTGTGTTCCTGGCGGTGTCAGGCCTGACGGGCCTTGCTCTGCCTCCTGGGAAAGGATCGGACCACAGCAGATCAACAGTCACCACTCACAGTACAGCTTCCTAGTGCGTGTGAATCCCCAGGTGCTGTAAGTGCTATAAGTGAGAGTCAGGGAGTCTCTTGTCATCAGCTCCTTTCGGAGGTGTTCTGAGCTCATCCGAGGTGCAGCATGAACCAGCCGTTCCTTTATTTTTGTTCTAAGAGCGCCTCCCCGTGTGGCCATGCTGCATGGTGCTCGCCCACCACCAGTGGATGCACACGGGAGCTTTCCGATTTGCCCGGAGTTTTGTGTGGCAGGATGCTCCCACTTCCCGGTCATCGGGTGGCTTTGTACCAGTGGAGGTACGGTACTTTAAGGCAGTCCCTGTCCAGGGCAGCTCAGCTCAGGCAGCTGCTCCCTGGCCAGCAGGCCCCCTTGCTTTGCATGTGGCCAGTCTGGGTAATGACACCTGGAGGTTACTGTAGGGGCAGAGAAACAGGTGCTCCCAGGATCTTCCCTGCACCTTGGAAAGGAAAGCTGAATCTCCTCTGTGAGACTGTTTTAGAACTGTAAGATTTGTTTCAGACTTGGACATGTGGCCTGGAAATGGGGTGGACTCTGAAGTCAGGCGGTGGTAAGGCATTGTGGGAAAGACCAGTGAGTGAGTTCCACGGCTTTACGTGTCGTGTCTCTTGCCTCTGGGGTGTGGAGAGGGAAGGGCTAGACGATTCCTCTGGAAATCTGAGTGTGGCAGAAGGGGGATTCTCTCCAGATCCCCCTCCTCCTTCTTGCTCCCCATTTGGGGCTCCCCCCTCACCCCTTCCCCGGGGGTAGGGCCAGGGTCCCCAGCAGCTCTGGTTTTGCACTGTTGTCTACCACCCATCGCCATCTTCCTGGACCCCAGGGAGTCTCTCCAAGAACAGCCGCTTTACTTCGCCTGCTCATCTGGTCCTGAGCTCCCTCATCAACCTCCAGCCCCAGACTCTTAAAGGCAGCACCCCCCTTCCTACATTGTCTTGATTCCCCAACTCAGGCCATTCCCTTCAGCAAACAGACATACTCTTGTTTCCTGGAACTAGAAACCCCTGGCCTCCATGTCCTCTGCCACCAGCACTGCCACATGTCCTGTCCTTGGCAGACAAACTCCCACACTCACGCTCTCCTGCTCTCTCGGGTAAATCCTCCCATCCACCACCCCACGTTCTCAGCGACTGTTGTGTGTCAAGGTCTTGCTGGGCAGGGAGCTTGTAAAACCAGCATTCAGTTCCAGCTTCTCCTCCAGTGCCATCTAGCAGTATTGGGGAGCGTCTGACACACCCTTGTTCTAGAAGCGCCTCTTTGCCACCTGGCTGCCATGGCATGACACCACCTTGATTTTGGTCTGATTCCATGGCTGGTGCCTGCTCTTCTGTGCATCATTCACCCCGTGGTGATTCAAGGTGAGTTCTAGCCCGTCCTCTTGCCCACACTCACTCTGTATCGCTCCTGACTGCATTCTTAAGCTCACGTTTCATACACAGACCTTTGAAGCCAAGTCCTTCATCTCTACAGGTTCTTCACACCGCAGCTTCCACATTGAGCACCTGGTCCTCACCACGTCCCAGGCCTGGTGAGCTGCCAGGCCTCTGCTCTGGTTTTCTCAAACCCCTGGCCAGAGTGGAGTTGCAGTGCCCACCTAGGGTGGGGCCACCTGCTTGCTGTGTGAGCTCCGCCCCTCTCTGAACCTCAGCTCCTCATCCACAAAAGGGCAATAGCAGCAGCAGGTGCGCCCTTCCGGGCATGCGCTGTGAGGAGGGCAGGAGTGGCTGGACCTTAAGGACTCAGATCAGAGCCCTGCCGTCTGCAGTACAGCACAGTGCCCCACAGGTAGCTGTGAAGAAGGCCGCAGTGTGGGGTCCTGCCAAGGACGGCCTCCTCAGCACCACGGGACCGGGGATCTCAGGATCCTTAACTGCACTCTGCAAACTCCAGGACCCAGGTGCTGGGAGTAACTCATTTATGACTGGGGAGGCCGGAGCACCGCTTCCTCTCCAGCAGCAGTACTAGGGAGGGGGCAGAGCAGAGGGAGGGCTACAGCTCATCCTCCTGGGGTGGAGCAGAGCTAAATGCAGCCTATTCACAGGGAATGGACGCCCATCCTCAGGCACCCTGAATTTGCTGAAACATAGAAAGAAGGAGGGGAGGGAGGAGGAGGAGAGGGGAGGGGAGGGGAAGGGAGGGGAAGAAGAGGAGAGGGGAGGGGAAGGAAGGGGAGGGGAAGGAAGGGGAGGGGAAAGGAAGGGAGGGGAAAGGAGGGGAGGGGAGGGGAGGGGAAGGGATGGGAGGGAAAGGAAAGGGAGGGGTGGGGAGGGGAGGAGAAAGGAGAGGAGAGAAAGGGAGGGGAGGAGAGGGGAAGGGAGGGGAAAGGAGGGGATGGGAGGGGAGGGGAAAGGAGGGGAGGGGAGGAAGAGGGGAGGAAGAGGGGAGGGAGGGCCAGCCACCTTGGGCTCGGCCTGTCCACCTGTAGCGCATTACTTACGCGTTCGACATGGTGGCTACTTTCCCTCTTTCCTTCGCCCACAGGGAAACTCTTCCTTGACCCTCCGAGGGGTGGCCGTCTGGGGGGGCACCAGAAGGGGCACCGCAGATTTGGGGGTTCTCCTGAGGGTTCGGCCGGCACTAGGGACAGCCTCTCACGTGGGCAGGAAAAGGCAGCCGGGTGCGTGAGTGCGGGCGCGCAGGCACAGAGGCCCCGAGGCTCCGGGACCTCGCGTGGGCCACTCCGGGGGGCGGGATGCGGCCCTAGCAACGGGACGCGGCGCCTGCGCAGTGCCGGCGCGCCTCGCGCCTGCGCAGCCGCCTCTGGTTTCCGTGGCAACCGCGCGGGACGCGGGGGGCGGGGCCGGCGAGCAGGGCTGAGCGCGCGGCGCCCTCGGCGCCCTCGGCGCGCTCCGCGCCCTCCGCCCCGGCTCCCGCGGGCGCGGCGGGCCAGGTCCGTCCTGGTGTCCGCTTCAGTCTGTCCACCTGCAGAGGGGCCACAGCCCTTCCTTCCTCCGCGCGCCAGGCAGCGCTCTGCGCCGCCGGCTCCTGAGCGGGCTCGGGGGGGGGGGGGGGGCCGGGGCGGGCTCCGGGGCGGGCTCCAGGGCCGGGGTCGGGCTCCAGGGCGGGCTCCGGGGTGGAGGCCGGGGTCGGGGTCGGGCTCCGGGGCGGGGGTCGGGGCGGGGGCCGGGGTCGGGGTCGGGCTCCGGGGCGGGGGCCGGGGCCGGGGTCGGGCTCCAGGCCGGGCTTCGGGGCGGGGGTCGGAGCGGGGGCCGGGGCCGGGGTCCGGCTCTGGGGCGGGGGCTCCGGGGCGGGGGTCGGGCTCCGGGGTGGGGGTCGGGCTCCGGGGCGGGGGTCGGGGCCGGGCCGGGGCCGGGGCTCCGGGGCGGGGTGGAGGTCCGGCTCCGGGGCGGGGGTCTGGCTCCGGGGCGGGGGCCGGGGCTCCGGGGCGGGGGTCCGGCTCCGAGGTGGGGGTCGGGCTCCGGGGCGGGGGCCGGGGCTCCGGGGCGGGGTCGGGCTCCGGGGCGGGGTGGGGGTCGGGCTCCGGGGCGGGGTCGGGGGCGGGGCGGGGTGGGTGCCGGGGCTCCGGGGCGGGCGCGGGCCTGGCACAGGCGGCTCTCTCCGCTCCTGCCTAAGGCGCCTGGAGGCCAAAGGTCCTTAAGGCTCCATCTTCCCGAGGTTGCTTGATGTCTGGTGCCACACACCCCCCCACACCATCGTCACACCCCCCACGCCGCCGTCACACCCCCCACGCCGCCGTCACACCCCCCACGCCGCCGTCACACCCCCCACGCCGCCGTCACACCCCCCCACACCGCCCGTCACACCCCCCACGCCGCCCGTCACATCCCCCACGCCGCCCGTCACACCCCCCACACCGCCCGTCACACCCCCCACACCATCGCGTCACACCCCCCACACCGCCCGTCACACCCCCCACGCCATCGCGTCACACCCCCCACGCCGCCGTCACACCTCCCACGCCGTCGTCACACTTCCCACGCCGCCGTCACACCTCCCACGCCGCCGCGTCACACCTCCCACGCCGCCGTCACACCTCCCACGCCATCGCGTCACACCTCCCACGCCATCGCGTCACACCTCCCACGCCATCGCGTCACACCTCCCACGCCGCCGTCACACCTCCCACGCCGCCGTCACACCTCCCACGCCATCGCGTCACACCGCCCACGCCATCGCGTCACACCTCCCACGCCATCGCGTCACACCCCCCACGCCGCCGTCACACCTCCCACGCCACCGTCACACCCGCCACGCCGCCGTCACACCTGCCACGCCGCCGTCACACCCCCCACGCCGCCGTCACACCTCCCACGCCGCCGTCACACCCCCCACACCGCCCGTCACACCCCCCCACGCCGCCGTCACACCTCCCACGCCGTCGTCACACCCCCCCACGCCGCCGTCACACCTCCCACGCCGCCGTCACACCTCCCACGCCATTGCATCACACCTGCCACGCCGCCCGTCACACCTCCCACGCCATTGCGTCACACCTGCCACGCCGCCGTCACACCTCCCACGCCGCCGTCACACCTGCCACGCCGCCGTCACACCTCCCACGCCGCCGTCACCCCTCCCACGCCGCCGTCACACCCCCCACGCCGCCCGTCACACCCCCCACGCCGCCGTCACACCCCCCACGCCGCCGTCACACCTCCCACGCCGTCGTCACACCTCCCACGCCGCCGTCACACCCCCCACGCCGCCGTCACACCTGCCACGCCGCCGTCACACCCCCCACGCCGTCGTCACACCCCCCCACGCCATTGCATCACACCTGCCACGCCGCCCGTCACACCTCCCACGCCGCCGTCACACCTGCCACGCCGCCGTCACACCTCCCACGCCGCCGTCACACCCCCCACGCCGCCGTCACACCTCCCACGCCGTCGTCACACCTCCCACGCCGCCGTCACACCCCCCACGCCGCCGTCACACCTGCCACGCCGCCGTCACACCCCCCACGCCGTCGTCACACCCCCCCACGCCGCCGTCACACCTCCCACGCCGCCGTCACACCTCCCACGCCGCCGGCACACCTCCCACGCCGCCCGTCACACCCCCCACGCCGCCGTCACACCTCCCACGCCATTGCGTCACACCTGCCACGCCGCCCGTCACACCTCCCACGCCATTGCGTCACACCCCCCACCCCGCCGTCACACCTCCCACGCCGCCGGCACACCTCCCACGCCACCCATCACACCCCCCACGCCGCCGTCACACCTCCCACACCATCGCGTCACACCTGCCACGCCGCCCGTCACACCTCCCACGCCGCCGGCACACCTCCCACACCATCGCGTCACACCTCCCCCGCCGCCCGTCACACCTCCCACGCCATTGCGTCACACCTCCCACGCCATTGCGTCACACCTGCCACGCCGCCGTCACACCTGCCACGCCGCCGTCACACCTCCCACGCCATTGCGTCACACCTGCCACGCCGCCGTCACACCTCCCACGCCGCCGTCACACCTCCCACACCATCGCGTCACACCTCCCACGCCGCCGGCACACCTCCCACGCCGCCCGTCACACCCCCCACGCCATCGCGTCACACCTCCCACGCCGCCGGCACACCTCCCACACCATCGCGTCACACCTCCCACGCCGCCGGCACACCTCCCACGCCGCCCGTCACACCCCCCACGCCATCGCGTCACACCTCCCACGCCGTCGTATGACACCTCCCACGCCGCCGTCACACCTCCCACGCCGCCCGTCACACCCCCCACGCCATCGCGTCACACCTCCCACGCCGTCGTATGACACCTCCCCCGCCGTCGCGTGACACCTCCCCTGCCGTTGCGTGACACCTCCCACGCCACTGCGTGATACCTCCCACGCCGTCATTTCACACCTCCCACGCCGTCATTTCACACCTCCCACGCCGTCATTTCACACCTCCCACGCCATCGTGTCACACCTCCACGCGATCGTGTCAGACCTCCACACCATCGTGTCACCTCCCACGCCATTGTGTCACCTCCCACGCCATCGTGTGACACCTCCCACGCCATCATTTCACACCTCCCACGCCGTCATTTCACACCTCCCACGCCATCGTGTCACACCTCCCACGCCATCGTGTCACACCTCCCACGCCATCGTGTCACACCTCCACGCGATCGTGTCACACCTCCACGCCATCGTGTCACCTCCCACGCCATCGTGTCACACCTCCCACGCCATCGTGTCACACCTCCCACGCCATCGTGTGACACCTCCCATGCCATCGTGTGACACCTCCCACGCCGCCCGCGATGGGGGACTCGGGCTTCTCCCCAGCCCGGCCCCACCGCCCCAGGCCCTGAAGGGAAAGAAACCAGGCAGGCAAAGCACCAGGAATTACTGTCCGTGCGGAAGGCCGGGCCTGAGAAGTGTGCGTGTGCGTGTGCCTGTGTGCGTGTGCACGGGGGCAAGCTAGCCATGCGGGAGTGAAGGGAGAAAATGTGCCTTATACCCCCTCCCCTCCCCTTCCCCCTTCCCACCTCCCAGGGCGGGAGCGGGCCCAGCCCGGCATCAACAAGAAGGGCTGAGTCTCCACAGCCCCCAGCCCCGCCGGCCCAGGGCGGAGGAGGCCGACAGACTCCCTCATGCTGTGGCAGGGCGTCCAGGAAAAACCTTGAACAGAAATAGAAGACACACGGGAATAAGACAAGCGGTGTACCCTGCATCCAGCCCCAAAACAACAGCAGCCCGGGACAGAGGCTAAACCCACACACAGACAAGACTGTAGCATGGCCAAGACAGATAAACACTTCTAGAAGAAAATACAACCAAATAAATACAGGGAAGAAATTCCTTATGAGGGCCCCATGCATGCAGTCTGTAGTGACATCTGAGCTGGCAGAGAATACGCAACAGCAAAGGGACGTGAGAGATTACACAGCTCAGGAGAACAGATGAAACCCTCTAGTAGCTCAGGACCAAGAGGTGGACTAAGGCACCATTCGGCACACTTGCCGACTTAGTGGGAAAGTGTGCATCAATTATTGTGATTGTAGAGGGAAAAGATGGGCACATCTCAGCAGCTGAAGGAGGTTTGGGTGGTGTTCCCTAAGAGAAACTTTGATATTAGGGGTCCCCCAGAAGTATAAGGCACATTTTCTGAGATATAAAGAACTAAGTTTGCAGAACAAAATTTCTTATTATAGCCATGCACCAGTGGCTCACGCCTGTCATCCTAGCTACTCAGGAGGCTGAGATCTTAGGATTGCAGTTCAAAGCTAGCCCGGGCAGACAAGTCCATGAGGCTCTTATCTCCAGCTAACCAGCAAAAAAGCTGGAAGTAGAGGTGTAACTCAGGTGATAGAGTGTTAGCCTTGAGCGAAAACATCAAGTGGAAGTGAAGGACCCTGAGTTCAAGCCCCAGTACTGGCACACCAAAAACCTATCATGTTTCAGAAAAACTGCTATGGACCAGTCAACACTAGGAGCTATCTTGAATGATTGGGTGTCAGAGCGAAGTATTGAGGAAGGGTCGGTGGTCAGCCCGCATCCCTGCAGTAACTTCCGATGTCTGGTACAGAGGAAGCAGTGTTTATTTACAAGTTATTGGAGGGATTTGTGACTTAAGAATATTTATTTCCACCAGGCAGGGACTCATCACAGAAAGAGAACTATAGATCCATTTCTTTGATGAACATTGATGCAAAACTTCTCAACAAAATTTTGGCCAATCGACTTCAACAATTCATCCAAAAAAATCATACACCACGATCAAACAGGATTCATTTCAGGGATGCAAAGCTGGTTCAATATACACAAATCAATATAATTCATCACATCAACAGGAGCAAGGATAAGAACCACATGGTTATCTCAATAGATGCAGAAAAAGCATTTGACAAGATCTAACACCCCTTCATGATGAAGGTTCTGGAAAAATTAGGAATCCATGGAACATTCCTCAATACAATAAAGGCTGTATATGGCAAACCTACAGCCAGCATTATACTTAATGGTGAAAAACTGAAGCCATTTCCTCTTAACTTAGGAACGAGACAAGGATGTCCACTCTCTCCACTTCTCTTCAATCTAGTATTAGAATGCCTAGCTACAGCAATAAGACAAGATGCAAACATAAGGGGGATCCAAATAGGGAAAGAAGAAGTAAAACTCTCTCTCTTAGCAGATGACATAATCTTGTATTTAAAGAATCCCATAGACTCCACTCCCAAATTACTCAAGCTGATTCAAAACTTTGGCAAAATAGCAGGGTATAAAATTAACCCTCAAAAATCAATGGCTTTTCTGTATGCCAACAATGAGAAAAGTGTGGCTGAAATTAGGAAAGCAACTCCATTCGTAATAGCCCCACAAAAAAAAAAAATACCTAGGAATTAACTTAACCAAAGAAGTGAAGGACCTCTATGATGAAAACTTTAAAAACTTGGAAAAGGAAATCAAAACAGAACTTAGAAAGTGGCAAAAACTCCCATGCTCCTGGATTGGAAAGACCAACTTCGTGAAAATGGCAATACTTCCCAAGGCTATCAATATTCCAACCTCATTCTTCAAGGAAATAGAAGAATAAATCCAAAAATTCATATGGAACAATAAAAGGCCCCAAATAGCAAAAACGATCCTCAACAGAAAGAACAGTGCTGGAAGAATATCAATACCAAATTCAAACTCTACTATAAAGCCATAGTAATCAAAACAGCTTGGTACTGGCACAAGAACAGACCTCAGGACCAATGGAATAGAAATGAAAAGCCAGAAATGAACCTACAGACCTATAGACATCTAATCTTCGATAAGGGAGCTAAAACAATAGAATGGAAGACAGACAGCCTCTTCAGTAAATGGTGCTGGCAAAATTGGTTAACTACTTGTAGAGAAACTAAAGCTAGATCCTTATATATCACACTGCACCAGAATCAACTCCAAATGGATCAAAGACCTCGGAGTCAAAGCAGACATTCTGAAAACATTACAGGATGGAATAGGAGAAACCTTAGGTCTCCTTGGCACAGGCCGAAATTTTCTTAATAGAGACCTAGAAACACAACAAATCAAAGGTTGGACAAATGGGATTGCATGAAATTGCAGAGCTTCTGCATGGCAAAGGACATAGCTAGCAAGATCAATAGAAAGCCCACAGATTGGGAGAAGATCTTCACTAGCCGTACAGTGGACAAGGGTCTCATATCTAAAATATACCTGGAACTAAAAAAATTAAACCCCCCAACAACAAATCTTCAAAGAAACAACTGCCCAATAAATAAGTGGGCGAAAGACTTAAAGAGAAACTTCTCTGAAGAGGAAAGAAGGATGGCCAATAGACACATGAAGAAATGCTCAACCTCTCTAGCCATAAAAGAAATGCAAATCAAAACAACATTGAGATACCACCTCACCCCAGTTAGAATGGCTATAATCAAGAACTCTAATAACAACAGATGCTGGAGGGGATGTGGACAGAAGGGAACCTTACTGCATTGTTGGTGGGAGTGTAAACTTGTTCAACCACTTTGGAAAGCAGTATGGAGGTTCCTCAAAAGACTCCACATAGGGCTCCCCTATGACCCAGCAATCCCACTTTTGAGCATTTACCCAAATGTTCACAAACAAGACCACACTAAAGCTACCAGCACAACTATGTTTATTGCAGCCTTATTTACCAACCCAGATGTCCCTCAATAGATGAATAGATCAAGAAAATGTGGTATATATACACATTGGAATTCTATGCCTCCATCAGAAAGAATGACATTGCCCCATTTGTTAGGAAATGGAAAGACTTGGAAAAAATTATACTAAGTGAAGTAAGCCAGGCCCAAAGAAACATTGGTCCCATGGTTTCCCTTATTTGCAATAACTAGTATATGTCTGAGTCAAGCAGAAAAGTTCAGATAAGTTGATGTTAGGGAAATGAACCCTAAGATATGTATTCAAATGTTTTTTTCTTTCATGCACTTGTTTCTAACACATAAGATTAATTCTTTGTTGCTTTGTATGTCCCTCCCCCCATGGTATAACCCCTGCTTTCACTGTATTTGATGTTGGTATAATTTGTGGAGGGGAAAGGAAAAAACAAATCGTTTAAATACAGGTGGACCCATTGCAACAATGAGATGTACAAGTCGTTATGTTGAAAACGAACTTTACAACTTTGGGGGGGGGGGGAGTATGGGAAGGGATGGGAAGGGGAAACAAAGGAGGAGGCTACAAGGCTCATGTAATTGTAACCCCTCTGTACAGTATTTTCACAATAAAAAAAGACTCAAAAAAAGAATATTTCCAAATATGAAATCCCTAAGGAAGGATGATATGCATAATTTAGCATGTTAACAGGTGCAAAGTGTACTGGCTTAGCCAGCAGGAGGACTTACAACCTCCTTAGATGCCAACAAGAGGTGAAGGGCCTCAGGGCTGATTGTCACAGTAGTTTCCTGGCACCATCAAGGAGCTGCCTGAGATGTCCAGCTCCTCAGCAAAGATGGCGAATACTTCTCTTTATGGTCATAATTGGTCTGCAGCAGGAGGATGAACTCCAGAGAGAATGGCCTGCTGGGAAATTTGGCTGCCATTCTGGCCTGGCCTAGAGTTCCCAGGGTTCACTGGTGTTCCCAGGCAGAGACGCAGCTGAGAGACCCCAGGCAGGGCTGAGCTGGCAGACAGCAGTATAGATGATAGAATGTGCCCTTCTCAAAAACAAGCTGCTTCACCAGGAAGTCCGGACAGGCAAAGGATACTCTTGATGTTAGAGCAGGGTGGGAGGTGGGAGCCAGTGGCTCATGCCTGTCATCCTAGCCACTAAGGAGGCTGAGACCTGAGGATCACAGATCAAAGCCAGCCAGGGCAGGAAAGTCTGTTAGACTGTGATCTCCAATGAATCACCAGAAAACCCGAAGTGGCGCTGGGGCTCCAGTAATAGAGTGTTTGCCTTGAGCTGAAGAGCGCAGGGACAGCACCCAGGCCCAGAGTTCAAGACCCATGACCGATTTAAAAAAAAAAAAAAAAGAGCAGCATAGCAGTCCATGGAGAGGGGAGACGGCAGGCGGTCTGAACTCCGGGAGGATCAGCAGGCTATGGCTTCGCAGGGCCAGCCATTAGCTGTGTAGGCCATCCAGGATCAGTGTGCAGCCGGGCATATTTTCATCTGTTCGGTCTTCTTCGCTTCCTGAGAGGGGGGCCATTTCTGTCCCCATTTCACACAACGTGGGATGGGCCTAGAGAAGATAAGCCCTGCGTGTCATGACCCTCCTCAGAACCATCGTGGGATTGGTGCGAGCCACAGGTGGTCTGGCTTCAAGACCCTATCCCTAACGTTGTCTTTCTGTTGCTAATCTGTAAAGGTAGTGCTGAGGCTTGAACTTAGGGCCTTGTAGTTGCTAGATAGGCATCTTACTTTGTGAGCCATGCCTTGGGTCTTCCTCTGTACCTGTTAATGTGGCATTTTGGAACAACCTAAACCCTTATGAGCCTTTTTGGCTTTCGTTCATTTTACATAGTGGGTCTCTTGTTTTTGCCCAGGGTCAGCCTTAGACCTCTGACCTCTAACTGTTGCTTTGGGATTAAAGGTATGTGCCAACAGACCTGGCCTGTTTGTGGAAATGGAATCTTGCTAATTTTTTTTGGCCAAGCTTGCTTCAAACTAAGATCTCCCTGTGTCTGCATCCCATACATCTGGGCTTCAGATATGTGCTGCCACCCCTAGCCAGTTTGTGTAAAAACGGTTATTCTTTTGGGTTTCTGTGAGACAAAATAGCCACACAAGTGGTTCTCAATTACTTGTCCTTTAGGAAGATGCGTTCCTCATTGCTTTCGTGGGGATGCCCCGCTGTACCTGGCCCAGGTACAGTCCTGCTGGGTTTCAGGCTTGCACCCCCTGCCCCCCGGAAGCCCTGCTCACTGCAGGTTCCTCGTCAGCACAAGGTGTGGGCGCCCTGGCTGTGGTAGCCGCAGCTCCAGACCATCTCGTACAAAGCACCAGGATGGTGTGCAGGGACTTCACACGGTGGCGGCCAGGGCTCCTCCTGGCGTGGGTGTGCTTCCTGGCAGGTCTGTCACCCGCTGCCATGTTGCACAGGGACACACAGGGCTCTCCCAGTCAGCCAGGGTCTCAGCCAGCCTGTAGTTTCTCCTCTATGGCTCCACATCATGGTGCTCCCGAAAGGTAATCCATTGATCGAGTCTGCTGATAGCAGCTCAGCGTCAGCTGGAGTGCAGCGAACCTGCCCTGCCCCGCTGTCCTCGGGCTGCATTTCTCCTTCACCAGAGAAAGGACACCAGTGCTGGCTCAGGTGCAGCCACGTGTCAGAACCAAGGTCCCGGCCAGCTCATCTCCCAGAACCCAAGATGGCAGTACTTGGGACTGCTGCTTCCTTTTCCAAAGCCCTAGAAGTAATCACGATGGTCTGGTGTCCAAGGAAGGTCACAGGCTGGAGGCCTGACCTGACCTATTCAGCGAGGCCTGAGATGGTTCTCTGCTGTACCTGAAGCTGGCCAAATCAGAGTCCTGGTTCACCTGAGCCAAGCGCACCTGAGTGTCCCTGACGTCAGAAACAGTGCTTAAACAGCGGCAACTGCCCATCTGCCCACATGGCCCGGCACCACTCAGGCCGCAGGGCCTCTGCCCGCCACCAGGTGGTGCACACAGCTCTACCCAATGGAAGGGGCCTCACCAGGGGGCCGGCGCCCCTTTGTCCTCCTTCCCCAACAGTCCCTGCCCACTTTCCTAGCCAGGGAAGGAACCAGCATTCCAAAGTAGGAAGAGGTTCTGCTCTACCAGAAACTATAACCCCACAAACACCTGGACCAAGGCTGCTCAGGGAAGCCCCTGGGCAGCTTGTGGGGCGGGCCTTGGGAGTGGGCTGACCAATCACGCTGGCCCCGGGAGGAAAGAGGCCACCAAAGGACGCAGATCCATTTCTGGTCTTCTGGGGAGACCTGGGTTCTGTCCTGTCGGGCTGACCTCCATCCAGACTCCATCCGGAAGGCCTCTCCATCACTTCCTCCATCTGTCAGCATCATTCATTCATCTGTGGGTAGCCAGCCCTGGATCCCAGAGCTGCCTGTGCTTATATCCTACAAATTCCATGGTCTCCACAGCTGCGGACCTACCTTCAGCCTTAGCCTCTTGTCCAAGAGGTCTAGTTCTTATGCTTTCCCTTCTCAGGCTCCTCCTCCTTTTTCTCTTCCTCCTCCGGTTCTTTTCCCTATCCCTCCTTCTCCTTGTCTTTTCCCTTTTTTGGGGGGGGGTCCAGTTGTGAGGCCTGAACTCTGGGCCTAGACGCTGTCCCTCAGCTCTTCAGCTCAAGGCTAGTGCTCTACCACTTGAGCCCACAGCGCCACTTCTGGCTTTTTTCTTTTTGCTTATGTGGTGCTGAGGAATCGAACCCAGGGCCTCAGGCATGCAAGGCAAGCGCTCTACCACTGAGCCACCTTCCCAGCCCCTCCTTTTCCTTTTTATCTTCCGTCTTCCTCCTTTTCTTTCTCTCTTCTCCTCTTACAAAACAGATGAAATATAACTCTGTGTGTGTGTGTGTGTGTGTGTGTGTGTAATGAAGGATTGAGGAACTGCAGCAAGGAATAAAATACAGCTGCTCAACGAAGCTTAGCAACGACAAGAACGCAGCAGATCAGCCCAGAAAGCTGACGGGAATACGGCAGGCCGTTGTCGGGCAATTCCTCACCGTATTTTTAGGGTCAGTGGGAAGGAAGGAGTCGGAGTGACCTCCTTAGCTTCCCGCGCTGGATTTTCAAACAGGGGTCTGGAAGCACCCTGTGCTCCCCACCCTTCTTTTCCAGAAGTCTCAACACGCTTCCGGTGTTCTCGCAGCACACAGAGCCCCTTCCTGAATTTCGGGGCCATGATTCGGCCTTAAAGGAAGCAGTCAGCACAAGCAGCAGGATGCATTTTTGGTAAGTGCCAGCAGGTTTTCTGTAACCGCCCGGCTAGGTGCCGCCCGGGCCACACATCACGTCCCTTCACAGACAGCGGGAAGCCATCCACTGTCCCCTTGCGCCCCTTCCTTCCTTTGTCCACGTGCAGCTTTCCTCACGGCCCTGGCGTGTGGGCCTTGCGGAGTCCGCAGAGCGCAGAATGCTGCTCTTCCCCTGCGACACTCTACTCTCGCTTTTTTAATTTTAATTTTATCGTCAGGGTGATGTGCAGAAGGGTTACAGTTACACACGTAAGGGAGTGGTTACATTTCTTGTCTAACTTTTCACCCCCTCCCTCATTTTCCTCCCTTTTCCTCCCCCTCCCCAATACCACCCCTCCCCCAATGTTGTATAGATCATTTCCAACATATTGTCTTGTGAGTATTGTTCTCAATGCACTATGTGATTTCTTCTTTCTTTTGTGTTTTTTCCTCCGATGGCTTATCCCCTGTTGGCACTGTGTTCGACTTTGGCACCCTGGGTATTGAATATACGTTTACCTGAACTAGGGGAGGGAAGGGAACCACAGAATGGTCAGACAAAGGACAACGTGGGAGCCTGCGCATCAGCGACACTCTCCTCTCTTTCTCGGCATTTGAAAACAAGATGCGTAGTAATCAGGCCGGTTATATGTCAAGTTCGCTTGAAAGTAACGCAGGTTGTTTAATTACTGTAGAGGTGAGATTGTGGCAATTCGGGCTAACCATCCCCCATCCTTCTGTGGTCTTCATTCAACTCCAGCAGCGCCCCTGATGGGAGCAGGGAGGTCCCTGTGCCACCCAGGGCATGTGAGGCACCCTGGAGCGGCGTTTAGGCTGCTGCGTGCTGGGAAGCTGGGTAGCAGCATGGCGCAGCGGACGTGTGTGGCAGTGTTGTATCTAGGAACAGCGGTGAAGACCTTGTCTGAATGCAGCGCCGCTTCCTGCGTGCCCCTGCAATCCAGGGAAGGAGTGGCGTCCGTCCTGAGTTTACTTCGCCTGTCGCCGGTCTGCACAGTGGAGTTGGAGAACAGTGGCAGCGGGGCTCTGCCGCCCATTTGATGGGCGCTTCAAGTCCAGCACAAAGAAAGCGAGGCCTCCGGCCGACTTTGATTCAGTCTGGCTCGCTGCTCTGCTGGTCCCACAGAAAGAGCCCAGCACCAGGCTGGATAAAAGTGGAGAGGTGGAAGGTTCACGTGGAATGGAAGGCGTCTCTTCTAAACTTGGATGTAAGAAACATGTCCTGTGTTTCGAAGTACGAAATCTCATTCGACCTGAGGGGAGTGTTTCAAAATGCCAGCTGATAAGCTGCCCCTGAAACGTGTCACTTCCCTTGGGTCTGATGTTATCGTGTCTGCACAGGTGCAGGCGGCCAGGTCCCAGGCTCAATGCGTCGCATGCATGGCTGGAGCCCAGTGAGGTGTGAGTTTCACTGATTTTCTAATCATCGAGGTTCACCTTGGCGGGACTGTGACCAAGATCGCCAGATCTGACCCACATTCACGGTTTTAACTCTTCTCGAGGACCCCCCAAGGTCTTTGTGAGTGGCAGCTGACAATGGGCACCTTCTGCTCACCCCGGAGGAATAAAGATGCAGCGAAAAACAAACATGAAGTGCCAGGCACCCAGCAGACCGGAAGTCCTGCTGTGTGGACTGGGAATCCTAGGGACTCTTCTTAAAATCAACATTACTGTGAGCAGTATTCTTGATTTGGGGGTTGCAGGAATTTGGAGATGTGGCCCAGGGGTCAGAGAGCAGGGGCCATCGGGGTCATCGAGGGCACAGCAGTGCTGAGGATGCATTCCGCATGGCCAGGGTTTCAGCTGTCCACTTTGACCTCTCTCCAATTGCTACAATAACATGGCAAAGCATAGTTTATACCGGAAGTGAGTCTGATTTGGTAGATCTGGTTGGAAGGATGTTATTTAACTGAAAGGGATGTGAGCAATCAGAGTGTGTCATTCTGAATGGACTCCCCAAAAGAATAGAGCAGAAAAACGAAAGAAAGCTATTTTGCATCAAATAAAGATCACTTCCCCTGGGAAAAATGATGGTTAGGGGTGTGTGTGTGTGTGTGTGTGTGTGTGTTTCTTATAAGCTGCCTCTGTTATCTATAAATAAACCCTCCCACGGTGAGAAAAAATGACCAGGAACTTGCCTGTGGCAGGATGTTGTTTTTTGTTATAATCCTGTTTTTTCACAAACATTGAGGCAGCCTTTGGAACCCAGATGCAAAGAAGGTCACTTCTCATTGTTTTAACACCTGCCATTTTCTCAAAGGAACTCAACTTCCACAGGCCATTCATAAATCCAGTCTCAAGCCCCCTCCCCAGGAACTCCCTCCCGGATTTTGATAAATATGGGCGTAAATAACACATGCCTGTCCAGTTGGTTTTGTTTTGTTTGGGTTTTTCATTTGTCCCTCATATCCCCTCCTTTTCTATTCCATTTTCACAATGCTTATAAGAAAACAATAGTCCCGGGTACCAAAGGGTAGAAATCTAATTGCAGAGAACAGCTGTACTGTTCACAAAACAAAAGTGACATGCCACGTGGAGGGGACGGAGCTGCCCACGGCCTAGCCACCTGCAAGGCCCAGTTGGACTGCAGAGAAAACAAACTCCTCCTTTACTAAGTTATCACAGAACACTCCCAGACATAACAGAACTAGAACTTGGGTTTTAAAACAACCGGATAGGCAGCTAGTAAGAAACCGATATGCTCAAAGCTGGTGCTCTGTCACCTGAGCCACAGCTCCACGTCTAGATTTATGGTAGTTAGTGGAAGATGAGAATCGCAAGTAGTTGAACTGTGATCCTCTGATCTCAGCCTGCTGAGTGGCTTAGGATGACAGGTATGAGCCACCAGTGCTTGGCTAAATCGAGACTTTTAAGATAAACATTTGTCTATAAGTAAATAAACAAACCACTCACAGATAGGATTCTCCTAAAAGTGAGTGGAGATTCAGCTTGACAGTAGGTTTGCACCTTGTAGAAAGTCCCATGTGCAAAAAGCCAATGCAGAGAACTAGAGCGCATGTGCATGTGCGTGTGCATTTGTGTGCAACCACACCTGCATATGTGCGTGTACAAGTGTGTGCACAGATATACCCATGCATCAAAACGTTCGGCATCAGAGACCTCCCACTGCACACCCCTCCTCCATCCCTCTGAGCCCGTGGCTTTTCCAACTCCCTCCTCTCCTGTGCTTCCAGGGCTTCCCGATCTCCTCAGTTCTCTTGTGTTTTATCTGAGTTCCTCATCTGCTCAGGACTTTTCCAGCAGTGGTGTTCAGACCTTCATCATTTCGGGTGCATTCAGGTTTGGGTGTGCATCCATCAGGTGCCCCGAGGGTGGTCCCAGGGTGCGGGGCAGGGCCTGCTGCCAAGGGTCCCCACGCACCGATTTCACCTGTCCCATGGAGTTAGCATGCACTAAGTGCTCGCAGACAGTCTTGGAAAACGTCACCAATGTGGGATTGCTCTGCCTTCTTTGTTTGCTTGTTTATGGCATGAAACTCCAGGCCTCCTGCTCGTTGGAGTGGGAAGAGGTTAGTGCAGCACATGCACTAGTGGGGGGCATTGATTTTCTGGTGAAGGAATTATTGGCCACACACTGACCTGGCGTGCACTGGGAGGGAGCTAAGGGGCGTGGGGGCAGCTCTTCAGTCTGCAGGCTGAGGGAAGAGACCTCAGCTGAAATGTAAACACGCCGGGCCTGCTTTCCATAACCACCGTCAGCCAGGCCCCAGCTCCCAGGGCAGCCTCACTCACTGCCCTGGTTAGGGGTTTTGACACGGAGCTTAGACTGCACTAGTACCATCAATTCTAGTCATGCGGGGTTCTTGGAATCCCCACCTCTTTATCTGACCAGGGCTCATTCTTATCTTTGAAAGATTAACCACAGTGTGCAACAGAGCTCCACAGCTTCCCTCCTGACTCTGCAGCTGCCTTTTCCCAGGGACAGCATCTCAGCCGGGCGCCAGTGCCTCACGGCCTGTCATCCATTTACTCAGGAGGCTGAGATCTGAAGATCAGGGCTTGAAGCCAGCCCAGGCAGGAAGGCCCGTGAGACAATTCTCTCCAATTAACTATCTAAATAAATAAATAAAGCTGGAAGTGGAGCTCTGGCTCAAGTTGGGGAGTGTTAGCCTTGAGTACAAAAGCTTAGGGACAGCACCCAGCCCTGAGTTTAAGTGCCAGGCCCCGTTGTCCTTTGCCAAGCTTAGACCTTGTACCTAAAACTACAACACCACAGAGCATCTCCCGCCATTCCTCTCTGCTTTGCAGATGTGAGCAGAGCCCTGACCACTCCCCCGGCCCCATTCCTTCCTGTCAGTCAAAGTCCAGGAATCCAACTTTGTTTTCCCAGAGCCCTTCCTACCAGTCCCTGCTGGCAACCAGCTCCTCACCTGAACTCCAGAACCCTTGTTTATTTCTTTAGGTTGTCAATGACAGGGGGAAAATCAGCTCAGCTCAGCTCAGCACAATGAGCTGTTTCCTGGCTTTACAGCCCTGGGAAACCTGGAGACAAGCCAGAGCCTGCCTCCAGGCCCCAGGTGTGTTCTGTGGCTTCCACAGGGCCCCTGCCAGGTGGGTCCAGTGGATTGTCTCTAGCTTGTCTCCACTTAGCAACTTCTGAGTAAGGCAGGCCATTGGAGGAAGTACAGAATCTGCAGTATTTCCATTAGAATTACTCTCTGTCTGTCTGTCTGTCTTCTGTCTGTCTGTCTATCTATCTATCTATCTATCTATCTATCTATCTATCTATCTATCTATCTATCTATCTACCTACCTACCTCTCTATCTATCTGTCTGGTGGTAGTTGGGGATTGAACTCAGGGTCTTACATTTGCTAGGCAGGCCCTCTACCTCTCAAACCACACCGCTAGGTCTTTTTGGAATTGGTTATCTTCATGTAGGCTCTTATTGTATCCCTGGGCTGGCGGGGCTGTGATCCTCCTATTTCTGCTTCCCTATGTTGAGAGGGGAGATGACAGGTGTGCCCCACTATGCCCAGCCATTTATGGCTGTGGAGTTTCATAAGCTTTTATGTCTAGTTTGGCTCTGAACTGTGGTTCCTTGATTTCTGCCTTCCAAGTAGCTAAGAAAACAGGAATGGAGCCCAGCTTGGATTATATTCTTTCTTTTAAAAAATCTTAATTTCTAATTGTTATTATAATGGTATTGTACAGAGGGGTTTACAGTTTCATAAGTCAGGTAATGAGCACACTTTTGAATTTAATTTTTTAATTGTTATGATGTATAGAGGGGTTACGGTTACATTTCTTTTGGACAATGTCATCCCTTCCTTTACTCTCTCTCAGTTTCCCCTCTCATTCCCACCCATAAGTTGTATAGCTCATTTTCAACACGGTGTCTAGTGAGTGCCACTGCTGCATTTGTTCACCCTTTGTTCCTCCATTTCTGTGTCCTCCTTCTGCCAAAGACAAAGGAATGAACGAGCAAGACGAAAAGAAAAGAAAACAAAAATAGCAACAGAGGGAAAAAAACCCTCTTGTTTCTGTTTCCTGGAGTTCATTTCGATCACTATGATTTCCTATGATCAGAGGTACATAGACATCTCACCTCTGTGCTCCTCCCCAAGAGCGTCCTCCTTTGGTCTCACTGTGGGTCAGTGCCTGCAGTCCCTTGTAAATGATCATGTCCCGTGTATTTTAGGTAAGTATACTTCTTTTGGACAACGTCACCATTTCCCTCACTCTCTTAATTAACAAGTTAATTTGTTCTGGGTGCGTGTGTGTGTGTGTGTGTGTGTGTGTGTGTGTGCGTGTGTGTGTGCGTGCGTGTGTGTGTGTGTGTGCGTGCGTGTGTGTGTGTGTGCGTGTGTGTGTGTGTGTGTGTGCGTGTGTGTGGGGGTGTGTGTGTGTGTGCGTGCGTGTGTGTGCGTGCGTGTGTGTGTGTGTGTGTGTGTGTGTGTGTGTGAGAGAGAGGGGGGGGAGACCAGGGATTGTCCCATACAGGATTAGGTAGGTCTGAGAACTGGGTGTCTGCTTGTCTCAGGATTGTAATAAATGTGCTTGGCATTGATTCATGTTATGTGTGTGTAGCATGCTCACGAGTGCCCCCTAGGGCCTGTGCGGGCCCACTCAATCTTGATGCTCGGCTTTTCTGGCCCAGGCTGGGTGCTGTTCCCCCCCAGCCGGCCCGTCTTTCTTCAGCTTAGCAGAAGAAATCATTCACTTCATTGAATTTCTAAAGAAGCATTGAGTTTACTGAAATGGGATCAAGATTCACGGCCCTTACTAAATAATATTTTTTTATGAAACCAGAAAAAATAGAGCTGACAGCCAGGATTTGAGCAAATAGAACCATTCTTTTTACTAAATTGGAAGGTACAACTTTAATCTTATCCGAAAGCTGAGAGTGACAAAGGGCCTGTGTCTGGAGTTCTGTGCTTTTTATTGGGTCCAAGAAATCAGACAGAGCCTCGCGGGTCACTGACCGTACTCCTCCTGAGCTGGGGTGTCCTTCACATGCCACCTGTGCACTCGGGACCTGGCGTGTTTCCCCAAGAGGGGGGACTAGGGCACAAGGAAGGCAGAGGAAGTGGAAGACAGCGAGCAATACGGCAGACGGAGCCTCTGGCTGTGGATAATTTCTTTTTTTTTTTTTTTAATTTAATTTTATTTTATTTGAGAACATACTGTACAGAGGGGTTACAATTACATGGGCAGGATAATGCGTACATTTCTTACCAAGCATTGCAGCCTCCTCCTTTGTTTACCCTTCACCTCCCTTCCCAGCCTCCCCCCTCCCCCCCACCCAATCATACCCCCCCTCCCCCCCCCACCGACATTGTAAAGCTGGTTTTGACATGACATTTTGTACTTCTCATTGTTGCAACAGGTCCACCTGAATCCTTAAACGACTTGTTTGTCCCCGTCTCCTCCACATGTTATACTGACATCAAATATAGTGAAAGCAGGGGTTATACTGTGGGGGAGGGACATACAAAGCAACCAAGAAATAATCTTATAAATGCGTTAGAAACACATGCATGAAAGAAACAAAAACATTAAAATACATATTTGAGGGTTTGTTTTCCTAACATCACATTCTCTGACTTTTTCCGCTTGACTCATACCTATACTAGATATTGCAAATAAGGGAAAACATGGGACCTATGTTTCTTTGGGCCTGGCTTACTTCACTTAATATAATTTTTTCCAAGCCTTTCCATTTCCTAACAAATGGGGAAATGTCATTCTTTCTGATGGAGGCATAGAATTCCAATGTGTATATATACCACATCTTCTTGATCCATTCATCTACTGAGGGGCATCTGGGTTGGTTCCATATCTTAGCTATGGTAAATAATGCTGCAATAAACATAGTTGTGCTGGTCGCTTTAGTGTGGCCTTGTTTGTGATCATTTGGGTAAATGCCCAAAAGTGGGATTGCTGGGTCATTGGGGAGCTCTATGTGGAGTCTTTTGAGGAACCTCCATACTGCTTTCCAAAGTGGTTGAACAAGTTTACATTCCCACCAACAATGAAGTAAGGTTCCTTTCTGTGCTGTGGATAATTTCAACAAGTACAAATGGTCTGTGGAGGGAGAGGGAGGCCGGAGGCTCCTGGAGTGTGTGTGACCCTAGCAGGTGGGGGAATCTGCAGGTGTTCGCGCAGCCTTTGGCTTTAAATCGTGTCTTCTTTGAAAAAGAAGGGCCGGAGTTTGCTCATGCAAGCCCATGGTCCAGCCCTACCCAATGAGACCTGCAGAAACAGCCCGGACCGAGGCGCCGCCTGGATGTAATCAGGGCAGGACTCTACCTCGCTGGGTTGGATGGAAGGCGCTCATCTCTGCCCTCCCTGGCGCCTGCCCCTCCAGAACATGGGCAAGATGGAGTTTTCCTGACAGGGCACCCAGGGCTCTTTGAGGAGGAAAATATCAAATGGCAACAGGTAGCATTTTATCATTTAGAAAACACGTTTTGTATCTATCTCATCTAGTCCATATGCCACTCAGACAATTACTGTTATCATATAAATATGCGAGTAAAGGTCATGTGACTTTTTTTTTTTTTTGTCAGTCGTGGGGCTTGAACTCTGGGCCTGGGCGCTGTCCCTCACCTCTTCAGCTCAAGGCGAGCGCTCTACCACTTGAGCCACAGAACCACTTCTGGTTTTCTGAGTGGTTTATTGGAGATAAGAGTCTCACGGACTTTCGTGCCCGGGCTGGCTTTGAACCAGGATCCTCAGATCTCAGCCTCCTGAGTAGCTAGGATGAAAGGTGTGAACCACCAAAGCCCAGCTTATGTGACTTTCTTCAAGTCAGATAGCCTGAAGCAAAGCCAAGACTTACCTCAAGAGACACACCTGACAAGAGGCAAGCTCTTACAAATCCGTGAGCTTGGAAAAGCACCTCACTGCTGGAAACACTGTAAGAGGAAAGGAAACTCTGAGGCAGAGAACTTGAGCCAGCTGGGCCTTGTTCCTGTTGAGGACCCTGGGGACCACAGAGCTACCCCGCCCACCAGATGAGGAGATGGAGACTTCATCCCTCACTCCTGCCGGGCTGTACTCGCAGCATCCCATTCAGGGAGGCTCGGGTGGAAGAAGACACAGAGGATGTGAATGAGGAGTCACAACAGAAAAGCCAATGGAAACAACTTGGATTGCTCCAGATAGCATTTCAGCTATAAAAAAGCCAATAATGGGAACGAGGGACAGTACCCGGCGTTGGTGAGGACTCTGAGGGCCGCTCCATGATGCAGGTCAGATTAGAAACCAGCATCAAAGCTGAAAGGCATTTTGGTAATCTACACTCGTGAATTATTCTCATTAACAAAGAGAGTGTGAGCAAGACACTTCCTGCCCAGCTTACACGCCCCACAGGAAGCAGAGAACGCATCTAGGACTGTCACTCACAATCGCTGACAATCCTCCGCTGTTTAAGGGCCTTCCACTCCCCCGTCTACCTTTTCCTCACTTATCTTTCTTACAATAATGATCACCTGGAATTATGTTTTTATATTTTTGTCACCTGCTTGGAGTTGTCTTCCGTGTGACAGCGTAAGTTCCACGATGGTGGAGACTTGTTTATGATTGCCTGCGCTTGTGTTTAGGCAGAGGTAATCGTGAGCACCTGGCAAGTGGGTGCCAGCTGGGATATGTGGATGGCATATGGATGCAAAGAAGATGAATGGAGGATGGAAGCCTGAATGGATGGATGGATGGTTGGATGGATGATGGGTGGATGAAAGGTAGAAGGTTGGCTGGGTGGAAGGCTGGTGGATAGATGGTGGATGGATAGGGAAGGTATGGATGGATATAAAGACAGATGGACAGATAGCAGAGGGCTGAATGGGTGGATAAGTGGGTGGAGGATGGAAGGCTAGGTGAATGGGTGGCTGGATGGAAGGATGAATGGATGGATGAAGGACTGAGGAGAATCCTTACCTTGCTAACTGTTCTCTAAAGGACAGGGGACAGGCTGGAGTTGACTCTGCTAGAACTAAAGTTGGGTCTACTCCCGCTGTCCCCAGCGAGTCTCTCTCCTTACCCCCCCCTCCCCCAGGGTGGTTCTCAGGAGAACTTGTCTGATGCCATCCACGGTTACACACTCAGCAGGCAATCTATTCCGAGAGACCCAGACATTCATTTACAAACACACCCATCTTCTCTGGGAGCCACATCCTTTCCCTCTGAGCACTGGCAAGTTGTACCAAGGCTCTTCCTGTCCACAGAAGAGCAGAGACCAAGACCAGGGGTCTGAGCCCGGGTCTGAAGGAGGCCGCGCCCTCTCTGGCCGCCGCTGTGCTGTGGTGCCTTGTTCTTCTCAAGCCCACGAGTCCCCTGGAGTTTGGTCCCTAGGGATCAAATACAGGCACCAACCTGGGAATGTCCCCACAGTGGCCACTCACTTTCCTGATTTCAGGAAAGACGTTCCTTCACGCCCAAGTCCTCTACGCTCATTGCTTCCCGGGTCATGTGACAAAGCGGTCAACGGGCAGTGGCTATGGCTGGTTGCCCTCACTAAGCTGATGTTAGAAGGGAATGTCCTCTCGGTACAGCAGTTACGAAGGACTCCACAAACATAGCTCGGTATACGGAAGTGAAATTAACCAAAGCAACCTCTTAGAGGAAGGACACAGGCATTGGCTGTGCATCACAGTCTGGACTCAGATTCTTTTCCCCGTGGGCTCTGGACGGTGAACAGCAGGAGAAGCCTGCAGTTAGGGGAGCGCCAACGGGGCTCTGCACCGCGGCCACGGCCGGCACCCCCCTCTCCTCCAGCGGGGGCCGCCCAGGTCTTTGACAGACAGCTCCGGCCACGGCTGGCTTGTGCTCTCCAGTGTTTAGGGCATTGGTCCTGGGACCCTTTCCCTTTGGATTTTGTGGAGAGACAGTCCCCATTGTCTCCGTAGAGATGGTTTGTGTGGTGTGGGAAGTTCTGAGGACGAAGCAGGTTGCGGTTTATCTTAGAGGTGTATCCTAGGTTTGGAAGGGGCGGACACGCTTGTTCCTGAAGAGGACCCCGAGGACACAATGACAGGGTAAGTCTTCCCTGTGGTCCTGCCGTTTTCTGTTGTTACCTTAAAGGTATTACAGTCACATGTGTCAGGTAAGGAGGACATTTGTTTTTGGACAAACCCTTCCCCTCGCTCTCTCCCAGTTTTTCCCTCCCGTCCCCACCCACAAGTTGTGTAGTTCATTTTTCACATAATGTCCGGTGAGTACCACCGCGACATTTGTTCACCCTGAGTCCCTGCATTTCTGTGCCCCCCCTTGCCTTCTCAAAGATGAACAAACAAGATAAAGGAACCAACAAGACAAGAAAACAAACACAGTAGGCCTTCCTGCGACTTGCCTTTTATGCCTCCTGGCTTGGCTTAGGATTCTCCTATAATAATGGGAGAATGCTTAGAATTTAGGGTTCACTCAGCATGGGCAGCCTCTTGGGATGGGGCTGGGACCCCAACTAAAATGTGTGCAGCTGGTGCCCAACAGGAGATTGGGGTGTTGAGAAGTTAATCCACGTGGCTCCTCTCCTGGGGCTCCAATGGGTCGGCCCATCATCGGTACACAAGGAATTCGCACAGCAGAGAGGGAGAGTTGTCCATTCCCCAAGATTCCACACACGTGTGGATCTAGAAAGGCCTTTCCCCAGAAGAGGGGCGTTCCTGTAATCTACATCCCGCGTGTTCTCATCTCTTGAAGGGGCTGGTAGGAGAGTCAGCCTCAGCGGGGGACTTGGGGGGTGGAATGATGTAATACTTTTGGAGTTGGGCCAGCAATACCAGAGTTGTTGTTCATTGTGTTATGGCTAAAGATTTGTAGACAAAGCTTGGCAGTGTGCTCGAAATGAAGAAGGCAGCTCCAGTTTGGCCTTCCCACAGTTGGCTGGTGCGAGGAGGATTTGATATGAGGCTGTATGGAAACAGCCCAAAGCTCGGGGCTCCCTGAGAAGCTGGCCACAGGGATTCAGCTGCCTCTGGTCTGATTTCAGCTGAAAATTGGTACCAGGCCTTCCTGGCTGAGGTGTTGGGGTGTGCGATGAGCGGATGAGGAAGGCTACTAACTTCTCTGGCATCTCTCCCCAGTCAGACAGGCTGGAGTCCCTCGAATGGAGGTCTAGGAATAGTGCTTCTGGTCAGGTACTGTGCTCATGCCTGGAATCCTGGCTTTTTAGTAGTTTACTGACCTAGAGCCCCATGCAGAGACAGAATTGTGTGTGTGTGTGTGTGTTTGTGCATGTGTGCGCATGCATGTATGTGCATGTGTGCATGTTTACCTTTGGGGACACTCAGCTCTGTATTAGTAATGATTTGTGCAGTATCTAATATGTGCAATGAGTATTGAAGTTATGAGAATGCAATTTTTTTTCTTTTCCTTTGTGTCTTTTGCTGTTTTTGAGATAGGGTCTTTCCTCTGTGCCCTGGCTGGCTTCGAACTCATGATCTCCTGCCTCAGCCTCCCAAGCACTGGAATGACAGGACAGGTGTGAGCCACCATGCACAGTTCTTACTCCCCTGGGATCCAAATCTATGATTAGGCCAGGTGCCAGCAGCTCATGCCTGTAATCCTTAGCTACTTGAGAGGCTGGGATCAATCTGAGGATCATGGTTCGAAGCCAGCTCAGGCAGGAGATTAGATAAGATTCTTTTTTTTTTGGTGTGTGTGGGGGGGGGTTCGGTGGTGGGGCCTGAACTCTTGGCCTGGGCGCTGTCCCTCATCTCTTCAGCTCAAGGCTAGTGCTCTACCACTTGTGCTACAGCGCCACTTCCGGCTTTTTTCTTTTTTCTTATATGGTGCTGAGGAATTGAACCCAGGGCCTCATGCATGCAAGGCAAGCGCTCTACCACTGAGCCACCTTCCAAGCCCCCTCACTAAGATTCTTAACCACCAGAAAGCTGTAAGTACAAGTGTGGTTCAAGTGGTAGAATGCTAGCCTTGAGGGAAAAGGCTAAAGAATCATGCCCAGTCCCTGAGTTCAAGCCCCAGTCACCCAGTACAAAATAAAATCTATTATTGGACAGAGACATGAGTCAGTCATGGTTTGGTGTAACAGGTGCTTTACTGAACCTGTGTGGCGACGTGCTGCCTGGAAGTGAGGGACCCAGTGCAGGTTGTTGATGTAGATGAGGGAGGGGCGGCCGGAGCACTGGAGAACCTCAGACCCCGAGAGACTGTCCTTGTGGCGAGCAGGTTGGATGTTGCGGCAGGCAGCATCTTCACCAGCTGAGAGCGAGTAGAGAAGAATGATTGTGGAGCATCGGGCCCCAGCGTAGGTCAGAGGGGAAGGCAGGTCCCTTGCAGAACGGCACACACTTAATGTGGTGATGAAGTGGTATCCAGAGCACTTCGGCCCGCGCGGTGCGGACCACAGACCCCTCCCCCCAGGTGTGTGATCAACATCACGCCAGCAGCTTTGCTGCTCCGGAAGCTTCCTTGCCTGGTGGGGTGCCCTGTGGCAGGGGAGGTCCGTGGTGTGGAGAGTGTGGGCCATCTCGAGGTGGGTTTGGTGGGCAGCAGGGACGGAGGCTGAGAGGCTATTGAACGTGAAAGATTCAGAAGGACTGGCTCAGGGCTCTGGACCGGCAGCTGCATAGGTGGTGCTTCACAACTAAGAAGCGGTAACTTAGAAGGAGCGGTGGAGTTTAAGGGGAAGGCAGCTGGCTGGGTCCACGACTGGAGGGGTACCGGGGAAGGAGACACGCAGGGTGGATTCTTCGGAGAGAGGTCTGCGCTAGATTTGGGAGGAAGTAGGGACACGGCGTACAAGCAATTCTTTTCAAACGCTGAAATATTGAAGATGACACAATATGGAATTTGATTTTAATTGGAGACACGTGAACATATTTATAGGGCACTTGGGCCACTGGTGCTTTCCCCAAAGAAGAAAAATCTGGTCCACAGATGGTGGCAGAAGACCAGAGGGAGGCAGAGGTGAGCGAGACCCCCCCCCAGGCCAGCACCCCAGGGCTGGACCTTCTCCACTCTTGGCCCCCCTTGGGACAGGACCGGTGGCTGCCTTCACTTCCTTAGATTCTGAGGGACACTCCGGTTCCCCCTGAACTCTGTCCTCAGAAGTTTATCTGAAGTTGAGTGGGCTTCTGTCTCTAACAACACCAGATGTGAGGTGATCACCTGATTTCTGGTGTCACCCAATGTATTTCTGATTCTCAGCTAGGCCCATTCTATAGGGGGACCCACAGGGCCTCCTTTTGTCAGCTGCTCATGACACACCCCCAGAGTCCCGCTGGACACACGCTTACAATCACCGATCACCACAGTACCCCATGTCCCTACCTGACACTGCCCTAGACTTGGACAGACATCTGTAGGAACTTAGTTACGCAGTCCACTTTACACCCCATCATCCTAGAGACAGGGAACCATCGAAACAGTAGATGTTGTTAGAGGAGGTGAGAAGGTCTGACAAAATATGAAGAAGCTGTGCTGACAGCACGTCAATAGACGTGTGGAGAGCCCACCTGATGCATCACCAGTCCTTAAAGGGGGCTCAGCCTAGAGGAGGAGCAGGAAGTCAGCTGGGCAGAACTACCTCCCTTCCCTGGGCCTTTGTGCTTTGTGGAGTGTGTGTGGGGGGGTGTTTTCCCAGGGAACTCTCAGTCTTCTGGGGATGCTGTACTTTACAACTTGGTAATAAAACATGAGGGTTTCCTGGCATATCATGTGGGATCTCTTCTCTCTGGGGATGTAAACTAAAACCCCTGGGAATATACTTCACAGTCCTTGCTGGGAGAAATGCCTGGTGCCTTCCAAGCCAAGTCCTTTCAGATGACTAGGAAGAGAAGCCTCCTCTATTGACTAAATCATTTGCATGGCTTAGCTCATGGCTGCTGAATTTCAACGTCTATGCCACAGGCCAGGTTTACAGGTGTGAGAAAAAGGAAGTTAGCGTGCTCCGTCCTCAGGGTTGGGATCCGACCACAGTGAGTTTTGCTTCCCTTTCAGAGATGCATGACTCGTTGGTTGGAGAAAGCATAGCTGAGCTTAGGTGTCCTTCTAGCTATTTGGTCTCTTGAGAATGTAGGTAATGGGCTAGGTTTGTTGAATTTGTGACATGAAGAAGTGCTTTCCCTTAGCTATAGGCTGCTTAGATGATTAGTTTCTCCAAGAGATCCTCCTGGAAGGACTGATTTTTCAGGACCAACCCGAGGCCTTTTGCCTTCCGGCTGAGAAAATGAAGTTTCCTCATTGTCTCCCTCTCTGTGCGGAAGGGTGTAGGGACTTTACCACAGAGAGAGTTCTCCATTCTAACTTCAATGAAACCTGCTGTCAGCTCTTGGGACCTGGAGTGAGGTATAACAGAGAAGGGTGGCAGCCAGTGTATCCCGAGATAGACGTTACCAAATCCCGGTGGACAGGGCTGCCTGGCCAGCTAGATCTGACCCTCCTCCTGACTGAAGGGTCACCCCAAGAGGAAGTATGACCAGGCAGCCTGGGCCACAGACAGCGTGCAGAGCTCCAGGGCGGCCAGTGCCACCCACCTCCTGCTGAGAGACACCACCCCTGTGCCAGGCCCTGCTCAGGGTCAGAGGACCAGCAGCAGCCCCAGGCCCTCTGCTGTGAATCGGCTCAGGGAGGCACCTCCGCGCCGGCCCCCTTCTCTCGCCTACCTAGACAGACGCCTTCTGCTCCAATTGGTGGCTGTTAGACCTCTGCAAAGGTAATTCTAGAAAACTCAAGAAACTCTGGGCTCCTGTAAATGAATGCACGCTTCTCATGGGAGAAGGAGAAGATGGGCTTGCAGGGAGAAGACTGGGTTGGTTTGCATGCACCCTCAGGCAGAATGCTGTCTCCACACACTCTTCCTTCCTACACATTACATCCCCCCCCCCCCCCACTATGCTACTTCCAGAAGTAGAACTTTCCAAGAAGTTCCTCTAAGAAAGGGTCCTTGAAGAAAGATTTGTTTGTAGCAAACTCGGGTTTTGAAAGCAATGGCTTTTATTTTGTGCTCTTTGTTTGCTTGTTTGTTTTGAGACAGGGTCTTGCAATGTAGTCCAAGCTGGCCTTGAACTCTCTGTCTTCCTTCCTCGGCTTCCCAGTGGCTGAGATGACGGGTATGGAAAGTACATCTGCTTGCAACTCCTTCTTCATGGCTGATCACCTGGGGCTGTGGCTCTGGGGACGGCTCTGGTCCTGCGGCTTGCCTCGGATTGGCCTGCGGGGCTGTGGCTACCTCAGAGCCGGCTCCAGTTTCCTGGCTGGGCCTGTCAGGGCATCTTCCCTTTGGCAGTGGGTAGTTGGGGGTGTGGGGCTGGGAGTAAGGGTAGATGAGGGTGTGTGTGTGTGTGTGTGTGTGTGTGTGTGTGTGTGTGTGTGTGTGTGTGTGTGTGTGTGTCGAGGGGGCATGCCTTCACGACCCGATAGAGTGTGGAGGGGATTGTATGAATGCTATACCTCCCGACTCTGAGAATTTGTGTCTTGCATCAGTTCTGGAAAATTCTGAAAAGTAGCATGTCAGGCCCATTCTCTTAAGTCTTCCCTTCTGGAATTTCATTCAGATGCATGTTACACCCATCCGCTGGCCTTTCCCGGGCTGCACCTCTCCTTCCCACAGCCCACAGCCTGTGTTTGACACTCGCACAGGTGACAGCCGGTGTCCGGTTGTTGTAGTATCTCCGATTCTGCTGCTTGTGTCTGCGGGTGCGTCTCCACCTGCCCTGTGAGTGTGGAGACTGGCTGTTTAGGTTCGTGGTCAGTCGGTGGAAGGCAGAGGTGAGCCGCAGAGCCCTGGTTTGCCGCTGGCTGGCTTCTCTGTGAGAATCGACTTCAAACCAAATTCTCAAAGATCGCCTGGGGGCCTTAAGGGTGGTTTGCAATCAGGCCCCGAACCCCAAGAGGCCACATCTGTTATTGGGAATCTCAGGGAATGTTTTGTCCCCCTTCTAGCCAGAACCAAGGTGGCGTGGTAAGATGGCCCATCTCTCCAGTGTGGTTCTGGGCATGGTGGGCTCAGCTCAGACCCCTGGCCGTGGGCCCCCCTCCCCCACAGCATCTTTCATGAGCAACCAATCCAGAAGGAGCTCAGCTGAGACTGGCTATCAGTCATCCTGAACAAGAGTCTCTGTTCAATGTGGGAGGAGAGGAGAGGAGACGTGTCCAGGGCACAGACTACTTGTGATGGCTTGAGGAGAGTCATGTTGACTTTTTCTCCCCAAACAGCCAATAAAAACCACACGAACCTGGTTCATTATTTATTTAAGCTGTGATTGATACTCAGGGGATGGGGTTCTTGCCAACTAGGCTATTCAAAGCTCACTGGTGTGTATCATTTGGAAAATAATTCTTTGCAGGTGCCAAGGGCACACATACCCAATGCTGTTCTTTTTTTTTTTTTGTCGGTGGTGGGGCTTGAACTCTGGGCTTGGGCGCTGTCCCTCAGCTCTCCAGCTTGCTAGCACTCTACCACTTGAGCCACAGAACTACTTCTGGTTTTCTAGTGGTTTACTGGAGATAAGAGTCTCATGGACTTTCCTGCTGGGGATGGCTTTGAACTGAGATCCTCAGAGTCAGCCTCCTGAGTAGCTAAGATTACAGGCATGAACCACTGGCCCCACTGTCCCAATGCTGTTCTTAAAACTTCAACTGGAGAATCTGTTGGTTAACACGTAGTTTACTTAAGAGCCTTAATTACCTTAGTTCACTTTTGGAGGAAATCTGAGAGTGCTTTGGTGTGCTGCCGAGAAGTACAATAACCTTGTTTCTCTAAAATGAAGTACAATGAGCTCTTTTCTTCTCTAGTAAGTCTGAGCTCAGAGCCAGGCAGAGGCAACCCTGCCCCTGGGCCCGAAGCACCTGCCTGTGTCCATCCTTCCTCCCCTCCTCCAGGCTCCTTCGATTTCTCCAGGAGATGTTTGAGCCAACTGCTGGGTCAGGGTCCCCTGCAGGTATGTTGCCAGTAGGTTGAGAGGCGACTTAAGTTTGTGTTAAATGATGATGGAAAGCAGGTGTGGGGAAGGTGGTACCCCCCCCCCAGCTGCACCTGCAAAGGAGAAGAGGACCACATCACCGCTCACGATGAGAGATTTGTATCTGGTCCCTGAGTCATCCAACCTAGCCACAGCTGGAAGGGGACAACCCTGCCCCCCCAAGCTATGTGTTTACAGAGGTAAACACAGGGTTCAGCAACACCTGGCCCCTTCTCTGCGTGCATCTATGGTCGGATTTGCTGTTGTCAACAGAATCTCAGTCCAGTTGCTTGTGGGGGGCTGACAGGTAAGCAGATTTTGCAAACCTGCAATTTCTCTTAGGTGGTGGCGGACGTCCCCAGTGCTCCCCAGATTTTAGATGTGGGGTAATGGCTGGCAAAGGCTGCTGCAGGCAGGCCCTCTTCCCTCCCTCCTACCCACCCCCCCCTCCCCTGTCTGCGTGGAGGCCCAGTGATGTTTCTGGCAAGAACCCTGTTCTGTCCCGAGGTGACCCGAGGGTCTGGCTGTCCCTGGCTAAGTGCACCGTGAGGTGGGGGGGGGGGGGCGAGTCTATTAGAGCTGGGGTCTCTCAGTGACCTCAGTGGGGCTGGTGTGGAGTGGCTGACTCAAAACCAGCCTGTGGAACATAAACTTGTAAGATTCCAGTGGCATCTAGCAGGGACTTCCAGCGACAGCTGAGGCCCGGCAGTGTGACACTGTGACACCTGCTCATCACTGGACAAAGGACCCAGGATACCTGTGTCTGCTAATTGGCTGCCGTATGCAAACAGGTGGTGTTCTGACCCAGCAGGAGAGCTTCCACAGGCCACGTGGAGGACAGGCTCGGGCACAAGCTGCCCCAGGCACTGCCAGTAACATCTTCTGGTTCGTAGTGTCCTCCAGCCCTGATTTCCATTTCAGCCCAGACCTCCACGACCTGGGTCTGTCTGGCTCTGGGCCTCCTCAGTTCTCTGCTCCTGCAGCTGGGGCCTCTACAAGTTGCCTAGGGGGGCTCAGCCCTACCACCCTGAGTCAACTCTGCCGGGCCCAGGGAGATCCAGCAGCCGCGGCTCGGGGGTGCTGGAGAAGGTTAGTCCCAGGCTGCCTCCTGGCACAGGTACCACTGCCACTGCCCCGGCTTCTCTTCCTCCTCCGCACATTAAAGCACCTCTCTGCTGGTACACTCTGTGTCATACCCTGATTCACAGTTCTGACCTGTGTGTGTATGTGTGCGTGTGTGTGTGTGTGTGAGAGACACTTCCCAGAGCAGAATGACCACAATGTGTTGGGATGTAAATGCGTATTGTAAGATCCTGACAGGAAATGTGAAGGGGGGCTTCCGGGTTCACTGCTGTAGGGCTCCCCATTGTTCTGGTACCGGGGTCAGCAGAGGACAGATGCCGGACAGCGAATCAACTGTCATTTATCTAAAACTCACTTAATTAGTTTCTATTATGCCTGGCCAAAATTTGAGGAAATGAGTAAAATCAGAAGAGCAACTATCTACACATCTCTAATTTTTTTAATTTTTAGTATTTGGATGTTGCTGTGGCTCCCCTGGCCTCCCCTCCCCACCTCTGTTCTCCTACATCATTCCCGTGTCTAGGGACCCTGAACAACATCCCCCACTTTTTCTGGAAGGGGAAAGGGTTAATTTAATTTGGGAAAAATAATGAAAAATTGGTTATGGTTAACACTTAGAAAGTATGGGTAAACTATGATAACAATCAGAATAAAGTTATCTTAGGAGTGTTTACAGCAGTGTGTGCCTGTGTGTGTGCATTCTTGGTTCACTTTTCCTGTAACGGCTCCCAACTTCTGCTAAAGTCATGCATGCCCTCTCTCCACAAATCTCAGATTTTCACTTTACACTCCAATTAAGCACATTAACTTTGCCTTGTTTGTTGAGCACCATCTGCTTTTAGGGGGATAGATTCAGACAATTAAAAACAGGAAAGCACTCAGTAGAGACCTACATACCACTGATGTTAACACAGACAGGATTTCTCCACAAAACTTCCTACTTTTCTTTGTGGTAATCAAATTATTTTTGCTATTGTTGTTGTTATTATTATTATTTGGCTACTCTTGGTTACAAATCACTTGTGACAAATTGAGGAATAAGGCCAGCTTTCTATTCATCAAGGCACAGATAGAGAAGAACCTGGTTAAGGTCGGAAACACAGAAGGGAAGAGAAGCGTGGGATCTTGGGGCTGGGCTAGGAGCAGCCCTAGGCTGGCCCACGCTGCTGCCAGGCTCCAGCCCTGAGGCAGGAGTTTGAGTGGGCAGCTGCTGTCTTATAGAGGGATGAGGACCTCTGAGGATGCCTTAACCATTCTATGTCTTCTTATTCCGTCATTTAGGGCGAGTGTCCCACCTCGTTATTCAACCGTGGCACGTGGGGCCTTGCTCTCACCTGAGCTCAAGGCCAAAGTCACACAAGGTCAAGAAGAGCAGGGGAGAGGCCCGGCCGGCTGGGGAGCCAGGCAGCCGGGGCTGGGTACCTCCTGGGGAACAGGACTTCCTCTGTTCTGGGAAAATGAAAGCTGAAGGCACTCCCCAACTTTCAGGCTTATTCATCCTCAGCACAGCTCACACAAATAACCAACAGGAAGCGTGGCAAGGCCTGGCCAACACATCTGAGTCTGACCTCTCCAAACCCTTCGGGGTGAGGATTCTGAGCAGCGGGGTCGTTAGACTAATGGCATTTAGACTAAGGCTGAGCTTGTCAATTGCAAGAAAGAAACTGCCCAATAACTTCCACAGGGAATGTTGATTTAAAGAATTGGGGGGCGGGTTGTCGAATGGAGGTGTGGCTCAGTAGTGCAGTTGCTGGCCAAGCATTCAAGAAGCGCTAACATTGCAAACAAGCCAAAACATCAGCTCTCTCCCCTAAAAAGATGATAGCAGAGGATTAGAGCAAGGAAGACCTGGCTAGGAAGAAGTAAAGACAACCATGAAGAAGACAGGATTCAGCAGAGTTCTCAGACACAGAGTTGGCCAAGCACTGGAAGGAGAGCCTGCCCAGAAAAGGCAGGATCACTGTTCCCAGGATGGCCGACCTTCCTCTAAGCAGCGGGGGGAGCACCTCAAACCCACCAGGGATGCCAAGCAAGAGGCAGGTGAGTCCCCAGCCATGGGGAACAGGGCAGTGGATGAGCAGGCCCACACACCCAGCTCCAGGCAAGGCCTCCCACTGTGTGCTCCCGGTGCCCTCTCTGGGCCGGCTCAGCTCGCACAATGTTCAGTGAACATCTTTCAGGGCACAGTACAGGCAAGCAGGCAATGAATCGCTCAGCGTCTCGGGAGGATTTCACTGACGGTCATGTTTGCCAGGCACCTTAAAGGCCGGACATTCCATGTGTGTGGGTCCCCCAGGGCTCCCCACACTCAGGTTCGAGTCCCAAGGCCTCACATCTTAAGCAGCTGCCAAGCTTATGCTGGGCATCCCGCCCGAGCCCAAGCGGCTTCCTCGTTGGATAACCAAGCCATGACTTCTCGAACCAAGCCAGGTAAAAATCTGCAGGTAAGGAACCGTGTCTCTCGGCAGACAGCCCTTCCGAAACACCAGAATGTCTGCTCTGCTGCTTCCTGCAGTCTCCTTTACCCTGCCCTCTCTCCTGCCTCTATGACATGGCAGTCCAGAATCTCCATAGCACCAAGCTCAGGTGCATGGCTAGAGGCACTGTGTCTCTTCAGGAGTTGAGCTAAGTTCTCTCCAAGCTTGGCTCCAGGACCAGGTATGCCGGTGCATGCTGTAATCCCAGCTAGGTAGGAGGTAGAGATTGGGAGGATTGTGGTTGAAGGGCATCCTGGGCAAAAAGTTAGTAGGACTCCATGTCAACAAATAAGTTGGCTTCGTGGCTGGCGCCTGTGGTCCCAGCTGCACAAGACACAGGTAAGAGGATCAAGGTGCACAGCCAGTCCTGGGGAAAGGCCCAGGAAGACTCTGCCTGAGAAACAATGAAAGCTTTTTAAGAGCTAGGACTGTGGCTCAGGTGGTAGAACGCCTGTCCGACAAGCAAGAGGTTTTACTGACAAAATAAGAACACCCCCAAAACAAACAAAATGCCAGAACACCCTGCTCTAGGTCTTTATCTTCCTCTGTTCCATTCATCTCTTTGGCTGCAGTGGTGGACGGGGGAAGGGATGAGTTCTTAGCTAGGCCCCAAATCCAAGAATGGGGCTTTGGAGGGCTGGGCAGGACTGCGAGGAGTCTCTTTCCATTCCTGGTGATCAGGTAACGAAGGCCCGAGCCGACTCCGCTGCTCCACCATGATTTGAGCGGGAGAGGGTGTGCTACCGGACAACAGGCTTGAAAGGAGAAACGACATAAGTTCCTGAGGGTCTCAGAGGCTTCTGTTTTGATCTCGGCTGGGGAGGTAGAGCAGCTCACCTGTGAGAGAGAAGCAGAGAGACAGAGAAAGACACAGAGAGAGAGAGAGAGGATATATGTACGCTTGCATTAGGAGGCCTCTTCCCTCTATTCCACCGGGGCCCCAGGCTCTGGATGCCCCAGCCCATTCAGCACTGACGGTCTCCCCCGGGAGAGGCCTCCCAGGTCTCCCAGGCCTCTCAGATGTGTGCTTTGTTGATTCCCTGGGTGTTTCTCAATCCAATTAAGTTGACGGTGCAAATCCACCCGAAGCCATGGGGAGGCGCAGCGTCCCCTGGGCGCTCTTGCGGCCCCGGTGCTGTGGTCCTGGAGTCCAGCTCCTGCCTCTCTGCTGTGGTGATGTGGTCATATGAATCCATGAATGCCTCTCTTTTTCTTAAACTGGTTTAGGGTGAATTCATGGAACCCACCAACCAACAATACCAACTCATGGTGCTTTCTCCCCTGGAAAGAAATCGACGGGGCCGAGGCACCACTGGCTGGCATCTGTGATCCAGGCTCCTGCGGGAGCTGCTGTGGCGGCATAGAAACCAGATCCGCTGTCCCTCGCCATGTCTTCCCTCCCTTGGCCATTAGTCAAGTCCTAGAACAATGACAGTTTCCCCCATGAGAAGTCCCGGGGACTCCCGAGCAGCCAGGTACAGGCGGGATGCGGGGTCATGCTCACAGAGGACGGCCTGTGGCCGCTGGCAGAGGAGGTAGAATAAGGTCCCCGAAGTTCACAATTTAATCCCCAGAAACTATGAATGTCAGCCTCTGCAGGAGTGGCACTCTGCAGATGGGGTGAGGAGTCAGTCGTGATCGATGAGGAGGGGCCTGAGCTGTTAGGGGAGCTGTTGTGGTCACTGCACCCTCCCCCCATGAGAGGGGCCGGAGGGGGTGTGTCAGGGAGCCAAGCGGGGCTCCCCGAAGCCCTGGATGGGAGGCAGCCTGGAGGGCACCTCATGTAGGATGGCACATCACGTAGGATGGCACCTGACTGAAAGCAAATACATTCGGGTGGTCCCAACGCCACTAGGGTTGTGGTAATTTGTTACGGTGGCAATAGCACACTAATGAAGAGAATCCAAGGAGAAGGATGGAATAAAGAGTATAGTGACCACAGAGGTCAGGCCTCTCACCAGGGAGAACGCAGAGATTTCTCATGATGGAGAAGGGAGAAAATCTGGACGAATGCCGTCTCTTGGATTGGAATTACGTGTATGCGCATAAGCCCATTGTGTTTAAAATAGATAGATGTAAGTATATTTTATACATGTGTGTGCAAATGTGTCTGTCTTAGCGCTGGCCACTGACCACTGCACTGAGATTCGCACACATCAGTAGCCATGGACACAGCACCAGACCTTGGCTTCTAAACACCCCTGTCCACTAAGCTCCAAAGCAGGTGGTGGGCAGGTGTGGGAAAGTGGAAGCTGAGCCTGGGCCAATTGCTTGTGCTAGAAAGCAAGGAAGGAAGAGTGATGGGGATAAATCAAAAAGGTTCACCAGGCAGCTCCTGCTGGCTGAATCCGGAACAATCTGAACTGTAAAATAAATATTGAGAGGCGTTGTTACAAAATGCAACAGGAAACCCCAAGTTCACACTACTATAAACAGACAGATGAATACACCGAAAATTTGAGGGAGAAGGGGATATTTGTATCGATTCCAATATTTTCCCTTACAGCGTGTAAGCTTCCTTAATTACTGGCTCAGTCGGCTATCTTCAGAGCTGAACCCAATCGATGTTGCTCACACTGCAGAGGGACAGTAAGAATCACCCTCACCCCTCTGACGTCGGCACTCCAAGTGTCTAAGAATCCATTGCATCATCCCCTCCCCCAATGGATGAATCTACCAAATAACTGAGCTGTTATATTCAAGTGTATCAAGGTGATGAGACGGAGAAACAAGGAAAGATTGAGGGAGGCAAGTAGAGGTGGGACAGGGGGACACCACAGGTGGCCGACCAGTCTGTCTTTATAAAAGACTTCCTTGGGATGGTCGTCAAACCCGGGGTGAGGTTTGGAGGCAGGAAGTAGTGACGTCCATGTTCCGGTTTTGGCAGCCGCGTTGAGACCAAGAGGAGCGCAGCTGTGCGTGTGAGAAGTGCTCGTTGGAAGGTCTGGGGTGGGAGTGGCGGTCGGGCATCCGCGGTAGGTTCAGGATATTTCAAAGAGCAGGGAAGAGAGGATGGAAAGAAGGAAGGGAGGAAAGGTCTCCCTTATTAAGTTTGCCTTAGATATTGTTTTAGGCTCTTTTTGAACCTAAGAAAATGGAAGGAGAAAACTGCCACCCTCTATAGAATTTCAACTCTTAACGCCTCTGTCAGCCGCAATAGTTCTATCAGATGCTCTCAGACGCTTAGCCTTTGCTGGCCTTCAGGATTTGGACATTTTTGAGCTGAAACTTTTTCCCCCACTCCTGGTTTGAAGCAAAAAATCTATATATTGAGGAATCAAGAGTATTAAATCACAAAACTGTAGAAGGTTGCTAAAATTTGGAAGAAATGAGCCTCAGGTGTGACCTGAGGCATATGATACTTGGTATCTCATTAGGTCCTGGGTGCTTTGATCTAGCCTCAGGGCAGAAGTTTCCTGCCCTTGCTGGGAGCCGGTACCTTTCTTTTCTGGGTCACACTTTACAATAAACCAAAAGCAGAGAAAGCAACTCTTTACTTAGAACTTTCAAGAAAAATTCCCCCATGTTCTTAACAACCCTGAAAGCCAAGAATGAAAAATTGTGAACTAAGGACCAGGAAATAACGTACACCCGTGCTAGCCACTAATGAGATGACTCACGTGGGAAGACTTTGGCTACAGCAGCCAAGGCGCTGTGGGCTGTAGATGCGCTCCTGTTTCTCCCTTGCCCCGGTCCACCTCTCCCCTCTGAACAGAGGACGGGTGCTCCTTAGGCTGGTGGGGTGCAGCTTTCTCCCCTCTGGGGTCCTGTGTGGCCCACAAATATTATGGATTCCTTGAAGATGTTGGGATTATAGAGACAGCATCACTTGATCTGAAAATCCTGCCACTCACTCTTTAATGGAGGTGAAGTTTAATGTCAGTGCGGATCCTAAGTGTACGATTTGAGTTTTGATGAATGTGTATGCCGGTGTAATGAGGAGCTCAAGGAATTCTAGACAATTCCTTTCTAGACAACCTCCATTCCTAGAGATGACTGTTTGGTTTCTTTTCATTTAAACTTATTTTCACTGAGGCTTAAAACATAAGCACATTATGCACGTGGGAGTTTCCGTGGTGTCTCCATGTATGTGCACATTTTGCAATATTGAAATCAGGGTTGGCATATTTATCTTCGCAGACACTCACTGCTTCTTTATGGTCAGAATAGTCAGAATTCTTTCTTAAAAATATATAGTACAAAATTGTACCTTACTGTGAAATGGTATACCAGAACACTCTCTCTCTCCCTCTCTCTCCCTCTCTCTCTCTCTCTCTCTGAGCAAAGCCTGGTCTTGAACTAGGCTGGTCTTGAACTCATGGTTCTCATGCTTCTGCTTCTTGAGTGCTGGGATTACAGGTGTGTGCCACCACACCTGGCCCACTAGAACTTCTTCTACCTAATTCAGTAGTCACTGGTCAACACATCTCATCCCTTCTTCCCATCACTTTTCCTAGGACATGGCAATCACTTTGATTCTCAGCTTCGAGGAGATCAACATACTTGAAGCCTAAATGTGAGTGAGAATGTGTAGTACTGGTCTTTCAGTGCCTGGCTCAGTGCTCTTAACAATAATCCATTTCTATCTATGTTGTCACAAATGACAGGATTTTTAAAAAGACCGAATAGTATTCAGCTGTATATGTGCATTACACATTACGCTGATGGATAGTTAGGCTGCTTCTGTTTCTTGGCTATCGAGAATTGTGCTGTGATGAATTGAGGCTGCAGATGTCTCTGTGATAGGCTGGCTTCGTTTCCCTTGGATGTATTGCTGGACCATATGGTAAGCTCTATTTTTAATTTTCCGGAGGAACGTCCATATTGCTCCCGCAAGGACTGACTCATTTGCATTCCCACCAACAGTGTCTATTGCTCCCCTTTCCCAAACACTTGTTTTCAGTCTTTTGATAAAGCCATTCTTACTTCAGTGAGGTGACATCTCCTGGTGCTTCTGATGTGCATTTTCTTGATAGCTGGTGACATTGAACATTTTATCATGGGTCTGTTGGCCATTTGCAGGTCTTCTTGAGAAATGTCTGTTTCAAGCGGTTTGCTACTTTTAGGTTATGTTCTTTTTTATTTCGTTTGCAGTTGATTTTTCAGAGCTCCTTGTATGTTCTGGGTGGATATCCGGTACCGCTTGTGAGACGTGTAGTTTGCAAATATTTTCACTTATTCTGTGAGTGATCTCTTCACACTAGATGAAATGCTTTTCAGTTTGTTATTATCCCATTTGTCTGCTTTTGCTGGTGTTTCCAGTTGGGTTCTTGCCCCGTGGAAAAATAAAATACAATGACATGAGAATAAAATAGGTTTGAGAAGGGAAAACACACCTCAATGACAATATGGAGTTCCTAAGTGCCCTCCTGAGTTTGGTCCTTTTTCATTTCTTTTGTGGCTGTTTTTGCTGTGTAGAGGTCATGCTTTTATTGGAACATATGTCTATATCTTTTAAATGTTTTGATGCTAATGTAAAGAAATTTTTTCAATATTACTTTCTAATTGTTGTTGCCACATAGAAAAACAATCGACCTTTTTGTTATGTGGCCATTCTAAAGTAGATTCATCCGAAATTTTCTGCATAAAGAACTTCTAAAATTCTAATAAATACCATTGTCCATCCTTCTCAGTCTGTATGCATGCCTCATTTCTTTTTTCCTCCCTTACTATGCTGGCTGGGACCTCTCACTGGGTGCATATGGAAAGGATGTGGTAAAAGTGACTATTCTTGCTTTGCTCTTGATTTTAGAATCGAAACATTTATTTTTTTCACCATGAGGCAGAATACTAGCTGTAAATAATCTTACGCAGCCTGGATCAAATTTTCATGTGCTTCCTCAAATTAAGGGAATAAATGAGAATCATTTTATTCTTAGCACGCTGGAAGTTATGATCGAGAATTAACCTCAACTTTTGTCAAGTGCTATATTGACACTCCAGTGTCCAACTTAACAGCTTTGCCTTTCAGTGATAAGCCTGACCTGATCACTAGAGATTGTGTACCTTATTATAGTTGTTTTGCATGTTTGAAAATGGAGTTTTATGTCTAGGTTATTTTTCAGTAAGGTTGGATCATTGTTGGTTTGGGGCTATGTGTGTGTTGTGCTGGTTCTGGGGCTTGAACTCAGGAGCACTTGACTTTTTTGCTCAAGGCTGGTGCTCTACCACTTGAACCATATCTCTGCATTTAGCCTTTTGCTGGTTCAATGGAGATAAGAATCTCATGGGCTTTTTTGTTTTTTTTTTTTTAGCCTGGGCTGGCTTAGAACTATGATCCTCAGATCTTGGCTTCCTGCGTAGCCAGGATTCCAGGCGTGAGTCACTGGCGCCTGGTGCCCTGGAACTCTGATGAGGAGTGTTGACAATACTTTTAAAAAAGCATTTCTTTTTGGTGCGATATGTACAGCTTTGAGTGGGTATAGCACAGTGGGGCCCTGAGTGTACACACCTCACTTCAGTAAGTGCCAGCAAAGCGGCTGTGCCCATTTACACCCCTGTTTGAGGCCTGGCAGTGCCACCCAGAAGAGTTATTCATGAGCCAAGAGGCAAGACAGGGAGCTGTGCGGGGCCATTGGAAGCTTGGCTGGAAGTTTCACCTTGCTGGGCTCATGGCCTGACTGCCAGGCCTGTGTGTGTGCTGGTTCAGATATGTCCCACTTGAATAAGGGGGTACCCCAGGTACCAGCTTGGGGCTGGGTATCCCCAGTGAAACCTTGCTTCATACTGCAGTGAGTTGGAAATTCAAGAAGAAAACTAAGAACTAAAGCTGCTTCTTATCATGTGTGTGTGTGGCTTGAGAACACTGGCTACGAGAACTTGAAAGAACTTTCTTTAGGCCTGGCAAAGCTAAATTAGGTCTCTTTCCCTCTGCTCCACTTTTCATCCCCTGCTTTCCCATTCCTTCACCTCCCATTCCCACCTTCCCTTCTTCCCTTCCCATTAGCTTCTTCTGGGGTGCTTTCTGCTAAGTCAGTCATTTGTAAACCCTTAGCTTAGTGGTTTTAAAAAGCCAACTCACATAGCAGATTCTTTTGTTCTCTCCCTCTGTTTTCCCTCCCCCCTTCCCTCCCTCCCTCCCTCCTTCCCTCCCTCCCTCCTTCCCTTCCTTTCTGGAGCTGGCCTGGACCCCAGAGTGGCTCTGAGCACAGCTCTCCTGGCCTCTGACATGCGTTCTTTCAGTTGTTTGTCTTTGTTCTGGTAAGGTTTGTCTTCTGTGGAACAAACAGGAGCACATGGCACGGGTGCACAGAGGCCTGGGTCTGGTCAGCCAGCCGGTCCCACTCTGTTCTCTCCCTGGCAGGCTGCACGGCCTTCCTGCCCTTTACATAAGCGGGATGAAAACAGTGCCATCTTTTGTGGCTGTTGCGAAGATGAAATTGGAATAACGCTGGCGGCTCACAGGCCAGGGAGACAGCAGACAGACAGCAAGCAGCAACAGGCCACACTGGAGTTCCGCTCAGGACACTGGGAGAGGGAGGGGAAGTGGCCGGCGGGGGACCCTGGGACGACCCTCCACCGTTCTCCTTAACACTGACAGCCACCCAGCAACCTACAAGGCCCTTGCCAGCAGGGGGCTGGCTCACACCTACAATCCGAGTTCCTCGGGAGGCTGAGGACGGAGGATCGCGGGGCAATGCCAGCCAGGTCATGAAGTCCTGAGAGTCTGATCTGCAATTAGCCAGCACAAACCTGGGAGGGGAGCTGTGGCCCACGTGGTAGAGTGCCAGCCCCGGGCAGAAAGGCTGAGGGCGCAGCCCCCAGGCCCCGAGGTGAAGCACTAGTTTGCGCACACGCATGCACACACGCTTGCGCGCGCACACACACACGGCCCCCGTGCGGGAGGAGAGGAGGTGCAGGTGATTCCAGCCGGGTCTGGACGGAGCCCAGGCGGGGAGGCCCGCACTCCGCACCCCGCAACCCCCCCATCCCCGCCCCGCCCCCCCCCTCCCCCCCCCCCCCCCCCCCCCCCGCATCCCCGTCCTCCAGGACGATGCTGGCCGGTCCGAAGAGGCCGGGTCCGGGTCCTGGCCGGATTTCCTTTCGAGGGGTCGCGGGTTCGCCGCTCGCCCGGACTTCTTTCTGTGCGGGGCGGAGCGCCGGGAGCGGGGCCTCCCACAGCCCCATCCGCAGGGAGGGCCGCGGGGCCTGGAGGGCGCGAGGCTGGGCGCGGAGGCGGTAAGGAGGCCGGTGCGGAGGCGGTGCGGAGGCGGTGCGGAGTCCCGTGCTCGCGGAGGCGGTGCGGAGTCCGGTGCTCGCGGAGGCGGTGCGGAGGCGGTGCGGAGGCAGTGCGGAGCCCAGTGCTTGCGGAGGCGGTGTGGAGGCCGGTGCGGAGGCTGGTGCGGAGGCGGTGCGGAGGCTGGTGCGGAGGCGGTGCGGAGGCGGTGCGGAGCCCAGTGCTCGCGGAGGCGGTGCGGAGTCCCGTGCTCGCGGAGGCGGTGCGGAGGCAGTGCGGAGCCCGGTGCTTGCGGAGGCGGTGCGGAGGCTGGTGCGGAGGCCCCGTGCTCGCGGAGGCGGTGCGGAGGCGGTGCGGAGGCGGTGCGGAGGCGGTGCGGAGGCGGTGCGGAGGCGGTGCGGAGCCCGGTGCTCGCGGAGGCTGGTGCGGAGGCGGTGCGGAGCCCGGTGCTCGCGGAGGCTGGTGCGGAGCCCGGTGCTCGCGGAGGCCGGTGCGGAGGCTGGTGCGGAGGCCGGTGCGGAGGCGGTGCGGAGGCCGGTGCGGAGGCCGGTGCGGAGGCGGTGCGGAGGCCGGTGCGGAGGCCGGTGCGGAGGCGGTGCGGAGGCCGGTGCGGAGGCCGGTGCGGAGGCGGTGCGGAGCCCGGTGCTCGCGTAGGCCGGTGCGGAGGCGGACCCGTGGACCAGTCCTTCCGGAGTGCAGGGCTGGGTAAGGATCCCAGTGTGGCTCCAGGGGCTGTGCTGGCCAAGCGGGGTGGGCTGGGTGCGGGGCCTGGTGCGGGCTGGGGCTGGGTGCGGTGTGGGGCTGGATGTGGCCTGGGTGCCGGTTTGGGTGCGGCCTGGGTGCGATGTGGGGCTGGGTAGGCCTGGTGTGCGGCTGGTTGCCGCCTGGTGCGGGCTGGGCGTGGGGCTGGGTGCGGTGCGGGGCTGGATGAGGTGTGGGGCATGGTGGGAGCTGGGTGGGTGCGGGGCTGGGTGCGGACTGGGTGAGGTGCGGGGCTAGGCGCAGTTTTCCTTGGGCACCGCACCCCGGGGTTGATTTCTTGGGCGCCATCTGAGGTTCTGTCTGGCTGAGCCGTTGAGGAAACAGGGAGATAGGGTTCGTGTGCGCCCCATCTGCTTGGATTTCCCCCTCCACCCCCCCCCCCAAGCGGCCCCCAACCCCCAGGCTGGGCCTGGCCCCAGAACACGCAGCAGAGCAGGGAGAGGCCTGGGCGGGTGGTCAGGGAGCGGGGAGGGGCGGCGTCTGGAGGTCCAGCGGCCGCTGCCCCGGCACTGCAGGGCAGGGAAGCAGGCCCGCACCCCACCGCTGCTGCCCCCAGCACTGCAGGGCAGGGAAGCAGGCCTGCACCCCACCACTGCTGCCCCCAGCAGGGCAGGGAAGCAGGCCCGCACCCCACGCCCGCACCCCACTGCCGCCCCCCCCCCACTGCAGGGAAGCAGGCCCGCACCCCACCGCTGCTGCCCCCCCACTGCAGGGCAGGGAAGCAGGCCCGCACCCCACTGCCGCCCCTCCCACTGCAGGGAAGCAGGCCCGCACCCCACCACTGCTGCCCCCAGCAGGGCAGGGAAGCAGGCCCGCACCCCACTGCCGCCCCACCCCCCCACTGCAGGGAAGCAGGCCCACACCCCACCGCTGGCCCCCCCCCCCCCCACTGCAGGGCAGGGAAGCAGGCCCGCACCCCACCGCTGCTGCCCCCCCACTGCAGGGCAGGGAAGCAGGCCCGCACCCCGCGTCCCCACAGATGGAGTCCCGGCCCCCAGAGTAACGCGCCAAGCTTTCGTCTAAACACCTTCTTCTGTTAGACGGTTTCTGTGCAGACTCTCACCTCCAGGATTCCAGGTCTGGCATTTAATGGTCTGTTGTCGTTCTCAGTGGATGTATAAAAGAATCCTAGAAAGTCTTAGCCCAGGAGAAATTGCCTATAGCAACTGCCTCCACATCCTGGTTTTGAAGAACTCCAGGAGAGCAAGAGAGCAACATGAAAGCCAGCCTTGCCCATGGCTGTGGGGAAGAAGAGGGAGAGGAAGGGAGGGAGGAAGGGAGGGAGGAAGGAGGAGGGAGGGGGATGGGAGGGAGGGAGGCAGGCAGGCCCCACATTAGAGCAGCACGGGTTTAAAAGTGAAAGTCTGGGTGGTGTCTTGTGGGTGATGTTACCAAATGGAACATTAGAAATGAGTATTACACATTGTTTTGGCTGGATTCCCCAACTGACAACTTTAACAATACACTTCTAGATAAGAATGCAGGTTTTAATTACAGTAATAATGACAATAATGAAGTGTTTGCTGGACTCACCTGGGAGAGGACCTTATCACAGCCTTTGGTTGATTAGCTTTTACTGTGTGTCTGGCACTGGGCAGGCCCTGTAGAAGGTCATCTGGTAGATTCTCAAGGATTTTATAACTGCAAGATCTTTGCAAATAGGAGCATTTAAAAGAAATCTGTCATAAAGATGCGTTACCCTACTTCTGGGTTATACTAATTGGCAGGATCTATTACTTGCTCATAGCAAAATACAGACTTTTTTTTCTTGGTGGAATTAACAAAGAAAGAGCAGGCTTAATGATATCAACACAGCAGTTCAGAAGTTCAGGGTAATTTATCTTGGGACAAAGTCTTCAGTTGAGCTACAGGCATTCAAAGGCACTGGGGATGTTAATGGGATTATGAAAGATATACCTGAGAGCAGATCGATATCCGATGTCAGGGCAGAGCAGTGAGGCTTCTTTCTTCTGCTGACATTTCCCCACCATGGGGTCTAGACCTAGTGCTTGCATTTAGACTTTGTGAGTGAAGGCAGGCTGGCATTTCCCCAGAGTGCAGGAAAACAACAGAGAGGAGCATGGTTTGCAAGTGTGCGTGCGTGCAGGAGTGTGCATGCAGGATGGGGGTGGGGGGGGTTGCAGGCCCAGATGAGGGTTACAAAGCTGCCACCTAGAGGCGCCTCTCTGCAGTGTATATAACGCAGGCCTGCGGCCCCGGAGCTCACAGTTGCCACAAAACTGCTGAGCACGGAGGGAGCCCGAGAGCCAGCTCAACAGCTCACAGCCAGGAAGGCGGCTCAGCCAGCCAGGAGGTAAGAGACTGAGGTACCAAAGTGGGGGTGTCGCGGGGTGCTGCGGCAGTGGGGGACGGGAGGGGGAGGAGGGCCGGCTGACCTGCTTTTAGCCACTCCAGCCTTTCCAGCGGAGTTTCTGGGTGCTGGTTTCTGGGTGCTTTGGCGTCTGGTTCTGAAGGGCAGGCTGCGTGTTGCTAAGGGCTGAGCTCATTCGGGGCTTCGTGTCTCCTTGCAGAAGTTTTCTTTAGTCACTTGTTGGGGCGGGGGGGGGGGGGGCGGAACTGGAGAGATCTGAGGATCTGGTGTGTGTCTGTGGCTGTGGGGACCTCAGCACCAGCTAGCAGAGGATCCCTGCGGAGGGGCAGCGGCCATCCTGCCTGCCCGGGGGCGCAGAGGAGTCGCTCGATGGCACTGCTGACCTGTCCCGAGTGTGGTGTAGAACTGGCTGTGCACACAGCATGGCAGAAGAGAAACTCTCTCCCAAGAGGCATTGTTCAGTGGACTAGAACCCGGGACTGAAAGTTTCTCTGAATGTATTCTTTGTGAATGATCGCAGACTCAATTCAAACTTCGTGCTCTGTGCCGTTAAGATCCTGCAGCCCAGAGGCTGGGACAGGAGTGCTCTACACAGCCCCGTCTTCTTGCTCCTACTGGCATCCTTGCTAACCTGAGTATTTCTTGCTGTCTTAGAAAGTGCTCAGTCCAACTTCACATAGACTTTTCAGGTAAAATGTGAATTTTGCTGGGCTTGGTGAGCATGCATGACAGTTCAAGGGGGGGCGGGGGAGAGGAGGGGTGGGAGTGTGTGTTTGGCTAAGATGCACAACTTCCAGAGAGAAAGAGAAGTTGTAAAAGTCAGACCAGCTGGCCTCCTCTCCTCTCCTCTCCTCTCCTCTCCTCTCCTCTCCTCTCCTCTCCTCTCCTCTCCTCTCCTCTCCTCTCTTCTCCATTTCCATTCATTTGCTTACAACAGAATTAATTAGCTTTTTTTTCTACTGAGGGCACTGAGCCTCTTCTTAAATGCTTAGAACCCTTTGAAGGTATTGGGGCAGTGACATCTCTGAGAATTGAGTCTGCCAAGCCTCAATGTGGTAACTTTCTTCTTTCCTTTTAAAACACAGATGCTGCCTTTGTATGCCTTTATTTCAGTCCAGGAAAACTCGGAGCTCAAATAGACAGGACTAGAAAGGAGAGCAGGGCTCTGGTTTCCCTGCTTAACTTTCCATAGATTTTTAACTGGATAAATCGCTGGCTTGGGATAATCAGAGCCGGCCCGGGATGCAAAAGCTTTTCCTGGGTGCAGCGCTGCCCATGGGGCTGTGGTTTGGAAACAATTTGCTCTTTTTCCCTTGCTCTCCCTGCCGTAAACACTTGAATGTGTCACACTGCTGGCTTCCCGGCCCCCGGGGGGGCCTCGGGGAGGAGGGTGCAGGCGCTGGGGACCCCGCAGAAACCCAGGAAAGCTGAGACTGGCCTGCATTGCATTTTGCCGCCTGTCAGGAGTTTTATTTATTTTTTATTTTTATTTTTTTAAGGGTCAGGCATTTGCACTCATATATATATTTTTTTAAGTTCCAGAAATTTTCCAATGTAGTTTGCTTGCATGTCACTGAATCAAGAGTTTGGGGGTGACTGCCCTGTAATAAGAGCAAGTCTTCGGAGTTGAGAATGTATTATGATTTCTAATCAAGCTCAGAATGGGCGGGGAATAGGCTTGCTGGATGGAGGAAAAAAGAAAAGAAAAGAAAACACAAAACCCCCTACTTAATCAGAACAGTGGCTTTTTGTGTGCTGGTTTGGGGCACAGAACTCCTGTTTCCAATTCCACACTGGGAAGTTGGTGGAAGCTACTCAAACTCGGCCACTTTATAAACTTAAGTGCGACCGAGACGGGCAAAAGGGACCCCAGCATTTCAGATCTTTAGATTTTTTTTCTTCAGAGATTTTGTGGACTATGAATGGAATTTGGCCCCAGAGGCATTTCTGCTTTCAAATCGGGCAACTCAAGGACTTGGTTTTGCTCTTAAGAACATGGGATTGCATGTGTATAGGTACAATTTATAAAGAAACAGAACACTGTGTCCTGACAAGTGTTTTTAAAGTCCACAGAAGAAAGGCGGAGCTCCAGAGCACACATCTTCGGCTGTAAAGAAAGCAGGCCACCAGAAGAAAGAGAGGGGGACAGGTCGGAGGGGAGGGCTGGCCTGGTTTTGAATACTTGATGGCTTTCTGCTGGGAATAGCGGGTGCTTTTGTTCCTCACAATGTTCCAAAAAAGCAGAAGAAAAACAAAGGAATCTTTTCCCCAAACGAACCCCGACTTCTTCCTGAAGGAAGTGAGGGGGCACGGCACGGTTTATGAGCAGATCTGCAGAGCTGCAAGTCCTTTTGGAAGGGGACTGGGTTTTGTTCTGGGCGAGAAGCAGACTAGGACTATCTCAGGTGGCCATGAACCACTGCTGACCAAGGGACAGATAGAGGGAGCTGGAGCAGGGAGTCTGCACTTCAAAGGCCGTGTCCTCCCAAGAGCTGGCACCTTCTGCTTCTCCTGATGTGGCACACCTCTAGGGATGCGTGTCTTCTTCTGGCCTGGTGCCCCTCCCATGGCCTCTTCCTGGTTCTAACCGGGGCGGGGGCTCCCACTCCAATCTGCTAAGCCACATGTGGGGATCTCTGGGTCTGCTCTGTTGGGCCCAAGGTCACAGCCTTGCACCAGCTAGCTTCCGGGTTGGCATTCATTCCAGTCCCCAGTCCCTCATGTGAGTGAGGCTGTCCCGGGTGCCAATGTCAAGCAGGGCTGAGTATGCCCTGGGAGCAGGTGGTCTGTGCCACAGTTAGGCAGGGCGTGGGTTTCTCGCTCCGTTATTTATCTACCTTTGAGCTGGCATGTCATACAGGTTTCTTACTTGTATAAAAGCAAGTCACTCAGGGCCACAGTGAATGCTGTTTCCCATTGGGAGGGTGCTGGGGGCAGACAGTATGTCCCTGTGCTCTTGGGCCTAATGGATGGCCACAGAAAGCTGTTGGGGCAGCTGCTCCCTGGGGGCTCCCCCAGGCCTGGGTTGCTCTTCCCTAGTCTCAATAAGAGAGTCACTTCAACAACGAACAACAGATCCTCTGTGACGGGCCCGTCTCAGTTCCATGCTCCGTGTAAACTGGTCCAGCCAAGAGGAAGAGGTGGCTCTGTGTGCCTCACAGGGACCAGGGAGGGAGCTGCTGCACATAGTTCCCTCCTGCTCAGAGTCTGAGACCTCTGGTCCTGGTGGTTGTTCAGGGTCCTCACCGGCCCCGTTCGTGGACGGGCAGCAGGATTGGTGGTCAGCGCTTGACTGGGAATGGCCTTGTAGGACACAGGTCGTATATGGCAGAAAGCTGGCGGGTGAAGGAGATGGCCGGAGGCAGAGGCCCCAGGTCCAGTGCGGCAGCCAAGGTGGACTCCTGCATCTGAGCCCGTCCTGGGGCCTCAGGGCCTGCCCAGTGCTATCTTATCTGACTCCTGGGGCAGCAGAGGCCTCTGGCCTGAGGGACAGGGAGGCTATTCCACCCCTAGCCTCCCTGAGCGGCTTGTCCCCTCCACCCCAAGCCACGCCTTGTCTACAAGCCTCACAACCCCTATCAGACAGGCCCAGGCCTGACCTTACTGCCCCATCCATGCCTGGCCTTTATCCCCGCATCTCCCTTCTTTCCAGGCAGTCTGCCTCAGCCAGGTTGGTAATTCGAGCCACGCCCCACTCAAACATTCCTGGATCACCCTTCTCCTGAAGGCCCAGCCCCCCACCCCAGGCTGGCAACTCCCCCTCTCCCTCAGGTCAGGGAGCTGGCGATAAGTCTTTCTGAATCTCTGATGACCTCCTCGATGGGTGGGTGGATTCTTGTAGGGCTAGACCTCCTGCTTCACATCCTCAGCTCCTGGAAGCAGGGCCTCGAGGAAGAGACCCCCAGGAACACCAGCTGGAGGCTGTTAGCCATCCAGTGCAAGTGTGGGTCAGGCGCTGGCCTTGCTGGAGATCGAGCGACAGTTGCTTCACTGGGCACCCACTCTGAGCCCTGTCCCTTTAATCTGGTGTCCGTACAAAGACAAACGAGACGCCAGGAGTGTGCGGCCTTGAATACAGGAACAAGATGGAGACAGGGAGGTGTGTGGTCAGTGCGGGGAGCAGGGCAGGGCTGCCCAGCGCTTGGAGGGGAAGGAGGAGACCCGGAAGGCAGAGCGGTGAGGTTGACAAGGGCTCTCAGTCGGCCGCTGGGGCATGGGGAGCATGTTGAGTCCCCTTGGGTGAACGTTGGAACTCCCTAGAAGGAACTCAGCGGGTTGAGAACATGTGGATGGAAGGCCAAACCACCGCCTCACAGAGGCGCCAAGCTTGGAGTCTTGCAGTTCTGGCACTGCCCCCAGCACGCCGGGTGAGCTTGGGAGAAGCCCTGGGTGCAGATGAACACCGAGGCTGCTGGCGGCGGCTGGGTGTCGGTGGAGACGCTTGCTGGGTGATTAATAAGACTGAGAGGCAAAGGCACATCTTCCAGAAAGGCTCTGTGCTGGACAAAGGCCCTGGTGCCACTGGGGCTGCGAGCAGAGCTTTGAGCCCCTGGTGACCGGGGTGCGTGGCCGGGCTGGACGCTGGATGTGTTCTGGGTGCAGGTGGAAGCAGTGGTAGCCATGTGGACCCGTGAGCTGCGTCAGCGTAGGGGGGAGGGGAGGCAAACCAGCACGCCTGCCTTTTCTTCTCAGTGGGGTCTCCATGGTGCAGAGAAACAGAACATGACGCTTCTTTGTTTTGACTCCCAGATTTTGGTCTTTTCTCCTTCATTGCCAGGACTCTGATTGTGTGTGTGTGTGTGTGTGTGTGTGTGTGTGTGTGTGCGCGTGTTCACACATCTTTCACTTAACCATGTGCTATAACTCTCCTTGTTTATAAGAGCAGCTCTCTTTGCTGGTCTTTCTTCAGCTGTACAGTATTCCACACGGTGGCTTTGCTGTCCTTTATCCAGCCAGTCCTGTTGCTTGCATGAAGTTCTTGTTAGAAAATGAATACTGTTTGTATGTATGCTTGTATGTATGCTTGAGGCCGTGAAGCTATGCCAGGAAGAAAGGTGCTTGTGGAATCGGAGGGCTGGAAAACTTCCTTGTCTTAAGTCCCTTTCCCTCCGCCCAGAATCTCTTATGCAGACACTCTCTTACGCAGAGCCCTGTCCCGTGTCTGCTTGGGGAGGGAAGAACGCCCAGGCAGAGGAAGCAGCCTCCAGGTGTACATCCAGAATATCTCTTAAGCCCTGGCCTGAGGCTGGCGGGAGTAGAACTGGGTGGATTCCAGCTGTGGGACTGGTCTGAGCAGGGTAGGGAAGGCTCCTCGGCGTCTCCGTCTTCTGGGTTATCTGCCTCCGGCCTGCCAGCATAAGCAGACCTGTAGTGCTGGCCTGGGAACACTGGTCTGTATTCAAGGAGCAAGGGGCCACCCGGCCTTCTTTTCAGATTCAGGCAGATGATATCTGTTTTCTATGTCCTGAACAAGCCCTGCTCTGTGCAGGGCACTCTGGGAATTCTGCTTCCACTCAAGATCTTTTTTTTCCAGGAGCATCGTCACAGGGCAGGGCCGTGTCCCTCTGTTTGCTCTCCTGTGTGTGTTCTTCTCTGTCTGCGACTCAGCATCACCTACTCACCTAAGCAAGCCGCTGAGGAAGGTCTTTGCTCCAGCAGTGGACAGATACCATCCCAGAAGGGCTCAGGTGCAGGACGAGGCCGAAAGCCACACCTCACGTCCCACGCAGCTCCTATTTTGGATGAGGGGGTTCACTGCTGTGTAGTATTCTTTCTTCTGGAAACCCAAGGCATGGAAAGTGCCTGAATGACAGAAAGGCTGGGCTGCGGCGTGTGGTACTTGTGGGTTCTGGCTTTTGTTTCCTGTTCGTTGTCTATGTAGTGTGTGGAGGATCTGGTTGCTGCCCTTCCCCGTCTTCCTGCCCTGGAGTTTCCTGTCCCTGCTCCATGCTGGAGCCTTGCAGCAGGACGGAGATGCTAACTTGGGCCCAAGGGGAAGCGTGTGGGCCTGTGGGTACCTGTATCCTCTGAGTGTCTGTCACCCTCTTCCTCACGCCAATCAGGGATCGGGTGTCTGATTGATGATCTGTGGTCAGGAACAGCGGAGCTGTCCACCTTGACTGTATTCTTCAGCCTCAGACTATAATGGTTGTACCATATCCAGCTGGCCCCACAGGTGTGGCTGGAGCTGTGAGCCTATCCCAGAGATATTGCCTGTGATCATGAATCAGTGATCTGTGCTGAGAGGTAAACGCAGAAGCCAAAGGGCACCTCAGCCCTTGCTGCCTCCACCTCCGTGCTGGGACCCAAGATGGCAGCCAGGGAGCAAGGCGTCAGAGTCACAGACCCAGAAGGACACGGACAGGCACCTTCTCCGCTGGCGCCCTGCCCCTGCCTGGGGCTGGCAAGCGCAGGGAGAGAGGCCAAGGCCTCACAGGAGTCTCCCTGCACGGAGAGAGCTGTGGGGCAGGTTTGAGATCCAGGCAGAGTCAAGGGCTCTGCCTGGCCCCCTTTCTCCTGCTGGGCTTCCTGGCTGCATCTGTCCAGGCCTGGGCTGTGTCACTGGGGAAACGAAGAGGCCTGAGCCACACCAGCTGAGCCCTCACTCTGGGGTCCCCGTTGCCACTGGGCTGGGGAGCTGTGGCTTGTCCTCCATCCAAACTCCTCTGCTCTCCAGGACCGGGGGCCAGATGAAATTATAGGAGAAAGTGCTCTGTACACGAAGCTGAGCTGCACATGTGGTTCATTTTAAGAAAATACAAAGGAAAAAAAAATAAAAGATCCCTGCATTGGAGTGGCACAGGAGAGCAGAGCAGATCCCTGCTGTGCATCTGTGGAGTGGGGTCGCTGCTGGGGCACAGGGGTGGCCGTAGCCGCTTCTGTCCTGCCTGGGGACCAGGCCGGTCTTTTGGAAGGCGTCCTTGGCAGCCCTGATAGACGTGTGTCTTCTCAAGTCCTTAAAGCTGCGTCCCAGGACAGGGCCCGTGTCTCCTAACTTGAGATTGCCCTGAACTTCATCTTGCTCATCTTGGTGGATGTCCCCCTGTACTCCTGGGGTGGGGGAGGGGGGCAGTTTCCCAATCTGGTGGCCGCAGGCTCCTGCTGGGTGGCTCTGAGGACACCGGTCTTCCTGGTTGCATGGCCAGTGGGCCCCAGGAAGGAGGAATTTGGAGGGGTGGGGATGTGCATCACAGGAAGCCAGAAGTAGAGCAGAGGAGACTGAGGCAGTGAGGGCACCAGGAGGGAGACCCGGGGCTCTTTATGTCCCCAGAGGGGAAGCTTTCCGAGACCATAGGCTGTCTCCTAACTGGGACTCAGGAGAAATGTCACCTGCTGTGAGTTTTGGGGTTCTGAGGACCTAGGGAGGTGTGGAACTGTGTGCCTTCTCAGGATCCTGTTCATGTCATGTGGCCAACTTCTTATTCCTCCTCTGAGCCTATGTTCCCCTGCTGCTCAGCTGGTGAGAGCCAGTCTCCGGCGCTGGTGAAGCTGTGCTTCTCTTCTAAAGGGGCGAGAGATGGCCTCCGTCCTGAGAGCCCACCACGTTCTTACCCCCCTGACCAGAGCATCTGCTGGGTACCGGATTCTCTCAGCTCCCCGGGTACTGCTGAGCTACGTGCTGCTTCCTTGGGTGGTAGACACGTAACTAGCTAGTCTCAAGCTAGATGCTAGTGAGTAAAGACACAGAATTCCAGCCCAGGAACGTCTGGTCTTAGCATCAGAGCTTTCTGAGCTACAGTTTAGACTCTCTGGGTGGCTCCCCGGGGCCCTGACCATGGCTGCTCTCCTCCGTCTTCGAGACAGTCCTCACATGACCTGAAGCGAACTTGGCAGTCCATTGTCACCTGTGACAAGTGAGCTGGACATGCGCCCGAGAGCGGGAGGCAGCTGTCAGGGGCAGGTGTCTCTGGGCCTCCACCCCCTGCAGCCACTTGGTGTGGTTTGGTGGGGTGGGGGCGGGGAGGACTGTGGGATTTGGGGGCCGTCAAAGAGACAGACAGCAGAAAACAGCTCCCGGGGCTCCCGCTGTGCTGCGGAGAACTCCCAGACACAGCCTTACCTGGGGCTGTGCGATGGTGACAGCACTTTGGCCCTGTGTCGGGGGGCAGGGAAGTCAGGGGGCAGGCTGGTCAGCTTCCTTCCAGAAAGGCAGCAGGTGGCGGCTTCCGAGCCTTGGGCCTTGGCACACGCTGCTCTTAAAGCAGGCTAACAAATAAAGGCAAGGAAGCCCGGAAGAAGGCCCTGATTGGTCGGCTCCCCGTGGGAGGTCACACAGCAAACCCTGAGTGTGAAGATCTGGGGTACAGGCAATGGGGCTGGACACTGCACATAAGCTCCCTGTTTCTCAAGTGGCTTTTTTGGCCCAAGACTCAGGTTTGTCGAAGGGTTTTCTAGAAAGGTGAAAAGCATCAAGTCACTTTTGGAAGAGGATTTGAAATGCTTTCATTGAGATGCCACAGGGGGACCCTTGTCGGTCAGCCTGCCAGGAGCGGATCAGCCCTGCCTTTCTTGGGAGGTGTGGGTAAACGGGTTCCCCAGTCCCCTGCTGAGAATGGGCGGGCCATCCGCGTTACCAAGGCCGTGGCTGTGCCGCCTGACGTTTCTTTGGCCCCTGTACCATGTTGATTTCACACTCTGGGCACAGCCAGGCTGATGATGTCTCCAGAACATAGCCATGAATAGATTTAGAAAACAAACAGGACTCTCTCCCAGAGTGCCATGTGGATTGAGACTGGGTGTGTTTTATTTTGTTTTGCACAGATGTCTTAGGGTTGTTTTCTTTCCTCTGTGTGTGTGTGTGTGTGTGTGTGTGTGTGTGTGTGTGTGTGTGCGCCTGTTGTGTGCCTGTTGTGTGTGTGCCTGTGCTGGGGCTTGAGTTCAGGTCCTCATGCTCTGACTTAGCTTTATCAGGGATGGTGCTCTACCACTTGAGCCGCATGTACACTTCTGGCCTTTTGATGGTTATTTGGAGACAAGAGTCTAATGGATTTTCCTGCCTAGGCTGGCTTGGACTCATGATCCTTAGATCTCAGCCTCTTGAGTGGCTAGGATTATTGGTGTGAGTCACCAAGTGCCAGACCTCTTTTCTCCTTTCTTGGTGAAGATGCCATCTGGCGAGAGCAGATCTGCTGAGAGCATCGATCGGAAGTTGCGTCTGTCCTAATGCGGTGCTCCATCCTTTGTGTTTGCTGCAGGTCTTCCGGCCCTTCCCTCCCCACGCACCATGGACCTGCACCTCTTCGACTACGCGGAGCCTGGCAACTACTCCGACATCACCTGGCCATGTAACAGCAGCGACTGCATCGTGGTGGACACGTTGCAGTGCCCCGCCATGCCCAACAAGAGCATCCTGCTCTACACGCTGTCCTTCATCTACATCTTCATCTTCGTGATCGGCATGATCGCCAACTCCGTGGTGGTCTGGGTGAACATCCAGGCCAAGACCACGGGCTACGACACACACTGCTACATCCTGAACCTGGCTGTGGCTGACCTGTGGGTGGTCATCACCATCCCGGTCTGGGTGGTCAGCCTGGTGCAGCATAACCAGTGGCCGATGGGCGAGCTCACCTGCAAGGTCACGCACCTCATCTTCTCCATCAACCTCTTCGGCAGCATCTTCTTCCTCACGTGCATGAGCGTGGACCGCTACCTTTCCATCACCTACTTCGCCAGCACCTCCAGCTGCCGGAAGAAAACGGTACGCCGCGTGGTCTGCGTGCTTGTGTGGCTGCTGGCCTTCTGCGTGTCGCTGCCGGACACCTACTACCTGAAGACCGTCACCTCCGCCTCGAGCAACGAGACCTACTGCCGCTCCTTCTACCCAGAGCACAGCATCAAGGAATGGCTCATCGGCATGGAGCTCGTCTCCGTGGTCCTGGGCTTCGCCATCCCTTTCTCCGTCATCGCCGTCTTCTACTTCCTGCTTGCCAGAGCCATCTCGGCGTCTGGCGACCAGGAGAAGCACAGTAGCCGGAAGATCATCTTCTCCTACGTGGTGGTGTTCCTGGTGTGCTGGCTCCCGTACCACGTGGTGGTGCTGCTGGACGTCTTCTCCATCCTGCACTACATCCCCTTCACCTGCCAGCTGGAGAACGCGCTCTTCACCGCGCTGCACGTCACCCAGTGCCTGTCGCTCGTGCACTGCTGCGTCAACCCCGTGCTCTACAGCTTCATCAACCGCAACTACAGGTACGAGCTGATGAAGGCCTTCATCTTCAAGTACTCGGCCAAAACCGGCCTCACCAAACTCATCGATGCCTCCAGGGTGTCAGAGACCGAGTACTCAGCGCTGGAGCAGAACACCAAGTGACACCGCCCCGCAGAGGCCCAGGGACATGTGAACTCACGGGGCACAGGAAACTGGGGGTGCGTGGATGCGTGGGGGACGCGTTGAGGAAATGGGACCCCCCCTGCTTCCCTCCCGTCTGCCTCACACTGACCAGGGTGGCGGCCACTCTGCTGTGCACGCCAATAGCGCAGCAACAGGCCGGAGTGTGGATCAGAGTCAGCTCAGGACAGACGCACCGGGACACCTGTTCCATAGAACCTTCCGTGTCCTGAATTGTTCTTATAACATGGCGGTTTGTATTTAAGTTTTAAGACTTTTATTTTCTCACTATTGCTATACCTTCCAAACATATTTGAAAGGTTAAATATATTTTAAAAGTTGTACGGGAGGGGTCGTGTTGGCTTACTCAGATTGTTAGAGTTTGAAGATTAGTTTGACTTCGGTTTTGACTAAGGATGCAGTAATTGTTAGCTGATGTGAGATTATATATATATAAATATAAATATATAATTATATATATATATATATATATAAATATATGCCAGTCTTGGCTGAAGTGTTTTATTTACAATAGTTTTATATCTGTGTGGTGTTTTGTACCGGCACAGGATACAGAACAAAAACTGCTCTGTAGTGCAGTTTGTGACATTAGTAGTGTTGTAAAGTGACATTTAAAACGGAACAAGAAGAACAGAGTGTTCTCTCAGTTTGTAAGTTATTTTTTTAAATAAAGATGTTTGTTTCCTAAAACTGCATATGTGCCTCTGTTTTAGAAGCGTGCTTGGCAGGCGTGTAAGGTGATGCGTGTGGAGATGGAGATGTACGGATGGTACCGCGTGGTGCATGGGTGCCTGCGTGTGCCCGGGCAGGCTGGGGGACCATGCGTGAAGACAGAGCCAGCCAAGAGCCAGACCCTGGGTGAGGGTGGAGGGAGGGGCAGGACAGGGCAAACACCGAGCGCCTCCAGTGCTTGCTTTGTTCTTTACAAGACTTTCCAGGCTGTGATGGCTGCAGAAGGTGGGGGGGGGGGGGGGGGGGTTGGCAGCCACAAGTGCAGCTGGGTGGCTGGAGAAGATGTTTGAGGCCTGAGGCCTGCTGTCTGCCTGGGGTGAATTGAGGGCCCGGGGCAGGGGTCTGTGCCCGCTTCCCAGGCCACCTTCCCTGCGGAGGGTCTGTAGCATGAGCCCTGTTTGCTGTTTCCTGCTACAGACGCTTGCAGAGCGCAAGGCTACCTTTGCAGACTTTTCACTTAGAACAGACCTGCCGATTACAGAGCCCCTCTGCCATTACCCACGGAGAGAAGTTTCAAGACCTGATAGATGCCCAAATCCTCGGAAAATACCAAGTCCTATATTTTCTATGTTTTTTCTCTATCCATGTAACAGTGTGATGATTAGTGGTTGACTTAGATGTAGCAACAATAATTAGGCATTAACAACAGTACCCAATGATATGATGGAACACAGGGAAAGTCCCTTGAAGTTACAGTTTGCAATTCTAAAATTATATGTGTTTGCTTATTTGTTTGTTTATTTGTTTATTTGGTGCCTGAACAGGGGCTTGACCTCTGGCCTTTAAGTGTGACTTAGCTTTTTATGTTCAAGGCTGGTGCTCTTCTGCTTGAGCCATATTGCTCACTTCTGCCTTTTTGCTGGTTAATATGAGGTAAGAGTCTCACAGACATTTCCTGCCTGGGCTGGCTTTGAACTTGGATCCTCAAATCTCAGCCTCCTGAGTAGCTAGGATTACAGGTGTGAGCTACCTGTGCCTTATTTTTAAAGTAGGGCTGAAGACAATTACCCGTTGTACTGGTACACACACACACACACACACACACACACACACACACACACACACACACACACACACACACACACACACACACACACACACACACACACACACCAAAACTCAAAACAGTGAACTATGATTCTGAAACAAACTCTAGGTAATGCTCACGGCGGATGTGCTCTGTGGGCCCTGGGGACCTTGGGCTGCGGCTCTGAGCGTAGTGAGGCCACATGCTTGGAATTCCCTGCAAGGTCGCCAGTCCCAGCTCTCTGGCAGGCCCAGCACTCACCTTTGGCTTGGCCACAGGCTCCCGTGCTGATCACCTGACCTAAGGCCTGAAGAGGCAGTCAGTGAAGCTGGTCTGTCCCCGAGCTTCTGCGGGATGGCCATCTGTGGCTTTTCTGTGCCTACAGCTCCGTGTAGCATCTTGGCTGAAGGCAGGACTCCGCCGTCCTGAGAGTGTGCTGGCTTCTCCATAAATTCAGGCCTAGAGCTGTGTGTTCACTGCAAGCCCTAGTACTGGGGCTTGCCCTCAGGGCTCATACTCTCATTCTGCTTTTCCCGCTCATGGCTGGCACTCTACTAGTTGAGCCATACCCCAGTTCTGGCTTTTTGCTGATTAATTGGAGATTTAAAAAATCCCTTGGAGATTCGTCTGCTCAGGTTGGTTTTGAACAATGACCTTCAGATCTCAGCCTTCTCAGTAGATAGAAGTACAGGTGTGGGCCACCAGTACTGGGTGCACAGCTTGTTTTAAATACATGCTGGATACACGTGTTTGTACACCTGGCCACGGGAGAAACAGCCTTCTGCTTGGATAGCTGTGACCTGACAGGGTGATGACACCTGATGGATGATTGGCACAAGAATTGGTGAAATGCTGACATACAGGAAGAAAAGAAAGAAGATGGCTCACACCTGTCATCCTAGCTCCTCAGGAAGCTGTGCTCTGAGGATTGTGGTTCAAAGCCAGCCTGGGCCGGCCAGGAAAATCTGTGAGACTCTTATCTCTAATTAACCACCAGATAACTGGAAGTGGCGCTGTGGCTCAAAGTGGTAGAGTGCTAGCCTTGAGCAAAAGAACTCAGGGACAGCACCCTGGCCCCAAGTTCAAGCCCCATGACTTACAACCAAAAAAAAAAAAAAAAAAAGGCCACTTGAGGTGGGGAAAGTACCACTCGGAGTGTGGCCCTGACAGTGAAAGGGGCCTCATCCTTGCTCTGCGGCTTCTGAGGTCCGGGTTCAGACAGAAACGTGTGCTCCGCGTAGCAAACTCACGGGAGGCAAGGTGGGGGATGGAGGGAAGTTGTTCACAGCTCTGCTGTGCGGTAGCTGTGACACTGACAAATAATCCAGCTTTGTTCCTATGTTGAGACCCGTCCCCTTCCAATAGTTCCCCCTTCCAGCCCCGGCCAGCGGTTACAGGGAGCTGTGGTGGGCATCCTGTTTGAAGAAGACCCTGTCTTCCTGGTCCTCATGCGAGCCTCCTGGGTCGCCCCTGTGCCAGAGGGGAGGCTGCTGTTCCTTGCCTCGGGGTCCCTGGGGTACCCAGGGGAAAGCCGTGCCCCTTTCTGCTTTCTCACCCTCTGAAGCCCAGCTCAGTCACCCAGCTGCTTCCTCCCACACTACCGCGCACAAGGGGCAGGGAACACAAAGGAAGCGCAGAACCTGGCTTCGCCAGCCCACATCGTTTGCATTGAGGGAGGGGATTTTCCATCTCTCTACAGGGCCAGGGCTGCCCCAGGCCCTTGACACCTCTCTAGGGTCTGCTGTGTCCAAGGTTCAGGCTTCATCTTGGGAGGTACCCAAATGTCTACATTCATTCTTTCTCTTTTTTTTTTCCCCTAGCATTCTCCTTCTTTATTTTGCCAGGGCCTGAACGGTGTGTGAAATTGATCTCGTTATCTGCTCTCCCGAGCTTGAGCTTTGATTTGGACTGCCGTGTCCTTCTCCAAACTGACTCTGAAGAGGAGAGAGGAGCACCTTGCAGGGGATGTGGCCTGCTGGAGCACTCCCTTAAGATGGAAACAAATGGTGTCCCCCCTAATGGATGTGGATGTGGGAAGGTGACAGGCTTGTGGCAGGTGTGGGGCTTGGGGGAAAGGGGAGCCTCAGAGATCTCTGCCTCCCTGACTCAGGAATCCAGAGAGCAGAGGGCTTGAAATTCTGCCACTGAGGATTCTTCCCCCACCCACCCCCGCCCCTGCACCTTTTTTGAAGAGCTGATTCTTACAAACACCAGCCTCCCCAAACCACAAAGCCCTCAGTACTGAAGCAACCAAGGGTGGCTGGACCCCAGGAGGCATGCTTCGGGGCCCCAAGCTGAGGGTGGGAGCTGGGAGGTGGGAGAGAAATGGCCACCCCACAGAGGGGGACCTGGTCGTCTGCCCTCCACACCCTCCCTTTCTAGTGGGAGGCAGAGGGAGGAGGCCACCCATGGGGCACACACGTGGGGGGTCAGCTCCAGGAACATTCCCCCTGGCTCCAGCTGCCTCACTGACATGGCTGTGCCCTGGCTTTCTCCCCCACCCCAAAAGAAGAAAAGTACTTAGCCCTGAGAAAGACAGCAATAAAACTCTTTCCATACCCAGGAGCTAAGCTGCCTGGAGGTAGTAACCAAGGACGGGCCTCGCACCTGTGTGGGGTGAGCGGCTCTCACTGGGTGGCTTTGTCCCCACTGGGTGGCTTTGTCCCCAGGAGACACTCGGAAACGGGAGGAATCATGTTCGGTTGATGTAATTTAGGCTAAACGCATGGGGAGGGTCAGCATCCAGGGGGTTGAGACCAGGGGCCCTGCGGAGCACCCCGAGGAACACAGGCTTAGCACAGCCCAGTCATAGAAACAGCCGGGGCCCAGATGTCGGTGGAGTGAAGAGACCTGGCTGCGGACATTTCCAACCACTGAGACTTGAGTAATTTCCTGGCAGGGCCTTCGCCAATCCCGGAGTGGCCAGAGCTGAGCTTCTCTTTTATCCTTTGACCCTGCAGGACTCCAGCTAAGAGGTAAGGCAACACTTAGAACTAGCTGGAGTGTGGGATTCGTGCCAACATGTTCATGTGTGTCTGAATATACTTCAGTCCATGATTTGGTGCCTGAGAATTTTGCATCAAAGATGTGTGCATGGAACAGATACACACCAATTAGGCTGGAGCTGACATTCTAAATACACATGGGAGGTTTTCGATTTCATTTTAACATTTAGCATATTTAGCTTAAAAGGGCCCAGAGAAAGCGTAAGAGCCAGATAGAGTGGCTGACGGCACAGTGCTGGGCCAGGGTGATTGATCCAATTTGCTTCTTGTTAGCTCCGTAATGCTGGCAAGAAGTTCTTCCTTGAATCTCAGCTTCCTTCCCTTAAGATTACTTCTCGAGTGGACAGATGGAAGAAAGACCAACTTGCTTTGAAACCTGCACAGGAATGCAGGCTGTTCCTAAAATATTGCCCGACCTTTTATGAGGGGTGGGGGAGGCGTGATTCACTTCTCTGTGGCTCAGTGCTGACCTAACAGGCTGCTTGGTTCTGTTGAACCAAAGTGTATTCTGCTTGGTGTGCCTCAGGCTTGGTCTGTCTGATGGCTGGCAGTGGGGTTGGCTGAGTCTGGCTATCCATGCACCCTGACCTGGCTTCCGAGGGTCATGAGATGGGTGGCCCTGGGGCAAGACGCTGAGTGGAAGAAGAGGATGCAGTTCTCTTATGAGATGTGAAAAGCGGGGCGCCATTTGGGTTTCTTTTTCTTAGCTCACATTTCAGAGGCTTATGTTGTCAGAGCCTTCCCATGTGGGATTTGGGATGGCTGTCAATCACAGTCTCAGCTGCCAATCACAGCATTTCTGCCCCTCTCATGAGGATGCTGGGCAATTGGGGGGAGGGGGGAGGGGAAGGGGAGACTCAGTCACCATGTGATGTAATGTAACGTCCAGAGGCAGCAGAATGGACGCGACTGAATTTCCATAGTTATTTCCGGAACGAAACTGATTAAAAGCATTTCCTAGGTAGGTCAGACTCTTCCCTTTGACAATTTTCCAAAGAAAAGGCCGGGAGAAAGTCGTGGTGGTGATGGCATTACGTCTGCTTGGGTGACTCGGAATGTATGTTGGCACGGCAACGCGCCCTGTGGCGGGCAGCAGACATGTCTCGGTGGCAGCGGCGTGTCTCCGGGGCCTGGCTTCAGCGAGTCGTGCAGAATTCGCCTTCTTTTTAGCCTTTCACACGAAAGTGTTTGAAGCTAATCTTTTCATTCCTTTCTGCCAGGCCGTAATCAATAGGAAGAATGCATTAAAGCTTTCCCCACCGTTGCCTTTCTCAGGGCTGCTGTTAAAAGTGCGGGTTGTGTTCTCCGCTGTACTGTAATGAGAATTTGAATTTCGTGCAGAGCATGAAGTGTGAATGAAAAATTGTCAGTGGCCCAGCTGTGCAGTCGATGAATGTCTTTCCCATCAATTTATTCTGCGCTGGTTCCCGTTAATTTATTCATCTATCCATCCCTGAGTTCATTCCATCACTGATCAGGCAAGCTTTATAGAGCACCTACTGGGTGCCATCAACCGGGCTTGTCTTTAAAAACCCCAGAGGTGGTCTGGCCTTGGCATTTCCTTCCCAGATGCTCCCAGCCTGAACTCTCAGAGCCCAGGAATGGTCCTGGGAAGGACCTGAAGGATCTGAAGGAATGGTCCTTCTGACCAGAGGAACTGGGAAGGCTTACAAGAAAGGCGTCTCATTGTTCCAGCCTGAGAACGGCTAGGGGCAAAGCCTAGTTCCAGGCATGGAAGCTTCTGGAACACTGTCCATGTTACTAGATGATGGAAGGCAGTTGTGTCTGTGTATTCCTGTTGTCTCCTCATTTGGAATATATGACACGGACACGCGGGTACCTTCCACACGTGGGCACCTGACTGAGTCCACACATCCCTGACATCATGTATCTGTGAGTTCCAAGCCTGGGATACTGAGAAGCGTAGCTGTAGTTTTGTCTCTCATGAAATTGCAGGATTCTAGTTCACCAGTGCTCCCGAGAGACTCCAGAATTCCTCACGGCCCGTATTGTGGGGTGGACAGTTGACATGAGGTCGGTTTTGCTGTCGTTTATGGTCGCCCCTTGTCCACGTAGGAGGAGGACAGTTTCTGTCCTTGGTGGACGGTTCATTGCTTGAATTCCATGTCAGGCCTTTGACCCTCTAGGCTCCATGGGGCTAATTAACTACATAAGACAATAAAAAGGAAGAAAATAAAAATGAATGGATGCTTCTGAGAGTCTCCCAGACATTAATGAATACTGATGCTAACCACCGTGTATCAGGAGTCTACCTAGGGGTGGAGGTCAAAGGTCACGATGACACCCTTATTCTGAACACAGTGAACTCAAGACAAGGAAATGGGGGAAGCAGACTGAGAGGTCTAGGGCATTCTGGGTGGGTGGTCCTGGATTTGTCCCAGCTTCCATGAGGCCTAGGGCTCTGTCCCCCGCTGTGCTTACGGTGCCAGGAGCCATCAGAGCTGACAGTTCCCTAGAGGTGGCATCTGTCAGGTTGGTCTTCCTTTTGCCCTTGAGGTTTGAGAATCCCTTGGTTTCTCATGGGGTTTATTCAACACCAGTGAGACCCTTGGGGGCATCTTCTACTACAGGGTCCAGGAGTGCACGCCTGGGCTGTGACCTCAGATGATACCCATGGCAGTTTCTAGCCCAGAGCCAAAGGCCAGGCTACCTTTGCAACGTCAGCTTCAGATGGCTGCCATTTCTTTGTGTGCTGACATGGCCTCTTCCATGTCTGCAGGAAGAGAGCAGGCCCTGTGGAGCCTCTTCTCATGGGGACGCTAATCCTGCTGGATCAGGGCCTACCCTCATGACTTTATTTAACCTCAGTTATTTTCCTAGAGCCCATATCTCCAGATAGAGGCACTCTAGGGATTAGAGTTTGGAGGGAACAGGCTGGACCTGGCTATTCTAGGATTTGTAGAACAGCAGCCCCAAGGCCGTGCCTAGCCTTGACCTGCTCCGTTTTGTAAAGCAATGCTTTTGACCTAACCCATGTCGACTTTGAGTATAAGTGCTAGAACAATGACTCTATACTTTGGTGACTGAAGTAAACAACAGTGAGGTACAAACTGATAAGTAATGTGTACATTGCATCAGCAAATAAATCATATCAAAACTACCAGACCCAGGTTCGATGCAAGGTCCTTCACCTGTATCAATCAGGTGACCTGTGTGTCAGATGACCTGTATCTAGGAGGAACTCCTAGCACTGGGACATTGTAGCAACACACACAGAGCCAGTGTGGCTCCTTGGAGGGACCCTGCTTGGCCCCCTGGGCCCCAACCCTGTTATTAGGTTTCTGACCAGCATCTTATCTGATGCCAGCAATGACTCTGCATCCGTATCCTCTTTGAAGCCTGGGGCTGCTTTAACCCTTTTCTAGCTATCTGGTAAACTGGATACTATGTGCAGCATGTACCGTGTGAGCTGAGAGGTAATAATCATGATTAATACTGGATTAAAAATACCCCTGTTTTCAGCAGCCCAAGCTGTCAAGTGATATAAATAGTACTTGGCGAATGAACGCCAACAAAACTGACATAGCTTGTGAATTTGTTGTTATTCAAGAAATTCTGACATTGGGGAAAGACATGGTGTATTTGTCTGTTTCTGACATGGTTTGCTCATGACAGGGCTTCCATGTACGAATTGGGGGTGGGTGCAGACATCACAGAGCTGAAGTAATGAATGGAGCCAGAGCATGACCGAGTGCCTGGCTTCTCCTGGCCTGGCCTCTCGTGTACATTCTTGAAATACATGTGGAGATGCAAAGACAGGTCAATGGGCTGCCCCTGTGCTTTCCTCCCAGAGTGAGCTTCATGTCTCCGTCAGGTAGCTGTCACGGAGGGCAATCTCAGGACTCTGAAGCGAAGGTGAGATCTGGGACCTCCTTGTATCTTGTCAGAGTTTCCAAGGTCATAATATCTTCGTGATGCCACCTAGAGCTGCAGGTCCATTTGTCCTCCAGGTAAAGAATTAAGAGGCAGAAGAGGAGAGACATATGGTAAGAAGCAGCAAAGTTATTGAAAGTGGAAACAATAGAGTCTGGCCCCAGGGTCAGAAGTCCAGTGAAGTCCCTCAGGGAAGTGGCATTTATGATTTATTAATTCTCCTTCTACCCTCTATGTTTTAGTACTTCTACTTCTACTTCAATTGGCCAGTGAGGGCCCAAGTGTCAATGTGGGTCCCTTCCTGGTCTCTGCCATGGGTTACAAGAGCAGAAGTAAGCCTAATCAGTCATGCAAATTGTGCACAAGGCATTAACTTCCTGAAGATAGGATTTTGAGCTGGAGCCCAGGGCATTGTGGGAAGAAGAGGTGCCATTTTTAAGTAGGAGCCCAAGGTACGATGGGTACAAAAAAAGGCACGATGGGCCTGTTGCTGTCTGCCGTGTGTTGTGTCCGCCATTTTCTAGCTCTCTCTACCTAACAGTTTCCCTTTCTTTTCCCCCTTGGTTTTGTCCAGCGGTGTACTGGGAAAATGGGTAATAACTGGATCTCTGGGGGGAAAACAACAAGTCCTGATTTGTAGAGTCTGCTGGTTCCCGTGGGGTATCTGTTTCCACCAGGCTGCTTTCAAAGTTCCGATGTGGGGTCCCCAGCGTCAAGCTGAGAAGAGAGGCGCAGAGCTCTCATGTCCCTACCAGACAGATGCAGCCGTGTGAATTATCTCAAGAGCAGAGGTAATGGCAACATGGACGAAAATAAGAAGCGTGGTGTTCTGAGTCCTGTTATGTAACTTGTGACAGTAAGTCTAAGTTTTCATCATGGCTGTGCTTAGTAACCAACTCAAGGAACTACAGGCAGTGTAACACTGGCTCTGGTGCAAGCGGGTCCCCTCACACCACATCAGCGGGCCACATTTGTGTGTTACCTGCTCGTTTAAATTTCCAAGACTCTTTGAGGTTCATGGCATGAATTGATTGGTTTCTTGTGGGGTTCTTTCTTTGCTGGCCTTTGGGTTTCCTTATGTTTTGGAAGGTAGGAAGGAAAGGGTGAAGGGGAAGGGTGAAAGCACACACACCTATGTATAGGAATCTTTGTTGACTTAGTTTAGTCACTGCCATGGCCGTAGGATAGTGGGAAAGTGAGCTGTTCATTCCTTGCTGTGGTTCACCTGCCTTTGTAGTGAACTGTTCAAACTGTTTCCTGTGTGGGCCTGTTTCACCCAGGAAGGGGACAGGCAAGTCAAGAATTCAGGTCAGAAATTGGTCAGGGAGGGAGAAGGAAGTCTCTGTCCTCCACCACTCAAATGCAGCACCAGGTATCACCTTCCCTAATGCTTTCTATTTTTCCTTTCCATCTTCGTTCTTATCTCGAATCCTGTGGGGTGGTAGGCGTGTGCGTGTGCGTGTGTGTGTGCGTGTGCGTGTGTGTGTCCAGGTGTTGTGTGTATTGTCATATGTTACACAGAGTGTTCTGTGCTATAGTGTGTGGGGCATGGGGGATTTGGATTTGCTGTGTGGTGTGTGCATGCTGCACACATGGCTGTGGTGTATGTGATGTGAGGGACGTGTGCTTGGTGTGTGCTGTGAATGGACGGTATATAGTGTTTGCTGTGTGGTATGCATGCATTGGCTGTGGTGTGGTATGTATGTATGTATGGTATGTGTGGTTCTATGTGGTCTGTGTTGAGACCAGGGCGAATATGGTATGTGTGGTGTGTGCCTGGTATGTGTTGTTTTGTCCACATGCCCTGCCCCTGAGGCTGAGGGCCAGTGCAGTGACCGTGAAGCCCATAGGGTGATGTGTTCCTGACCGCTCCTCCTCCCCAGGATGCTCACCTGGTCTAACCTGCCCAGGCCTTTTCTTCACCTGTACTACAGCTATAATAAGGGCTTCTCACAGAGCCAGGCACAGTGCCCAGAACAATTACATTCCACCCACTTCCCGTGCTCTTCCTACCTTGTGCCCCTTGTGACAACTAGGGCAGATAAAAACAAATCATTCTGAAAAAATGTGCTGATGATCCACGGCCCTCCCTGGTTTTAGAAAGCTGGTGCTGTCTAGACAATGGGTCGGGCTGCTGACTGACTGGAATGCCAGGCTGATGGGGATGGGGCCCTCCCACCCCATTGCTGGCTGAGCCGTGTCTGCGATTCTTCAAGATGGGCTTCATCTCGGGGGGTCACAGGGGAGCAAAGACATCGTGTGATTTCCAGCTGTTAACGATTTAGAGCAGCAACTCACAACGAGGCAGGATGTGACCTCCAGGGAACACTGAGCTGCGTCTGGGAGCAGGCTGCCCTGTTCCAGCTGGTCATGGCTATGGGCAGCAAGTGGGTGGAGGCCCCTGCAGATGGCCCTGTGCTAAGAGGTTTTCTGGTTCAATGTTGGCAGGGCTGAGATTGAGGAGCCTTGACTTCGTGTTTCCATTTGTTTCTTTCTTAGTCTCATAGTTTCAGGGTTGACATGAAGATCTGTGGTCGCTTTGAGTTTGTTTCTGTACAAGGTGAGAGGTAGAGATCTGCGTTTGGCTTTCTACATGTGGATATCCAGTTCTCTCCAATGCATGCTCTTCTCACTTTGTCAAGAATCAGATGGCTGCAGCGGTGTGGGCTTACATCTGAGTCTTCTATTCCATTTATCTACAAGTCTGCTTTTTGTGGTATATGCTATGTTTTTGTTTCTATGGCCATGCAGTGAAGTTTGAAGTCAAGTATTCTCATACCCACAGCAATGGTCTTTTTGCTCATCACTGTTTGGGATATTCAGGTTCTTTTATGTTTCCATGGGAATTTCAGGATTGGTTTTTCTATTTCTATGAAGACTATCGCTGAACTTTTGATGGACATTGTATTGAATTTGTATATTGTGTTTGGTAATACGGTCATTTTAGCAATATTTATTCTGTTGATACATGATCATGGGAGCTCTTTCCATCCTGTAATGTCTTTCTGATTTCTTTCTTTAATGCTTTACAGTTTTCATTGTAGACTTGGTGAATAGGACTCTAATAGATCAGGAAATAGGACTGAGAATAGATGAATGAGATTGTCACATGTTAAAACGCTTCTGCCCAGCAAGAGAAACAACCGGGTAGAGAGACAACCATAAAATGAGAGAAAATGTTTCCATATAGCCATCTGACAGGTAATTTTTTATATTTGTAAAATTATTATTATAAAGGTGATGTACAGAGGGCTTACCATTTCATAAGTCAGGTAATGAGTACATTCTTTTTGGACAATGTTTTCCCTTCCTTCGTTCTCTCCCGGTTTTAACCTGCTGTCTGCACCCACAAGTTGTGCAGCTCAGTTTCAATGTAGTGTCTGTGAGTGCCACTGCTGCAGTTATTCACCTGCCATCCCTCTTTTTCTATGTCCCCTTACACACACACACACACACACACACACACAGACACACACACACACACACACACAACAAGATAAAAAGAAAAAGAAAAATACTCCTGTTTTTACTTCTTGGCGTTCATTCCAATATATATTATTTTGAATGATGAGAGGCACAGAGACATTGTGCTTTGTTTTCCTCTCCTAAGAGTATCATCCTTTGGCCCCACTGTGTGTGAACACCTGGAGTCCTGTATAATTCTATCACTCATTTTAGATCTAGATTTCACATATGAGAGAGAACATCTGCTGTTTGTCTCTCTGAGCTTGGCTTACCTCACTAAACATGATTTGTTCTAGGTCCATCCATTTCCCTGCAAGTGAGATCATATTATTCTTTCTAATGGCTGGGTAAAAATTCCATTGTGTATAGGTACCACATTTTTGGATCCACACATCTCTTGTGGGGCATCTGCACTATTTCCATGTGAATAGTGCAGCAATGAATATGGATGTGCAAGTGTTTTTATGGTATCCTAGTTTTGGTGTAATGGGTAGATGCCCAGGAGTGGTATGGCTGGTAATTTTTTATCCAGAATATGAAATGAACCAAAAAATAAAACATAAAATCCCAATAATCCAACCCACAAATGGGCAATGGAACTAAATTGACACATTTCAAATGAAGAAGTATAGATGGCCAATAAATAACCTGAAGGCCAACATCTTTAGCCATAAAAGAAACACAAATCAACAGTATTGAGGGGCTGGGAAGGTGGCTCAGTGGTAGAGCACTTGCCTTGCATGCATGAGGCCCTGGGTTCGATTCCTCAGCACCACATAAGAAAAAAGAAAAAAGCTGGAAGTGGCGCTGTGGCTCAAGTGGTAGAGCACTAGCCTCGAGCTGAAGAGCTGAGCGACAGCGCCCAGGCCCAGAGTTCAGGCCCCACGACCGGACCCCCCAAAAAAACCCCAAAAAACCAATATTGAGATTCTTCCTTTGCTCAATCAGAATGGCTATCATCAAGAAAACAAATGAGTCCTGGAAAGGGTATGGGGTAAAAGCAACCCTCATACACTATTGGTGGGAACGTGAATGAATACAACCACTATGGAAATCAGTATGGAGGCTCCTGAAACAACTAAAAGTAGAACTACCACGTCATGTTGCTATACACTCCTGGGTATAGCTCCAAAGGAATCAAAGTCAGCTTGTTATAGAATACTTTCATATCCATGTTTAGTATGAATGTAACACAATAGTCAAATTACGGAATCCAGCCGAATGCCCATCAGCAAATGAACAGACACAGAAAATGTGATGTGTATCCACAGTGGGAATTTACTCAGCCATAAAAGAAGAACAAAAGCATATAGTTTGCTAGAATGTGAATAGCATGGGAGGAGACCAAGTTGCGTGAGAGAAGCCAGTCCCACAAAGAAAAGCACCGCGCTCTGGCTCTCATTTGTGGAAGCTGGGCGGGGGGAGGAGGAGGGGGGGGGAAGAAGTAAAGGAAAACAAAGCAAGGTCATCCAAATAAAAAGGGGGCTTACAAGGGAGGGGAAGACACGGAAAAGGGGGGGGGTGGAGTGAGGGAGGAATAGAGGGGTGAATATGATCAAAGACCGCATCCGTGTATCAGAATGTCATGAAGAAACCCCCTGCACGGTATGATTACCATACACTGAAAAGAACAAGAAGGGAAAGCCGGTTCTAGAGGTGTCTGTGGAGGAGGCTCTGGGTGGTCCTAGGCCAGGTGCCTCTCTGAGCTGTGTGGTGAGGCCTCCTGTCTTTCCTGTGGCTCTCAGACGCCTTCCTGACCTTCCTTGCCCACTTGGCTCGGACGAGCTGATGTTTGCCTCTGCGCTTCCCCCTCTGGTTGCCGTGGTCTCTCCTGCGGGCCACTCCCCGCGCTGATCCCCGTCCCATAGTGCTACCTGGCCTGTGCTCTCATTGCCCAGTCAGCTCCAGCTCAGGGCTGGCTTAACTCAGACCCCAGCCGAGGGTAGCCAGCCCTGGGGGCTGAGCTGTGAGCTGCCTCCCTGTCCCGAACGGCCTCCAGCTGCCCTCTCCCTCAGTACCGTCTCCACAGTATCTTCTCTCAGCTTCACAACACTCTCTTTGTTGCACAGGGACCCTTGGTCAGCCTGTGAGCCCAACCTCCGAGCTCTTCGAAGTACCGGCTCCGCACGGACAGGTGCGGGATGTCCCTGGACTCCACCCGTCATGTGTACCCTGGCATGTAATAGAGCTGTTTTCCTCATCAGTCAACTTCAATATGTTTCACGAGTGTGAAAATCTACCTTGTTTCTAGCCCACCAACTCTCCTACACCCCTAAACATCTCTTCTTTGGCAGTTAGAACCACCATCCGCGCGGTGCTGACAAAGGTGGAGGTTCTACCGGGAAGCCTGCGCCTTTGCAGGCTGCCCCCTGACACTGAAGCAGGGAACACACCCCAGCTGCCTGGCACAGGGAGGGAGAGTGAGTCACAGATGTGGAATTCATGGTCAAGCCCCGAGCTAGCGGTCAGTGAGTAATTAGGTGTGGTTACTGGTGGCCTAGCCCAAGGCCAAGTTAATCAATTCATCATTGCTGCGTGGCTCGAGCTCAGCTTACTGTCTGGGCCCCGTGTACTTATCTTCCTGGTTAGTCTGCCTGGGGCAAAACACATCATGTGTGGGACAAGCCAAGTCATCTCCTGCCTTTATGACCAAACATGAAAGCCCAGGCACTTCACTGTGAAGGCTACAGATGCTAACTTAAGATACGAGACTGTGGGTGAGAAGCAGACACACTAACTGGGAGTGGCTGGAAGTCAGCCGGCAGGAGTGCTGGGATGGTTCTTAGGATAAGATTTCAGCTGAGTTCAACTTCAAAAATGCTACCTTGGGAGAGAATGCTGTGTAGTCAGGTATGTGAAGAAGTACTGCATTGCACTGTGGGAAATTCCCAGTGCATCCTGAGCATACCCCAAACTCCGAGGAGTCCTTACGTCCCCTTCTGGGAAGACCATGGGTCAAAGGACCAGAGCCAGTTCCACCTGTTGTGCTAACACTGAAGGCACTGAATTCCTTGCAGAGCCTCAACGGGGAGGATTTGAAACCAAACCCATTTCTAGAGGGGGTACCCTTGTGTTTTTTTTTGGGGGGGATCAGGTCGTGGGGCCTGAACTCTGGGCCTGGGCGCTGTCCCTCAGCTCTTCAGCTCAAGGCTAGCGCTCTACCACTTGAGCCACAGCGCCACTTCCGGCTTTTTTCTTTTTGCTTATGTGGTGCTGAGGAATCGAACCCAGGGCCTCAGGTATGCAAGGCAAGCGCTCTACCACTGAGCCACCTTCCCAGCCCCAAGAGGGGGTACCTTTGTGTGTTCGGGTTTAGGAGCTCCAGGATGAGCCCCAGACTTTTCAGATGAGTGACTGTGATTAGAATGTGGACTCAGGTCGCGTACATCCAAGAATGAAGCTTTTTCTTTTTTCTGTTTTAACCTGAGTTTCCCACAGTCAGGCAGAGTTAGGGAGGTTACGTGGCAGGGAAGACGGATCTTCGATCTACCCTGCAGGAAAGTGTCTTGGGAAATGGTGAGTCAGAAGAGAGCTGGAGCAAACAGCCATGCCTTTCAAGGATTGGAAAAGATGGCTGGAGGGGAAAGACCGGAGCAGCTGCCACCAATAGGGTGACGTGAGGGAAGGCATTTGCTCCCAAGGCGTCTCACCTGCACTGTGAAGTCCGTAGACCATCTTTGAGGGAGGACGGCAGGAACTGTTTCCTTTACTGGTGCTTTTTGGATGGTGTCAGGCAAATGCTTTCAACTTACTTCTACCCATCCAGAAAAATGTGCTCAATAGCATGGAAGAATCAAGTCATAGGAGACATCTGATGTGTGTGAACCCAGTTACAACCACTGCAGCAGGACACTGGCGCCGAGGATGGGTGTAGATTCACAAGACGCCTCTTAGCAGCCAAAGGCACCAAGGCCCACACAGGCTGCTCCTCTGAGGCATGCTGAGCAGGACCTTGGACTTAGCTGCCCCCCGAGCTCCATAGTAAACTCACCATGAAGGACAGTGACTCACATGAAGCAGGGACACCCAGCCTTTATGGAACCAAGTCTCCATGATCTCCATCGTCAGCAGTGCCCAGTGCCCTGAGGACATGTTGTGCGGGCCGTACCTGGCTCTGCACCGAGTATCGCTCTGTGGTTGTTGGATACTGAATGAGTGAATGACATAGCCAGAGCTCGGATCCCTCAGCCCCGCTCAACTCCCTGTATTCTGCTGCCATTCAAGCAAGTGTGCCACTGGTAAGCACAGCTGGAGAGACCACGCAACTGATTAAAACGTATGCAAGACTTGCCACCGTGCCCCCAGACCCCCTCAGAAGCCATCCAAGGCCCACTAGCAGGACGCCGGGGGGCTTATCTTCTCGCCTGTGAGGTTTCCTGTGCAGAGGCTGAAAATGGAGACGCTGGCAGGGTGTGTGAAATAGAAATATCTCTGTGGGATTCAGCTTAGAGAGTCCAGTCAGGCCCGCAGAGGGAAAGAGAGAAACAAGAAAGCTACTGTGCTCTTGCTATACAAAAGCCAGAGATCTTGGTGTTTTGGCACAGGCTTTGGGCAGTTTTGGCAGATTCAGCAAAGCCAGGAGAGTGCCCACGGGTAGAGTTGACTGCGAAGGCCCCACGTGAGCCTTGGAGTGGCTGGTTCTGAAGCTCTTTCTCTGGGCGCCCTCAGGAGGAAAGGGGTGCAGGCCCATGCGGTGCCAGAAAAGCGGAGGCAGGCAGCCCCGCCGCCCAGAGCAAACGCAGCGCAGCGCTGTCGGAAGCCTGCGGCCAGCTCATGCAGGAATCCCCCCATTCGTCTCGCTCTTCCAAGTTGTGAGTTGGGACACGTCCTTGAGCTGTTGGCTGCAGAGTAACACACCTGATGACACAGAGATTTATTTCTGTGCATTCTCTAAGCCAAGAGTCATCCAAAGGCCAAATAACATCACATCCTGGAGTGTTATCTGAAAATAAAAAGAGATCCTTTGGTGGCCTGGTAACATGAAGGGAAGATGGGAAAAGAAGGGAACACACCAACATTTAGGCCTGAGAGTCGCTTTCCCTCTGTCCTAACCATTAGATGCATCCCATACAATGACTTTGAGTTTGTAAACTGAAAATTCATTCCTCCTCTTCCTCCTCCTCCTCCCTCCTCCTCCTCCTTCCTCCCTCCTCCTCCTCCTCTTTCTCCTCCCTCCTCCTCCTCCACCTTCCTCCCTCCTCCTCCTCCTCCTGCTCCTCCTCCTCCTTCTCCTCCTCTCCCTCCTCCCTCCTCCTCCTTCCTCCTCCTCCTCCTCCTCCTCCTTCTTCTTCCAACTTACCATTTCTCCAAACTTTTGCTTTGGTTATTTTTCAAATTAAGAACTTGAATTTTTTTTTTGTCTTGGCTGGCATGGACTTTAATCCTGTGTGCAGCTGGGATGACAGTTGTGTACCACCATGCCCACTTGTTGACTGAGATGAGGTCTTACTAACATTTAGCCCAGGCTAGCCTCAAACCAAGATAGTTGCTGGAAAACCCAAACAATGTGACTGGTTTTGGGCTCAACTGGCAAATGACTGGAGCTGGCTGTTTTCAGGGAAGCCCAAACACGCCACCTGGCATCAGACGCTCCTTCCTGGAGGAGACCCAGCATCCTGCCGTCTAGATTCAGAGCGCGGCTCTGCTTTCCGTTCTCTGTCCAGCAGCTACTTTTGATCTAGAACATGCCCAGAACTGAAATACTTGGCAAATACACTCTTGCCTGTGGGTCTAGAGTCGACACTGCAGGCAACATCTTCCAGGAAGGCTCCGGGGCAGGTGCCTGAGCCACGGGGGTCTAGCGCCAGGGTCGGGACGGGAAGTCCAGCAAGCCTCACGGAACTCGTTAGCTCCATCGGCAAGCGAGGGAATGCAGGAGATGGCTGCTCTTTTTGGCAACACTTCCCTCAATTAGCAGACAGGCAGGCAGATGGCACGGGCCCATTTGGATTTTAATTTAGCTCCAAGAACTGGTCCAGCCTAAGTTGATGAGCATCGCCGTGGCTCAGTTCTGGCGCGGGGCTGTGGAGGAAGTGTGCTGCGTTCCACCCCGGGAGCCGCTTCTCAGCGAGTGCTGAGCGTAGCACGGACCACACACCCGTCCGTGGGTCTGTCCTCACCAGTCCGGCCAGCCCAGCGTGGCATGGCAGTATCACCGGGGTCCACGCTGTCCATGGCTGGGCTGGGCTTCCAAACCCACGACCTGGTCCTGGAAGCGGGCTCGGCCAGCCCGAGAAGCTGTTTGCTTCCGCTGGCCAGCTGTGGGCTGCGTTCTCCGGCGTGCTGTGGTCTAGGGGTGAGCCCAGGCCCCAGTGTCAGACTTTCCTACATTACCATTCTTGCTCTGGACCAAGGACACTGTTTCTCTGCGCCTCACCTCTCTCTTCTAGAAGGAAACTCTGCCCTGTCCCCTTAAAGGGTGCCATGAGAATCTGTGGTGGCAATGTGCTGTCCACACTCCGTGCTTGGTAGCTTCGCCCATCGGCCTCTCCCTGGGGCCTTTCCTGCCATCTTCTGTTTTGCAGCCTTGCTCCAATGTTTTGATTCCTAGGTAGCCAAGCACCTTGCTCTGACCCAAAGACCTACCCCTGGGGGAGGCTCCCAGGATGGCCGTAAGAGACTCAGTTTCCCCATTAGTGAGCCTGGCAGCCCCTGTCACCTGGAAGCGGCCCTTTGCTTTGTTGTCTTCTTGGACGTGATAAAGAAATCTTCCCGTGTGCTCTCTGTGCTTCTACGTCCACCAGAGGGTCTCTCAACGTTCCGGAGGAGAAGTTCCCTTCCATCTCAAGAGCACTCTGCAACGAGTCTCGCCCTGCGGCGGCACGAACCCTACTTGCAGAATTCACCTTCCTTCTACACGCTGGTAACAGTGGAGAAAAGGAAGAGCAAGTTCCTGACCCACCTACACCGACTCAACTCCTGTGACCACTCTCTGTGTTCGCCAGGGTGTGAGCGAACCAGGCCCAGGAGGCTGGGGAGCTCAGCTCTGTTGGCAATGGCTAGAGCCGTGTGCTTTCCTGGCCCCAGAGGGCTGCCTGGAGGGGGCGGAATCCCCAAGGTCAGGTGGGCTTCTGAGCGGCTTCTCCAGAGCTGCAGGCCGTTGGGGTGTTCTGCTGCGGGACGGGTGACCCCAGGCTGAGGAGGGAAGTGGACGATGGGAACCGAGGCTGCCTGAGAGTTTCACGATGCTGAGAACCGGTCTGGGCTCTCCTCTTGCCTGTGTTCTCTCGGATCTTACAGAGGCGTTCCTTGGCTGACGGTGGGACTTAACGCTTAGGACTTTCCAGGGTGACGGTGGTGTGGGCAGCGGCGTGCATCAGGAGAGGTTGTCCTGTGGACAGTGGACGTTGATCTTTCCCTGGACTGACGTCACTGGCCCCTCCTCTCCCGGTCCTGCCCTCAGGACGGGCGCAGCTGGCCCACAGGCAGGGTAGTGCAAGGGCAGCCTGGCTGTACTCCATACATTTGGACTTCCCACGGGTTTATGGGGATGGATGGCTCTATCGTAAGCCAGGGAGCTTTTCACTTTAAAGGACAGGCGAAAAACAGCAGACCCACAGAGGGTCTTGGGAGCCCACAGATGGCCCAGAGCATGTTTGCCACATTAGGGAATGAATGAATGGACCCCTACCCTTTGTGGTCATGAAGAGAGTCCATTCATTCAGGTGATTAATTTATGCGCTTTCACGAGAAACTCCTCCAAGTGTGGCCAGGCCTTACCACATCTATCCTTAGGGCTGGCTGGGTTTTTAAAAAAACTATCTGCGGGTTTCTTTAATGAAAACCAAACAACATGAATCGTGCCAAGATATACAAGCGACAGCCCGGGGGAAGCAAGTCTCCCCTCTAATTACCTGCAGGGAGCAGGGGCTGGCTGCGGGGGTTGAGGGTGGATAGATGTGTAAGTAGTATCAGTCAAGTCACACACATGCACGCACACACACACACACACACACACACACACACACCCTGCCCCGTACTGTCACAGTGGTCTTTCCCAGTCCTGGGGCCCACGGAAGACAATTGGGAAGCTTCCAGATCTACTCAGCCTGGCTCTCCCTACCCCACCTACGTCCCTAAGCATATAACTTAGATGTTCAGAAGAGCATATGAATGTGCAATCTTTGAATGGTTTTTTTTCCCACTCAGAACAGAAGTCACAAGCCTAAATTATCTTTGATTGTGTAGGTCTGCAGCTCATGAAGGGCCGTATTCCCAAACGCACCATGTAGAGCACCTCCCTTCACCTTCATCTGATGTGAAGACTGATTTTGGCTAGCCGGAGCTGACAGCGGGCCTTGGGTGGTTGGGTGTTGCTTTAGTAAGTGACACGCCACGTGATGTTTGGCTAAAGGGAATTACTTCCGCTTGGGTGACCTGGGCAGCAGATGCCCCGCTCCATCCTGCTGAAGATGCCAGCTGGGAACTCTCATTTTACTGAGACAACTGGTAGATGTCAAGGGGTCAGGCTCACTTCACAGATACAAAAAAAAAGTCTGAGGCCCCCAAATGGCTGAGTGCCAGCGGTTCATGCCTGTCACCCTAGCCATTCAGAAGGCCAAGATCTGAGGATCATTGTTCGAAGCCAGCCCGAGCAGGAAACTCAGTGAGACTCTTATCTCCAATTCATCACCAAAAAGCCAGAAAGTAGAAGTGTGGCTCAAGTAATAGAGCACCACCAGTCTTGAGCGGAAAAAGCTAAGGGTCAGCATGTAGGCCTGAGTTCAAGCCCCAGTACAGGAGTGTGGATGCCTGCACACACATGTGCATACGCATGCACACACACACACACACACACACACACACACACACACACACACACACACACACACACAGAGTCCCCAAATGGCATCCTAATTAGAGACCCCATCAGAAGCAGGCTTGCCGGCACTGGATGACACCTCCAGTCTACACAGGGAGTTAATACGGGTTGGCAATCAAGGAAAACTATTGGTTTCATTAATCCCATTAATGTGATTATTCAGGACCGAGTGGCAGATCATGGGTACTGAGATTTATGATGAGGGTCCCCTGCCTTTGGGCCACCTCTGCGGGCCTGTACGCCACGCCTCCCAGGCTCCCCTCTACAGGGAGACCCCCCGTTCCTCTGCGGGCCTGTGTGCCACACCTCCCAGGCTCCCCTCTACAGGGAGACCCCACCCCGTTCCTCTGCGGGCCTGTGCGCCACACCTCCCAGGCTCCCCTCTCTACAGGTAGACCCCCCGTTCCTGGTGTTGGTCTTTGTTGTCTTCCCTCTGAGAATTCACTTGGGCAGCTGTTTATGAGACAATTTCGTGTTTCTACCTTGTCATCTGAATGGACATCTCTGGTGGGGGCTTCACCAGCCTTTGAGAAGAGCCATTAGTTTCCGACGTTTCTGTTTGATTCTGGGTCAGGAGGGTCAGAAGGCTGATGTTACACATTAGAGAGAGACTTACTAAGAGCTGGAGGCCTGGAGGTCTCACTGCCTGTCCCGGGCTGCGTGGCCACATTCTAACTTGTTCTTCTTGATTACTAGGGGGTGGAGGGGGGGGGGCTGGCTCCTCCACAGGGAGACCATGACCGATGGAGGGCTGTGATGGCACCGAGGGAAAGTACCAGTTTTCCCCAAAGACATTTGTCATCAAGAAAACGAGCGAGAAATGTGGGAGGGATAGAAAATTCCTCTCTGACGTGAGGGGCTCCTCTGTGGCATATCTGCAGCTCCGTGAGCTCCAGAAGAGGGCAATTGGCTTGTTATGAGTTTAATGACTCAACAGGCACCGGATCCCCCCTGAGGGATTTTATAAGCTGTTGGGGAAAGGATCCCGTGGTAGAGTAAGATGCCATGAGGATGTCATGTCTGCAATGTCTCCCGGACACATATCGGCTGCATAGCTGGGAAGCCTTTAAAAATGTCAGAAAATCTCACTTGCTGATTAGCCAGAGGTCGCAGCAAGCCCTGCCAATAGCGACACAGAGCACCTGCCATGCTAGAAAACAGCCACAGGCTGTAGGATGCATGCCTTAATACAACTTGCGCTTTGAAAATAGGCTAAAGCATTAAACCACCGATTTCTACGTAAGTGGCCATTTTCCCTCTTGAGTTGATAGTGTCGAAGAGAGAATCTAATCCCTGTAGACAGGTTCTTTTCCCAGAGACCCCACACTGGCCGTGGGTTGTCTCCCTGTCTTGATTGTAATTCAGGTACAACAGTGCTAGTTGAGAACCACCTGTGACTACTGAAATGTAAGTTAATTAAGCAAATCAGTTTCTCTGTCGCAGGTCTTCATATGACCAACAGCTGCCATGTTGGATTAGGAGGCCCCCTCGTCCAGTTCGACCTCTTCTTGATTGATTACGTTTACAAGGCTTCTGTTTCCAAAGGAAGCCCCATTCTGAGGTGTTAAGGGGAGGGGAACAGTTCAACCTACAGCATTCTCCCCCCTTCTTCCCCTCCCCGCCAGGCCGGGCCCAATCCACTCTGCAATACTCCTTGCCTTCACCCTGTCTGGCCCTTGACTGGGTTTAGCTTTGGAAAGCCAGAGGTTCAAGGACACATGCATCTGGCTGTTTGTCTCAGTGCTGCGGTGTGGGCAGCCCTGTTTTGGGTGCATAGCTTCTGTCCAGTACTTTCCCTTCCACCATTTCAATTCTTGTCAGAGAGAGGCTTTATGTTTCCCCCTTTCTTGTCCCCTCAGGTCTGGGTGTCAGTAACTTTGTCCTCAGGTCTGCATGTTCATGGCTTTGCCTGTGGGTTTTCATCCTACTGGATATTTCCTACCCAAGCGGGAAGTCGGCCTCCCCTTTTCCAGCGGGCAGGGGTGGGGTTCTCAAACGATGCAGGCACAAACAAACTTGAAGACTCTTCCCTGGGCACTTGGTCCCCCTGGCACAGCTGCCCCTAGTGTTTTATGCCTGCCTTTCTCCCCAAATCTATTGAAGGACCCTCACTCTCTTCCTGCGTCCACTGCCTGACTTCCCACGTAAAACCCTCCCTGTTTACCAACCCGGCTTATCTCTGTCACTCCACGGAAACAGCCTGCGCTTTCCACTCTTGAAGGGGGCCGTCTGCCTCCAGGACCATACCACTATGGCCCAGCCCCTCGCCCCTCCCTCCTGCCATGGCCCCGCCCCTCCCCCCTGTCCTGCTTCCCTGCAGGGGTGCTTGGTAATGGATTGCTCTCCTAGAGTTTCCACAACAAAGGAGAAATGTGTGTGTCACAGCTCTGAGGGCCACACTTCTAAGATCAGAAGTCAGCAGGGCTGGTTCTTCCTGGACCTCCCTCCTCAGCCTGCAAGGGAGCCCTTCATTGAATGTAGCCACCTCCTTTATGGCCCTGTCGCCAATCTTTTTTTTTGTCTGTCATGGGGTTTTTGCTCTGGGCCTGGGTGCTGTCCCTCAGCTCTTCCGCTCAAGGCCAGCGCTCTACCACTTGAGCCACAGCACCACTTCTGGTTTTCTGGTGGTTTATTGGAGAGAAGAATCTCAGGGCCTTTCCTCCTTGGACTGGCTTTGAACCTCGATCCTCACATCTCAGCCTCCTGAGTAGCTAGGATGACAGGCGTGAGCCACCGGCACCCGGCTTCCAATCTTGGTTGTATTGTGAGGTTCGTGGGGCCAGAGCTTCAGCACACCATCTTTGGGGGGCTCAGTTTCAGCACACCATCTTTGGGGGGCTCAGTTTCAGCACACCATCTTTGGGGGCTCAGTTTCAGCACACCATCTTTGGGGGGCTCAGTTCAAGCCATGCCAGGTGCTCTCATCCTAGGTAACCTCCAAGCTGTCCATGAGTCATCAACCCCAGGTCCTCTCTTAGACGCAGCTCTGTGGTCCAGCGCTCTGGACTGTCATACAGGGGCTTCTCAGGATTCACTCAGCTCTGTGATCCAGCGCTCTGGACTGTCATACAGGGGCTTCTCAGGATTCACGCACGCCAGCCTGTCTACACTGCCCTCCTTCCTCCCATTCGTTCCCACTTGCTTTCCTGTCTGCCGGTCACATCATCTCCTCTTCCTGCCTGACTGACAGGGCCTCCCAGCCTCTGGCAGCCTCATGTGGACAGCAGGCCCCGCCCACCTGCCTCTGGCCAGAGGAGCTCATTCTCTTCTTGGGCTTCTAGGAGGAGGAAGGGTGGACAGCTGTGGTCCAGGGACACTTTTTTAGGGCTGGCTGTCCTGGGAGAAGGCTCTCTTTAGATGGGGACTGTCCATGCTTAGCACCGTGTCTTTGTGTAACTCTCGTTCCTCTAGTATTCCTTCATCCTCAGGCAGGAGACATTCCGGCCTTTGACCTAAGGAAGGGGCTTCCTCAGGCACACTCCCAGCTCAGCCCAGAGGGGGCCTGTGTGAGCTCAGTTTCCATTTACTCACTCGCTTTGACGGCAGCAGACACAAGCAGAGAGGTGACACACACGTGACACTCAGAGTGCCTGCCTGGGGCACTCAGCCTGGATTATTTGCTCTCTTTCTTACTGCGAGGATCCCAGGCCCTCGCCGAGGGAAGACCCTTCTGTTGGCCCTCTGAGATCTTCAACTTCCACCTCGCATCCCATGAGGCTTTGGGCTAGGAGACAATCAGCTCAAACAAAGCACTACAGTCCATCCAGGTGCACTCCACCACAGACATGCTTTTCTCTCAGCTGGAGGGTCGAAGTTCACGAACGAGGTGGTAGCTGGGGCTGGATTCTGTGTCTTGTGGGTGGCTTCCTGGCTTGTGGGCAGTGTCCACATGTGGCCTTCCTTCTGTGCAGACAGAGGGGGAAGAGATGGCTGGTGTTTCCTTCCTTTTGTATAGAGTCCTCTCAGGGCAGAGCTCCATCTTGATCGTTCACCAAACCTTAATTATCTCACCAAAGGGCCTGAATCCAAATGCCACCGTGTTCAGGCGAGGAGTGAAACCTGCGATATTGGAGGGAGGAACACAATTCAGTCCCTAGAAGGCCATCTGGAGGCCCAGGGATTGCAGAGGGAAGCTCCCAGGGAAGGGCACTGTACCAGGAGCCTGGTGAGCGACCCGGTCCTGCCACTTCTCAGCTGGGTGACCTCGACCGAATCCATGGACTTTGTCCAACTGCTGAACGGGGACCTTCTGACCTCATCAGGCTGGGGAAGCAGGGCGGGGAGCAGAGCTTAATGGGCAGTGAAGTACCCTGCCCATGTGGTGAAGAGTTGCTACATATCCTGCATCATTCTGAAAGTGAACTTGGATGACAGCAATGTGGAAATGGGGTGAAATCACCAGAAAAACAGATTTGTTGCTGCAATAACATTTCTTTCAAGAAAACCCAGTCCCTTGTGGTGGGGCTTGGTTGCTGACATTCAAATACCTACATATTTCCGATGAATACAGTTCATTTTTTCCCTGTGTGACTAAAGGTTCAATAATATTACCCTCCTAATGAACAGCTGATGAGAGCTAGAAGCCCAAGCCTGTAGGCCTGTCGATAGTCCTTTGCTTGGTGTTTTACATGGAACCTGGGCTCATGTCTCTATAAGTGTAACAGACAGAAACCCCGTTCTAACCATTCTGTTAAAAAAAATCTTAGCCTCTGCTAATTGCTGTTCCTAATGGTTGATATATGTGTGCATGTATACATATATAATATATAATTTACCAAATCTTCTATCAGAGATCATAGTTTTCCTAGCCTCTGCTGATTGCTGTTCCTAATGGTTGATATATGTGTGCATGTATACATATATAATATATAATTTACCAAATCTTCTATCAGAGATCATAGTTTTCCTAGCCTCTGCTGATTGCTGTTCCTAATTGTTGATATATGTGTGCATGTATACATATATAATATACATATAATTTACTAAATCTTCTATCAGAGATCATAGTTTTCTGAAAGTTTAATTCCTCTAGGAGCTAGGCTGTGTCCTACGCTTACTTGTCATATATTTTGTTTTCTAGAATAATCTTAAAAGATGCAAAATCTCTGGTTCTTACTCCTGTGGGAGAAAAATCACATCTGCAATGAATTGTTCTACCATGTTATGATTTTATATGTTGTGTATGATAAAAATCCATTCATGTAGAAGTCTGAGTATGACTACTCATAGATAATAGAAATGACCAGAGATGCAATGACTCTGGCATTCACAGTGTCTGCATGATGCTTTACAAAGGATCCCAGGTGAAGGTTTAGGGTCTGGGTCTAAGGCCAGGCTCACAGTGTTAGGTATTCTCATGGAGGAGAGCATAGTTTCCTCATCTGTAAGCAAGGTAGGTTGAACAAGCTCAGAGGTGCTACAGTGTGGACACATTGCTTTGTTCTTGGTACATAACCTTTACTTTGGGTGAAATGAAATGCAGACAGACCTTGAAGAACTGAAGCAGCTCTGAGTACGGTGGAAGGAAGTGAGGGGAACAATTCTGTCTCTACCCTTGCTGTACAGCATGTTGTAAAAGCATCAAACCATTCACCTGTAAGATCCAGTTAAGTTGTCTGCATCTACAATCATACCTTTATTGTGTGTTGATTAAGAGTCTGTCTTCTGATTATGTGCTATCATGACCACTCACTGTGTATTAATTTCTTTTCATATACTGATGAATAGGAAGAGGTCGCCTCTCTACACCACTTCCTTGAATGGACCATTCAGTGACATTGTGCAGATGGGGCAGATTGCCTTTTCCAAAGACACTCTCCGCAGCGTTCTCCAAACGCACGCTTTCCTGCCTCGTGGCTGTGCCTAGTGTCAAGTGGGGTCTGTAGCTCCGCAGCAACCTACCTGCCATGCCTTCACTACTTATTGCCCATTCTGTGAGAGACTTTCCCTCTTATCTATGAATGAGAACTCTGTGGGACGTGAGAAGGATAGAAATGAGTGAAATCTAGGACTTACACTGCCTCCGTGAAATACAAGATTCATCCATGTGATAATGAGGCCCCATTCTTCTCTCAGCTCACAAGACAACTTACTTTCTCATTTTTGCTTGGTTCTTTTTATCTTTTTCTTTAAAAAATCCAATTATTAAGCCAGGAACTGGTGGCTTATGCTGTAATCCTAGCTACTCAGGAGGCTGAGATCTGAGGATCATGGTTCAAAGCCAGCCTGGGCAGAAAAGTTCCCGTGAGACTCTCATCTCCAATTAACTACTCAAAACTAGAAGTGGTGCTGTGGCTCAGGTGGTAGAGCACTAGCCTTGAGCAAAAAGAGACTCAGAGACAGCACCCAGGCCCTGAGTTCAAGCTGCACAACCAAACAAAAATCCAATTATTATGCTATATGTATATAATCTATATTTATACCATTTATGTAACAAGCTATGTTATATATAAATTATAAATATATATTTATATACTATATAAATATTCTACATCTAACATGATATAAAATATATAATTTTTATATTATATGTAACATACTTATATATTAATGTAGAATATATATATATATACAATAGTACACACACATACATACGTATGCTTGAGATATGATATAACAGAAAAGAGGGAAATAATGTAATGGATGCCTACAGCAAATCTGTCCTGTATGTGTGTGTGTGTGTGTTTGTGTGTGTGTGTGTCTGTGTCTGTGTCTGTGTGTCTGTGTGTGTATGTAGTACTCCATCATTAAAATAAAGCAGGGCTCTGGGAGAGTGTGTCACTGTTCAAAAAGATATGTACTCACTACCTGAGTTATGTAACCTCGCTATACATCACCGTTACAATATAGTATACAAAGTTAAAGAAAAAAGAAGCTGTACCCTGGCCACCTGGTCGCTGCCAGAGCAGTGACCGCTGGTCCCAACTGTGCGGAGGGTTTCCTCTTCATTGTCTGGCATGGTCTTGCTCACTGACGAGCCTGGGTCCTGACCTTCATTCAAAGAGAAGCGTGGCGGGGGTGGGGGGGTGGGAGGGGGGGATAGGGCAGGGGTCTCCCAAGGCCTCATTTCTCCACAGCACAGTAGGATGCGTTTCCTTTCCTGCTGTGATTTGGGATGAATCAGGAAGGGGAGACTCGCGAGAGCCCACGGATGGTAAAGGCTGGAGGAGCTTTGCTCAATAGTCAGGCTGCATCCATAAAGCTCCCATATGAACACGCACCCTGTCGCACAGAAATGGGAAACCAACCGGCCAGCTGTGATGATCGTCCAGTACCCACATGGCTTAAGGTAGGACCTGGGGGTTAACCATATATCGTACTTTGAAAAGAGAAATCGGTCGACTGTGTTTGTGTTAATCCACCGTGGCCACGGCAGAATGTGTAGACCACCCCAGGGAGCAGGTGTGGGGCAGCTTTAGGGGCGAGGTCACGGGCTTCCCCTGGTCCCCAGCAGCTGCAAGAGCACCCGGAAAGTCAAGCTCCGTGAGAATAAAGAAATGAGGAAAGTCATGCCCTGGGCAGAGAACTAGTGGGACAGCTGCATCCAGAATCCCGGCTCCCAGCGAGGGAGTCTGGGAAAACCACCAGCACCCGATGTGCCCCCAAAGGGCAGCAACCTGGGGGTCTGGAACAGGCACAGAAATCCTTGTGTGCAATGGTTCCACAGACGTCATCTTCAAACAACGCCGAGTGGAGAGTGGCCTCTGGCCCTGGAGTTAATTCAAACATAAGAGCGTTTAGTCTTACCCACCAGCCTCTGGAAAGCCATCTTTACTAATAATGCTCCAGGCTTGTGATGTAAGAGCAGTAGAATTGCAGCTCAACTGCTCAAAATTACACGAACTAATTGCAGTCAGCTTCAGTCATAATTATTAATCAGCCCAAACCCAGCCTGCTCTTTGGTGGTGGATGGTTTGAGTGATGAATCAGGTCCAAATTTATGTTGCTATGGATTTCAGATGGTCTATGTCCTCGGGCCAGACTTCCGTGGCATGCCCAGACCAAGGGCAAGGGTCCAGGGACACAGGCTGGCCTGTGTTGGGAGGGTCAGTCTGATAGAGGAGCTTCTGCAGGATGAAGTCAGCTGAGCAGCCATAGCAGAGGCAGGAATGAAAGCATGGGATGCCAATCATCATTGCCGGCCATATTGGTTCCCTTCTTCATTGACTCCATTAGATTCATCTTCAAAGGCCTCTGCATTCAGTGTTTGCAAACAGTTGCCATTCACCTGGTATTGGCCCAGAAGGGAAACTCACGGGCCATCTCGGTTCTAGAGGACCAATACTCAGGAGACCAACAGCAACGGGGTCTCCCATTGGGTCAGATGTAGGGTGGTGGTGAGCACTGGGCAACATGGCACTCCCTGCTGGTGCAGCTGAGGGTCCAGTCTTGCAGGATGTGAGGCAGAAGCTCATTACTATCTATAACCGGCTCTGATTGTAAGGCCCCTACTGTTGCCCTCCAGGATGGGCACTTCCCCAAGGGCACAGAGTGTCCTTTGGCCACCTCTCCATCATCCAACATGCCCATGAAGTGGGACTCCATGGAAAAAACACCAGTGCTTGCTCTCCCCACTGAAGTTCAGGTTCCCTCTTGCATCCTGGTGAGTTGAGCATGCGATCAGTTTCTGTGAGGGCCAGCCCACCACACAGCGGCTCCGGACAGATCGCCTGTACAGGACACCAGGGAAGGGCTGCTGCAAACTTCTGCATGAGCCCTAGCTCAGCCAGATCTCCTGAAGCGTGCCCAGGGGTCTCTGGTCTCTTGGCTCAGTTGAACAGAAGGCAAAGAACCTTCTGAGTGCTACCTATTCATTCTTCACTTCCCTTAAGGTGAAGTGGTGGCAGTGTGGTCCTCAGTGATGCTGTGTCCCGATGTGTCTCTGGGGATCTCAGGGGCTGGAGCTCCATGCTTACTCTGCCTGGGATCTTGTTCTCATTCTTCCTTGGGGCTTTTAGCTTGACTTGGAAGCTTGTGAGCTGATGCCTGCCCTCCTTCACTCTCTAGCCGGCACCCAGCTCAGAAGACCAGAGTCTCTCCACCCACAACCCTGGGAAATGACCATAGCTTTCAGTCTTTGTTAACCAATGTCTTTGTTAACTCTTCAACTCTCCTACAACCCCCGTCCCTTGCAATCTGTGTGTGCCCAGGAGGAAGCAGAGGTCAGCGGCACTGACTCTCTGCCCAGGAGGCTTCTCTCGGCGACTTCTGAGGCTTCTGGCCTCTGGGTTGCTTACCACAAAGATGAGCCTCAAATGAGCGCACCTGTTTTGGAAGCAGGTCCAGCCCGGCTTCCTCCCGGCCAGCCTCGCTAGTGCCACAGACCAACAGGACTTGAGGCAAAGCAGGGAGGCCCATAGTCATGGCTTCTAATCACACTAGGCCTTCTGAGCAAAGACCTTCCTGAACCTAAGGGCAGCTACTCCAGCCCAAACTCTGCAGGGATGACCAAGGAGTCAGGAGACCCGAGGCTGCAGGAGTTTCTCCCGGAGGACCTTCCTCTACCTGTTCCTTCTCCCAAGGGACCAGCCTCCTGTAGCGTGACATGGGCAGAGGCGTGTGAGTGCCGTGGCCGGGCAAGCTGTACCAGGCCGGGCAAGCTGTACCGGGCCGGGGGTGGCCCATGCGGAGGGGCTGCATCTGTGCCTGCACCGGGAATTCACTGCGGGGTGTTTATCCCTTCGACCTTCTCCTTGGTTGTATTGTTTGGTTGATGTGGAGGCTGAGAGAGCCAGGGCACGCAAATAGTCCAGGGTGGGCAGAGCAAGGCCCAGCGTGGAGGCTGGGCTGCAGGCGATGGCTTCCCTGACTCGGGGCTCTGGTCCTCGAGCCAGCACAGAGGCCGCTCCCGTGGGATGGCTCTGGTCTGGGCTGTGCTGCTCCTCCGCTCTGCGGTGCCAGGCCCCAGGTCTCAGTGCCCACCCCGCCATCTGTGGCGTCTGATCTTTCTCTTGAAGTGTCTCCAAGGGCGATGTTTGCCAAGGCCACCTCACAAACACCTCCTGGCCACACGGGCATTCTACACGGTGACAAGTCATTCCATTAGTCACACGCACTTCTTTTCTAAGCAAAAAAAAGAGAACATTTTGACAACACGAACCTCCTGTTTGACCTCCGGTGGAATATTTGCATGCAGAGCAGGTGTGCGTGGCATGTCTGGGGCCATTGATGACCTGTGCAAAGCCCCGGGGGTCCTCCCGAGAGGCCTCAGGTTCCTTCTGGGGCAGGAGGAGCCCGGGGTTCTGAGCAGAAGCGTTCTCAGTCTCTTCCTCTACTCCAGTCACAGTGCCTCCATTTCCCACCAAGGGCTCAGATGCCACACTGTTCCCCTGAGTACCATGCCCATCAGCATGCCAGATGCACAGTCTCCCTGTTGCCTTAGAAATGTCCCATGGAGCAGGTGCTCAGGTCCCTGCTGCCTCCTGCAGTCACCCCTGGAGGGTCCCTAGTTCCCCACTCACATCCATGACCACACGACCACCCATAAAGGACAGTACTCACCTACAGAATATGCTGGTGCCCAGGGCAAGTGACATACACTGCCAAAGGCAGTCATCATGATCCTTTGAGATAGAGGCTGTGCTAGAAAAGAGAAAGCTTGTTGAGAAAGAGAGCCTACATTTTCATTATGCACTGGGCTCGCCCATTAGACAGTTGCCCCTGAACTTGATGGTGGATCTGCGTTTCTGTGAACAGCTGTCTTTGCAGAGGAGTTTGTGTAGCCACATTTCCTAACTCCACTCTCTAAGAGGGGAAGGAAGAAGAATGAGGTATTTGCTTTCTAGGGCTGAGTAGGAGTGGATTGGACTCAGGAAGTACAAGGGGCGGTCCCCAAGGAGATCTACCGGCCAGATAATGCATATGGGCAAATGATGCATGCATGCCAGATGTTTACTGAATGCTTGCTACGTTGTGAGCACTGTGCTAAGTTCTGGTATGAAAATGAGTCTGCGAAAGCAAGAAATGTTCACCTGACAGGGAGCAGACTCTGCCTCAGAGCTCCCAGAAGACAGGAGAAGCATCAACAGCGGGCCCCTCATGGCTGGAGTTGAAGGAGAAGAAGAGGAGGCTGTTCAGAACTCCTCAGGGGAGGCCATGGGGAGAGACACAGCAAAGAAACCCCATCCTCAGCTTGCGCAGGGATTGGCGCTGGTTGAATGATGGGCGGTGAGTCACAGAAAGGAGCCAGGGAGCCCGACATTTTCAGATGATCGCAGAGAAGGCTTGCGAATAGGTCTTCAGGGGAGTGTGCTAGGAAAAGGAAACAGTGGGAAATGACCAAGGCCTTCAGTGTGAAGAGGGTGGCTGACAAGCCCAGTGTCTGACAGCATGATACTCTGCACCATGAAAAAGTGGTCTGTCCAGATGAGAGAGGAAATCCAACTCATGGTGTTATTCAAAAACCAATTCTAGCCAGGCGTGGTGGCTCATGCCTGTAATCCTAGCTATGCAGGAGGCTGAAATCTGACGGAAAGAAAAGTCTGAGATTCTTATCTCCAATTAGCCACCAAAAAGCTGGATTGAAGCTGTGTTTCAAGTGGTAAAGAGCTAGCCTGAGTGAAAAGCTCAGGGACAGTGCCCAGAAACTGAGTTCAACCCTCGTATAGACAGACAGACAGACACACACACACACACAATTTTAATATAATACAAAGTGTTTGAGAGATAGGTGTACATAAAAAAATATATATATATATATACCTGGATAATATAGGTATGTTCCAAGGCAGCTTTATGCTCGTACAGACTGACAAAGGAGGAGACATACATTGTTAGCAGTGGTTATATGATGCTAGTATTGTGGCAGGAGGAACAGGGAACTTGACCTGTCTTTCTTGACTGTAGGCATCTCTATTCCTCAAACTAAAAACCAATGTGAAAAAGTAGAGTGAGAACCCAAGGAGAGAGACCGCTTTTCTGGAAGTGAGTTTTGGGGGGACGGAGGGAAGGGAGGGCTTTGGGAAGTATTTTACAGAGGACTTGTGAGCCTCAGCCCCTTTGGATCAGCACCCTAATTATATATGAATTGTTCTCTTCCAGCCCGTCAAGCTTATCTTCTTAGCTATACTGTTCTTTGTCTCCAGGAAACGTCAGGGCCTAATTGCCGGTATCTGTTTCATACTGAAAGAATTAGTGCGTGCTCTGGGCAGAGGGCTGCAGTGGCTAGGACCAATGAGGAAGGCCTCACCAATCTCTGATGGAGGCCAGCATCGTGATTAACGTGCCCTTTGCTTCTCAGCATCTCCTGGAATCCCCCGAGAAGGTTTTGCCTGGTACCCTAATACCAGTGGAATGCACAAGCTAAGGACTTGGGCCACGTCTCCAGATGGAGGAGAGAGCAAGGGGCATCTTGGCCTCTTCCTACTTGGCAATTAGCTGGGAGGGAAGGTGACAGGGACGATCGCAGGCCTTCCACCTCAGGACCTTTGAGTAAACCAGATGTCCAGGCCCAGAGAAGGCCTGGGTACCAGGAGCCACGGGCTTGGAGTGCAATGTGTAGAGATCACTGCGGTTACTCAACAGAGCATGCTTCCTGTGCCTTCAGTGGAGCTTTTGCTTTGACTAACAAACGGAAGGAATGTTTTTCTCTCCCTTCAAAGCAGAAGAGAGAACAAGGTCAGAAATGAGTTACTGAAGGCCCCTCTGTGCTGGGGGAAGGAAAGAGGGATTTCAAAGGACCTGTAACTGTAGGTGACCAGCAAGGCACCCAGGAGAGCTGACAGAGGAGCGTGGCCAGAGTGGAGGAAGGCCAGGGTTTGTTCTGTTTTCAGTGTGTAGACTGTCCCTGCATTCAATAGGTACTTGTTGAATAATAAGTACTTGTTGAGAGATACATAGATGAATGCATAGGTACACAGACTGTGTGTGGGGTGCTGGTCAGCACCTGTCTATATCATTTCCTTATGTCTTGTTTGTGCCTGAACTAGTGTTTGAACTCAGGTCCTAGACGCTGTCACTTAGCACTTTTGCTCAAGGCTGGTACTCTACCACGTGAGTTGTAGGTCCACTTCTAGGTTCTTTATTTTTCCCTAGGAAACTATAATCCTCAGATCTCAGCCTCCTGAGTTGCTAGAATTACAGGTGTGAGCCACCGGCGTCCAGCAGCGTTTCTCCAACGTTAGCCCTTTAAGCCGGCATTATAGGGAGCTGAGGAGCGGGCTGGGCACAGGGAAAGAAGAACTGGCCCAGACGGGGCTGGGACTGGCCGGTGCTTCTCCCTGGTCAACCTGAAAGCCCGGGCAGTGCCTTTGGAGTGTGGGCTCTGTGGAGCTTGTGTCGAGTCCAGGGAAGGCTGCAGCTCCCAGAGCAGTGTTTGGCGTGCAGAAGGAAGGAGTATTGCCAGGTGTAAGGCTTTGTCCCCCTTTCTGGGACAAACTCACTCTGTTGTAAGACTGAGAAAGCACCACACACTCATTTCAGTGTTCGAGGAAACAGATTCCAGGCGCACAAGGAAACTCCGTATAATTCAGGAGCTTCCCTCTCCTCTCCTGTGTCCAGCTCTGGAGGCAGAAGCAAGCTGTAACCCAATCCCCGCGGCTGATTCCAGGGCAGACTTGGAAACGCACGTGCTGAGCTGTGTTCTAAACCATCCTCCTCGCGCTCCACCCCGCAGACGGGACGGCTGTGCCTGGCCGCCACTGGGCGCCTTCACCTCGACTGCGGGAGCCCTTCACGGTTAGTCACATTTGCTTGTAAAACAGAGGTGCAGCGAAGTGCACGGCCCTCCCCAAAGTCGGCGAGCTGGCAGGCTGGATAAGTGATGATGACGCTGTCTCCTTGCAGAAGGTTCCAGGGCTTTAAATCTTGTATGGACCAATGGATGGGGCCCAGTCCCAAGCTCCTGAGAGTCCCCGGCCACATGGACATGTCAGACTCTTGGTCTTTGGTAGTAGATTTCCAACCCAATGGTTGTTTTTATTCTTATAGCCCATTGGTCTTTCTCCAGCTAGTCATGTGATTAGCTCATTTCTGCCTCCCCCCGCCCTGTTAGGGTTAGCATGGGCTCAGGGGGCAGGGAACCAACCTTCCTTCCTTCCTTCCTTCCCTCCCTCCCTCCCTCCCTCCCTTCTTTCTTTCTTTCTTTCTTTCTTTCTTTCTTTCTTTCTTTCTTTCTTTCTTTCTTTCTTTCTTTCTTTCTTTCTTTCTTTCTTTCCTTTTAAAATCTCATCACAGAAACTGAAACAGACCTATAAAGAATGGACTGGAGCTCAGGTGCCTTCTTAGGGGATCTGTGGCTTCAGGCACCATGTGTGCGTATGCACATATGTGAACACGTGTGAGACAGGAAGTGCTACCCCCAGAATCAGCCAGCGGCGGGTTTTGTAGTGGCAGTGGTGGGAAGGACTTACGGCAGGAAGCACTTGTGGCAGGAAACACTTGCTCTGCACACTGATTGTGAGCAGATTGCTCCACCGCCCCATTCCATGACCGTGTGAGTGCTGCTCAGAGAGGCCCGGGGCTGCCGAAGAGCACATGTGGTAAGGAGGGAGCTGCTGTGATGGAGGAAGCAGACCTCCAGGGCCAGGGCCCTACAAGGTGCTCAACATGCCTGGACGGATGAAGGGGTACAGCTAGTGACCGGGTACTGGGCTGGGTGAGCTGCTGATGGCGATGGCTTTAAGGTGAGCTGTGTACCAGAGTCTGGAGATGGAGACTGGGTTTGGACCTGGAGCCTTCCCATAGAGCAGGGACAAAGCTTCTTCTTCCTTGGCTGTATCCATGCACTACTAGTCTAGCCAAGTCCACATCGGCTCCAAGTCTTGGCTTCCATCCCCGAGGGATTCACCACTGAAGGTGGTGGGTGGGAACATGGAGGGGTAGGGGGTGGCTGGCTGGGAGGGGCCCAGGGGTACCTGGGAGGAGGAAGTGGAGTCTCTTCCTGCACCCCATTTTCAGCTCGCCTTTTATAAACCAGAATAGGAGCAATAAAAATGAAAAGTTACGCAGAACAACAAAAGAGGAGCTATCACCGAGGCAGAGGGAATATTGGCAAAGTAAGAATTGAAATCAGGAAAGCTTTCAATAATCCATGCTGATCTGGAATCAGTGCTTGGAAGCCTTTTGTGCCTCCAGCTACAACGCAGGCCAGGAGGAGGGGAGTGAGGCACAGGCGGTGTGCTCATCTTCGGCTCTGTTGTGCATGATTTCCACAGGCCCTGGGCTTCTTGTACACCTGGCCCTCCTCCCCACAGCTCTCTGTGGCTTGCCCGGCCCTCGGGGTTCTTGATCCTTGAATGTAGAACTGCTGTCCCAGTGGAGACTGCTTTGATTCATGGTTGAGATGTTGTTGGAAATGAAGCCCCCTGTGACAGTCTTAGTGGGTGGGGATGAACCCCTGGGGTTTTCGGTTATGGGTGGGATAGTGTCTGATGAGAGGGCTGGAGGGCATTTGCAAGGCCCACCATGTTGACCTGGCCCTTTCTACGCTGTGATGACACACCATTCAAGACATCACCCTGGAAGCAGAAATGGAGTCCCCACCAGACACTGAACCGGTTGGCACCTTCAGCTTGGACTTCCAGCCTTTAGAGCTGTGAGCAATGAACAGAAGCAGTTGGTGGTATTTTGCTGTCACGGCAGGAATGTTCTTACACAGATGCTGTGTCTCCATCATCCTGCCGTCACCTCTGAGAGAAGGATATGGCACCGATCCCTTGACCCTCCCCAGCACCGTTAGCAACGTTGAGCGCAACTCAAGGCTTACAAAGGTCACATGGATGTGGGTGACATTTAGCTTTCTGGATGCAGCTCTGGCTCTGTGGAAAAGGGCACTAGGTCTGGATCACGTAGACATTCCAATGAAGTGAGATGGGGTCACCATAGAGCCACCTCAGTGTCCAGGATGCAGGCCAGGAAGCTGCCCGCCCCTACACATCTCATGAGGAACGCCAGCCCGAGGAGCCTTGTTGTGACTTAATTTTCCTATTGTGTTACCTAATGGCATTTGTGTAACAAAATATGTGAACATAGTCCTTTACAAGTTCCTGCCAGGAAAATGCTGGCTTTAGCCAGGCAGAGTAGTGTACATCACATCTGTAATCCCAGCACTTAGAGGTAGAGAAAAGAGGATCAAGAGTTTGAGATCATCCTGGGAGACCCTGCCTCAAGGCTAGTATATAGCTCAGTAGTAAAGCACTTGCTTTACCTGCACAATGCCCTAGGTTCAATCCCCAGCACCAAACAAAGCTGTCTTACTGAAACACCCGCTGTACCTCCTTTTACTTAGAAGCCTGCTTTGCTTCCTTTTTTTTTTTTTTTTTTTTAAGTTCTTCTAGGGAGCTCATGAGAAGACTTGCTCAAATGAATTTCCATCTTCCCATCTTCGGAAGAACTGGAGGAATTAGCTCTGCCTTTCTTTGGATAGTGTTTGCAGATTCCAACGTTGTCTTTATTTTCTATTGTCACATATGTGTTATGAGAGGCTTGAAGACCTTTACTGCCAATAGGAGCAGTTAATACTTGGGATTTAGGTACAGAATGCTCAGGGCAAGGGGCTCAGCCTGCTCCAGAAGGCTGGCTGGCAGGAGGACATCTGAAAATGGCACCCGTTGAATGGACATGAATGTAAAGGATGGGCATGTGGCGGCCCAAACACCCCTGAGATCTGAGGTCTGGGCCAGGCCAGGGAAGGGCTGGCTCCCTCATGCTGGCCTCACTGGATCCTGGGAGCCTCCCCTGAGGGTAGTGATGAGCCAGGTGTGTGCAAGCAGCTGGGCAGCACGGGCTGGGAATGAGGACTGAGCAGAGGGGGTGCACTTTTGAAGGGGCCCCTGAGTCACATGGCATGCGGTGACCAGGGTGAAGAGAAGGGGCTGGCTCAGCGTGAAGAGTCCCAGGGGCCCCCACCTGTGTGAATTAGTGGGGGTGAGGCTCCAGTGCCGGGGGACGTCCCAGAGGAGACATTTAGTTGTTCTCTGCAGGGTGTAGAGTTTTATACACAAGGTACAGCTTGAGCTCCCAACTCTGAGAGCCAATCAGTCTACTTCCTGTGGCCAGCTTGACGTGGGGAGCCTTCTTAGTAGGTCATTGCTGACACTCGAGGGGTCCCCGGGGCCATAAGGGGGACCCCAGACTCGGAGCACTTCCTTCAAACATCTCTAGTCTTTCAGGAACCCACCCCGTGCCCTGCAGCCAGCTTGCTGTTTATCTGCTCCGGGGAGGTGGAGAGACTGACGACTTGGAGCCTGCTTGGCATGCTTGAGGCATGGATGGAGAGGGTAGGGGGCGGGAGGATTATGTTGGCGCCTGGTTTCTGGGGTTGAGCCCTCCATGACTGAGGCAGTCACGTCTGCTAGAAACCTAATCCTGGGGTGGTGTTTCCCGCCCCCTGTTCCTTTCCCTACAGTTCTCCTGGCAGTTTGGTCTCAGAGAGCTTCTCGGGTTCATCATGTGTTAGCCATGGTGGTGTCTCTGCTTCTGGAGTGCCGTGTTTAGGGATGAGACGGGAACGTGGGCAGGGCCGGGGAAGCTGACTCAGAGCTGGAGATGCACCCCAGAACATCTTTGCAGCCATCAACAATCAACAATTCAGCTCACCATGCTACTGAACTTCCGGGGTACACAGGCCTTGGACTTGGCCTCAGGGAACTCTGAAGCCCATAGGGGAGGCAGCAGCTGGAAGGCAGGCCAGGGCCTAACACACAGGAAGAGGAAGTCCATAACAGACATGCTGGGTGCGGGAGTGAGGCCACAGAGCAGCCCTCCAGAGCTCCCATTCCAGGTGGAGGCTGCCGGCACTGGGTTGCAAAGCTGACCGAGGCCCCGACTGCTGTGCCTGGGGCGGGCAGGGCTGGGGCATGGTGGGAGATAAACGCACATCCCAGGAGGTAAGGAGCAGATTTGCTAGCTGACAGAGAGCGCCAGGGCCACTCACCCGTGAAGCCAGGGCTGTGCGGCCCACAGATTCTCGTGGCTGGTGAAGTGGAGCTTGTGGGACGGCCCATGAAGAGGAGGCGGCTCTTTGCCCATCAGGGAGGAAGGAGGCTGAGGCCTCCTGGGCACCGGCGTCCACTCTGCTGGCAGAGGACACTGTACTGTTTCCTTTGTTTAGTTTTTCTCTCTGACTCCATCCTGTCAACAGCATCCTGGCCATTTGTTAATGAAGGAGAAACTGCTTATAAATGGGGCCAGGCTTTTCCAATGTTGATTTCCCTTAAATAATTTCCAGCTTTTTAATCCAATTCATCAGTCACTCTGGAGTGAGGGTTTAATGAAGCCCAAGAAAGGAGCTGGCAGTCATAATAAAAGCTGGAGGGAGGGCAGAGGCGGCGGCGATGGGAGGGAGCCGGCCGAGGCTGAGTCTCTCCAACAGCCTGAAGAGCCCGTGTCGGGTGTCGGATGGGCAGGAAGGGGTGAGCTTTCGGGGCTTCGAGCCCGGCCTCCCCCCAAGAGCTCTGCCCTCATTTTCCATTCTGCTCCACAGCGTACAGCCTTTCTGGCCTGCGGCACACCGACCGCCGGCTGTGCCAACGCCCCGAGCTCGCCTGCCCCCCCCCCCCCCCGTGGGTGCTGCAGAACAACTTGAGTGTGCGAGAGACGGGGAAGTGGGCCTGGGGGGCCACTTTCTCAGGACCCTGCTAATGTGGCATGGCCTGGGTGCTTACCACTGCGGACTTCTGAGCCACTTAGACAAGGGGCCATCCGTCACTGTCGCCGGACCCCAGGAAGGCACCTTCACAGCAGCTTCCCGTCCCACACAGGGGCCAAGTCCTCAGGGTCTCCTCTCCTGGAATGCCTTCCAGGGGCCGCAGGGGGCCAGCTCCCACGGGGTCCCCTGGGGAATCTGGCCAGCTCCCAAAGGCATGTCCCACTCGGTGGTAGATCTCAGGCACTGCCAGCCCCAGCTGGCCAGGCCTCGAGCCGGCAGCATTTGGGGCTCTGAGAAGCAGAGCTGCTGTCAAGAGCATGAAGACCCGGCCGAACAAGCGTGATGACTGCAGGGGAGTCCCAGTGTCTGGAGCCAGAGTCGGTGCCCGATGAGTCCCCTGGGAACTCAGGGGCCTGGGTGTCCCACAGCTGGACGGATCGGTGAGCGCAGCCCCACAGAGCTCACATGGTCCATTTCCATATTGCAATTCTGCATGAACCTGGGGACGGCGTGGTAGACAGGGAGCTTCCGGTCCATGCACCACATCCACGCCCGCTGTGTCCCCCATAATAAGTACATGTTTATAGAGTGAGTGGAGGCTGGGGGTGGGAGTTAGGAGGCCCAGGAACATGGCTCTGCATCCAGCCCTCAGCAGGATTTTGAGAAAATCATTTAGGGTCCTTGAGCATGGCTTTCTTATATAAAGCATTTTATAAAATAGACAAAAATAGCCAGTCACTGGGGCTCACGCCTAAAATCCTAGCTACTAAGGAGACTGAAATCTGAGGATCGAGATTCAAAGCCAGCCCAGGCAGGAAACTCTGTGAGACTCTTATCTCCAATAAACCACCAGAAAACCAGAAGTGGCGCTGTGGCTCAAGTGGTAGAGTGTTTGTCTTGAGCTAAAGAGCTGAGGGACAGTGCCCAGGCTGAGTTCAAGCTCCATGACCAACACACACACACACACACACACACACACACACACACACACACAAATAGTAGAATCTACACTCTCCACTGACAGGGAGCTCATCCCAGGACTGCAGGGAACCCCAAATGACAGATGTGACTTTTCCCTTAAGTCCACGCTTGTGACCTAGAAAAGGAATCATTGAACTAATTAATCATCATGTGAGAACTGCAATAAGTGACACCCCCCCCCCCCATGGTGCTCAGGAGTGACCTCAAGAGTCAGCCCGTCCCTGCCAGCGTCTCCGTCTGGAGCTTGAGCCCAGGCCACGTGAGGTTGAGATCATCTAGCCAGGAAAGTCCACTGACGCCAGCGGCTCCCACTGCCAAGCCCAGTTTTCCTCATCAGGACGACTGGTCCCTTCTTGTTGCAGGATTCACAAGGACACAAGGGCAGAGGACTCAAGTTCCAGCACAGGGGCAGTGAGTGAGACAATCAGCCTCACCTTTATAATCCACTTCATCAGCCGGCAGGCCAAGAAAGGAGCCGGAAGTCATCATACAAATCAGAAGGAGAGTGGGACAAGGCTATGGAAAGGTCTGAGATGGTCAGACAGCCGGCACAGGCCCTGGCAGGTGGGAGGAGGGTGAACTATCAGGGCTCCTGCTCAGCCCTTCCCCTGCCAGTTGTACCCTCAAAACACTTCTAGAATCTGCCTGTGACCACAGCTTTTGAGCATCACCATCCAACTCATCAAACTCCTGGAATAGAGGTTCTAGCAGCCAGCTCTGCTGAGCGGTGCCCATGTATGTGACAATCCCGCCTCCCCTCCCTGGGTCCAGCCTTCTGGGAGCTCCTTCCTCTGACTTCTTCAGTTCTGACTCCGTGATAGCTCACAGCTTTGGCTGTTTCGTGGACACTTAGAGTGACGGGCTAGCTCCTTAATGACCTTTGGGAGGCAGGAGGCTGTCCACGTGTAGCAAGAGCCTTTCTGTGTATAGCCTCCCCTGCCCTGCCTGACAGTGCAGAGGGGCTCCAGATGTCTCTGCTGCTGCTGCGCACAAGGCCCTTCTCAGTTCTCAACAATCCATCGAGAACCCAGCTGACCCTAGCACAGAGCCCGTGACGCGTCTGCGGGCCAGCTACCTCTCCCCGCTCCACCTGCCTACTAAGGCTTGATACAGCGTCTTTTGCCCTTGCTTGCTTGTGGCTGGCACTCTACCACTTGAGCCACACCTCCACTGCAGGCATTTTTCTAGTTAGTTGGAGGTAAGTCTCTTGCAGTTCTCTGCCCAAGCTGACACTGAACTGTCCTTCTCCCATTTCAGCTTCATGAGTAGTTAGAATTACAAGGCGGAAGCTGTTGGTGCCTGGCTTCCTTCTCGCCACTTTTAAACATATTGTTACGTGGCAAGTATCTCGGTGATTTCACTTTGATTCCACAGCCAACCATGCCAGGCCCTGGTCACGCCTCAAACCCTCGCCGCTTCCATTCGTTGTTCTGGAGGTTTCTCCGTCTACCTTTTCCTTCATGTGTTTTGTTTTTCTGAACAGAAACAAAAAAGTTCTGCTACTTACCATTTGATTTCTTATTGGAGTATCACTAAGAAACTGAAGGCCAGCTTGGCTATTTCCTTTCCTCCCTGTGTTTTACTATTTAGGTTTATCTCCTCTTTGGATGGCTACACAGCATCAAACACATTGAGCTCATGTCCTTCAAGAACAGGGTTTGAAAGTTCCCTTGTAATTTCTCTCAGCAGAGAGATGAATACTTGCTTTCAAAGGCATTGCTCTAATCCTCTTGGAACTCGGGCTATGTGGGAAGGCGCTGGTTCGAATTCTGTAATGAACGGTGCTTGTGTGGGACTGATGAGCATAGGAAAGAGTGATAGTCACGGAGTTGGTTTTGGAAAGGATTGAAACAACATACACTGTCAGCTTAATCATATCTGTAAAAAATTAGTGGATAATGAGCATCTGCTCCGTGCCAGACGCTGCAGTCGCCTCTCGGAATACATTATCTCACTTAATCCTTCCAACCTCGGGGCTGGCTCTTTCATCTGCTGTTTTCCAGGAAGCAGGCTCTGCTGCAGAGCAGAGCACTGACAGCTACACTCCAGACCCCGTCTGTCTGGCATGAGCTGGGCCAGCCTCGCTGTTCAGCTGGAGTTCAGGAGGCCTGATGTGTGCTGCGTGGCCTGAGCACACTGGGTACACTAGCCCTGTGCCGGGTGGTGAAGATGGCAGGCTTTACATAAGAAATGACAACAAGAAGAGGAGGAGTACTGCCTGGGACAAACACCAGGAGTGCCGACGGAGTGAGGGAGACTGGCACAGTTTCTAAGCACGCTGAAGCAGGGACTTGAAGGGCCCAGAGGAGCGGCTCAGTGGGGACTGGGGGTTCACAGGCCCAGCCACGGGCTGAGTGTGAGAGATGGAGAGGTCCATGTGAAAGAAAAGAGAGCAGGTCTGGAAGCAGAGGCCAAGGCAGAACAAGCAAGGCCAAACGCTTGCAGAGCAAGGCCTGGGCGGCGTTAGCAGAGGGAGACCTGCAAGGTAGCTGGGGATGTGACTGCAGGGGCCCGGGGAGGATCTGGCCTCCATCTTCATTTCACTGACCCCCACTCCCCACCCCCCTCACCCTCAGCAGCCTTAGAGTGGTACAGCCCTCCCTTGGCTGCAGGCCAAGGCCCTGGCTTGCAGAGAAAGCCTTTCAGTCCCTCGATTTGATTCCACAGCTTTGGCTGTTTCGTGGACACTTAGAGTGATGGGCTAGCTCCTTAATGACCTTTGGGAGGCAGGAGGCTGTCCACGTGTAGCAAGAGCCTTTCTGTGTATAGCCTCCCCTGCCCTGCCTGACAGTGCAGAGGGGCTCCAGATGTCTCTGCTGCTGCTGCGCACAAGGCCCTTCTCAGTTCTCAACAATCCATCGAGAACCCAGCTGACCCTAGCACAGAGCCCGTGACGCGTCTGCAGGCCAGCTACCTCTCCCCGCTCCACCTGCCTACTAAGGCTTGATACAGGGTCTTTTGCTCTTGCTTGCTCGTGACTGGCACTACCACTTGACCTGTCTAGGTGAATCCTGCCAGGCACTCTCTCCATACGCTCCACTTGGGTCTGTATGCTTTGTTCTTACTGCAGCTGTGGGGCTTGGTAGCAGCCTACAGAGCAGCTACAGAGCTGAAGTGACGTCTCCTGACTGCTACAGAGCAGAAGTGACATCTCCTCACCACAGGAAGTGATGTCTCCTCACCACAGGAAGTGACGTCTCCTCACCACAGGAAGTGATGTCTCCTGACTGCTACAGAGCAGAAGTGATGTCTCACCACAGGAAGTAATGTCTCCTCACCACAGGAAGTGATGTCTCCTCACCACAGGAAGTGATGTCTCCTCACCACAGGAAGTGATGTCTCCTGACTGCTACAGAGCAGAAGTGATGTCTCACCACAGGAAGTAATGTCTCCTCACCACAGGAAGTGATGTCTACTCACCACAAGAAGTGACGTCTCCTCACCGCCACAGAAGTGACATCTCCTGACTGCCATCAGCAGCCCTGGCTGGAGGGCTGGGGGCTTTGGGCTCCCCAAATTTGTGCTCCTTCTTGAAGAGCGAGGCAGAGGCCGGGGCTCTGGGGCTTCGGAGAAGGAGTGAGAAGGTGGCTCAGGAGAAGGCCGCGGACAAGATGGGCAAGCACATGCCAGAGGAGGCGGACAGGGGGGATGCACGAGGCCTGAGAGGAAGAGGGGGTCCGCAGATTCCAGGCAAGCCTCAGTGACTTGACTTTGTGATTAGGTGTGTGGGGGGGGTTCAGAGAAGAGTCCTGTAGGGAAACTGAGTCATGAGGGTGTCAGAATGAAGAGAGGGCAGACAGCAAACTCCACGCACCGACAGGCTTTGTTCGGAGTAAAGCCTGGGAAGGACAACTGGGTCTCCTTCAGCCGCGCTGAGGGGGAAATGGCACCCTCCCTCCCTCACAACTAGGGCTTTTTAAATACTAGGCAGGAAGGGTGAAGTTGTGGGGGCGTGTGGAGGCCAGGTGAGATGGTGGCAGGTGGGTGAGCAATGGTTTTTGACTGAGAAATTTCAAAAGCATCTGTGTTCATCGGGAGCATCAGATCAGATGTAGCCTTGGCCTGGGGTTCTCTTCCAAGACCTCTGGTGCATGTCTTCAGGGGCAAGGAGAAGGAAGATGGTTCAGTCGGGTCAGCAGCAAGGAAAGTACTAAGATATGGCTGTCAGGGGAGAAGGGGAGTGTTTTCAGCTTAAGTCACTTTCCATCATTTTGAAAGGCAGAAGTTACACAGGCAGGCAGGCAGGTCATGGAAACAGGTAGGGTGGGTATGGAGGCCTGACATGACATGGGAAAGATGCCAACTGCAATTCCTAGAGGCTGGACGGATAAGGCAAGGAGGGCTATAACTCGAGGACAAGGCCTTGTGGGCTGGCCAGGGGCCCTGTCTCTCTTCTGTAGGCTCAAGGCCGTCCTGGTTGCTCAGTGAGCATGCAGTGCTTGCACATAGTGTGGGAAGTGGTGGACAAGGGGGCAGACAGGTGGAGCAGTCAGGAGCTCAGGTAAAAGCTCCTACTGGAGAGGCAGGGGAGGGTCTGTCATTAGTGGAGGAAGCTGGGAGAAGAGGAAGGAGTGAGTAAAATTAGGGGGAGACTAGCAGGGCTTGAGGCTCTCGTGTGGAGGCTGGGACAAACTTTGGGTCTGTTGGACTACATGAGCATGACCAATGGAGACAATGTCTCTCGGGGAACAGAGCTGAGTGAGCAGGATTCCAGGTGGGAGGAGGAAGGAGGGAAAGCTTAGGTGGGCAGTGGAAGGAGTTGAGCTTGTCTAGGGCCTACAGGCTGTAGTTATGTGCAGGGGGAATGGGTTAGCCGAGAGGCCCCGAAAATGGTTCTCAGGTCAAGAGCATCAGAGACACTCAGCATCAGAGTTACCAGGAAACACTGATGGCAGAAATTTCGTGTGATCTACAAATACCCAACTGTAACAGCAAGACTTGGGAATGCCTGGTAAACTGTTAGCCTGTCTTTAAAATCTGGACCGTCCACTTAGAAATGTCTCTAAGCCAAAGTCCATAATAACATCTGATCAGCACATGCAGTGGCTGTTCCTGGTTTGGGGAGAGAGCGAAGTCCTCATCCTCAGGGTGATCCGAGTCAGAAGGAGAGCCTTCTTGCTGTCATGGATACAGGAATAACAGCAGTGACCTATCACAGCAGCCCAGATGGGGAGTCAGGCCCCTCCCTGGGATGTCTCCCAATTTCTCAGGCCCATGTCCCCCTCTTCAGGATCAGGATGGAGGGATGGCTTCTAAGCGAGCTCTGCAGCTCCAGGAATTCATCTCCTTTGTTTCTCCGTCATTGTCTTGTTACTTCTGTGATACAAGTGAAGGATTAAAAATTTGGCAGGTTAATTAACTTTCCGTATTTTCTTTTCTCTTCCACTTCTCCCTCTCTGTGATTTAGATGACAAGTATACTATGATTTATCTGCCCTGCCACTGTCGCCGTTTCTATTGCAATTTCCTTGGTCTTGGGCCAGTGATCCGGAGAGCTCCATGTCTCTTCGTAGACTTCTGCAATTTTTCCAGAGGTTGGCTCCCGTGCCTTCTCTCTAAGCAAATGGCTCAACTTACTAGAGGCAGTGAAGCGAAGCCTCTGGGAGCTTGTGACAGCTGACATATTCTGTAGGAGTGACAGAGTGATTTGCATTAAATAAGGATTTATGATCAATCCTCATAAATTAGGGTTTCCTCATGAGCCCAGGTGAGACCATGCCAGTGAGTCTTCCTTAATTAGCACAAGAAGAATCCTTTGCTTAGTACAGGGAAGTCTGTGAGTCTGTGCGTTAGGACTGCAGCTGCTTAGTAGGGAAGTCTGTGAGTCTGTGCGTTAGGACTGCAGCTATCTTTTACCCTGTGGGCATCCAGGGGGTGATGCCAGGGAGCCAGGGTGGGCCATGCTATGGGTGGGAAGTTTGTGTTTTGTGCATGGACAGAATGGATATACTTAAGTGCCCTGGTTCTATCTAGCAGGGTCAAAATCAAAGCTATCTCAGCACCCAGGTCTTGCTTTCCATTAAGGCTCTGTCAGAAATCTAGGTGTCTCGTCGCTGTTTCCACCTCTGTGTCTCTGTCTTGTGTCTGTCGCTCTTATACATACATGTGCATGCATGTGTGCGCACCCCCCCCCCCCACTCTGCAGTTCTGCGCTTAGCTCCTCACTAGCTCTGTATTCTCCTTAGCAATTGAACTTCTCCTCCTGTGTCTTCATTTATAAAATAGGGATAATGTAATAACACCTAGATTGGGTTAAATAGTGCCCTCTGCCCCCGTATGTCTGCATCCCAATCCCCTGTAACTGAATGTGACCTTATGTGGCTGTGGGGCCTTTTCATAGGTAGCTGCCTCAGGTTCTTGAGAAGGGGTACACCTAAATGAGCAAGGAGCCCTAAAGCCAATGGCTGCTCTCCTTCTAAGAAGAGGAGAGGAAAAGAGCTGTACAGAGAAGGCCGTGAGCAGATGGAGGCACAGATTGGAGGTCCTTGTGTACAAGGCAATTCCAAGGCTGTTGGCATCCAACAACTGCTGGCCTCTGACCTGGGCTCACAGCTTCAATCAGATTGCTGCTTCTGGGACTGTGGAAGAACAGCCATTGTTTTTACCCCCTCTTGCTGTGTTTTGTAGCAGCATCCTCCTTGGCTCATCAGGACATGTGAGAATGGAGGAGGTTTGGTCTGTGCTGTCCTTCCTGGCAATGGTTACCACTTATCTTCCCTCACTCTTTCCTAAATAGCCTTCCACCCTCTTCTTGGGGCTGGGAGGTGAGGAGCTGGAAGCAGCTGGGCTGGTTCCTTTTCTGTCATCTTCCTGGGGACTTGCTTTCTCAGTCCTGTGACAAGCCTACACAGCCAGCACATTCTCCAAGCCAGGAAGAAGAATTCTATTTTCAACTCCTATGTTAAAATTTTGTAATAAAAAATAGTCTTAGAAAATGTGCTAGGCCATACCTACCTTTTTGTGGGATGAACCAGAGTGTGCAGACATTTTCAGGGCCTGCACTCTGCCCAGGACCAGTGGCCTAGGCAGCCCAGTGTTTGCTCATTCATATCAGCTGCTTTGTGAGGTGTTGTGGGGTGTGGTGGTGGGGGTTCTGAGGAAGGTTGGAGGTTGTTGTATCACCAGAACAACTTTCCTTGACTCCCTTAATTGCAGCAGGGCCTTGGAGTTCTCATCTTTAGTTGGATAGTCTCAGAGTTTTTTAAAAAACTGTAGCCTTTTAGTCCTCCCCATAGGACTGAGTTCAATCATGTTCTGGGATCTTTAGGAGTTACTGGGGTGGCTAAGGAGCAGCTGGACTGGGAATCAAGTGGCAGGAACCTTCCAGAGCTGCAGTATCCAGGACAAAGGCAGCTAATGCCCCACATAGAGCATGGGATCCCAGATTATCTGCTCCAAGGACATCTTGTTCACCCAGTGCCACTGAGCTAGGAAGCTGGTCCTGGCTGTGAGGGGATCCACTGTGCTGGTGGCACCAAAATAGCCACAGGTTCTATCAGTCATACCAGAGCCCACCAGGTAGGCAGGTGGGAGACCTCTGTTCTGAACAAGTCTTCAGCAGATTTGAAGCTTATAGAAAACCTCACAGATAACAGAAGGATTTATCCAGTAGACCACAAGCAAGGCCACACTAAAGCTACCAGCACAACCGTGTTCATTGAAGCACTGTTTACCATAGCCAACATGTGGAATTAGCCCAGATGCCCCTCATGGACAAATGGATCAAGTAAAAGTGGTATATGTACACAATGGAATTCTACTTATCCACCAGAAAGAACGATATTGTATTATTTGTAAGGAAATGAAAATACTTGGAAAAAATTGTATTAAGCGAAGTAAGCCAGACCCAGAGAAGCATAGGTGGCTGTGACAGCTAGAATGTGCCTATAAATCTGCAAGCAACACTGCATGGGAAGAAAAAATACACGGGGGCATGATAAATTATGCAGGTCTCTAGGCATTCACACACTGTAAGACCCAAGGAGGATATTCTTAGGCGAGGAACACAAAGGCACAATGCCTACATGCGTCTGATCATAGAAAATAATATCAAAATGAACTCCAGGAAATGGACACAAGAGGTATTTTTCTTTGTAGATGTTTTTCTTTTCTTTTCTTTTTGTCTTGCTTATTCATTTATCTATCTTTAGAGTATAAGGGAGGAGCACAGAAATGGAGGGAGATAGGGTGAACAAATGCAGCAGTGGTACTCACTAGACACTATGTTGAAAATGAACTTTACAACTTGTGTGTGGAGACAGTAGGGAAAAACTAGGAGAGAGTGAAGGAAGGCGTGGCATTGTCCAAAAAGAAATGTACTCTTTATCTGACTTATGTAACTCTAACCATTCTCTACATCACCTTTATAATAACAATTTTAGAAAAACATTTTAAAAAAGGAATTTAAGGTTGGCAATGTGTGCCTTAGTGGCAGAATGCTTGCTTAGTATGCAATGAGGTCTTGAGTTTTATGCCTAGCACTGCAAAAAATAAAACTGAGAATAATGGAGGTCCTCTATACAGAAGGACTGATTTCAGTCCAGGTGGTATTGGCCAAATAATGTCCAGAAGAGAAAGAATCTAGACTAGAGCCAAGGCGACATGCGTATGTGTGTTACATATCTATGTCTGTGTGTGTGATTTTTGAGTTGTGGATGACTTGTGACAGGACCGCTCTCCCCACCTGCCCACCCTGACACTCACTTTATGCTCTGGCATGCCTCGCCAGCCCTGTGCTGGTACTCATGTGGTAAAGGCCACCCAACCAGGGCCTCAGGCTAGAGAGGGTGGTGATGTCTGTGCCACTCCCTCTTGGAGCATCAGAACCCACCCTGTCTCTCTGGGTTCAACCTCACCGTCTCCTCTCCTTCCGTCTTGAGACCAGGGAAAAGGGAGAAGGCACGAAGAAGGCTGGAGCAGGGATTGTGGAAGTTGGAGCTGAGGAAGAATGGGAGAATCATTGCTTGCCTGGTTAATGAAGAAAAAGAAAATAGAAATCATATGCTGTAAAATTTACCCTTCCAAAAAGTTCAGTCATTTTCTACATTCACAAAGTTATATAAATATCTCTTGTATCATGCCAAAACATCCTCATCACCTTAAAAAAAGGAGCTTGTTAGCCAGCCTTCTCCCACTCTGGCAACTGCGAATTACAGCGTGCAGGCGTTGAGCTCTGGCTGAGGATAGCAAATGATTTGAAATCTAGTGCATTTTTTGTAAACTGTGAATCACTTAAGAAAGCTAACATCCAGGACTGGCCTCCCACATGAGCACGCTCCAGGCAAACAACATCCCAGGGCTAATATCTGTGGTGCTCTGGGCACCGCCTGGCACACACAAGAATTATGAACGCATGTGGCTAATTGACTCAGTAGCTGCAAGACTGGGAAAGGCAGGATGTCAGCCACTGATCACAGACACACAGAACCAAGATCCCTCTAAGAGGACTGAATGGAAACTCCTCCTGCTCTGTGGAGGCCAAGGACCAGCTTTGACGCATGAGGATGTCCTTAAGGAGGGAGGAATTTTTTATTAAATATTGGGAAATATTCACAGTCTCCCTCCAGAGAGAAGCCATGGACAACGACCAACTTTATGAAAAATGCAGTCCAGCGAAAGTAGAATCCAATGCTTGGGTGCCATAATAATTACAAATGAGTGGCTTCTTTCCATTGACTCTTAATTGTATCTGCTCCCCCCCACCCCCAGCCAACCCCAGGGCCCTCCTGTATCAATGTTTGCCAACTAGAATCAATATTTACCTTGAGGGGCTGGCCTCCCGATGGGAAGGGGCAGAGCAGACAAGGAGGGAGGGGTCACAGTCTGGTGAGAGCCCTCGGTTTCCTCTGCAGGATGCAGGAGTTGCCACAGCAAGGGGAGGTCAGAGAGGGTTTGTCACATGCACTGGAAAACACACATTCTAAGTGGATTGGTGGAATGATTGTTCTGATGGCAAACCTGGGGCATTCTGTAAGAAGAGCTCCATGGCTGCCTTTGTGGGGGACATATTGCATCAGAACACATCTGCTAGGGAGCAGCAGACACAGCTACAGGCTCTGGAGGAACACTGTCCTCCATCCAGAGGGCAGGGCGGCCTGGTGGAGTCAGCGTGTAAGAATGTAAGGTACTGCCTCAGTGGAACTCAGGGCAGATGAGGGAGAAGCCTGAGGCAGCCTTCTAGCAGGGGGAAAACAGGTCACGGGCATGGGGCAGGGGGCAGAAAAGAGCCAGATACCACGTTTGCGACGTGAGTCAGGGGCTGGAGGAGAGGCTGGAGCCTGGGCCAGCCACACCAGACCTTTATTTATACAGCAGCGCTGTCCCGGGGCAGTGGGCAAGGAGTGAGCATGCGCTCCCTGTGCTTATAGAAATGGCAGGATGGAGCTGTAGAACAGCTCAGGCTATGGTGTGGGGAAAGCAGGCCCTGGCAAAGGTGGCCAGGCCCTCATCTCCGTGTGAGGCAATTATAAGTCCTGGTAAGCATGGCCGCCTTCCCCTGGGTGTTCCCATGTACAAAGGAATGGAAGAATCTGGAAAAAATTCCGGGTAAAGTAAGTCAGGCCCAGAGAAATAAAGGTTGCATGGTTTCTCTCCTGTGTGGAAGCAAGAGTTCGTTTACAAATGCAGAGGTAAATGCTGCAGGTGACAGGCAAGTGTACACAAGCGCATTAGCTGAAGTGTGGTAGATTCAAGGGGGGACTCAGCTAGTTTCTTAGAAAGGCTAAATCAAAGGTTATTAAAATAATCACCGGAGAAGGGGTACTTGACAGGGGTGGGATCAAGGAGCGAGGGTAGATGGATAAAGACAACGGGGTGCAATAAAAAAATCCAGAGGGAAGGGGTGACATTAAAACCGAGTGCATATCCTACAGGATTAAGAAGCCTGGGCAGGGGTAGGCGGGAAGGCATGGGCGAGAATGAGGAAGGGTGGCGTTGGTGAAGATACATCTGTTCACAAGCTGCTTTGTTGAATGGCAACTCCTTTGTACCTCTTTTCTTTTCTTTCTTCTTCTTTTTTTTTTGTCAGTCATGGACCTTGAACTCTGGGCCCTCAGCTCTTCAGCTCAAGGCGAGTGCTCTACCACGTGAGCCACAGCGCCACTTCTGGTTTTCTGGTGGTTTATTGGAGATAAGAGTCTCACAGACTTTCCTGCCCAGGCTGGCTTTGAACCAAGATCCTCGGATCTCAGCCTCCTGAGTAGCTAGGATGACAGGTGTGAGCCACTGGTCCCGCTGTGCCACTTTTCTTATTTACACTTCTTTTGATTATTTAAAGATAATAAAACCATTGGAAAAAACCCTCAACAAAAGAACAAGGTGGAGGATGGGAGAGTGGTGATGGCTGTCCCAGGCCTTGTGTGTGTCCCCTGGCAGGGGCTGGGTGGGCTGGACCCCAGCTCCCCTTCCAGCAGCCCAGGCGCCCTGGGAGCTGTTAATGACTGCTTCAGGAGAAGCTGACGAAAGCCATTGTTGTCTGGATGCGTGAGCACAGTATCCGCCGCGGAGCAGCCCGGGGTTGAGGGGAGTCACAGGAGGACATGGGGCTGGCTGGCGGGGGCTCCCCAGGGGTACCGCGTTTATCCAAAAGAGCAATAATGAACAGAGGCTTGCTCTTCATCCTCTGTGCTATTACAAAACAAAGCACCGGGCCAAACCCAGAATGTTGGATATTCTAGAGCACAACGACCCTGTTCAATGTCAGCATCAACAACATCTTCTCTTTTAAAAGAAAAATTAAGAAGTCACCAAGTATAGGGAATGAAGCTTAATTGGCCTTGGACTCTGGGGCCTCTGTGTCCTCAGTGGACTCTGGCAGGAGAGCGTCGGAGGACCGGTAGGATGTGGTCAAGGGACGAAGGCCCCAGCGCCCTGGCTCAGCAGGGCGTGAAGGGCCGGGATGCCGAGTCCACAGATGGTCCTGGCTCGCACATCTGTTGGAAAACCACGAGCCTCTCTCCTGAGGAAGGGCTGGGAAGAAGCTTCCAGAACATCCAGAGAGCCAGGAAAACATCCCCAAAGAGGCTGACTCAGTGCTGGGGTCAGGCACGTGCTCCCGAGTCACAGCAGTGCCCTGTGCCCCTCCACCTCCCAGATGTGGGGTGTCCTGCTCCAGCCCCAGGGGGCGTGTCCTCACGGGCTTCTAACCGCCTCTGGGTGTGTTCCCATCACAGCCGCGCCAGGAAGCCGCCTCAGCTCAGCCTAGCAACCAGCTAATTCCAAAAGAGAATAGACTGGAGTGTTCCAGGCTGCCCTTCTAAAGAATTCCCTGGACTTGGGACCTCATTTCTGTGGCGGTCCCCACTGGAAGATGTCTTCCAATAGCCCAAAGTGGCAACCACCACTGCCCACCACCTCTGACGCAACACTTGCGGCTTCTCTCTGGCTTCTTACTCGGGAGGGCTCTGGTCCAGGGGAGGCCGAAGGCTCCATTGGGAAACACAGATATTTGACTGGGGTTCTGTGACTCAGCGTTCATCCACTCATCGCCGACCAGGCTCCCGCTCCCTTGGTCGCCTGCCTGACCCCAACAGCTCATCCTCCAGCATGGTCCTTTCCTTGGCTTATGCATCCTGATCCACCTGAAGCAGCATCCTTCCTCCCCACACCTGCCTCCTGCATGGCACACGTCACCCGTGTGTGTGTGTGTGTGTGTGTGTGTGTGTGTGCGCGCGCGCGCGCCTGTGGACATGTGAGCAGAGCAGCTACCGTGTGTGTGTGCAGGGGCTGCTGGGTGCCTCTCTGAAAAGTGTCTGTACTGGAATCCCTGGGGTGGGGGGGCTGGCATCCTCCCTGTGGGGATAACTGTCCTCGCAGGGCTCTGCAATGGCCAGTGTCCTCATCAGACTCCTGGAGGGAGTCAGAGGACCGGCCCTGGTGATGGGGAGGGCGGAGACAGGCTGATGGGCAGCAGAGGAGGAGCACCTGGAGTGCTCAGGTGGACGGAGGGGAGGCCGCTCCCTGGTGCTTCTGTGGGAGGCCCAGACCGCAGCCAGCTGCCCAAACTGAGCCTGCTCCTTGTTTTAAGCTACCTGTTTGTGATGCTAACACACACACACATACACACATGAACATGCACACATGAACACATATGAACAGACAGATGAACATGCACATACTCACACACACACATGCACACACATGCACATGCACACCCACCCACATACATGCCGGGCAGAGGACAACTGGGCAGAAGGAACGCTCCTCACTGTAGCACAGCCCCCCCCTTCCACCTCACTCCTTACTCACATCACTTGTGCCCAGGCCCTGGAGCTCTGCTGGCCTCCATGGCCACCCACGCCCTGCCACAGGCTCTGAATGCCCTGCTTCAACTCTGCCCCCCCCCCACAGGCCCTCAGCACGCTGACCCTTTCCACCCATTCCCAAGCCCTGTTCTGTCCCCAGACATCTGTGCTCTGGGCTCCCCGCATCCTCATCTGGCCCCGGTGCAGCCCAGCACCTGGAGAGGCCCAGGGCCCAGCTGCCGCCCAGGGCCCAGGGCCCAGCTGCCGCTCGACGGCCAACCAGCTCCACCCTCATCACGCTCTACGCTGAGATGAAGACTTCTTAGCACCCCGCCTCCCCTGCTGGGTGAGTCCATCTGTGAGCCCCAGCCAGATGACTGGAGCTATCGTGAACTCTGTGAGGATTTTCCGGGTGGTTCTGTCCTCCAGCCCCTGGCTTGGGCGTGCAGAGCTGGTGTGGGGACTGCTTACCAAGGGAGCAAGGGCCCATGAAGTTCTCAGCTTGCGAAGACTGCAAATAATACCTTATTAACACTTCTCAGAGGGGTAGAATTCTGAATTTATCCTGTGTAAAATTTTACAACACCTGTGAATGTGTCTTTATCATAGTTGTACTTCGCAGAGATGTCCAGATAATGTGTTGTGTCACGATCTTACCTCAACCTGTAGAACTAGACAGCCCTGAAATGGTGCCTTCTTTTGACCTAACTTTTGATGAGATAGTTCCATACAAAACAAGTATCATTATTTTAAATTTTTTTAAAAATTACCTTTCAGTAGTTATACAAAATGATTTCAATTCAACGTGTTGGAGTGTGAGTGTGATGTATCTCCGTCAGCGCCACCCCTTCCCTCATTCCCCCGTCTCTCTAACACCCATCCATCCCATCCCATTGTCTGGCTCTCTTGTTACATAGGTGCATGGAATATTATAACTACATCTGCCCGCCTCATTTGGCTGCCCTCCCTCCCCTTGTCCTCTCCATCCCCTCTGACGATTCATGTTTCAGCTTCCTGGTATTTATTTTGTTAAACTCTAAGCTTGTTAGTTGTTCAGAGGAGTTACCCCATTGCAATCTTCCCCTGCTAAATATACTTTAGTTGGTGTGTGTGTGTGTGTGTGTGTGTGTGTGTGTGTGTGTGTGTGTGTGTGTGTGTGTGTGTGTGTCCCTGTACATGGAAGTAGAAAGAGCTAAGTAACACATGACTCCAAGAGTGGTGGGTAATCCTTCAACCTCTTTTTTTTTTTTTTTTAAATTTCTGTCTACTCATCATGATCGCTCGCAGAGAGGAAGACTCTGGAGTTTCCACTTTCTCTGCTTCTTTGTGATGTTGTAAGAAGTCCTGTTTTTGACGGAATAAATCAGCACTAGCCTCTCCGTGCCCCTGCGGTCCACGGAGCAATGTGGATTCTTTTCATTCCAGCTAGAAATTCATCTTCTGATGTTTTGCACGCGCTGGGTGTGCTCCCCACAGCTCCCTCCCCATCCATCACGGTGGAGCGCCCCAGCAGCCGTTCTGATGAAGGCCAGATGGGATACCTGTTGGACATACCAACTTTGCCAAATTATAGCCTGAGAGAAAATGACGGAAAGAAGACTGGCGACGTCCAGCCCTAATTATAGAGTGGGCCGTCTTGCCGTCTGATGTTGACTTCATGCGAAGTATATTTGGAGACTCGGCAGAATTTTAAAAAAGAAAAGTTTGTATTTCTGTGTCAGATATAGAAGCCTTGGGCTTCACCATCTAAGCTGACAGGGAGATGGTACGGGACACCCAAAATAATTTTACTTAGAAATAAAGTCTTTGTAGTCATGATGTCATTTAATTACTAACTAAAGCAATTATATCCTCATCATGTAATGTTCTAAAAATGTTGTTATGAGAACCCTGAAGCGAACAGAGTTTGCTGGGTTACTCGGGGCTGACAGCAGGGCTCTGAGATCGACAGCCAAACCTGGCCCTGGAGGCAAATCAGCCTCAACTCCCAGCAGATCCCGGGAGGCCCCGGCCCTTGTTGTCGATAGAGACAGGCTGTCAGACATTCAGAGAAACACACGCCACCTCTGCCCACTCTGTGACTCACCCTTGCTTTGCGCCCAGAACATTTTGCTGTTATTCACATTTGAATGTTTGAATGTTCCTTCTAGCCTTCAGGAAACCCAACCAGATCTGTTTGTGGTGGGTAATGGGTCTTCATGTTGGCCTCCTGGCTTGCATCGACATGGTCTCTTTCTTGCTTTGAGTTTTCACTCAAATACTTGGGGACTCCAGGGCCAGCAAGGTGAGTGAAACAGAACAAGTGAGAGAGACAGACAGACAGAGAGACAGAGAGACAGAGACAGATAGACAGAGAGAGCTGGGGCCAGACAAAGCTGGTGGGAAAGATCTAGAAGAGGGAGCAGGATGGAGGAGTCTCCCCAATACCTCCAGTTCTAATGCACCCTCCCTGCAACTCCCACATCAGAATTACAAATAAGCCAGCATCCTCCTCCTGCAGAGGGCTGAGCTGCCTCTCTAGTGAACCCTGGCCTGGCTGAACTATGGCAGAAACCTAAAATCATGCATGGTTTTATTACCAATCCTTTGAAAGGTTTTATATGTATTCATAATGGCAGATAAGGTGAGTAAAGTAACCCCTTGTCCATAATTTTTCTGAGGTATCTGTTCTCCAAATATTGTTTTACCCAGAGGGCGCTGCCTTGAAGTAGTTGAAGTAACTTTGGAAAGGGCCAGGCTGTCAAATTGGAGCATAATGCATGAATTGTGGTTTAATGCTATAAACACAACTCACTCAATTGCAATGCTTTGCTTACTGTCTGCATTTCTTGAATAGTTTTTCCCAGTGTGGTCCAGCATGTCTTGTAGGATCATCCAGAGAGCTGCAGACATTGGCCAGCTCCACACCTACTCACTGAGAAACTCTTAGGGAACAACATGGATTTAATAGTCTCTACTGAGACATTGGGCCAAAGTCAAGGGTTGTAAAAAACTTTCCATGAAGGACTAGGTAGTAAATATTTTAGCCTTCAGCTGGGCATGGTGGTACATGCCTGTAGTTGGAGCTACTTGGGAGGTGAAGGCAGGGAGATTGCAAGTTCGAGGCCAACCTGAGCAATGACAGCAAAACCTTATCTCCAAAACAAATGCAGGGGTATATCTCAAGGTGTAGAGTGCTATTTTAGCCTGTGTCCGGCCCTGGGTTTAATCCCAGCATGGAAAATACTTTAGGGCTGTGTCCCAGCTATTTAACCCTGATGTAGACGCACACCCATGACTGTGTCTGAATAAAACTTTATGTAGAGAACAGGTGGTGGCTAGAACCGCACAGCTGTAGTTTGCTTGTTCCTGTCCTAGGTGGTGAGTTCGAGAGAGGAGTGAAAGGTGACAGGATTTTGTTACTGCTCAACATCCAGGAAGATTTGTATCATGGAACAATCCCTTGGTATGCTGACGGTGCAAATACAGATACGCTTACAGCGAGCACACGTATTTGGTCTGGAACCAAGATAATATGCGACTTAATTAACAAGTTATTGAATGATTTACACATATTCAGGGCAGGTGATAAGGTGAGTAAATGATCCCTGCCGGCATTTCCTGGAGCCTCTGGACCCCAAATACTGCGCTACACAGAGGGTGAGGGCTTCAAGAGTTGGAGCAATTGTCCAGAGAGCCGCGTCCGCAGGGGTCGTTGTTGGGTTTGTACACATTTCACCACTGTTGTGTGCCGTTCTTTACATTTTGGCAGATGTGGAGAGTCACGTAGCTAACTACCACCGCAGACACGCCTGAGCATTAAGCAAAGAGAGGCATGGAGTATGAACTGTGGAGTTTGGCATATGTCACTTAGTGGACTCAGGTGCCATTCATCTGCATGGTCCACGTAGGAACAGTTTGTGTCCTAGTTGCTTAGTAGCATTTCTCTGTAGCTGCACCGCAGTGCATTTATCCTATTGTTCGTTTGAGGAGTTTGATGCACCACCTCCTGATTTAGGTGATTACAAAGCAGTTATAAGCAATCAGGTACTCACGGGTGGCACACTTCCATGGCTCTGGGATGAGCCCTCTCAGGAGTGGACGTGTTTTAAATGTTTTAAATGGAGCTTCAATTTTATCAGTCACAAGCACACTTCCTGCCAAGCTGGCCCATTGTGTGTCCCTCAAAGCAGGATATGAGGGTTTGAGGTCTTTTGTCTTTACACTAACACTTGATATCATCAGGTAAAAAATTATTCTAGTCAATGTATTATGATTTCTCATTGTGGCTTTCATTTCCGCCTTCTTTACAGGAAGTGATATGGAATACCTTCTCATGAGCTTGTTTTCCACCTGTGTGTCTTTGATGAAGTGTCTGTTCAAATTTGTTTTTTTTAAAATTCAATTTTGAATTTATTTATCTATTCCTTATGTGTGTGTGTGTCTGTGTGTCTGTGTATCTGTGTGTGTGTGTGTGTGTGTGTGTGCCAGTACTGGGTTTGGAGTTTTGAACTCAGGGCCTTGTATTCTGGTTTAGTGAGTCTCTGCTCATGGCTAGCGTTCTATCCCTTGAGCTACATCTCCAATTCCGTTTTTATTTCTTTCCTCTTTTCTGATTAATTGGAGGTGAAGAGTCTCATAGATCTGTCTGCCCGGGCTGGCTTCTCCGTATCTAGTCTTTGAGTGTGAGGTCACAGACTGTTCCCCAGTTATAGGGCTTTTTTCACTGATCTTTCAGTGTAGTCTTCTATATATAGGTCTTGCATATCTTCTGTGAGATGTATTCTTAATTTGGGGGGGAAGATGGAAAGGATGTTATTATAAATGGTTTGTTTTTTAATTTCAAGTTTTGATAGTTGATTGTTGATGGGCTGGAAATCATTAATCTTGTATCCTGAGGCCTTTGTCTTGTGTAACTTGTATGTCTTTTACTCATTCCTCTTGAATTATTGCTCTGGTTAGGACTTCGAGTATGATGTTGAAGTGAAGAGAGCAACTATGTTTGTCTGCATCTTGATCTTAGAGGTAAAGCACTTAGTATCTGCTATCAAGTTCACGTTAATGGCATGTATGTTTTGTACATTCCTTATGAGGTTAGCGAAATTTCTAGGGATTGAACTTTGTCAAGTACTTTTCTGGATTTTTTGTTTGCTAAGGTTGTGTTCATGTGGACTACTTATCTAGCCTGTTAGTATGATCAATTACATTTTGTTTATATACTTGACTTATGAATACTGAGCCAATCTTGGGTTCCAAATGGACACTGTTTTTGACGTGCTTTTCCTTTTTTGATGTAGTTTGTTAAGGTGTTAAGAGTTTTGATTCTGAGACTTTTGCATGTACTTTTTCTTATGTCTTCATGTGGTTTTAGCTTCATAAAACAGGAAATATTTTATTCATTTTTTCTATTTGGTTGAAGAGTTTTAGAGAACTGAGCTTACTTTCAAGTGTTTGATAAAAATCAGCAGGGAAGCCATTCACTTTCTTTACTGGAAGGTTATTGATTATAGATTTGTTTTCTTTAATAGATGTAGGACATCAACTTTCCTAACTTTTGGCAGTTTATGCTTTTCAAGGAGTTGGTCTGTTTTATTTTTGGATTAATTTTTATCATTTCCTTTGCCTGATTGCTCTAGGTTTAATTTTCTTCTCTTTCTTTAGCTTTATAAGGTAGAAACTTAAATGTCTGGTTTCAGATATACTTCTTTTCCAAAAATATTCATGAAATACTATGAATTTTCCTCTGAGCACAGCTTTTGCCGCATTTAGTTGACAATTTTACTAGTGTTATTTCCATTTTTGTTTATCTCAAACTAGTTTTAAGCGAGAGTTGTTTCACTCATAGGTTGTTAGAAGTAGATCGCATAATTTACAAATTCTTGAAAAATTTCAAGCTACATTTATGTTACTAGGTTTATCTTTCTCTTCATTTTTGTTGTGGTCTGAGAAAATACTTTCCATGATTTGTATTTTTAAATAACCTGTTAATGTGTACTTTATGCCCCATAATCTAGTCTGCTTGGTGAATATTCCATGTACACTTGAATAGAAAGATATGCGGCTAACATGATTGACAGTGTTAGGTCACCTTTATCCTTATTTTTTTCCCTGTCTACTTTGTCTTGTGTCATTAAGTTTGCCCTCGCTGATTTCTCTGTGTTGAATGCAAGTCTCATCACACACTCATGGTTGGTTGTAGTTCCCTTTATGTTCAGTTTGACTTTTATTGGTTATCACCATTTTTCACTTACTTGATGCTCCTCTATGTTTGGTGGCCCATACCTCCTTTTGCAGATCCAATTTTCACAGATCTTCCATGATTTTACCACTGAGAGATAAGGAGACAACAAAATGGGGCACTTGGTCACCCAAGAATGAACTGAACAACAGATGCACATTGACCAATCACTGGCAGACTTTGAAAGAAGTGGTGCATTTGGTGGTGGATCCCGGTGCAGATCTGTTCCTTGGGCAGTGATTTGTGGATGGGAACTGGCTGTGAGGTCTGTACTTTTTGTGATTGGTCACGGTTAATATACAATGTGTGAACTGTGTTGTTAGGGAAGTTGGTGTTGGTTAACCAAATTATTATTGTCTCCTCTCTCCACTTGGAGCCTTCTATTTTTGTGTCTTCTCATTGAAAGCCTGTCTCACAGCTGAAAGCTACTCTTGTTCTATAACTGCAGGCCTAGTAGCATGGCAATTGAGTGTGAGGTAGCCCTTTGAGGTGTTGGGGATTTGAGGTTTTTCTCCAAAGGACTAGAGGAAGTCATGAAGGGTTTTGGTGGAATAAGAATGTAAACAGAACTCAACAGCTGACACATGGGGAAGGGTGGGGGGAGGAGGACTAAGCCCCCCGGTGGTGGTGCATGCCAGCACTGATGGACGGTGGTGGGGGTAGCCCAGAGTCTGGCAGCTGGCAGGCTGGTTAGGGAGGTTAGGGAGGAGAGAATGGTGAGTGGCATGGGGGGGTGTTTGGGGAGGGGAAGGGGATCCTGTGTGCCCTACTTTAGGCCAACATATGCAGCTGTCCTGTGGGAGGTCTCAGGGGAGGGAGGACCCGCGCAGACAGAAAGGGGCGCGTGGAGATCTGCAGGAGAGCAGGGGCAGGCGTGCAGGCGCAGGGTGGGATTGCTCTGGGTAGCAGTTGTGCACTGGGTGGGAGGGAGGAGATTCCTTTCTTCCACTGTGACCCAGAAGGACAGCCACTTAGGGGCCGTGGGGGTCGGATGGAGGCACACTTGCCACATTTCTGCTGCGGCTTGGCAGAAGAAGAGAAAGGGCCACCAGCTGGACATTGCCTCCCCCAGAAGACCCTCCCTGAAAACCCCAAGAGCCTTCTGTCGCCATGAGTCCTGAGTAGCATTCAAACTGGTCGTGCCAGATTCCCCTAGGCAAGGCTCAGGCTGCGCTTTGTCTAGTGGAAGTACGAGTCTGCAGGAGAGACGAGAGGAGGGGGCCCCAGGCAGGCGCGGCCTTGCCCGCTGACTGGCCGGGCCTGCAGCCCTCTGGGAGGGGGGCCCACGGGAGAGGCAGAGGGTGCTCCAACCCCAGCCCCACGCCTGTGCCGCCACACGGCGCACATCCAGCCGCATCTTGGATAAGCATCTGTTTCTATAAGATCCTGTCTTCAGTTTCACAGAGAGAGCTTTTCTAACCTAATTATACGTGTCAACTCCGTGGCTGTAATCACTGCTCTCCGATTCACCTCCCCAAACAGTCACATTCAGATGGTTTTATGAGCTGTCTTGGGAGTCTTTGGCTTACACGAGACAAGGCTGATTAGCGGCTGATGTGCCGGACCTGTGCAGCCCGCTGACCTGTGTGATGTGCACATCGCTGGTGACGGAGTCTTGGCACCACCTTGCCGTTTTGGCCTTCCAGTTCCTTTGTCCATTGAGCTCTGGGTAATTGCAAATTACACAGTGACCCGAACTCTTCCAAGTTATGCGTACTTGGTGAGTTTCTTGGTGAGGGAGTCTAGCAATTAGCCCCGAAGTCATTCTCCTCCTCCATCCTGCCCCTCACCCACGGCCCTGAGCCTGGGGTTAAGTGGGCAGCTTGAAAGTTAATGCAGTTCAGTTTGGCCATCGAGAAAAAATCATACACATTGTCTCCTGGAGATCCAGATCCCTGGACATGCTTGCCTTCTTTTTCATTTTCTTTGCAGCTGTTTCTCATCTGGAATAAGTATAAGGTACCACACAGAGTGAGAAAGGAGCCTCGAATTTGCTTGGCTGCTTTGTGTATTAAATTATTCGATGGGTTATTAAAGACTATTTTCTAGACAAGAGGATTGTCAAAGTTTTATGTCTATAAGCCGCTTCTCTTCTTGATGGTTAGTGTGTGGCTTCCAGTTTTCCCCATTTTCCTCTTTGCTCTGGGGAATTCTAATGTTGCATCCATTGGGAAGTGTGGTCATAACATACTTCATCCTGGGTCATTTCAGGGAATGTGGGCTGCTGCTGCTTCAAGTCAAGCTACTTTATTTTTACCTTTCTGTCGCCAAAGACAAATCTAGAACTATGAAATCATTTCCCAAAGGGAGTGAAGTGGAAGTCATTGTTTTTTTTGAAACATTATCAATATTAGCCATAATAAGACAAGTGAATGGGTCAAAGCAATCCTGATATGTAATAGTGATTAGCTTCATTTTTATGAGGCAAGCCATTCTCTCGTTGAGGAAAGTTGCAGAAAAAAAGTTACCTCTCCCTCTTCCTGGAGGGGTGTGTGATGTTGGCACGGTGTGTAGTCCTCTGGGCTTGCAGTGGGTGCAGTAAAGTCCCGGCCCTATTCTCTAGCCACACCTCTTCTTCTTCTTCTTTTAAAAGCAAACTCACATTTACTCCCCTCCCCTCCCCTCCCCACTCTTTGTCTTTTGCCGAGCCAGCCTGTCTGGTTCTCATGCCAAAAATGTTTTTAGCTTGTGGGCATATACGAGACAGGAGTAAATAAGTTCTGACGGCGCTGGGCTGGATTGCAGAGGAGAGAGCCCCAGGCCCAGGGTGTGCCAGAAGGGCTCCGTGCGCACTGCCGACCGCTCTCTGTTAGTTCTCAGATGGGAAAGCTGGCCAAAGGCCTGAAATTGGCCATGGAGGCAGACTTGACACCAGGGAAATAGGCAAGTTCCACACATCAGGTTCCACTCCCAGCCACCCACGGGACAGTTAAATGTGAGCTAACACATTCTGCCACCTGGTAGGGTTCAGTGCAATCTAGATACTTACCAGTGGGGGCAAAGGGGTTTTTTCTTCTTTTTTTGTGTGACAATGAGTTTGATCTCAAGGCCTCATGCTTGCAAGGCAAGATCTCTCTCCCATGAGCCATGCCCACAAACTCTTACTGATTTTTTTTTTTTTAAGGTAACAGGAATTTTTTTTTTTTGGGTCCGGTCATGGGGCCTGAACTCTGGGCCTGGGCGCTGTCCCTCAGCTCTTCAGCTCAAGGCTAGTGCTCTACCACTTGAGCCACAGCACCACTTCCGGCTTTTTTCTTTTTGCTTATGTGGTACTGAGGAATCGAACCCAGGGCCTCAGGCATGCAAGGCAAGCGCTCTACCACTGAGCCAACTTCCCAGCCAGTAACAGGAAATTTTATTGGAAAAAAATATGGCAGAGAAAGAGCACACGTGGCATGGACATGCTCAGGAAGACAGCGCTTCCGCCCGGGTCCGCCATCTTGCGCTGTCTTTGGTTCCAGAGCTTGGCCTTGGGTTAAACAGGGAGAAGTGGAGTCTTGGAAGATGCCTTTTGGCTTGGCGGGACTTCCTTCTGTTTTCTGTAAGGCCCTGACGCCAACGATTTCGTATTCCACCCTATTTTCCTCATGCCTTTGTCCTTCGGACTTCTCTATCCTTCTGTAACCTCCTGCCCCTACTTCCTTGTCAGACAGGTTTTGGCTTATCAGCTTATCAGCTTACCCTGCTATGATACAGGCTGAAATTCCATGACTATCTGCTTTTCTATGAACCCCTACCATCTTCCCCTCTCTAATGCTGTAACCTTAACCACTGCTAGAGACAGAAGGCAATGGCCGATCTTGTTACTTCCTGCTGGCTCCAGGTCGCTGATGAAAGCAGCCAGGCTAGGATCCTGAAGTCAGGGGCAGAAGTCAGGGGCAGGCTCATGCATAGCTCCATCTCCACGACCTGAGAAATAAGGAGGGAAAGAAAGGCAGGACTACATGTGCCTGTCTAGCTGGAGGCCAGGTATAGGCATTAGGTAGTCATGTTTATGAACTGTTGTCCTGAGCGTGTCAGCTTTTACGAGTTCCTTTTGAAAGCGCAAGCATGAGTGACTCTGTTTGGAAGCTGACACCATCCCTTCTTATCTGAGCAGTTCTACGTGTTTCTGTATGGTCCCTCATTACTAGAATATGCTTGGCCCTGGCTGGTCTGTCCTCACTGCTGGGATGAAATGTCCCAGTCCTTCTCTTCCCACATTGGAGGGCGGTGACTAACACGAGTCTGGACCTGTGAGACCCTTTCTGGCCAAATTTAAACAACAGGTAAATAGAAATAGCTCTAGCAAGGCTTACCAAGAATCCGGTAAGTTTCTAAAGGTAACTAAGTTTGACACATATGTGCTGGTGACAGCCATCTTCTCTTCTAGAGCAGGACCAAATATGCAATGACATGAGACTTTAGAGTAGGCATGATAAAAAGAAAAATGAAACTGTTAGCAGTTGATTAACGTGGCTATCTGATGGACCTGACATGAAAAAAGGCATAAAAGAACTTTGACTTATTAAGATGCTGTTTCCTAACTAGTCAAGGGTGTGACAAGATCAATAGTACATACACGGTTATTTTGATGCGTAATATTTTCTTGAATCCAGCTTTTGATAGGGTCTCATGGCTTTGCCTGAGATGTCCCCAAACCACAATCCTTCTAACTCTGTCTCTTAGTAGCTCAGATACCAAGCATGGTCCTAAAATGGGCCGTGTGAAGAAATGCTTTGGAATACAGAGTTAGGAAAGGCAGATGAGAGGCTATGGATCCTGGTGGCATTCTTTTTGTCTTTGCATCTGGAATTCTCTCTCTCCTAGTCTGCTTCTGTTGAATTCTGGGACAGAAGGAACATTTCTGCTCTGAGAACCTTCTGGGCTCTCTAGTGTACCCAGAATTTGGAACAGATTGATGCTCTTTCCTGGAGTAGCTGGACATCTGGAGGAATTTCAGATATGAGTTTTGGCTGGAGCCCAAGTCCAGTGCCCCAAATCCCATGAAGTCAGGTGAGAGCTGGGTAGCAAATCTGTGAAATGAAAACAGAAGGACCTTGTTTCAAAGTTTTATTTCTGTGCTGGCCCTGGGGTCTGAACTCAGGGTCTGGGCACTGTCCCTGAGCTTCTTTTGCTCAAAGTTGGCACTCTACCTCTTGAGTCACAGCTCCACTTCTGGCTTTTTGGTAGTTTATTGGAGAAGAGGCTTCTCAGGCTGGCCTCAGCTCTCAGGTGTGAGCCACCAGAACCCAGCATATTTTACTTAAAAAATATGTTTTATCATTAAGTAGTTGTATGAAGAGGTTTAATTCCATATGTCAGGTTGTGAGTACAGTGCATCTTGATCAGTATTACCCCATTCCATCATCCTCCCTTACTTTCTTCCTCCCATCCCTACCCTCAAGTCAGAGTTCAGTTCTTGCCCAGTGTAAGATGGATATAAATGACTACATTCGCTCACCCTCCCTCCTTTTGTGTGTCCCTCCCTCCCCCTTGCCCTCCTGGTGTTCATTTTGATAAACAGTACATTATTTGTCCAGAGGACTTCCACCCTCAGACTCCTCCCCTAGGTGTACCACCCTTTGCATGTATATATATTAAACCCTGTCTATGCTGTCATGTGTGCTTGCATTTTGGATCTAAAAGCTCTCATTTTAGTCCTAACCATTGACCTCCCAAACCAAGGAAAAACCAGGCACAGCGGGTATTTGGAGAGGCCTCCCTCAGACAGTGACAAGGTGAATTGGCTCCTGGGGTTTATCCCCACGCTGGGCTCCGGGAATGAGATGTCAGGGCCACGTGGCATGAGTGGCATAGCTTTTCCTCCCATGGGTTTCCGAGCCCATTGCAAACCTGAGCCCAGTGCTCCAAAGTCTCAGGTCAGACTCTCCCTCCCATCCCTGGCTAGCCCCAGGATGAGCAGTCCCAAGGCTGACTCTCAGCGGTTTGTTTTAAACCTCACTCTATTTCAGCCAGCCAGCCACGGACTTGAAGGAGTCTAAACACCAGCGATCAGATTTCATTGAAACATTTGGCTCTTTCATTTTGCCCCTTTGCTCAACAGCTGCAATTATTGGAAATGTCACATGCAGGTGGAAAGAACATTTTGTGAAGCTCACTTATTAGCCATCTGCTATGAAAGCTCTTGGCAAGAATGGGATCTGTGAGGAATTGACTTCAGAGTGCGACCCCGCCCCTCCCGGCCTGCCCAGCCCCTCCATCTCCAGGGAGAGGCTGAGCCACTGTGCCTCTGCCACCCTCATCTCCTTCAGACGTGAACACCAAATCTGTACTAGTTCATTGATTAACGTATATTTTTGGTGTCACTGCCGTTTGAACTCAGGGCCTTACATCTGCTAGGCAAGTGCTCTGCCATGTGAACCACTCCTTCCTAACCTTTTCTTTCATCTGATACTTTTGTCTGGGACCAGCTTTGGACCGTGGCCCTCCTATTTCTGCCTCCTGACTAGCTGGGATTATAAGTGTGCACTACCACATTGGGGCATTCCCCCCTCCCAATTATTAGTTTAAAAGTAGTTCTAGTGGTTTCACAATTTGGATTTGGAGGGTGACTTGGAAGAAGCTGGGATATTTGTGGAACCATTAAATTCCAGTTTGAGGAGTTTCTGATCAAATGTTCTCTCCCTGTGGTCCTTAGCCAGGGGCGACCTGGCTTCCCAAGAGCTGGTTGGAAGTGTCTGGAAACATTTTTGTCCCTGCTGGAAGTAGGGTGCTGTTAACCTCGTGTAGGTAGATGTCAGGATTCACCGAACATTCCACGATGCAAAACGATGAGCTCACTGACGTGGGGTAAGGGTTGCCGGAAGCTGGGGAAGACGGGGAGAACCAGGAGTCACTGGTTAGCAGGCACAGGCTTCAGCTAGGCAGGAGGGAAGAAGTCATATGTTTGGCTGAGCCTGCCTATAATATTAATACATAAAATGGAGATTTATTGTGCAGGGTGGTGACTTTAATCAATAATAATGCCTGAATCAAAATAACTGAGAAGACATTTCAAATATCTCACTACTCAAAATGGCAATACATGCATGGATATCTTAACTAGCTCTATTTAATCATTATACATATATAACAAGGCGCCATTTTATGCCCATGAATACATAAAGTCACAATTGAGTCATTAGGAATAGGACTAATAATCACATAACATAAACACACCATCTCTCACCAGCAACTTTTGTATAAATCGTATGCTGAAATGGTAGTATTTTGGACCTCGTGAGTTAAATAAAATAGACTTCGTCTCCAGCATGCTGCTGAACCCCGTTCTTGGTATTTTGGTGGGGGGTGGAATTCCCGGCTTGCTAGCTGGACCTGCAGGCCTGAGAGCCTGGCCACCCTGGCTGTACCCGGCCAATAGACAGGGTCCTGCTAGCCGGAAAGTTGAGCCCTGCCTCGCCTGCGAAGCTCTCCCAAGGCAGCAAGGGAAAAAGGGAGGCTGTGGAGTTCAAGTTTAAGATGCCTTGGGGAGGGCTTACGCAGTATCACTTGCTAGCCCAGAAAAACCACCAGGCCATCCTGCGTTGGGGGCAAAGAAGGGGCCAGCGCATCTCCTGGGGACTTGTTGTCAGCTGCCCAAACCGCAGCAGCTCTAATCACCGAGCCACGTGGCTGACATTTAGCCAGGCTGCATGGACCCAGCTCTCACCCTGGACGGCGACAAGACTTCTCTCCCCGCCTCCTCCTCTGCTTGCTTCTCGGGAAACACCCTGGTTGGGCAGATGCTGCCTAAGTGGGCTGGGACCCCTGTCTGCACAGCACAGCACAGCTCGGTGTGAGCAGAATGCCGGAGGCCGGGCTCCGCTGGTGTTTCCCACGGAGCGGGCAGAGCCCTGGAATTTTGGCACAATTGTGGTTGTGGCTGTGGTAATTATGTTTTACACCGGTGATACTTCTTTCATCCGGATGGATTTCTAAGCACCCCACGAGCTTTCGTGAGTAATTATAGCAAGCTAGAACAATATATGTTGCCATCATAAAGCGTAGTTTCTGGGTGAATCAGAGATCTTGACCACACATGGAATTTGCGGTGCTGTACTGATGGCTGCTGGGAGTGCAGAACAGGGCCGGTCCACCCTGGCAAAGTGCTCAGGCCGAACACAGGCCCTGCATGGCCCAAGGAGCAAGCGAAGATTGCCACGTGCCTTAGGGTGGAGAAGAGACTGGGGGACCTTCCCTGGGTCCCTGTACTGTCATGATGTTTTTTAACTGTCTGCAGAGTCCCAACATTTTTGGGGGCTGGTCGTGAACTCAGGTCCTGGGCACTGTCCCTGAGCAGCACTGTTTAGCTTTTTTGAGGCACACTTCTACATTTGGCTTTTTGCTCATTAATTGGGGATAAGAGTCTTGCACACTTTCCTTCCCAGGCTGTCTTCAAATTGCTATCCTCAGCCTCCTGAATAGCTAGGATTACAGGCCTGAGCCACTGGTGCCCAGCTCGCCTCTCCATTTTAAAGAACAGGAGAAACACGCAGGGTAGGCCGAGAGCTGGGAGAGGGTGTGCAGGTGTCACTGGTGTGAGACCGCAGGGGCTTCCTGACCTGGCATGCAGGAGTCTTTCAATTCACACCCTGCGTGAGCAGCAGGCGCTGAGGATGGGGCTTCCAGGAGTCTGACCGGTGTCTGTGTTGGATCTCCATGCAAGGTTTCAGCTGGAGGAAAGCGTCTATGGCTACAGAAAAGAAAGACTGATGTTTGTAAATGTGATGATCAATGTCTGGTGTTCTAGGTGATGATCACGAGGTTATGGGGTGGTTTGAGGTGACATGAGCTAATATCTAGTTATTAATCACACAGAAGTGGGCCCCAGATCTCAGTACTGCCAGTCCTAGGGCCACCAATGACAGAGTCGATCCCAGAGGGAGGGGACTCGGCGGTGGCGTGCACAGGCCTCCAGGGCTGCACTCTGCACAGGAACCTGTCTCTTCCTGCAGGTCCTGACACAGGGAAGGGAGGAGGCACCTTTGGAGGCTCGGGGGGGGGGGGGGTAGATCCAAAACCGGCCAAGGGAGCACAGCCCACAGTTGCACTGTGGGCCTCGCTACATCCTGCCAAAGCTTTAGGTCCCACATGGTCCAGGGTCTTTCTCTGCCTGAGGCTGGCACCCTACTACTTGAGCCACACATGTACTTGGGGCTTTTTGCTGATTAATTGGAGGCAAGAGTCTCTCGCTTGTGCTCCACAGCACTGCAGGAGTCTGCGTACCATTTCTTCCTCCTCTGCCTCCCATTCTTATTCCTGTGCTGCTTTTGAACTCGTGGAGCATTAAGGAAGTGGAATGATGGATCCAAGGCACACACATGAGGTGTGCTGTGTGTGCATGGCTGTCTCCTGGACCTGGGAAGGGCCAGCCCGTTTACCTGGCTGGCCTCCTCACGGGCCGTGAGCTCCGCCAAGGCAGGCCACACCACCTGTCTGTCTTGGTGAATTGTCAGGAAGGGGCTGCAGCCTGTTTGTCCTTGGGGTCACCGGTGTGGCAGAGCCTGTGGTTGTAATCGGAACCAGTGACTGCACTCGTGTAAGAGATATCCTGACCAGAAAGAAGGGTCCTTCAGGCAGGACTTGTGCATGCTGTCCTCACTCTTGGAATGAAACCACCACGATGGGCAGAAGAATAGCTTTGCACCGAGGCCTCAGTCTATCCCCAGAACCTGAGTGTGCTGGGTCACAGAGCACTGAGGAATGGAAGCCCCAGGGGAATGGAGGTCTATGGAGTTCGGGCTGCTAGTAAGCCAGCCTTGCCCTAAGAGGAGCATTCTGGGTTGTCTGGTTGGGCCCAGTATTGTCACAGGAGTCTTTCTTTGTAGAAGAGAGGAGGAAGAATCAGTCAGAAAGAGAGACACAATTCTGGAGCCAGGGCAATGTAGCTGCTTCTTTGCAGATTCAGGGGGACACAAGCCAAGGGGTGTAGGCTGTCTCCAGCACCTGGGAAAGACTGAGTTCATATTCTCCCCAGAGGAGGAGTTCAGTGCTGTCCAGACCTCGAGGTGGCCCAGAGTGACCCAGGCAGGTTCATAAACACACCATCTCAGGCACTCTGTGGCCAATTGTTGCAGCAGCCACAGGACACAGATCTGATGGAAGTGTAGAAGGGTGATGGGTGGAGGGCACTGGGGAGCAGAGGGAAAGCCGCTCCTGCCAGCTGGATGGGGGTTCCCGCCGTGGTGCCTTCTCTTTGAGTGCAGGTCAGTTCTGCTCACTGTCACAGCAGGCTGCGATGGAGTGAGACTGTTAGTGTACTCTAGGGCAGACGGACAGTGGGAAGAGCCGCTGGGCTGGGCACTGTCCTCTGTGTGTCTCAGCTTTCCAGTATACTCTGTACTAACTTCATACATCAATGACCAATGCAGTGAACGGCCGAGGTAAGGTGTCAGCCCAGGCTCCACCTCAAGGCCCACAGCAGTTCTCTGTCAACATCGGGGTGCCCACAAGCTATTTTGGCCTGCTCAGCCTGCACCCTGTAACCCAGGGCCTGTGACCTGGGGCAGGCAGGTGACAGGAAGGAGCCAGCAGGGTAGGAAGATAAAGATGACACGGTCACCGCCCCAGGCTGCGTCTGACTGTCACCCCGCAGGCAGAGGACCTTGGATCTTCTGATCCCTTAGACTTTCTGGGGTACAACATACCAGAATGTTAGTTGTTTTTATTTTTAAACAATCTGAAATACTTTAAAAATGTTTAAAATCAATGTAAAAATACTGACCCTCCAGTCATGTTTTTGAAAGTAGTGGAGACACACACAACCCTTTGGGAGGCTGATTCAGCCAGTCAACACCAACTGGAGCCTCTGAACTGGTTAGGCTGGTTTTGATGAAACTGGATCGCAGCTGGCCTGAGTGGAGCTTGCTGACCACCCCAGCTGCCCTCGGGACACTCCGATCTCACATGGACCGGACTCTGGATGAGAGCAAGGATTTGTAAGAAGTGGCTGCTTACCTCACTCAACCCACCTATTTGTGTGTGTGTGTGTGTGTGTGTGTGTGTGTGTGTGTGTGTCCGGGGGCTTGAACTCTGGGACTGGGCTCTGCCCCTGAGCTTCTTTTTGCTCAAGGCTATTTCCCTACCCCCGAGCCACAGTGCTACTTTTGGCTTTTTTGAGTAGTTGATTGGAGTTAAGAGTCTCACAGACTTTCCTGCCCAGGCTGGCTTTGATCCGCGATCCTCAGATCTCAGCTTCCTGAGTAGCTAGATTAGGATGACAGGCGAGAGGCACAGGTCTGGGCATTCTTTGCAGAAGGTGAAGCATCACTGTTGCAGGTGAAGAACATGGCCACGCATTCTTCTCCTGCAGAAAGGATGCATTTTCTCCAAGGGGAAGTGAGAGTTGAACTCTGGGTGACTGCTGGTCTCAGGGTCCACTGGTGAGGACAGCTTTGCACGCCAGGACTCAGCGCAGGGATTTTCTGCTCTGAGTCAGCCAGGCAGGTGCATGGTGTTCCAGTCTCTGCTCTCAAGGGCTGCTGTGTTACCATCCAGCTAGACAGCACTGGAAGGGGGCAGGGACACAAAGCCTCACTTCCTCATCTGCCAGGAGAGGTTGGGGAAGGGAACTGTGGGAGAGGGGAAGGGAGGTCCAGCTACTGGGGAGACCTTCCCTGAGGCACAGGCAGTGGTTTATCTCTGGAGACCATGACAGTCTTGGAGAGAAGGCAGGATGAAGAGCCACAGGGAGACGCTACCTTTCCACAGCCTAGGTATGGGTCTGGGGCCCCATGTCTCTTCCAGCCTGGGTGAAGGCAGTGCCCCCCATGCCTTGACTTTGACCCTCAGGTCTCCAGCACTTGGGGGAATCCATTTCTGTTTCCATCAGCGCTGTGTCAAGCGAATGCATGAGGACGTTTTCATCTGTATTCTTGCTGCTGTAAAGAGGCCTATGCAAACAATAGAGGTAAATGAGCATGTGCTTTGCTCTCTGCCAGGACTCCACTCTTACGGCCTCTCTGCCCCGAGAGCCTCTGTCTTACTCCTTTTCTGTTGTTACAGCTGGGTGCCAACCACACAGGTGCATGGAAACCATGGAAGAAAGCAGAAGAGCAAGCAGAGGGTGTGGAGGAGACATCAGCACTGGGCTTACTTCACAACATCCATTCCTGGGGTAACTGCCCCAGCCCTTTAAGATCGGCATTCATCCCTCTTCGTGAGGTGACCACCTCTAAAAGGATCCACTTCTGTCCAAAAGAACAAAGGTGCTTAGACCTGGGCCCCTTCCCAACTACTGGGGGAGTTAGGGGCCCTCAGGCCTTCTTGTGCCCGGGATCCCTCAGGTCCCCTTGTGTCTGGACCCACCTCAGCCTGAGTGCTCCTCCCAGGTGCCTGTCACCACGTGCGGCCACCAGCCTGGGCTTCAGGTCCCGTTGAATCTGACTCAGCGCCTGAGCAAGCATATTGGGGATGGGTAATTATTCCAGGGGTTCTCCCTTGCAGTGTGTGCGTCCTCGCCGGTGTGGCTGGACAGAAGGAAGCACGTGAAACCTCCGGCTGAGGGACTGAGGATGCCCCAGGCCATTGGTAGGTAAGGAGACAAAGGAAGAAGACTCAGATCCAAACCCAGTCCCAAGCTCCGTTTGAGGGGGCAAGGCTCGCTCTTTCTCGTTGAATGGCCCACAGTACCGTCGATAGAGAACACAGGAATGCTGAAACCTGCTGCCAGGAACCTCGCAGTGCACATTTTTAAAAATGGAAGTGTCAGTGATAAAAGTAGAAGGTGTTGGTGGTACTGCCAAGCTTCCTCTTAAGAAAGCCAAAGGTTCAGAGGGCAGCAGGGAGCGTAGGCGTGCATAGCACCCTGGGGTCTGCCTGGAGCTCTGCCCGGCGCGGCGGAGGTCTCTCTGGCCGGCTGTGCTGGGTGTGCCTGGATTCTAGCTGACTGCATCTGTACGGCCACACGTGGTCCATGATCTCAGCAGAACAAGTTTCAGAAGAGAGTGGACCATTTCTTGTCCAATAAACCTGAATAGTTCCCACATGACGGCGTCCATTAAGCAAGACCCCGGGACAGGCCCCCTCTGAGAGCTCCACAGCACAGAGGTTTGGGCAGTGACCCCATATTGTTAGTGTGTGGTTTTATAGGTTGTCTAGTCTATATGTGTGTATGCACAGAACTTGCAAGTGTGATGTGTGTGACTTTATTGTGCCCAGGAGTCCAAATGAGTTTGTATGTGAGAGAGCGAGCGAGCGAGCAAGAGAAAGAGAGAGAGAGAGAGCTCAAAAACATTACTGATTTTTTAAATTCTTTTTTATTTTATGGGTGTGTGTCTGTCCTGGGGTTTGAACTCAGGACCTGAGTGCTGTCCCTGAGCTTCTTTTGCTCAAGGCTAGTGCTCTACCACTTGAGCTATAGCTCCACTTCTGGTTTATTGTTGGTTAATTACAGATAAATGTCTCATGGATTTTCCCTCCAGGGCTGCCTTTGAACTGCAGTCCTCAGATCTCAGCCTCCTGAGTAGCTAGGGTGACAGGTGTGAGCCACTGGTGCCAACCTAATTCAGCCAGGTTGGAGATGAGGACATCTTGGCTCTGGGCAAGCGTGGCTGGGGAGGAGGTGGCTGGGGAGGTGCTGGCAGCTCCTGGTTGGTTGGGGGTGGGTGGGGGAGGGGCAGGATGAGGTGTGTGCTGTTTCTCTGATGTCTGGGGATGTTTGGGGCACAGGATGCTGACCTCAGCCCCCACTTTCTCTCCGTTTGGACATGTGGGGTATTGATTGCCGGGCCCTGGAAGGACTTCTTTAATAGAATTTTTGTTTTTAATTTAAGGAGCTGCACACAGGGGCTTCAGTTCCACCAGTCAGATGCTGAGCACACAGCATCGTGTTCTGTGTCCCCAGGGCTCCCAATGAAGGACAATCTGGTGCTACCGTGGGCAGAGGGGCGCTCACCCGGGCTGGGGACAGGGTCCTGACCCTCGGGGCTTCAGCCAGTGGCCTTGGTTGTGTGCTGGGACCTGGGAGTGGATCACGGTGCCCAGGGCCCACAAGACACCTCCACGTGGAGAACGTCTTTAATCACAGTAACGGCCGCACTCAGCCTGGACCTCTGGGCCTGTACTAACCAGCCTTAGGCAGGCTCCCGTAGTTGTGTTTAAGAGGCTTCTGGGTGAGGCTTTGGCTTGCAGTGCCTTTAGGAGTACAGGGAGACTAAGGAAGGCTCTCCCCCCCCCCCCCCTCCACTCCCCGGCAGGTCTCAGGCCTAGCATGTGGCTGGCCCTCTTCTACCTTACTTCCTGTGGGCCGAAGGGGAGGGATGGAGAAGTCACCTCCCAGACCCGGGCCAGCCTGGGCCTCCATGACCACAATCTCCAGGTCACCGATAGCTCCCTATAACAGCCACATGCCAGGCATTGGTGCACACGGGTGTTTTCCTCCAGACTGTGGAGAGCGGGTTTTCCCTGCAGCTGCACAGCGCCTGCCCGCAGCCTCAGCCCCCACACACGCCCCAGACTCCGTGTGGTCACCCATCTTCAGGCCGCAGCTTGGAACAGAGCAAGCAGGCCCAGTTGGCCCGGTTGCATGACAGCCTCATGCCCTATTTTCCACCGGCCACGCTGGCTGGAGTTTATTTTCCATCCTTACAGCAGTTAGGGGATCCAGATGGTCCTTCCCTCTGCAGAGACAAAAGCCCAGAGCGCAGCGCTCTGCTGAGCTAGTCTTTTATGTATCCTGAAAATATGTAATTCACTTCGACTAGAAATGTCTCTTGGCAACCACAGTGCCCATTACGAGCGAATTTAATATCATGCTAAACGTATCTGGAAATGCAGCCCTAAGCATTGATTTGGATGCCAGAATCACCAGAATTAGAAAGATGTGCTCACTTGAAAGTCTGGCACACGAGGACTTGAAGTTTACTGCTCTTTGCCAACATGTAGTCATTTTTCTTCTTCTGATATACAGGTAACAAGGAAAAAAAAGAAGTAGAGATCAGGCTGATTAAAGAATGCCATCCTAAGACATGAGTAACTGTGAGTGAATCAGGGCTTGAGCATCAATGTTGAGTTGTTTCCTTCCCGAGATGTGTGATTTTTGTTCACTTTCTTCCTTGTAATTCTTTTGAGGAAAGCAGCTTTTCCAAAAGGTAGTTCGCTAACTCTATGCCCTCATTGAACAGATAAGGAAACTGAGGCCTGGGGAGGGAGTTTGACCAGGTCACACAATTGTTCAAGACAGAAGTGAAATCTCAGCCGAAAGTCTTGGAAACATTCTCTGCAGCCCAGCATTCTCCAGTTTGAGTTCCTGACACCAACTGACTGTCAGCTTTTTAGTAATGGTAATTGGCTCCTGATGGGTCTTTATAAAGAAACCTGATCATAATGCACACTTTAGGTTCATGCACAAGTTTTGAATTTGCAGTTCTAAACTTTCATCCAACTCAAGGAAGATCCTGATTGTGTTAGAAGAGCTTACACAGTAAAACACGTCTAATTTGATTGTAGGCATGGCTTTTTTCATTGATGCTGCAGATACATTGCCATTGGAAGGCTTTGTGAACTCAGCCCTCGGGTTTGCTCTGTGAACCTGAAAAGCAGAGGCTTGCTTTCCCATCACTCAGAGTCAGGATAGGCATTGGTTTTGAGATCTATAAGCCAATCCGCATTCACTGCAAGAAAATGCAAACAGGTTACAGTTCTTTATTTTTATTTTATATGTTTTTGCTTTTCTCTCTAATGAAGCAAGTTTAAAGACCAGAACAAATAAATGGAAGATATGGAAATGTAGCTCAACAGTTGGCTCAAAATAATGGAGCCCTTTCATGGTTGTCTCCAGAGCCCTCTATTCATGTATCACGGTGCCAAAATTTTGGCAAATAAGCCGAGTTGGATTAAGTTACAGCCAAGTATGTTGACTTTACCCATTCAATTTATTCTTGGCAAACTTCAGAGAGTATTTATAATAAAGTCCCATTTCGAACATTCTAGGGCCCCAATGGAGTTCTAATAACAGTGGGTATTTATTTAATGTCTAACTCTAGGAGTTCAAAGTATTTTATAGACATTCCTTGACTGATCTCAACATCTCTACAAGATTTTACAGCTCAGAGAAGTTGACTGAGGCCCAGAAACCTGCCCTAGATCACCCAAGAAGACCAGGGAACACCCCAAATTAATCATATAGTTGACACGTTGAGGTTTCTGTACCTTAGCTGGGGACGCATTCCCAAGTTCTTATCTAAACGGTGTGGAATAGAGAGTATTTGTTTATTTCTCCATGGAGATCTTTAATTAAGGAAAGCCGAAAGCCCACAAACACTTCTGTTTGTATGTCATAGCATTAATTGGGCAGAGAATCCTTTAAATGTTTTGATCCTTTGGCAACACACAGTTAGCATCCTGGTAGAGAATAGACGGTTTGGGAGTGTGTGTGTGTCCCGTGTTGGTAGAGCTGTGGCGGGGATTTTTCCATGGTAGGTGGGGGGGAGATCTTAGGCTGTGGATGGTGGTGCCATCAAGGGGAGGCCTTGGGGCCTCTGTGTGGGACACCTGCCGGCACTGCAGGAACCCAGCTAACCCACTGCCACCAAGCTTTTCCAACGATCCTCGGCCCTGGCTGTGGAACGGTGAGTTACCATTTGGTGGGGACTATTTGTGTTTGGCAAGGGAAGTCTTTCTGCATGTTCTATGCTCTGAGATGGAGCCAAGGTGACCTTGAACTTGTAGACAGGAGAGGAAGGAGGCAGGGTCTGAGTGCCGGGAGTGATGGTACGTGATAGCAGGCCCTGCACTGCCCTGCCCTGCCCAGCAGGGCTTCCTGTGCTACTCCTACAGCTTCTGCCAAGCGTCTTGGAAAGGCCAGGGAATGACTTTCCCTGGGAATCACAGATGTGGCCTCGGCGGCAGCGGTGGCAGCAACAGTCTTAAAAGAACTCATAAAAGAAAGGGTGCTGGTCTTGACAACCTGTTTATTTCACAGCCCACTCGTGGTTTCTGGGTCCTCTCCAAGACTGCGTGAGGAGCCAGAATAGAAGCTTGAGGCCTTCTTTCTCCCACATCCAGCACGCAACCTGCTCGTGCCTCAGTTTCCTCATCTGTAAAATGAGAATGATACTGACGGTGCCTGATTCAAAGAGAGCAAACGGATGGACGCTAAATGCCAGAGATGGTCTTGGCATGTAATTAGCACCTTATTAGTTTGCTGGATACGATTGGGTTTTTCCCCACGCTCTCACTCTCTTTGAAACTAATAGAAAAAAATTCATGGTTAAGACAAAATTGGGAGGGGACTGAAGCCATCAATCATCAGTACTGAGATTGCAGAGGGGCTCTGCCCAGTTCACTAGGAATTCCTGCTGGATGCCACAGCAGGACCAGGCAGCACATACCATGGAAGACCCTAGAACCTTCCCCGGAGATCACTCAGGGATGTAGGAAAGGATTTCATTGCTTTCAGAGCTCCTTGCCTGGGGAGGCAGTTTTTTAGGGAATGAGTGGGCCATACTGGAGATGCTGGCTCCCTTTTCCTGATGCAGTAGCCCGAGCCACGAGATGCTAAGACAGACAAGAAGGAAATCGACGAGTGAAAAACGGAACGGTAACCGTTCGCAGAATTTGAAAATCCTGTTAGAGGATTAGCAAAGGTCAAAATCAATCCGGCTCAGGAAACTGGAACTCTAGAAGCTCTTTCAGTGAAAGTGAAGAGAGTGAAAGATGAAGAACGCTAGAAAAAAATAAAGCAGCTCTTGACGAGAGATGATGTGTACTTGCTGCAGTGATCAGTTTCGCTCCTCGGGAAGAGAGTCCTGGTCAAGAGCTGGTGGTCCACACCAGCCTTCCTGGATCCTCAGGAGGTGAGATCTGAGGTTTGAAGCCAGCCCAGGCAGCAAAGTTCATGAGACTCCAATTAAGCAAAAGGCCAGACGTGGAGCTGTGGCTCGAGAGGTAGAGCACCAGTCTTGAGGATTACAAAAGGTTAGGGACAGGGGCTGGGAAGGTGGCTCAGTGGTAGAGTGCTTGCCTTGCATGCATGAGGCCCTGGGTTTGATTCCTCAGCACCACATAAGCAGGAAAAAAAAAGCTGGAAGTGGCGCTGTGGCTCAAGTGGTAGAGTGTTAGCCTTGAGCTGAAGAGCTGAGGGGCAGTGCCCAGGCCCAGAGTTCAGGCCCCATGACCGGACCCCCCCCCCCCCCCCCAAAAAAAAAAGAAAAGATAAGGGACAACACCTTGGTCCCGAGTTCAAGCTCCAATTTTGGCACAAATAAAATAAAATAAATAAATAAGAGCAAAACAAATGGAAAGATTCAATTCAAACAGACATAAATGTTCTTTTCCAGGGACTTCAGGGTACAGTCAAACAGCAGCAGGAAAACCTGGAGCTGACAGTAACAGAAAGAGACTTGCCAGATGACCCTCCAAAGTGAAGGGATCACTTACAAACAAAGATAAGTGAGAAGAGTCTGAGTGATATTCAAACCGGAGCTCAGGGTCCCCCGGCAGGGGCTACAAATTCAGAACAGTCTAGTGTCTTCCTCCTTTCCCTGCCAGCTCTTACAAAAGCTGACTCTCCTTTTAAAAACTCAGTAAATTGCTAAGAGCCAAGACAGTACTTTCTATGCGCTTTGAGCACCACGCAATAAAACCAGGGCTAAATAATAAAGATATAAACAGGAAACCGAAGCCATTGGAAAACTAAAACAAAGCAAGAAAAACAAAACATTCCTGAATAACTATAGGGTCAAAGATGAATTTCAAGCCACGGAAAGAAACAATTTAAATAGACTTAAGCAAGCAAAAGCTGTGGCTCTGGACGATGGGTGGACACAGCAGGGTGGACCGTCCATGCGTCTACGGAGGAGAAGGTGACAGAGAGGTCATGACACACCCTAACCACAGAGCTCCCGCGGCCTTTCCAGCATCCTCACGGGTAGGAAGGCCATCCACATGTGTTTTCAGTAAAAGAGGCTGACGTATGGGCTCATCTCATAAACCGTGGGCTATGTTTTATCTGTGAGTAGTAGAGTAATGTTTTTCTCAATTCCTTTTCGCTTAGGCTATTGACTTCTTTGTCTTGATGGACGTTACTTATGTACCCAAATAAGCAAACATATATTTGAAAAAGGAGGAAGGAGAAAGAATCTAACATACAGAGACTGAAAAAAAGAATCCACACAGCGATTTTGTAACTGGAGTTCACTGGGGCGGGGGGCACTTTGTCTGCACACAGCCTTTCTTTAGAAAATTTACATTTAGCTGGGAAGGTGGCTCAGTGGTAGAGCGCTTGCCTTGCATGCGTGAGGCCCTGGGTTCGATTCCTCAGCACCACATACGCAGAAAAATTTAAAAAAAAATAAAGGAAATTTACATTTAATATACACCAATTTAGATGCATTTTACCATTGTATTTTAGTTGCTGTCCAAAGGGATTTCAATTCAGCAGGTGAGTTTGTGGGTGCAGTGCATCGTGATGGACAGCATCGCTCCTGCCATTGCCCCACACCTCCCCCTCAAGTTACTCGGCTCCATTTTCGTATAAGGTCATTGACTGTCATGATGATCCTCCCTCCTCTCTCCATTCTCTGTCCCCCCTTCCCACTGAATGCCTCATGACGAAACATGTTTCAGCTTTCTGGTACTTGTCAGACGCATTTGCATTAACTACACTGTGAAATTTCCTCCAAACAGGTCCCCTAGGACGATTTACTGCCTGCGCAGCAATAGCCAATGCACCTGTTGTTGGCAATGGTTTTAAGGCTCCTGAGAGGAGCGCCAATGTCTAATTTTGTTTGTAAAAACGGAGTGGTATGTATAAACAAGACAAAAGGGAGTCCTGAGGAATGAAGCAGGGGCACCCAAAGCGTGCCCCGTCTAGACTCTGTTTACTGGGGATTCTGACTGCAGATGATTTGCATATGTGAAGATTCAGAAACGCCTTGATGAAGATATACCGTGATGCAGATCGGCCGTGTTTATCATAGTCTTTGCTCACATTGCTTGCGCTATACATACATCCCCAGCCCGGAACAAAGGATCCAGGAGGGAGACAGGCTGAAGGGTGGCTGGCCTCTCAGCACTGTCCACTTAGGGGAAGTTCTAGCTGGGTGTTCGTTTCAGGATTACAGGTGCCCAGCCCCTGGCCAGAGGGTAGAGGGCACCGTAGCCTGCTAGCATCAGGGTGAAGTGTCACCCCATGGGCTGAGAAACAGGGCTCGGAGGACAGACAGGGCGGCAGACTCGGGCACCGACTTCTCGCTCTTCCTTCTATCTGCTGCTAGGAAAGCTTGCCAACGCTGCTCAGAGGGGTCTGTGCTGGAGACTTCCGGGGTTTTTTCTGGAATTCTGTGTTTTTGTGGAATTTTGCTCCAAGAGTCTTTGGAGATGGGGAACTTTAAAACTTTCAGACTCCTTGCGAGATGTCTTGTTGGTAGAGACTTAGGTTTTTCTCCCGCAGGGAAGGAAGCAGAGATCTCCGAGCTGCAGCTTCGTTCTGTAACCTCTGTCGGCAGACACCAGGAGGGGATATCCTCGGGACACTGCGTTCCCGTTCTACCTGAGCCCCCGGCATCTCCACCAGCCTTTCGCCTCATTTTACCAATGAGGACTGTGATGAGGTCCTCCCAGCTGCTCTCCCAGGCTCCCCATAAGAAACCCACACAGGGAGCCCCAGGAATCTGCAGGTGTGGGGGTGCTCTACCAGGGCGATCTTGAGATCAAATAGCTGGAAAACTCCAGCGAGAGAGAAATAACTACGTGAGCTATCTGTGCTGCTTTTAGTACTGTGACGGTATGGTTTCGATTTACTGATATTGACTAAGAATAAAAGAGGGTGTGGATCCTTTATGGAAGGGGGAATTTTTATTTTCATCTCCATGGACATGAGGGGAACAAATGTCAATAAAAAGACACCTTGATCTGCCAATTTCTGGGAAGCAGAAGCCTGTACACGTTCCCTGGCTTTGTTTCCAAAAACGAAACAATGCAAATCACAACTCCTGGAACGTGGGGCTGGTGCTTACCCCAGGAGGAAGGGTGCCGCCCCTTCTAAGGCACCCGGTGGGCCATGGCATTCTGTCTGGTGCCCAGTGTAACGCTCACACCAACCTGAGAGCAGAGGTACCGAGAGGCTGTGCAGTGCGGATATGTCATGTGGCACGGCTCTCTCGGTGCCCGAGGATACATAACAGAGCTGGAGCTTTGCCAGCAGGATGCCTACCTCCCAAACAGCCCATCAACAGCAAGAAACCACGCTCTGTGAATTCAGTGTTCTAGGACCTGTTGCCCTGTGAATCCTGCCAATCTCAAGGTCTCGGGAGGTTTTTGGGTCTTGGGGTTCATGGATTAGCCAGAGGGCACACACTGCATGATAGCAAGAGGGCTTGACCCAAGGGTCTTCAGGAAGTCTAGTCTCACAGGGAGAGCCCGGTAGCTGTCAGACCAGCCACTGTCCCCGTGCTACTCTGGCAGGCCCACTGTTCCAGAACATTCTAACTGAATAAGAAGGCTGGAGGTCAGGGTGCAGGTAGTACCCAAGTCTTTCTGCAAGCAGTCACCATTTGGGGTGTCATAAAGAATGGACTGACCACTTTGGCAGCAGAAAATCTGGTTCCAGAAGCTTCTGGACTAAGAAAACCCTTCTTTGATAAAAAAAAAAAAAAAAAAAAAAAAAAAGAGGTTTTCTTCCATTAATCCTTGTCTCCATCTCTATCCTAAATGAACCCTCTTTTATAAAAATAAAAATAATCTTTAAGTAGTTGCATAAAGGGGTTTCAGTTTAGCGGGTCAGGTTATTAGTACAATGAATCTCGGTCAACAGCAGCCCTTTCAGCCTTCTTCCCACCTCTCAACACCACCATCTCCTCAGGTTGTATGGCTTCTTTTTCTCATATGTGTTGAGTATCCTGATTGTAGTCACCCACCCTCTCTCTCTTCATGCATCTGCCCTTCTCCTTCACCTCCCCTCTCCTGTATATACCAGACTTCAGTCAAATTGTTTATGAATATATGCACGGAGCCTCTATATGTTTGCATATATGTTTTAATTTATATCTAGCCTCCACACATGTAGGAAACATGCACATATTTTCTTTGTCTCTGTGAGCCTTACTTGACTTCATGTAATTTTATTGCAGCTCCCACCCTTTTCTCTATAAATGATATAGTTACTATTCTTCCTGATGAATGAGAAACATTCCATTGTGTGCACTGTGTGTGTCTGTATGTATATCATACTTTCTTCATTCATTTGTTCTTTGTAGGGCATTTGGGCTGTTTTGGTAACTTGACGATGGTGAGCAGTGCAGCAGTGAACATGGATGTGTCTTTACCGTATCCTGACTTGTGATGATCTGGGACAGAAGGGATCTTCCTGAAGCCTCTGGACAACATGAGTCATGTGAAGCAAGAATACAAACCCAGTTCACAAAGAGCAGGCGGGAAGAGGTGTGGGAAGCCAGTGCCCCGCCCTTCTGGCCGCCATCTCCTCACCTCCTGCTCTGGTCCTTGGTGCCTTCCTCACCCTGCAGAGCAGGGCTCCTCACGCGGTGGGCTTTTGCCAACCTAGTTATTTTTTGTATTTTTTTGGGGGGGTAAATACAGTGTTCCTGGAATACAGCTACACCCATTCTCTCCCATTTTGTCTGTGGCAACTTTCCAGTTGCCATGACAGAAGTTAATGGTGTGGCCAAGATCGCAGAGGCTGGAATCTTTACTATCTGACCCTTGACAGAGGCTTGCTGTCCCCTCCTCTGAACCCATAAAATAGGGATACTCCCAAATTTATGTTCTTGCCTTTATTCATTTCTTTTTTACGCCCTCTCTCCTGGTGGTCTCACATGGTCTCACTTCTTACCGTCCTGATTGCTCCCAATTCTAAGTTCGTCTTTCTTCAAAGTCTAGATACACTTTTACAAAAATGTATCCACTAAAGCCAACATGTCTAACAAAAACCATCAGCCTCCTGCAGTCTGAGACAGGCAGTCTCCCATAGCTCAAACTCTGTCTCCCTCTTCACCAAGCCCCTCATTTTCTCCACCATCTCTCTAACCTTCTCGATGGAGAAACCTTATTCCCCCAGCAGAGAAGAAATGTTCTCACATTGGGGAAGTGGAGCTAGAATAGGCTAAGGCTGCTCCAATACTCAGCACTAGGTTGGCATCCGGAAAGAGCCCCCAGTGCTTCTGGACAGGCCCATGGTGGGTGGTGTGCAGATGAGTGGACAGATGGAGGGATGGATGAGTGTATGGGTGAAGGTGAATGGATGGGTGTGTTAACGGAAGGGGTAACTAGATGGGTAGAAGGAAGGATGAGGAGATTAAGTAGATGAGGATATGGTGAGTCGGTGAGTGAACAAGTTAATGGATCAGTGGAAGGATAGGGGTGTGTAGGTGGATGGGTGGGTAAGTAGACAGAGAGGTGGGTGGTCAGATCGAATGGAAGAGATGTGTCCAGTGGTTACATGAGGTTGGATAAAGGATGGATGAGCACTCGGCCTTGGGAGGAGAGTGGTGGCAGTGAAGTGGGACATGGTTTGGAGGGAGATGGCAGTGGAGAGAGGAGGATCAGTCCGAGGTACTTCTGTATCCCAGGTGAGTGGAGGACCAGTGAGAAGTACTTCCGTATCTCAGGTGAGTGAAGTCTTTGTGTCACACGGGGTAGCAGAGGTGGCAGTGGGAATGGGAGTGAGCCAGGAAGGGGCTGTGGGGCGGGGAAAGGGGAACATTTCATGAGGTGGAGTGCAGGGTAAAGTGTGATGCCTACAAGGGCCACAGAGTTTAGCTCTGTGGACTGCAGCAGCCTAAACCAAACTAGTCCAGCCCAGAGCAGATGCAGACTTGGGAAAAGCAATGGAGACTCTTGAGCTTAGATGTGTCGAATTAAGCAAACACATTCTTGTAAAGGTATCTTATCTTCCAAGATGACTGAAAGCGCCTTACAGAGAGGAAGCCAAGTAACTGGGCCATGGGAGCAAGTTGAAGCTTTGGAGTAGCCATGAGAGACCGAGGGCTCTTTCTCAGCTTTCCAATGGCCAGGCCCAAAGGAGAACAAATAGCTCATAAGGGTTTAGAGACAGTATGGGCAAAGGCCTGCAGATGACTCTGTCCTGACTGCACAGGGGACGGCTCCATAGATGCCCACTCTTCTGAACTGGTTATTTTTATACACTGCTTATCTGCCTGGTGGATGGTGAAGATTCCATAGGGCCATGTCTTACTATTCTCTGCCCTCCCCTCCCCAGGTCTTCCTTCTCCTCTCCCCTCCCTACCCCTCCCCTCCTCTATGCTCCTCCTGTCCTCTTCTCCTCCCTTCCCCTTCTCTCCCCTCTTCTTTCTCCTCTCCTCACTCCTCACCCCTTCTCTCCCTCCCTATTCCTCTAGTCTCCTCCCTTACCCTCGTCCTCTCCCCTTTTCCTCTCTCCCCTCCTTTCCTCTCCCCTCTCCTCTTCTCCTTTCCTTACCTTTCCTCCCTTCTCCAGTCCTCTCCCCCACCTCCCCTCCCCTCCTTTCCTCACCTCTTCTTCCTTCCCCCTCCTCCCTTCTTCCTATGCCCCATCCCCCTTCTCCTTCTCATTCCCCCTCTCCCAGTACATTGACACTTTGTGCCTTATGGTAGCGCCTAGGCTGGTAACTGAACAAGCCCTGCCCTGTACCCTTTACAGCAGCCCTTTTCTCCAGGTTTGGATCTATTGGCCTGCAGGTGGGTTCCTGCTGTGCTCAGCCCTTGCCCCTCCTCCCTTGTTTCCCTCCCCCCAGTCCCAGCACAGGCTGCTCATTCATCTTCCTTCCTGAGCGAGAAATATGCCAGGCGTGGTGGGCACTGCCATCAGAGTCAGGATCCCAGCGCTGCGGGGATCATGAATGGACTGTCTGAACAGCAGGATTTATAAAGGCTGTCGAAGGTTTTATTTAGTGTGAAATAATTTCTCACTTTATTTACACAAACTTTCCCTTAGCAACAAGCACTCAGAGCTACGCTTAATTTAATAAGTAAGCATTTGCTACCCGTAAACCTCCATGAGCTGGTATTGAATGTTGGCACACACCAGTGCACCACACGCCTGATCCTCATAACCAGCCCTTAGATGTCAAAAAATGTATTGCAGTATGCATTTTATTATTAGAACTTCCATACTTCAACTCGGGTATGTTATCATTGAAATTTAGCATTGTTTTTAATTTTAAAAGATCTTTCAGGCCCCTAAAAATAAATGCAGAGGGGCTGGGAAGGTGGCTCAGTGGTAGAGCACTTGCCTTGCATGAGGCCCTGGGTTGGATTCCTCAGCATTTCATAAGCAGAAAAAGCCAGAAGTGGTGCTGTGGCTCAAGTGGTAGCACGCTAGCCTTGAGCTGAAGAGCTGAGGGACAGCACCCAGGCCCAGAGTTCAGACCCCACGACCAACAACAAACAAACAAACAAACAAACAAACCCAGAGCTAGGCACTGGTGGCTCATACCTGTCACCCTAGCTACTCAAGAGGATGAGTTCTGGAGCTGGGAAGGTGGCTCAGTGGTAGAGCGCTTGCCTTGCATGCATAAGGCCCTGGGTTCGATTCCTCAGCACCATGTAAGCAAAAAAGAAAAAAGCCGGAAGTGGTGCTGTGGCTCAAGTGGTACAGCTCTGGCCTTGAGCTGAAGAGCTGAGGGACAGCGTCTAGGCCCAGAGTTCAGGCCCCACGACTGGACCTCCCCCCCCAAAAAAGAGGATGAGTTCTGAGGATTGAAGTTTGAAGCCAGCTCTGGCAGGAAAGTCTGTGTGACTCTTATCTCCAATTAACCAACAAAAAGCCAGAGGTAGAGGTGTGGCTCAAATAGTAGAGCACCAGCCTTGAGTGCAAAAGCTAAGGGAGAGTGCTCTGGCCCTGAGTTCAAGCACTAATGCCAGCACAAAATAAAGAAAAGAATCGAGTTCTATTTTTATGTTGCTTGAAGAGTCAGTTCTTGAATAGTTTTATACCTCTAATGACCCTTTACTATTTTCCTTTGGGAAATAATAAATAACTATAAGCTGTTTGGAGCCACTTGGTCTGGTGCTAGGAAGCCAAGGGAGATGTCTTCAACAGATCTTCATTTCTGTAGGTAGATTAAGGGGTTTGTTTGTAATGCCAGAAATGAAGCCTGTGTGGTATTGCTCGCTTTGCAATGTTCAGTTGGGTCTTTGATCTGTTGGGCCGTTGTTAATTTTATGGTTTACACAATTCCAAGTGTCAGACAAGTATGAAGTGCTTGCTCAGGAAAGAAAACCAGAGCAGGGCCGCAGGCTGCTTGGCTGGCGTCTTTGACAAGCATCTCTGGGGATGCTTCTCTAGGCAGGAGGGTCCCAGCAAATATTTGCACAGTTGAACTGCACTTATTAAGGCCACATACACACTCAAGCAGAATTCTTCTTCCGAATCTTTGAGAGACTTCTGCATCCCAGCTTCCTGTCGTGCTCTTTACAGCCCAGAGGACACACAGAACCTCCTCCGTGTTGCAGGGAGCGTGTGGTCCTGGGGCCTGCCTACATGGGGAATTTCCAGCAATATTGGTTGACAATGGAAACTGTACGTAAGGGTATATGTGTGTGTGTGTGTGTGTGTGTGTGTGCGCGTGTGTGTGTATGAGTGTGCATGGGAAGATGGTAATCTTTTGGTGGGCTGCTTAGGCTTAGGCCATGTCCCGTCTTTTTTAAATTAATTTTTAAAATTATTTTTAAAATTAAATTATGATTAATATTTTAAATTTTGATAAAGTAGATATACAAAGGTGTTACCATTTCAAAAGTCAGGCAATGAGTACATTTCTCTGTGGACCATGTCACCCCTTCCCTCACTTTTCCCCAGTTTTTCCCTCCCTTCCCACCCACAAGTTGTATATTTAGTTCATTTTCAACATAGTGCCCAGTGAGTACCGCTGCTCCATTCGTTCACCTCTGTCCCTCTATTTCTGTGCTTTTTCCCTCCCAAAGTCAGATAAATGAACAAACAGGACAAAAGATAAAATAAACACAACAACAAAGAATAGTCCTCTTGTTTCCATTTCCTGGAGTTCATTTAGATAAATATTTAAATGATCAGAGGCACAGAGGCATTGTGCCTTTGTGATCCTCTCCTAAGAATGTCCTCCTTTGGTCTCACTGTGTGTGAATGCCTACAGTTGTGTATAATTTATCATGTCCCATATATTTTTAGATCTAGCTTCCACATATTAGAGAACACATGTGCCATTAGTCTCTCTGAGCTTGGCCTACCTCACTAAACATGATTTGTTCTAGGTCCATCCATTTCCCTGTATGTTCATCTTAAGAAGAGATGAACTGATGGGTTCATTTCAGGCTCCAGGAGGCAGGCATGTCTCCATTCCCAATCCCCTAAGGGGCTTTGTTATCTCTTCTTGTTGTTGTTATTATCACTGCTTACCTCGTTCCTAAGGGGAAGAAGAGGACTTTGATCGACAGAAGTTGTGAGGAACTATTAGGATGGAGGATCCAGAGCAAGGGCTGTGGACAACAGAGAAAAAAGAAACCCAACATAGTGTGGGAGTATAAAGTTGAGCCCTTGTTCTATTGCCATGTAGGGGAGATGCTGAGCAGGTGGGGGGGGTGGAATTATGAGGTCAAAGTGACCTTGAAGGGCTCTGTTTGAACCTTTCCTCTGGAGAGGAATGCAATAGTTCCCTCTCCCCCTCTCCACCCTCCCCCCCCCCCCGCCACAACCCACAGGGCAGACCTAGGAGTGAATCAGGGGATTGGGAAATACATTTCTGATGCTGATCACCCCTTCCAGAGCTCTGCAACCCCCTGGATCCCCAGGGGAGATGGAGAGAGGGCAGGCAACAATGGTTGGCACTGCCAGTGCTGCCATGCTTTTCCCACGGTAGCTTAACAAATTTCTGGTCAGTGTGATGTGTCCCATTTTCATTTTACAATTGGGAAAATTGAGGCAGAGTGATTGAACAAGGTGGTCCAGATGGCACAGCCTCTGGCCAAAGGGGCCACAGTTGAAGTCCACACAGATCCGAAGCTGTGCGCTTTCCAGCCCTTCTAGCATTGATGTATGGCAATGGGAGTCAGATGCGCAGTCTGATGTAGGATTGGGGGCGGGTAGAGTCTGGAGGATCAGGGAGAGATGGGGTGGGGACTCAATTCTGTAATGGAGGACAGGGAGAAAAGCAGTGACATTTGGTGAGCATCAACTGTGGACATGTGTGAATCCAACACTTCATACAATTTCCCTTCATTGCAGATGAGTAAACTGAAGCACAATTACAGCACATTGCCTAAGACCCTGCGACTAGTACATAGTACAGCCAGGTTGTGTGCTCAGAAATGTCTGGTTCTAAAGCCACTGTTCTCACTGGCAGCGTAGCTCAGTGGTAGAGCACCCTACTGCCTAGAAGCATGAGGTTCTTAGTTCAATCCCCATACTGCCACTCCCTCCCCCAAGATTCTAAAGCCCTTGTTTTCTGCTCAGTAGCACAGTGTAGCTGGGTGTCCTTGGTCTTCAGGTGATGGTCCTCCACCCCAATGGTTTTCAGGCCATGGTCTTCCACCCCAGTGGTCTTCAGGTGATGGTCCTCTATCCCGTTTGTCTTCAGGTGATGGTCCTCCACCCCAGTGGTCTTCAGGCCATGGTCCTCCACCCCAGTGATCTTCAGGTGATGTTCCTTTTACCCAGTGATCTTCAGGTGATGGTCCTAAACCCGGTTGTCTTCAGGTGATGGTCCTCCACCCAGTGGCCTTCAGGTGATGGTCCTCCACCCAGTGGCCTTCAGGTGATGGTCCTCCACCCTGGTTGTCTTCAGGTGATGGTCCTTCACCCCAGTGATCTTCAGGTGATGGTCCTAAACCCGGTTGTCTTCAGGTGATGGTTCTCCACCCCAGTGATCTTCAGGTGATGGTCCTCCACCCCAGTTGTCTTCAGGTGATGGTCCTAAACCCGGTTGTCTTCAGGTGATGGTTCTCCACCCCAGTGATCTTCAGGCGATGGTCCTCCACCCCAGTGGTCTTCAGGTGATGGTTCTCCACCCTGGTTGTCTTCAGGTGATGGTCCTTCACCCCAGTGATCTTCAGGTGATGGTCCTAAACCCGGTTGTCTTCAGGTGATGGTTCTCCACCCCAGTTGTCTTCAGGCGATGGTCCTCCACCCCAGTGATCTTCAGGTGATGGTCCTAAACCCGGTTGTCTTCAGGTGATGGTTCTCCACCCCAGTGATCTTCAGGTGATGGTCCTCCACCCCAGTTGTCTTCAGGTGATGGTCCTAAACCTGGTTGTCTTCAGGTGATGGTCCTCCACCCAGTGGCCTTCAGGTGATGGTCCTCCACCCCAGTTGTCTTCAGGTGATGGTCCTCCACCCCAGTGGTCTTCAGGCCATGGTCTTCCACCCCAGCGGCAGCTGCCTACCTCAATTTTGAGCATGTCTCTTCACCAGAAAGCAGCTCTTCTGGTCAATGGAGTCACTTCTTCAATCTCTGGATCGAGGAGTCTACCGTGATCAAGACACAGGTCCTTCATAAAGCGAGCAGAAGCCAGCGATAGAAAGCCAGCTCTCCGGGCTGGCCCAGAGGTGGGTGTGGGAGCTGGGATCCTCGAGGCAAGCCATGGTGAGCTTTGATCCAGGTCAGACTTGAAGTCCTGACGGGAGGGAATGTAATTTTGATCAGGGGCAGGGAAAGAAGTAGGAGTGAAGCGCAAGGGACCCTCAGTCCTTGTGGCACAGAGGCTTCATGGTGACAAGACAGGCATCGCTGGCAAGCAGCGTGTGTCCCACAGAACTGTACGGAGGCATCCTGCCAGGGTGGGCAGCATGCAGGGACAGCATGCACAGAAACACACAGACATGCCCAGGGGCTCTCAGCCTGGCACTGGTACAGGACCGGTCCGTGGGCCAGTATGAAGATGGTGCTTCAAACCCTGGAGAGATCCAGACATTCACTCAGGCCCCAGGGCCCCAGGTGTGAGGAGCACCCTGGGGGCCGGGACTGTGGCTCAATGACAAGATCCGGTTCTCTGGCCTGCTTAAGACCAAGGAGATCAGCTGTCCCTGAGTCTAACTTAAATATCCAGGATTCCATGAGGGAACCCGACTGCTCCCTGGTGCTCCTGTGAGGACTTCTATCTGTGCAGCATGGGAAACGGGCTGTGGTTTGAGTTCTCTGAGTTTCCTGCCGTGCTTGTGGTCTAATAACAAATGTGGGTCTTGTCTACTTAGAGTTGAAAGAGATATGGCGTGACCTGGACATTTAAAAAAAATACTCATTTCTTTAAAAAAAATGGGGCTGGGAAGGTGGCTCAGTGGTAGAGTGCTTGCCTCGCATGCATGAGGCCCTGGGTTCTGGTTCTCAGCACCACATAAGCAGAAAAGGTAGGAAGTGGCTAGCCTTGAGCTGAAGAGCTGAGGGACAGCACCCAGGTCCAGAGTTCAGGCCCCACAACCGACCAAAAAAAATGCACTAGCTTTAAGTAGTTGTCCAAAGGATGGCCATTCCACAAAGTAGCCTATGAATACAGTGTGTCTTGATCAATGTCACCTTTTCCAGGTTCTTACCACCACCTCAACCCACCCTCTTCTCTACTCTTCCTAATTTTGTAGGATATATTTTGAATTTCTAATTACATTCTCTGAACTTCCTCTCTTCATTTGTCAAACCTTCTCCCCTCGACTCCACCCTACCCCTATCAACTACCCATCTCCTGATGTTTATGTTTTTGAATCTTGATTTAGCTTTTCTAAATAATTACATTGAGTTCTCCCCTGAATTTTCCATATTTCAGTCAATACGTTTGTATGCACTTGCCTACCACCCAATGTATTTACTTCTATGCTTCTAAGCTAACTGTGGCCTCCACATAAAAGAGAAAACTTGCAACTTTTGTGTCTGTGGGCATGACTTGCTTCACTTAACATGAATTTTTCTAGCTCCTTCTATTTCTTTGCCAATGATACAATGTCATTCTTTTGAATGGATGAGTAATTCCATTGTATGTGTATACCACATTTCTGTGATCCATTCGTCCATTGAGGGCTATCTTGGGCTGATTTCACACCTTGGCTATGATGCTTTATTTGAAAGGAAAAGGAAAATTGCACAAGGAAAGTAGTGAGACTCTCCACTCAGAGAGGGAGGCCCAAAGAGAAGTCCTCTTATTGGGACATTTCTAACGACATCTCAGTGGGTACCTTCAGGAGTCAAAGTGAAATAGAATTGACCTCCTTGCCCTGCTCACACGTGATAATCAAGACTGCCTCCCGCTGGTTAGGTACACTTCTGGTTGTCATCCCAAGGCCTTAATCAAATGGTTGAAAACAAAACAAAACAAAAACACTCTGCTTTACTTGTTATCGGGCCGTGTCTGCAGGTATCCATTGTAATGACTCTCACCATTGTTAAAGGAAGCCTGACGCTTTAAAGCCAGCCCTGTCACATGTCACATCCATGTCTCAAGTGGCCTTGTGAAAATGCATCCCGCACTGAGCTCAATCTTGGGAGAAATAGTTTCCCAAGAGAGCCAACTTGAGGTCCTTTTAGTCTTACTGCGTTCATTCCCTCTATCCACGGACATCCTGGGATTCCAAGGGAGTGCAGAGGATGAACCAAAAGCGAACCTTTTCTTGGTTGGAAGGAAAACAAAGCAAATACGCAAGGTGCTTACATTTCCGGCAGCTAAACATACATGTGCACTCACAGGCAAACCTCCGTATCGCTGAGAACGTGAACGTCTGAGTGCAAGCTTACAGTCTGCAGTCTCTTCTGTGTCTGGAGCGGCTCAGCAGCGAGTGGGGTGAGAGGTCTGCAGTCTCTTCTCCCAGGAAGGCACACCTCTTGAGCGTGACTGTGCCCTTTCCAGGCCTTCCCCACGCTCCCCACTTCAGAAGTGTCTGGACACCCCCGCAGCTGTTACCTCGCACACACCTGAGATAGGAAAGCCTGGAGTGTCTGTTGGTCAGCGAGTCCGCCCTTTCCAGAAAGATGACTTCATCCATCTCCAGCAGGTAGCCACGCCGGTGGCACATTATTTGCAGGGAGAACTTAGTTATGCAAAGCAATCGCCATCCTCCCTTGTCCTCGGTCCTTGTTGAGCCAGAGAACACTCCCACCAGCCTGGGCCTCCACGCGTGTCTCGGGGGTCTGATGAGGTGGTGAATGCTAGACTGTCTGTAACAGGGATGCCAGGTGCCAGTTCTGAACTTGGGGCTTCGCTGTGTTCTTTGGAAGTGGCTGGCTCTTCAGTTGGCACTGCCCTTCCCTAGCGGTGGCTCTGGGAAGCTGGGCTTCTGGAAGTTGGCACACACACACCAGTGTCCACCTGTCCTGCGGCCCAGGCCCACATCACTGTCCCTGGTGGTCGTGTGCAACACTTACGGCTTGCCGGGACCGCCCATGAGGGCCCTGTTGTCCAAGGTGGGCTCCCGAGCTCTGGAAGAAACTTCTGTGTGCTGGCCGTGAGTGGTGGTCAGAGCTGAGCCTCCAAGTCACACGCGCTCAGGGTAGAACGTCAGGAAAATACAGAATGGTGAGCATACAGTCACGAGCAGCCCTCCGTTACCAAGCAGAGGAAGACGTGTAACATTTTTATTTTGCTACAATCAGCATTTTTAAGCACATTTTCCTTACATGAGTGAGAACGCTACACAGGCGATGTTTTGGTGGTATTTGATGCTGTCACATAAGCGTTTGCACAAAATATTTACTAAGTGCATTCACCATGATCTATTTACTATACACACACACAATTTTTAAAATAAAATTCTGCCAACTCTTTTTTTCTGGTCAAGCATTTGCCTAGATCTGACATTGCTTATCAGAAGGGAGAAAGAGGATCTTATGGGTTTTCTGAGGAAATACATCTATACTAGCAGGTCTCTGTCACCAGCAGATGTTACTGACTTTCTGAGCTCTTTGCTTGTATCACCAGGTTGCCAGTGCCAGCTGTAGATTTTCCACTTAGGTACAGCAATAAATGCCACTTGAATCCTCAAAATAGCCCCATGGAGTGAAAATGGATCTTGCTTTCACAGATGAGCCATAGGAGTTCCGAGACTCTGGGTCGCATATCCTAAGCTGAGCCCAAGAGTGGATGATGACGCTCCCCAGAGAGACCAGGTTCCAAGGAAAAGAAAGCAGAGCCCATTGCACCAATCCATTCACCTTGTCTGAGGAGGGGAGCTGAGAAAGAAACAAAGAAGGGCTTGTTACTGCTCTCATTCATTAGGCGTGGTGAGATCACAGATGCAAACGTACACACTTTTTAAGGCATCCATTCATTCTTTTATTCAAGGATTCTTCTACTTACTAATTGGACCGACAGATATTAATTGAGCCCCATCAGGTACCATGCTGGGAATCTAATGGTGACTCCTGGAGAGGCAGACCATGGAACATAGGCATGCACACACACTCACACAGTGACATCAGGGCCACTGCTTCAAGAGATGGAATCTGTTCTGAAGAGTCAGGGCAGAATCCCCAGGGAAAGGAGTGTTTAGGGAAAGCGAATAGAAGAGTGAGAGAGTTATCTAGGCAAACAGGAGTGTGTGGCTGCGCTCGGGTCAGAAGAACAGAAGAAGACCGTCAGCAGAAGAGGCCTCTGGGCTAAATCCAGCCCATTGTCTGTTTTTATAAATAAAGTTTGATTGGCTGCTAGCCATACCCACTTGGTTGTATATTGACCGTGGCTGTTTTTGTGCCACAACAGCAGAGATAAAGAGTTACGATAGACTTTATAGGCCAAGGAACCAACAATGTTTACTATATGGTCTTTCAAAGAAAAATGTTGACAATGGAACAAGATGGCTGGGTTATGGAAGTGCGGAACAAGTGTGGGCCGCGGGTGAGCGTGCGGAGTGGGGATGGGGTCTTGGGAGGGAAGCTCGTGTCTTTGCTGAGCAGTAAGAGGGCCTGGGAGGCCATGTGCAGAACAGTGAGGGGTAAAGCTATGTTTCTTTGTTGTTATTATTTGTTTGTCTGTTTTACAAGATTCTGTTTCTTGCTTGACAGCCTCTAATATTCAACTGTGGCTCGATTGCTTTAGTGTGTAGCAGTTATTTACAAATACTTTCTAAATGGTCTCAGCCTTTAAAGGCGTAGATGGTATTCATATTTAATGAGAATTCAATCACAAAACAAAGCCTTATTATTTTAGATGTTTACCTTATACACTGTATTATTGCTCATTAAATAGAAACTCAGCTCTTAAATCCTGTCATGATACTTTCCACAGAGATGTCCTTTTTAGTAGTGACATTCTGTTTTAATACTGTAGCTCTGAGCAGACTAGCTCTACAGAGGGAAGAGAGTTATAATGGGAATTGCATTTTATATTCATGTTTTGATTTCACTGTGCCAGGACTGTTTGGTGTAGAGCCCAGTTAACCACATGGAGTGGGTGTTGAATCAGAAAGACAGAGCTTTGGGACAAAGTTTGGGTCCACCTGGTCCTTCAGAGTGAATTTATGGGTCAGGACCAAGGTGCTAATTACCTTCTTAGGAGGGCTCTCTTGGCATAGACACTTTGATCGGACCTGGAAATGAACTGCTTGTGCTAGAGCCAGCGCAGGAGACCAAAAGACTACACTGTGTGCACATGCTCACACATGTGTGCGTGCACACACAACAACACACCCATTCTTGTACTTATTCCTAGTTGCTTGGATTTAGTGATTGGTGCCATTTTATGTGTTAACTTGACAAGGGTATTGAATGCCCAGAGATCTGGGCACATATTATTCTGACTATGTCTGGAAGGGCATTACTTATGAGGGTGAAGTTTGAACCAGTGCACTGAGTAACACACCCCCATGTGAGCTTGTCTGCCAGTCAGTTGAGACCCAAACAGAACAAAAGACTAAGAAGGAACCTCTGTTTCATAGCTTGAGAGGATGTCCACCTTCTTCCGACTTTTGATTCAGGCCGAGATGGCAGCTCTTCTGGTGTCTTGAGCCTCTGCCACTTGTAGAACAGATTTACACATCTGCTCCCCTAGGGCTTCAGCTCAATGACAGAGACTTCTTGGCCCCAATTTCATGGACCCAACAAATCTGTTTTCTTTTAAGCTGGCTTGCTTATTTGTCATAATACTTTGTGTTAAAAAAGAAACAGAGCATCACTCCTTATAATTGAAAACCACTGTCACTGATGGTAAATAAAAGCCAGTGGTGTCCCAGTGAGGTGGGGGGCATGACCCTGTCTCTGCCTGGGAAAGCTGCTCCTTCTCTGTGGAGCTAGGAGATCAGCCAGCGTTGGATGCAAATAGAGAAATCGAGGCCACACTTGGGGAAGCACTGGCTGGTTTCTGAAGTCAGCCTGCCCCTGCGACCTATAGCCTCAGAGTCTCTTAATGACAGAGGTCAGAAGAAGGTCAGGAAGTGCTTCTCCAACTTTCTTTGACTGGAAAGCCCCAGGAGAGCTTGGTGGAACCACAGTTCTTCAGACCCTCATGCCCGAGACTCTGGTCTGGGGATAGCTGAGGACTGACCCCTGACAGGTGTCCAGATCAATGTCCTGTCCGGCTTAGTGGTGGGGCTGGTCTGACCCAGGCTTCTGGAGGCAGGGCCCCATCCAAACAGCAGTCTGCAACCGTGTCCTGGCTCTGTTCCTGTGGGTGTGGTTTGCCAAAGAAATCAATGCCCTGGAAATGTGTACACAATTTCATCTACTTATGAAACTTGTTTTGGCTTGGACACCTTATTGCCAAATTTCTGGGATGCAGACTTGTCAGATACTTAACTTAGAGTGGGTAAGAGCAAGCAGTGCGAGGCGTTTACTACGCCCGGGAGGTGGGAGGGGTGTGTGCATCTGAGTTCCGCCACGCGGAAGGCATTCTGACAGCAAGAACCCACCGCTTCCCTGCTCACAGGACGCTGAGCTGCGGCTCATTTGCAGTGGCTCCTAGAGCCCATCAATGCCCCTTAGACGACAAGAGATGATGTGGCTGGTGATGCATCATGGAAACATCATGGGCAAGGAAGAAGGAGAGGATGCCAGCCTCAGAGGGGGGGGCTAGGGGACCCGGATGGGCAAGGATCGGGAATGGCTCCATCGCCAGCCCAGGAACGCTGTGTGGAGGGGGCGCAGCCCACAGGTGCCCTGCTGGCTCTGGGCCTCCAGAATGGCAAAGAAACAGATTTCTGTTGTTTTTAAGACACCAGATCAAGCAATGGTAGTTTAATACACACAGCAGCTCCCCAAATAACGCAGCCATTTCCTCGGGGGAGCTCAGGATGACATGAAAGGTGATTTCGGTGCCATTTGTTGTGTATAGAGGAGCTTCCCAGTTCCCATTGACAGAGGGGAGTGGCCTGTGTGTGGACACGTGCACGTTCAGGGACACACGCACAGGACCTGGCCATGGAGCGGCACCCTGGGCCCTCCCTGGGCCAGGGAGGCTGAGCAGGCCACGCGCAGCGAGCTGAGAAACCCACCTTGGGGCTTCTTCCCAGCGTCCCCAGCCAGGTCGGCTTTCTTCTGTCCTACTCCACTCTGAGAAGGATTTGGGGCCAGGAGATGGGTTAACGACACTCAGGAAAGATCAAAGCATTATACAAAACTGGAAATTTCTATCACTTACGTTCTAAAAAGTCTTAAAGCTTCAACTAAGGTGAAATTAATTTGAATACTGTGATTGACATATCATTACATCTAAAAATATTATTATTGTCACACCTACCCCATCTAAAAATTATCAGCGCCACCTTTTCTATTCTCTTTATCTTGAGTTGTCATAGAAACTTGGTACGGAAGTTCCACACTCGGTTTTCCAACTCAGTTTTCCCTAGTTTCCCTGAGAGAGTTCATTCCTCACTTGGCCACAGTCCCTGGCTGAGCCTTGAGGGGTGAGCCCTGAGACCGGCACAGGTAGGCTGGCAGGAAGGGATGGTTTTCTCTCCTGCATCCTTCAACTCGGATATTTCTTTGTGCGGCCCCTTGGAAACTTCCCCAAGGAGCTATTCTGTGCCTGTGTGGCTGTGGTTTGTGGCTGGAGCCAGGCAGAGGCAAAGAGAATTCCTGGAGCGATGTGAAAACCCTCCCTACCGCTTCCAGGGGGGATTTCTGAGGACACTTCAAGAACGGATCTGGACTGAGATCTCTAGAAGCTTCTAGAACTATCTACCCTCCGCTTCCATCCTCAGATGGTACCAATTCACTGAAAACACTGGACAGTTCAAACAAGAAGCATCTTTAGGAGAAGATGGAGGAGAAACTGGCTTACTTCATTCTGAATGGAAAGTTAGTTGCTGTGTGGAAAGTTGTTTTGAGTCGCATGAAGACCACACAGGGGAAAAACACCCACTGCCCTCAGTGCGATGGGAGTTGCGCCAGCAGTGACAATAGCCGTCTGGTTTCCTGAGCCTGATGGACACCGAGGGCAACCCGAGGCAGAGCCATTGTTTATCCTGACAGCTTAACAGCAGGCTGGAAGGAAGCAGGGGATGCGATGGCAGTGGGAAGCTGTAAACACTTAATCTGTCACAGGAACTTTCAGGGAATCTGGCGCCACAGAGCCAGACCGACCAAACCCTTAATTGCTGGGCCATTCACCGACTCGGCTGCCCTGGTCGGCACCCATTAGATGCCAGCACCTTGGGGCATTTGGCAGAGGACTGCTGGCCCCGGGAAGGCCCCCCTGGGGGGAGGGTGTGGAGGCCCCAGTCCCTGGAGACCTGCAGGATGGCTGGTCACCTGGCCTAGTGTCTCATTTATTCAAATTAATGGGTGCCTAGAGCTGGGGAGGAACGGACCTGGATTCAGACAGAGATAGATTACAGTTTAAAAAAAAAAAAAAGGAAATTACAACTCAGAGAACTAATTTCATCCAACCTGTGGGATTTTATTAGCTGATCATGGCTATGATATTAGGCTTTTGAAAATGTCGCTTTGATTGGATTTTCACCTTGTACCCGTAAGGACCTGGCAGGATAGTGTTGAAACATTGAAATATGGATTGCAGCAAGCTGTTTAAACATCCTCTTCTGTCTCTAATGTTTTTGTTTCGTTGTTTAAGCACCAGGGATTTCTTCACACTGACAGTGCATACATTCTTCACATTAGACCGGAAACGACAAGCCAGCACCTTGACCGAGGCCAAGGCCAAGGCCAAGCATCGCTGGATGCCTCAGGATGGTTGCTACCTCACCCTAGTGCTCTCCGCATCTTGTGTGGTGACCGCCCAGTCTGGGAGGAGAGTGCAGGGCCGTGAGCTTGGGACGCTCCCTCAGCCCTAGCATGCTTGAGACCTCTGAACTGCAGGTGAGTGTCTCTGTCCCTTAGCTGCCTCTGTAGTACCTTTCCTGGGGCCACACCCTCCCGCAAGCATAGTCCCTCCTCCTCTCCACACTTGGGACCCTCACTCTCTCACGCCCCCTTGTGTCCCAGGGAGAAAGCTGCCTATCCCAGTGTGTCAATCTGCCCCACCTGACCCCACCTTGTGAGCTGAGCCAAGGGCTCAGGTTTTTCTTATCTGAAAGCCCACACAACCCTGCCCAGGGCTTCCTTGGTGGGAAGACCAAGCCTGGGCCTCACCTCGGCTAGAAATGGGAGGGGCTTCCTTTGGCCAGTGGGGGCAGGAGGTGGGGGTGGAGGCCCAGTAGTCAACACCCAACCTGGGCCCCTGAAGAACAATTCCAGGCAGCAGCCTACATGTTCCTTGGGTAATCCCAGGCAGGATCAAGCCCTGGCTTTCCCTGGTGGGCACTGTGGTTTGGATAGGGTTTATCTCCACCAATAGTGATGCTGACATTGAGTGTGGGTTGTGGTAGAGGGACTGGTCCCTTTGTCACCTTCCTCTTTCCTTTGCACATGGCTCATCCTTCGTCTGTAAATTGAGGCCACGAGAGAACCTTGCTGGGTTGAGGCCACGCGAGATTTGCTGGAACACGCTCCTGGGCTCGCCAGCCTCCAGAACCACGAGCACACTCAGCCCTCCTTCTTCTGTCAGTCTCCCAATTTCAGGGATTCTACCATAGAAACTGAAAGGAGGACCATGGACATCATTGTAATTTATTTTTTTGTTCGTGGTGATGACGGGGGTCCTGGGGATAGAACTCAGGGCCTCGCAGGTCTAAACAAACCCACTACAACTTGAGCCATGCCCGTAGTCCTTTTATACTTTGGCTTGTTTTTCAGATAGGGTCTCATGCTTTTGCCCGGGGAACTGGTCTTGAACAGTGATCCTCAGACAACAATTCTCTTACCTCTGCCTCCCGAATGACTGGAATTTTAGGCATATGCTATTACACTAAGCTTATTTATGAGACTGGGTCTCACTGACCTTTGCCTGGGCTGGCCTTGAATTGCAATCTTCCCATCTCTGCCTCCTGAATGGCCAGATCACAGGTGTGCATCTCAACACTGCGCCCAGCTTTAGCCCTCAGAGTGGCTCCCTTTCTTTTCTCTGGGCCTTCACTCAGGCAGCCTGGGCTCATCTTCAAGAAGCCAGGTACCCTGAGCAGTGCTTTGCATATACTATGTTTTTAATTCTCACAAGTGTCTTAGGTGGGAAATCCCATTTTCTCCCCATTGTTTTTCAAATAAGGGAAATGAATCCCTGGGAGCTTGCCCAACCTAGTCATACTGCTCAGATTTGGTGACGTGGTTATAGTTCAAGTAGGCAGAACTAGTTCAGTTACACAGAAGTCTGCCTCCCCAATTAATTGATTTTTTAAGATAAATGAATTTTCTTTATGCTGCTTGGACTTAGAAGTATGTCATCTTGACAGGTTGAGCAGGTCTCTGAGACTTTACCTCAGCCTGTCAATTGGAGACAGAAGTACAGAGGTGATTGGACCTAAATCGATAGGAAAGAAGGGTTGGCCATTCAGTGCCCTTAGTCTGGTCACTTTTAATGCTAGCTGCAAGTGGATCGAAACCCAGGGAGCTCACACTGCCTGCGAGACTTGTACCTCCTTCTTTGGTAATGTATGGAAAGCCCTCTTCTCTGCATTCTTTCCCCGTAATTTGATAATGCTGATAAAAATCATTTATCATCCCATAAGCTGTGCTGACTATCTTATTAGAGAATGTAACTGCAGGCTCTGAATTTGGCTGATCCTGACATGCTTTAATTAGGGTTTAAAATATATGGGCCTCGGCTTCTCCTGCGAGGTGGGGTGTGACTCCTGAGGATTTCACTTCCCTCTCCCTCCCCTGCCCAGATGCATGTCAAAGAAATGCAGGGAAGGAGGGGGGGAGTCTACACTTCATTAGAAAATAGTAAGGCTGCCATCCACAGGCTGGCAAGAATGGGAATCTGCAGAGTAGATCCATCGAGACGGCCCCCAATGCCAGGGACCATTCTCCCCAAACCTGGATTTCATGGAAATGCAGTGTGGTGGATTCTGTGGCCAACCAAGGAGATGTGTGGCTCATGCCTGGAAACCTAGCTCCTCAAGAGGCTGAGATCTGAGGATTATGGTTTGAAGTTAGTTTGGGCAGGAAAGTTCATGAGCTTCCATGAGATTAATGGGGGAATCAACTACCAAAAGCCAAAAGTAGGTGTGGATTAAGTGGTAGCATGCCAGTATTGGCACATTACAAAAAAAATAATTCTGGGCCAGCATGGCCAGAAATTGGCATTTTCCTGGAGTTATGTTAGGATCCTGTGCCTACATGATGGTCTTATTCTAAACACAAAGCCTGAAGTAAATGCCGGGCCTGGAACACACGTGTTTAGAGAAAGGGACGTTTGCAGAGGCCGGCGAGCACTCTGCAGAGCTCTTCTCTCTGCGTGTCCTCATGGCTGTGCGCGATTTGGAAGATCTCTGGACTGCTCTACTCCATTTCTTGCTCATGGCTCTGTGATCTGGGATGACTAGGTTTATAGTCCCTGCTCGTGGCTCTGTGATTGGGACTGCTAGCTTTACAGTCCCTGCTTTCCAAAAGTGGAGGCCCCAGTCCTGGGCAGCTGTGTGCAGCTGGCAACACCAGGCCCTGCTGTGGTTGGGGGTGGTGGGGGCCGCGGGGTTCACCGCGGTGAGGTAGAGCTCAAGCAGACACTCCGGGGAGCAGTGGCCTCGCTTGTGGGCCTTAGAAGTGAAAATAGTTTCCCAAAGGAAACTATTCCCAGCACACTTTAAAGTGGAGCATGAAGTAGGAGGCTAAGGACTTAACGGAGGAGGGCTTGAGGCTGGAGCACCATCAGCCAGGTGAGGCCCAGACCCAGCCAAGGCCCGAGCGGTGCACTGCCAGCTCCCAGGGCTGCGAGGGGAAGGAGGCTCAGGGGAGAGGGGTGGCGCTGCGGTGGCACAGCGGGCCCTGAGGGGAGGTTCAGCACAGCAGGAACTCCTGCACTGGTCAGACTCAAGGGTGCCAGAGGGAAAACCAGGAGGACATTACTGAAGGAATAAAAGATGCCCTCACTGCCAGGACATCGGACGGGCCCCAGACCCCCAAGGTGGCCTATGACCAGCCTTGGAGGAGGCCGTGCCTACAGTGCTCATTTGTCTGGGGCTCAGTCCCCAGCCCAATCCGCTAGGAGAGCAGCAAGGACATGAGGTGCTGATGGACCAGCCAGGCCTGAGCCTGAGGATGAGGGCACGTGGGGGGGCTTGCTGTGAGATGGACGGAGCCCCACCTCCTCGCCACCAGCCCAAGGTGTCCGCCACTGGGACAGGCTAGGGACGGCCTCACCGTCATGAAGGGCTGAGCCACACAGTGCACCCACTCACCGACCCCCATCCAGAGAAGCTCTTCTATTCCCCCGGGAGCAGTGACAGTCAGGGTAGTGTACAAAACAGGAGGGAGACATTTTTGCCTGGACCTCCAAAAGGATCCATTATCTCACTAAAGAGCATCAGAGAGCCCTTCCCTCCCCCAGTGCATCTTGGGAAAGGTCTGTGCATCGAGAGGCTGCTGGTTTGTGATATGGACTGGGTGAAGAATTCAGCCAGCAGGGTCAGGTGAGGCAGGGTGTTCCCAACCACAGGTCATGGTGTACCTGTGTGCCTGACTCCTGGGAGCCTCCAGGGTAATAGGGTAGAGGACAGGGCACAAGAGGGAGACTAGCGTGGCAGACAAAGGAGACCAAATGCTGAGAGTAGCATTAACCCCTCCCAAGTCCCCGTGATGCTCCCCCGTGGCCTAACTGCCTGCCCCCCCCTCCACAGGCCCCCCACTTGGTGGTTCTGTTCTGGCCCAGAACACCCTTAAACCATGCCCAAATCACAGTGGCCTCCGAGTCCTGCTGGGTCCACTTCCCGGTGGCTCTAGGCCTGTCGGACTTGATGTCTGTCCCTTTGTGGACCAGGCTCCCCTCTCGGCACGGACGACCAGCTCACCTGCTGGTCCAGCTCGAGTCCATGTCCTCTCACCAACCCTCCCTCCTCCTTGGAAGCCTGTCTGGTGGGCATGCCTTTCTAGCGCAGGGATGGGCTCCGAGTGGAGCGGAAGCAGGAGGAAGGGACGTCTCCGCGGCTTCCCTATCCCCTCCTCCTCATTCCCGAGCCCCTCCATGAACAGGGGAGGTTAGCCTTCGATCCCTTGTTTTGCTCTGTTACTCGCAGGTAATTCAGTGTGCTCTGGTCACTGGAAGTCCCATGGCCGGACTCTTTCTGAGAGTCACACCAGACAACCAGGTTAAAGGTGTGTTCTCCCCTCCAAGCTCCAGGTTCTGGCTTCCAGGGTTGGAGACAACGAACAGCTGACAGCCAGATTCACTCACTTCTGACTCGGCCTCCAGCCACACCCGGACTGCGTGTGATTAACCCGAGGCCTGCTTCTGGCTTGCTTTGGTATTGGATTTTCTCCTTAGAATAAAATTCAGATAAGAGTGATCTGCATACCCTCACAAACCATCCATCAAGAAGTGCTTTTGAAAGAGTGACAAAGTTTTATTATTGTGTCATAGTTCTCATTTTTTATGCATAATGTTCTCTTTCCCTTTGAAGCTTATTGACTTTAACATTGTATCTACCGATCCTCGTCTACCTTTTATCAACTGTCAATCTATTCATCTGTCTTCTATCTATCAATCAGTCTGCCAATCCTTCTAGCTTCTATCCTCTCTATCAATTGTCTGTCTGTCTGTCTGTCTGTCTGTCTGTCTATCTATCTATCTAGATTGCATATTTTCACATCCATCCAGACAAAATCTTGCTCTTTTCCATCGTGCATACGATGTTCACACATATGTAACCATTCTGCAAATATGGGGTACTATATTTAAATGTATGAAGTGTGTGAATAAAGTGTGCCACACATAAGCTGGCATTTTTCAAGTGTGAATAATGAGATTTTATAATGTAATCAGTTCTGATGATTTTCAACGTGGATCTCTCCTGTTTGGGTGTAATTAGCTCGTGTTCAGGTTTCTTTATGCCAACTCTGTGTGTGTGTGTGTGTGTGTGTGTGTGTGTGGTCGGCTCCTCTGTTGAGCTGGGTCTGATCCCGGGGCGCCGAAGCGTCTTCCCCAGCTGCCGGTGTCTTCGCTGTGACTCACCATGATGTATGGATGTGCCAGGGCTTGTTATGTCACGTCTGCTGATAACTGTATAATTAATTTGATGCCATCTGATTCGGCAGCAGGTTAGACATTTGAAACATAAAAAGTTGTCCATGCCCCATGGAGCACATCTGTTTAATGGCATAATTCAAATTAATTCCCAACAATTCCACAAGCGTTCCTGGCATGGCTCCACGCACTGCTGGGTGCCCTCAGTCCCCGGCATGGCTCTTTGCAGGACTGTGCTGTGTGGCGGCTGTTGAGTCTGCTTTCCATAACGTCTTCCTCTTTTCCTTTTGTGCTGGTACTGGAGCTTGAACTCAAGGCTCTCACTTGCCACTTCAGCCACAGCTCTGCTTCCTGCCTTTTTCCCCCTGGCTAATTGAAGATAAGAGTTTCGGGATGATTTTTCCAGGCTGCGTTTTAACCTCAATTCTCAGAGTTCAGCCTCCTGATAGCTAGGATTACAGGCATGAGCACTCGTGCCTGGCTCACAAGGTCTTACTTTCAAATAGCTTTAAAGCTACTGAAGTATTGTGAGACTACGACACAGCTTCCAGAACCTTTTCCTGACTCCTCAAGGCCAGGCCTGCCTGGCAGTGACCCACGGCACAGCTCACCAGCGAGCCCTGCCTGTCACCCCACACGGCCTCACTCATATTCTGACATCTGGCCCTGAGATCCCCTTACCCTGTGCCAGGACCCCACAGGGTATCAAGTGCTGTGTCCCTGCCCCTCCGAAGTGCTACAGTTCTCTGCCTTTCACAACGTCAGTGCTATCTTCAGAGTCGATTTGGAGCTATTGTAACAGAACGTCGCTCAGTTACTCAGTCTAGGATTTTCCAAACATTTTCCTAATGCATCCTCATAATTTTTCTGGGTGCTGGAGGCTCATGCCTGCAATCCTAGCTGTCCAGGAGGTCAGGGATCTGAAGATCAAGGTTTGAAACCAGCCCCAGGCAGACAAATCTGAGACTTTCATCTCAAATTAACCAGGAGAAGCCAAAGTGCAGGTGTGGCAGAGCAACTAGCCTTGAGCAGAAAAAGATACGCGAGAATACAAGGCCCTAAGTTCAAGTCCCAGTATTGGCTCCCCACAAAAGAAAAAGAATAAGGTACATGGTTTGGACAAGAATACCCAAAAGTGCTGCTGTGTCTTCTGCATGCCATGGAAGGAGTGGAGGATGCTGGTGCCCCTTGGTACTGTGGGTCGGTCTTGGCTTCCTGGGTGGTAGCTGTCTACCTCTGGCACTGTCCTCCTTGTTCGTTTGTATTTACCATATTGTGGGGAGATGTCTCAAGACTACAAATGCTCATTGGCTCGGTCATGGATTCTTGTCTGCCGTCATAATTCTTCCTGTAGTATTGTGGATTTTCCTTTGTTTGCTTTCTATTCTTTTCACATTTGTTAAGCGTTTTGTGTTTGTGAGCTTATTTCTGTATATCTGCATGAACTGATGGATGCGTGGTTATAATTCTGTGATATTCTGGTTCATTTCATTGCTCAGCTTGTCTCTACTGGAGGTGCCTTGCCTGGTTTGGGGCTCTGTCAGCCAGAGATCCATGGCCGCACGCAGCCCCTCCACCCTGGATGAGGATCGCAAGTCCACATCACCCTCTTGTCTTTGTAACTCACCCTGTCTGTGGGGTGACTGAAAACAGACTAAGATTCCTGGCTTCTTCCCAGGGCTTTTCCCTGGGGCAGGGCCGGGGGACAGGGGTGGGGGCCTGAGATTCCCAGAGCCAGGCATGCTGTGGTCATCTTACCCATCAGCTCTGGGTCCTCCTGGCCCCTGGGAGGGAGCAGCTGCTCCGCAGAGGAGGAAGTTCCGTGCCTAGGCAGAGGCCATGCTTGTCGGATGGGCAGAGCGGAGTTACGTCCGCTTCGCCAGGCCCGGCACTTGCTCCTTTCTCCAGCACACAGGCCACGTGGCCCTCTGTGTCTATCTCACAGGCGTCTGGAGACAGACGGGGCCAAGGACAGGGCAGGTCCGTGACACTGAGACGGAGAAGCGGCGCCGCTTCACCAGGCTCGGCCACGCCAGGCTCCTTGTGCTCAGGCGCTCACGGGAGCAGAGGACCGGCTGGGTTGGAAGGTGAGACCGTCTGTCCGTCCGCTTGGCACATGCTGCCCTGCATGGGCTTCATTACAGCACGTGGGAGTTGTGACAAGGAGACATTGCTGTCAGCAACGGAGGACTTGGCCACACAGGAGCGGCCCTCACCTCTGCTTCGGTCTCACGTGATCTGAAGCAGGAGTTCCTGGGATCTCAGAGCCAGTGTTCACTGCCAGCAGGTCTATCCCCTCCACCTGCAGTGAACTCAGTGTCCAGGACCTCGCGGAGGGGAGGTGTGAGGGGGCTGTGGGGTGGTGGGGGTGGTGTGTGATGTTAGACCCTAAAGAGCTCCCAGTATTGTTGACAACACAGGGAGACAAACATCCCCTCCCCCATCTGTTTACTGACCACATACTTGATACTTCAGAGCGCGTAAGACAATTATTAAGCACGAGACGGCTGTACTAAGTGGGGTGACAGGAAGGAAGTGGAGGGATCCAATGGGAAGCGAAGGAAGGCACCCCTCAGGAAGTGCTGTTTGTACCTGCCAACAGGGCCACAGGAGGCCTTGGGCCTAGAGCAGGATGCTTCTGGCAGAGACTGGATTCGAAGCCAAGAGCTTGACCCCGTGGAAGGTGCTGTCTCTTAGGCGGCACAGGCGCCTGGCATCTTCCATCCGTCTGTCTTTCCACCTCATACAGTGATCACCTCTTGGGCAAAGGCAAGATGGCCCTAGGAAAATGGCATCGGTCTTCAAGTCACAGCGAGATGGAGTAGCTACCCCTACCACGAGCTTTCGGGGTAACCTTGACTCATTTGCTCAAGGCCTTGGGTTCCTCAAGTATAAAATGAGAACTTCATCTTGCCTAACTGGGAGCAATAGAACGATAAGCAATCTATCACCATGCCCAATGCTCAGAACAGGCTGGATGAATGAGGTCCGGGTACCACTATGGCCATATTCGTGCGTTGCGTATGCATCTATCAGCTGTAACCATGCATGTTAATGTACACCCACATCCCTGCAGTGTGAGACATTTCTTGAACCACAGATTCAATTAGAATTTATGAAGGAAACAAGGCAAAGGACACGGACATTCATTAAAAGCTGACCATTTCCACTTAATGCTGTTTTCTTCCGCCACTTGGGAACAATTTCTCGAGACCATAATTGCGCGTTAAGTATTGTGATTTGTTCCAGACTCTGTCTATGAAGTAAGTACACAGCAGAGGTATTTATTGTCGAGTCAGCATTGAGCGTCCCTGTCACTTTTCTTCCTAAACCACTTCACCGTCCCAACGGCTCCTTCCAGTCTCCTGGGACTAACTCTGACCTATCAGAAAAGTTGAGCTGTGTGGCAGTGAACAATAGAATAGTGTATAATGAACAGAAACCCTTGGAGAAAGGGGCTCTAGTTTTGCTTGGGTTGAGGGTCCCTAGGCCCCAGGGGTACCGTGGTGTGCAATAGGATGTGTGTCCCTGTGTGTAGGAACACTCTGGAATGTAATGCAGCACTGAGTAAAAAAAAAAAAAAAGCTGACTGTTTCCCCCACTTCACTTTGCATGCTTTTTTCCATAATAATAACCAAAAAGAAGAAAATATAGTCAGAACAGGAAGAAGAAACTTGAAAAGCACTAAAACCCTGATTGGATTACTCTGGAGATTGGTCGTCTGGAGACAAACTCCGGACAATCCGGTCCTTCCTTCCCACTGAGAGAGACCACATGTGTGGGTGGTTCATGGCCAGAGCCTCAGTTTCCCCAAGTGCCAAAGGGAATTCTAGTAGCCTCTGCTCAGTAATATTAACGTCATGTGGAGGAGCACGCGTTTGGAAATATATTGCTTGGCCTCATGATTAATTAATGTTGTAATTCATTAGGCGTTAATCATTAAATTTTCAACCACCCACTCAGCACGTTGAGGTAATTAGTTGGACATTGACGGAGGAACAGCAAGATGAAGGGTCAGCACACCACCAATGCCCCTCTTGTAAAAAGAGCCGAGGGGGAGGTGGTTATGCAAGGGTCAGTGACTCCCGTGGGATCAGTCTCTGTCCACGGCAGCAGTGAGGGCTGAGCCGGAGGAAGGCATGTCCTGGGCTCCTGTCCGGGGTTCTCGGGGTCATCTGAGGCTGCTGGATTGGCGGGCTTGGCCGGCCTGGCCTGGCCAGGCTCACATTCCCAGGGCACTGTCCCATGAAGTCACAGACGCTGGCCCGCCCCCTGCAAGCTTGGCCTGCCCTTTTCTCATTTTCTGCTTTGCTGAATCCATGGTGCAGCTCGGTGGGAGAGGACAAGGCCAGGCGGTCTTCAGGGACCTCCCTGGTGGCTAGGCCTGCTCCAGGAGCATCCAGCTTCCCAAGTCACAGCTAGGGACCACAGGTGGCCCAAAGGTGAATTAAATTTGATGTCAAGTTAAATCTGAATGTCTGATAAACATCCAGTACATGTATGTTTGATATAAGGAACATACTTACATGTTTTTGTGCCTGCACTCAGGCTTGAACTCAGAGCCAAGGATCTCTCCCTTAGCTTTTTCATTCAAGGCTGGGGCTCTACCCTTTGAGCCACAGCTCTCCTTCTGGCTTTTTGATTAGTTGGGGATAAGAATCCCAGGGAGTTTTTTTTTCCCCCTGTCTGGCTTTGCACCTTGACCCTCAGACCTCAGTCTCCTGAGTAGTTAGAATTACAGGTATGAGCCTTGGCACATGGCTCAGATGCACTTCAGTTTGGAAGGTTATTGTTCTCTGCTTTGTCTTTGAACTGGTGGCTTATACATTACCAGGTCACCCTGCGTGCAGTGCAAATCAATGAACTGGTGGAGGCACAGCACTGTAGGGTGTGCAGTTTGAACCGGAAGGGGAGAAATGTCCACCTCAAAGAGAGGTTCAGCTTTAATTCAAGGCAGGGCGTGGCAAACTGCAACCTATGGTTTAAGTCTGACTCACTGCTGTTTTTTTTTTTTATGAATAAAGTTTTATTAGGATGCTGCCATGCCTATTAGTTTACAATTGCCTAGGGCTGCTTTCTCACTGCAATGGCTGGCCACATCAGAGATCATTGGTGACCCATGAGGCCTAAACAGGTACCTTTCAGTTCTTTACAGAAGAGGAGAGCTGACCCCTCATCTGGGAATGAATGACTGGTGCAGAGCTGGCCCTTTGCAAAGTAAGGCTGCTTCAGCTCCGTGCTGCCAGGAGTGTGCTGTACTCTCTGTCTCTGGCTGTTTGCGTTGACACTACAAAATCAGCAGACTCCCATCCAGGCCTTCAGGAAGCCGCAGGGAAAGCAGGGTGGGGACTCTGGGAAGCGAATTCAATTGTCTATGTCAATCCTGCAGCTGGGACATGACTCCAGAACTACCGAAGGCATCCAGGGTCTGACCTCGAGCCCTGACCATTGCTTTGTTCACCAATGGTGAACGTCAAGCATTCTCAGTAGCTTAATTTTGAGAGGAACAGTAGCTGGCTGGAGAGGACAGACCATCCCAAAGCACCCGGGTCCTGGAAAGGTGACTCCAGGATGGTTTCCTGGAGCCAGGTTAAGAGGATGGAGGCCATGCGTGCTCAGAGCCATGGTGTGGGGCTCGCCAGAAGCCTCGTCTCTGTTTGGGGTGGGGGGGGCCTCTGGCCAGGGCTCAGTCGTTCCTCCTCAACCCGATGGTCAGGAGACTCATTTCTAATTATCTAGCCAACAGGGCTAGACAACAGGGCAGCGTTAACGTGGACAGAGGGCAAACTGGAGCGTCTGTCTGCCGCTGTGCCTAGAAAAGCCCTTGGTGATGGGCCTCGGCTGTGGCTATGGCAGATGCTCTGTCCTAAGCTGGGAAATACAAGTCATTCTGGAGGAGAAGACCCTAGAGGGAAAGGCAATAGGGACTGAAGACCTTTGGGGGAACAAAAAGGGCACCGTGCAAAAATCAATCCCCTCCCCTCATCAGTGGTTACCACCAACGGTAAATCTGAGAGCAAGGGCTCACGGCGGCTGGCCACTTCCTGGAGGACAAGCGGCCCCTTTCTTAGGCTTCTGAAGACTGTGCAGCGGATGTCCCAGCATCCAGTCACTTCCAGCACAGAGGCCCCGAGACAGAACCGAGGGGTGCAGCTCCTCCGGCTCCTCGGCAGTTCCCTTCTCCCTGCTCAGCCCTGTGCCCTGGCACCACAGTAATGCATTCCGCCTCCCACTGGACCACACTGTCAGGAGCAGTCTCTTTCTCAAGGACTTAATCAGATTCAAAAAGGAAAGCAGCAAGCTGAAATTTTAGCTTGAATCCGGTATGTGAAGGAGCTAAGAGTCAGGCAGGGGGCCACCTTAGGCACTACGCCATTACTGATGCATTTATGCATGCGTGCAGGATTCCTCATAGCTTGCATAACTTGGAGGCGGCTGGCAGTCTGTGAGGGGATCTTTGGAACCCCACATTCTCCTTTCTAAGTTCTCTCCCCAGCTCATTCCCTTCCATTCCAAGCTGGGAGAAGCCAGGGTAGGAGGCGTGTGTGTGTGTGTGTGTGTGTGTGTGTGTGTGTGTGTGTGTGTGTGTGTGTGCAGCCTTCCCAGGATCCACAGTAAGCCACTGACAGGAGATTCCTGGATTATCAGTCTTTACCGTCTTCCTCCTTGTTCTGGTTCCAGACCCATCAGCCTGGCATCTGCAGTATGTCTCTGGGTCGGAGTCAGCCAGTGAGAAGCAACAGCATCAAGGGAAACGTGGAAAGAAATGCCTCCCAGCCCCACTATAATGCCTTACTCCTCCCCGAAATCAGCCATGACAGGCTTCTGGACGTGAGGGCGTTCTACATGAATCCTGTAGTGACCCCTCTATTCCAATGACCCCCCCAAACTAACTGGGCTGGGGATCGACCCCACACTCAAAACTCTACTACCACTGACCCCAAATCTATAGTCATAGACACTGGTGTGCACACTGCTGTGCATGAAGAGGGTTCTCTGGGTTTTCTAAATTCTCTGTGCCCCCCTCCCTTCCTTCCCCCTCTCCTCCCTCCCCTCTCCTCCCTTCCTTCCCCCTCTCCTCCCCTCTATCCTCTTCTCCTCCCCTCCCCTCTCCTCCCTTCCTTCCCCCTCTCCTCCCCTCTATCCTCTTCTCCTCCCCTCCCCTCTCCTCCCTTCCTTCCCCCTCTCCTCCTTTCCTTCCCCCTCTCCTCCCTTCTTTCCCCCTCTCCTCCCTTCCTTCCCCCTCTCCTCCCCCTCTCCTCCCCTCTTTCCCCCTCCCCTCCCTTCCTTCCCCCTCTCCTCCCTTCCTTCCCCTCCACCTCAGCTGCCTTTTCTGCTTCCCATTGCTCAATGATCACAGATTGAACATTTCTTCTCTGGACAGAGTCCTCTGAGCCTCCTCTAGCTGCCAGTGCCCCACCTAAGGCCTGACGTTCTAGCTACAGCTGGCACCTTGGACCTTCACTTTCGAGGTGGAGCTGGGGTCCCCAGGGCTGAGTCTCCCTGCCCTGCTCAGGTCCTATGGGAATGTTTTGCCTTGGGTCACGACCCATCGTGATGGCTCAGGAACTTGGCAGCCAAATGCAGTGTCGGGTACCCCTCCCAACCACGGCTTCCAGTCACGACTCTTTTACCCGTACACATTTAGACAGTTTTGAAACCATGAGCATATTTGTAATAGGTCACAATTCAATTTCTTCCTCAGTATGTATGCTTGTGTCTTGACTATCAAAATTCTTATAGACTTCCATTTGGTTGGCATACTGATTTATGTCTTTCCAAAATATATGTCCCAGCCCTGGTCCTGTGAAGGAGACCTAAGCTGGAAAAGGTGGTTGAAGATGAAATCAAATTAAGATGCAGCCGTGCTGGGTGGGGTGAGCTGTACCCACTGACTGGTGTCCTTAAAAAAACAAGAACTACAGGATGCCAGTGGCTCCTGTCTGTCATCCCAGCTACACGGGAGGCCGAGATCTAAGGACTGCTCACGGGCAGGGCAGTTCATGAGACTCTTATCTCCAGTGAACAAGCAAAAAGCCAGCAGTAGAAGTATGGCCCAAGTGGTAGAGTACCAGCCTTTCTTGAGGGAATAAGCTAAGGGACAGTGCCCAGGCCCCAGTCCTGGCACAAAACAAAACAAAGCAACATAAAACAACAGCAAAGGCTGGGAAGGTGGCTCAGTGGTAGAGCGCTTGCCTTGCATGCATGAGGCCCTGGGTTCGATTCCTCAGCACCACATAAGCAAAAGAAAAAAGCCAGAAGTGGTGCTGTGGCTCAAGGGGTAGAGCGCTAGCCTTGAGCTGAAGAGCTGAGGGACAGCGCCCAGGCCCAGAGTTCAGGCCCCACGACCGGACCCAAAAAACAACAACAACAGCAAAAATCGAAGACCCTCTGAGCCAGAGGCGGGCATGTAGGAGATGACATCGCGCGGCTGCAGAAGCAGCAAGAGCTACGCCAGCTTCCTCCGCCCGGGTCTGCGGAGGGCGCTCAGGCCTGCAAGCCCCCGCTGCAGACTTCTCGCCTTCCCGGCTGTGAGGACAATGGCTGTTGTTGAGAGCCACCCACGAAGTGGCACTTGGTTTTCGCAGCCAGGGAAACAAGCAGAGCCATGTTTTCTGCGGGACTCTCTGCCCAGGTTTGTGTCATCTGTTTTATGAACTTGATGGAAGTCCCCTTGGCTTGGCATGGATAACTCTGAATTGATCCATCGAAACTGGGAGCCATTCTCCGGGCCAGGCTGGGACACGCTGGCATGAGTCTGTGTCCCCTCCCTGGAGGCCACCGGGAAAGCCAGAACTGGGACCTACAGCTTTGCCTGCCTCTCTGAGCTGGGGAACGAGGCCCCGGCTGGCAGTGTTCCCTGTCCCTTCCTGGGGTGCAGTCTAAAGGCCATACTGGCCAGGTTAGTATGCACACCGAGGTCCAACACCCCTCTCACACATCCTGCTCTGTGAATGGTACTGCAACAGTCCCAGGAGGGATTGAATGAAACGACTCGGGGGAGGGGGCTTTAGTTCAAAGCATAGTATTTGAAGCCAAAGTATTAGTGCAATAATTCAGCATGAAATTTGCCAAATGAGTGCATCGATCCTATTCAAGCAATAGAAGTACGGGTTATGTCCTGTCTGTGCCATCATGTTGTGTGCACACTCTATGATGCCGTCAGACTAAGTCAGCAGAATGGAGCGGCCGCCCGGGGCAGGCGCACGGGAGCCGAGGCCTCCTGGCTTCTCACTTGGAAAGGGCCGTGACCTTCCACTGTCTCCAGTTGCTATTGCTGGCATATAATAGAGTGTTCAAGTGTGCTCCACGCAAACACAATCCGACTGGGTACTCTTTAAAATACGGCTCCCGTGGTCAGATGAATTTGGGAGACATGGCTTATTATAGCCTCCTCCAAGAGATTCGTAATTCACGTGGCGATATTGAAAACGACACCGCCACCCCCCCATCCAAAAGCTGCCATAAATAAAACCGATTTCAACTGTGTTTAATCAGTGATTTATAACTTGTTTGAGCACAGGGCTTTTTTGTTATTTAATACCTACGAAGGTCCTCTGGAATGAGGGCTGGAAAGGCAGCGCTCGGGAAAGGCTGCGGGGTGCTGTTCTCATGGCTCCGAACCTCCCTTCCTCCCCTCACTGCTGCTCAGCCGCGGGTGGCCCTGGTCCCTGTGGGGCCCTAGACGAGGGCAGTAGTGATGTTCCCACCAGCGACCCTCCTTTGTCACTTTGTCAATGCCAACAGATTAATTGAGCAGAAGTCAAGGATAATTCCATCGGAAAGGGATTCTATCCCTGGCAATCGTGTTTGTTTGTTTGTTTCAGAAACATGACAGAAAGCTTAAGCTGACATAATATCTTCAAAGTTTCTTTGGCAAAAATTCTTTAGTCTTCCTTGGCTTTCTTGGTGGTAGTCTAGAAAGGAATACAGGCGTGTGAGTACACCCCCACCGCAGGTGATGTCCAGGTGGATGGGAATGCAGACGTGAGCTTCCTCTCCAGGTAATCAGCAACCATCACTCCCATTTCTCATTTTTTCCTGTTTGCATCCAGACCTCATCCTATCTCTGTCTGGATAAGAAGATTTGCCAGGTTTTTAGTGTCTCCCACTCGTCCACACGCAGGATGGGGGTGGGGAAGGGTGGTTGGTGGGGGACGTGCAAGTATGAATTCATATAAGTGGGGAGGGGTTGAACTCAGTGTGTACCCTCAGTGGCCCATGATATAATTGCTGGTTAATTGAATGGAACTGAGTGTGTTTGCCTGTGTCCTTGGTGTGTGGGTGAGGGACGACAGCGGGACCATCCAAGTTAATGCACAAAAGGTTTCAGAGCAGGAAGCCCTGAGATGTGAACTGGGGTCCAAGGAAAGACCAGGGAGGAAATAAGGACAGATAAAAGAGCCAGCAAATCCTCAAGGCGGGGACAAACATGGTGGGCATCCCGCATCGCATCTACATTGTGTTTATTACTAACACGGCCACGTTGGACCCCACAGGGAAAGCGGGGGATTGTGGGTAACTTATGGGTCCAACTTAGAGTCCGATTGAACTTGTGGGCTAGTACGGAGGCCTGAACTCTGACACGATTGCTTGGTTTTTGTTTAGCGTTTTTGCACAAGGCTGGCACTCTACCACTGGCGTCACACTTCCACTTTGGGATTTGGGGAGGTTAATTGGAGAGAAGAGTCTTACAGGTTTTTTTGTCCAGCTGGCTTCAAACAGTGAACCTCAGATCATTCGGGCATGAGCCTGTGGTCGGCTGAGCTCACCTCTTACATCCTGTGTTAGCCTCTTAACCTCAGACATCACCCAACATGTGTACAGATCAGGCAACAAGTGCTGGGAGGGATGTGGGGCGCGTGGAGTCCTCCGCAGACCCTGCGGCCAGGAATGCAAAGCGGCACCCCAGTCTGCCTGCTTCTCTAATGATTAAACACAGAATTCCCACTTGACCAAGCACATCCCACTCCTGGAAAAAAGCAAAAGAAATGAAAACACAAGCCCACACAAACGGTGCCCATTAGTTTTATAGGAGCATTAGTCATAATGACCCAAAGGTGTAAAAAGCCCAGATGTCCATCAGCTATGGATGTTTTAACTCTAGAGCAGAATACTGCTGAGCCATTAAAAGGAATGCCATACCCATTCGTAATGCAATTTGGATGAGCCTTGGAGCCATTCACAGAAACCAAACACACAGAATTCCATTTACACGAAGATCGGGAGAATCTACGGAGACTGAGACTCGAACAGTGGTTGTTGGGGGACGGGGAAATTGTATTGTTAGCTGAAGGGCACAGGATTTCTTTTCTAGGTGACAAATACTTTCTAAGATTAACTGTACTTAGGTTTGTACATTTCTGAACGTATGCTAAAAGCCCACTGCTTGTTCACTTTGAATGAAGAGTTGGCACATGAATATCAATAAAGCTGTTATTTAAAACAAACCCAAACCACACACATCTATAGCATGTCCTCTAAGGTCCTGAGTGTGTGAAGCCCAGGAGACTCAAAGGAGAGGTTGTCAAGACCCCAGCTCTCAAAGGAACCCTCGCCTAAACCATAAGAAGAAGGTTTAATCACATACTTTAAGAATATTTGTTTTTTTCTGAGTGTGAAAAGCTATGTAAGCACATGGGGGGGTATTTTGGACTTGGTATGTGTGCTCAGAGGGCCATGTTAGAACCTGCCAGGATTGGCAAACACATGAGACAGAGCACCAGCAAATTCAGTCCTGCACCTGTGGTGGACGCTGCCCAGGAGCCCTGGGAGCCGAGCGGCTCAGGCAGGGGCTCTGACCCTGCTTCCAGGCCTGAGCTTGGAGGAGAGACAGCTCCCACCTTCTCCCGTGCTGTCAATTAAGGACCAGCAGGAACAAGGATTATAGGGAGCTGAGTGCCCTCCCTGTCTAAGTCACCAGCCAACCTGTGTTCTCAGACAGGCCCATGGCCAGGCAGCAAGGTTCTGCTAGCCTGTAAAGACCCGGCGCAGCTCCTGTGGTTCCTGACACACACCTCTCCCTCCTTCCGGATGCCACATCCAGAGCCCATCTCCCAGCCCTTCCCTGATAACTTCTCACCTGAACTGATGGGTGAGCTTTGTTAACGAATGGCTCTGATAACGAATGGCTCCAAGGGCTGGGGTTGGGGGGGTGCTGCATGACTTTGTTTTTTTTGGGGGGGAGTGGGGCTCCTGGACACGCAATGAAAGTAAAGAATACTAAACACTTGCAGAGGACGCTCCAGAATCTTTACTCTTTCCTTTTAAACTGCATGTTGAGTTTTCTTTTTCACACAGCTCTAAGTTTACTTTAAAAAATGACTCAAATGCTGAATATATTTGAAAGCAAAGCCAAGTCCCACACTGTCTGCACTAGCAAATATGTTATGTATTTCCCCTCCCATTGAATTTCATGTTTGTTTGTTTATTTGTTAGTTTTCTGGCCAATTTTCTGTCATCTCAAATTCTAATTCATTGGTATAGTTAATGGAATCATGATGTACAGAGATGTCAGCCATGACTGACTGCCACTGTGAGTGCCCTCTCCTGCTGGAAGGAAACATTTATACCCAGTTAATAGGACACACGGGTTTATATTCCTGTGTGTGTACTTACATAGCTCACATGCCTAAACATATGATTCATCCAACGTGGATGATGTGGGTAGGTGAATGGATGGATATGGGTGGATGAATGGCTGGGGTGGATGGGTGGATGGGTGGATGGATGGGCTGAATGAATGGATGGGTGTGGGTGGATGAGTGGATGGATGGAGGTGGATGAATGTATGGGTGTGGGTGGATGGATGGATGGATGGAGGTGGATGAATGGATGGATGGGGTGGATGGATGGATGGATGGATGGATGGAGGTGGATGGATGGATGGATGGAGTGGATGGATGAATGTATGGATGGAGGTGGATGGATGGATGGATGGATGGATGGAGGTGGATGAATGGATGGATGGGGTGGATGGATGGATGGATGGAGGTGGATGAATGGATGGATGGAAGTGGATGGATGGATGAATGGATGGAAGTGGATGGATGGATGGATGGATGGATGGAGGTGGATGAATGGATGGATTGGGGTAGATGAATGTATGGATGGAGGTAGATGGATGGATGGATGGATGGATGGATGGAGGTGGATGAATGGATGGATGGAAGTGGATGGATGGATGGATGGAGGTGGATGAATGGATGGATGGGGTGGATGGATGGATGGATGGAAGTGGATGGATGGATGGAGGTGGATGGATGGATGGATGGATGGGGGTAGATGAATGATTGGATGGGATGTGGATGGGTTAATGGATGCATGGGTAATAGAGCTACAAGGATGGATTTACACTGGATTATAAGTATATAATTTATGAGGAATGTAAGCAAGTGGATTGATAATGAATGGATACATGGATGAATGGTTCAGTGGATGAGCTAGAAGGATCATAAGCTCTACCTTTCCCTTTCCTTGGAAAACTCTCTTGTCTAGGAACAATTGTGTGGCATCAGTGTTTGATTTGTATTCAGTGTCGCCCCTGGACTCCCATGTGTCCTACAGGAGTCTCAGAGGTTGCCTAGCACACCGTGTGATGTGTTAGCAAATTCCCCAACCTACTTAAGTCCCAGAGAGGTGATAGGAATTGTCTGGGTCCTACACAGTAGGCCAGGTCACGAGAAGGGAGATGTTGCTGCTTCTCAGGCAGGACTCTTTTTAAACAGTGTCCCTCTGGGTCAAGAAAATGCAGTGACCGAGAACCAGGCACCAAGTAGTTAACCAATGTGATAATGAGGATGTACCACGCACTGGGGGTGGGGGAGCAGTAGGTTTCTTCATCAGTTTAGTAGGTATTGGTTGACTTGCTACCATGTGCCCACCCTGTTCTAGGGACTTGGAATGCAGCACGTGGGGACGAGGGGGGGGGGAATAAAAAGAGAGAAAACCTGAAGTCAGATAAAATTATTCTTTTCTTCATGCACTTCAGTGGATGTAGGAGGGCAGAACAACAAACAAGTAAAGCACATGGAATGAGTGTGTGTGTGTGTGTGTGTGTGTGTGTGTGTGTGTGTGTGTGTGTGTCAGGATGCTGATCTTCACCTTTTGTTCTGGGTGGGGAGAGAAGCTGTGGAAGGCCTATTGGTTCAGCAGGCATCCAGGCTCCACTACTACTGTATTAAATTTCTCCTTACGTATGTCACTACTATGTTCTTTTATCCTCCTCTATGAAATCATCTTGCCGTAGGCCAGGTATTGAGGAACCAAAAGCCACAAAAGTTCGTACTGATCTTTAACAAGCATATCAAATTGTTTAGTTTGGTTGTAACTAGGAGTACAAGTCTGGGTGCTCCAGCCTGCATCCCAGTTCCCTGACCCCAGCTGAACCCTGCCTTGGGATGCGGCACCCACACCTTCCTTCCCTCCCAGGAAGGCTTGAGAGCCATGATGAGTTCCTGGCCACCACTAGAAAGAAGGGTGCGGAGAGGACCAACTTCCGGAGCTGGTGAATCCCAAGTAGCTAGGATTTCAGGCATGAGCAGTTGTAAGATGTGATTGACAGGTTCTTGATGATTGACGGGTTCGATGTTAGGCTGGTAATGTCAGTCAAAGTCATGATGTCCAAGCTAGGTTGCTGGTGGCTCATTCCTGCAAGCCTAGCTACTCAGGAGGCTGAGGTCTGAGGACCAAGATTCAAAGCCAGCCTGGATAAGAAATTCCATGAGACTCTTATCTCCAATGAACCACCACGAAGCCAGAAGTAGAGCCGTGGCTCCAGTGGTAGAGTGCTAGCCTGGAGCACAAAAGCTTAGGAACAGTGCCCAGACCCGAGTTCATTCCCTTGGATCATCAATAAAACAAAACAACACCCCCCCCCAACACACCTTATCCTAACCTTTGACCCTCAGTGTGGAAACGCGTAAGCAGCACAGACGCCGGAGCTGCTGTGGCCCTGGAGGAGGGCGCTGCATGCTCGCAGGCCCCGGCCGGTGCTATGGAGGGTCTCCATCCCCCAGGTTGTTTTAGATAATAGTTCTCCTTCCTCCCAGCAAGGACGGTGGCCAGTGAAATCTGTGTCAGTGGAATGTCTGCTTCTCCTTGCTCTGCCGGCAGGCTTTGCCTTCTGTGTTATTGAATACAGGATGTAAGCCCCGGAGTTCTCCTCTGTGCTGTCTCCATCGGGAGTGTTCATAGCGCATTTCACTGGCGCGGAATAAGCAGGTGTTTCTTCTCAGGCATCGCGTTCACACTCCTCTTCTCGCTTTTGTTCAAATGATGGATGCATGCTTTTGCATTTCCACTTCTTCTCAACATTTGGTTCAATGATTTCTCAGAGACGGTGGTGGCTGGATTCCCTGGACAAGCAAATATCTGTTCTGAGATCCATCCTGTAGATGCAGGGGTGAGGAGAGCCAGAACCCCTAGAGCACTTGTAGCATCACAGTGTGGTTTCTTTTCTTCTCCCCCTTCCACTACGGCCGACAGAACTTCCATGCTTCATGTCATGGGATGGGTGTAGAAATTGCTTCCGGAATCAATCCCATCTGCCTCCTGAGTTTTCTTTGAAAAAGGCTCAGAAACAGCACACTGTGAAAAGACTCCGTGACCTACTGGGAATGTGATTATTTTTGGTGCAGTTAGAGAATAATAAGAACAGGTTAGGAATAAGAAAATGCCACCTTCTGAGAACTCTCGGAGTGGCTCTGCAGACCAGTATTGTGCCTGCTGGCGCAAGAGTGCTTATTGCACTGAGAAAGCGCTGGAATGCAAGCTGCTGTTCCACATGGAGGTCTGTGAGGCCGGGAGAGGAGGCAGAGGCAGCGACCAGGGTGCATGGGCCGCTCAGGAGGCTGAGGAAAGAGCACAGGCCCTGCATCCTCCAGCACGGAGGAACATGGATATAGATGGAGGAAAGGCAGAAGAACGGGATGTGGAAGACGAAAGGCAACAGAGATGTCTACTGTGGGTTGGCAGAGAGCAAATCCCCTTGTAGGAAGAGGAATAGAGGGTCTCCTCTATGTTCACTTGGCTTTTTCTCAGCATTAGTTACCTTAATCAAGACATTACTGTTCATGGCTATTTTCAAGAATGCACATCATCCATCTTCAAAATGATTGAAGGCCTGGACTCCTAAAGCTCAGTAGCATAATGACATAAATTACAAAGGAAGATGCTAGAAAGACAAAGAAGGAAATATGTACACTAGAATGGGCAGTGTGTTTAGAGTGAGCATTGTATTTGAGTCTGAACATTCCAGAAGATGGAGAGAAAAACAATGGGGGAAAATCCTATGTTATGGTTTCTATTATCAGAAAATAGGGAGCATTTAAGTTTCTCGAGTTGACTGTTTTCTGGCAGGGGATTAGTAAAATAAAAATACACATAGATTTCGACTCGGTCACTGGATGAAATAATGACAAAAGGACTGAACAATGTTTTCATTAGGAATCTAAGATCTGTTTTCTTATGACACGTTCTTACAACAAACTTTGAAAGAAGGCCAGGGCATAGCATAAAGGCGTAACTCAGTAAATAAGATGCCTTTGAGGTTAAAATTTATATGGTCCAAATATGTTGCTTCTGGTATTCTAACGTGGTGTAAACGCTGAGTCTGAGCTGAGCAAGAGGCTTGAAGGGCAGATGGTGTCGATGGCTTGTCAACTCTTCTCTTGGCCGAAGCTTGGGCACTGCTCCTCAGACAAAGGCCCCGGAGCGACGGTTCATGGTGGCCCCTGCCCCTGGGTGTGAAGCCCCAGAAGTTGCCTAGCAGGACTGGTGGTGGCCCAAGATCTAAGATGTGAGATCTAGGGTCCTTCTGGAATGGGTCTGACTTCAAACCCAGTCTTCATTGAGCCTCCAAGTTCAATGCTGTCTGGAGTTCAGCAGAGGTGACCCGGATGAAAAAAAAAAAGTCCCAGAAGCCCTGGAGGATTCTTACCTGGGCATGTCACCGCGGGGGGGGGGGGGGCGGGCGTGGTCACCACTGATGGGGGGGAGGGGGGCGGTGTGGTCACCCCTGACAGGTAGGAGGGCTATGTTGTGGTTCTCACAGCAGCCGCGCAGCTGAACGCGGTTCGGTTGTGGTGACGGCTGTGGTCTTTGGGACATGAATGCAGCCATCTGACGGGATAAAACTCAGGTTCAGCCATGCTTCCTTCCCAGTTGTGGCTGGCCCTCTCTGAGGTCACTCTTAGTTCAGGGTAACAAAACCGTGTCATCAGCAGAAAGGAGATTTATCTTCTGCGTCTAATGCTGGGAAACACACACGCAGTTCTTTGGAAGCCCTGTTACTCAGATATAAGTTCGTGGCTGGGGAGAGGAGGTGGTGCTCCTGCAGCTGCTGTCACTCCGATGAGGGTCATGACTTCGGGCTCTTCTTACTGAGCCTTTGTCTTAAGTGGAGCTCTGACAAAGCCCTAAGAGTTAAGGTATCTTGTTATTGGCTGCAGTTTTGTACCTTTGCTCTGTGTGTGTGTGTGTGTGTGTGTGTGTGTGTGTCTGTGTGTCTGTGTGTGTCTCTGTGTTGGTCCTGGAGCTTGAATTCTGGGCCTGGTGCTGTCCTTGAGCTTCTTTGCTCAAGTCTAACACTCTACCATTTGAGCCAGAGCATCATTTCTGGCCATTACTATTTAATTGGACATAAGAGTGTCATGGACTTTTCTACCCAGTTGGCTTTGAACTGTAATCCTCAGATCTCAACCTCCTGAGCAGCTAACATTCCAGGTGTGAGCTACTGGTGTCTGGCTTTGCATGTTTTGCTTTAAAATGTACTTACATCCACCCTGAAGAATAACACATTGCTGAATTTGGAGTCTGTCACCAAGAGCAGGGAACTGAGGATAGTTGGAATGTGTTTGGTTCACAAGATTCACCAGCGCTTCCCATTCACACATGCGGCTGCCTGCCGGCTGCACTCTTTGAGCTAGAAACACCTCCAAAGTGCTTCACTGTGCCCACAAATATGAGTTTGCTGGCCAGGCACTGAGGCTCTCCCGGAGAGAATTCCTGGCACACTGCTGAGTCAGCACCCAGCCTTAGAACAGAGCCCTTGGCCAGCAGACAAAAGTGAGAAGTTATGCATTTATCAGTGCTCTAATAAAGCCTTTCAGATTCTCCTTTCCTTGCCAGGAAGAAAGAGTAAGACAAAGCACAGCCTGGACAAAGATGCCAAAAATAGGGAAATCCTTTCATTCAGAAAAACAAAGTATGCTAGTTTCTAGCAATGCATAGCTGAATTTTTTGTGAGTTTATTCCCTTTTAATGTATTCCTTTGGTTTTACCTCCTATTTCTATTCATGGCATAACTTTGTCTAATTGCCTTGAAGAATAAGAATGAACAGAACATTCACACAAGCCAGGGCCATCCGCTGCGTGGTGACAGGGCTACGGATTCCTGGAATTGGGTGTATATAAGCCCTTCTGACTCTAGGTACCTATACTTCTTTTTAAAAAATGCCCTTTTCCTATGAAGCTTCTGGAATGAAATTTAGCCTCTCAACTATAATTGTTGTTTTTCCTCCAGCTAAACATTTCCCTTCATCAGCCTGGGTGGTCTTTTCATAACATAAGAGCTACAGGAATGCAAATGATTCGCAGAATTCATAGGCATTATCACCCAAAGGGTCAACCAACATTCACTCGAGATTCAAGGCGTAGATGTTTATTGTCACAAGATTATCCCCACGCAGCACTCTCGGTCACTCCCTGGACGGTGACATCTCCGAAGGTTTTGATAACCTCAGGAAACACCGCAGTGGGATTTCGTTTCCGTCCGCTCTTCCTGTCTCTGGAAACGTTTTGAGTTGTTCTCCTTGGGAATGCTCTGGAAAAACCGACCTGCAGGACTTTGGGGACGTGCGATTTCACCGTCATCGATTTGGGGGCCCTGCCATTCCTCTGCTGCCCTGGCTGCTTAGCGACCCCAAGCACCCCAGGGTCATAACTTCCCTCTGCACGTTGGGTTGGACAGGTAGGATGCCCTTGCGGGGCTGATAGCAAGCCACTAACAAGGTAAGAGCAGCAGGAGGACCCAAAAGGAAGGGTGACATGCTGTGAACGGCGGATGATGAGCTACCAGCAGGACGGCAGCTGAGAGCCTAACCCTGGCTCAGGATTGTGGCTGCACCTAGGAGAATGGGCTGGTTCCCTCTGCCGAATGAAGAATGAAAAGGCAAGAAAGTGCTTCAGGTAAGCAGACTGCGTTTACTTGAAAGTGAGAGGAAAGCATGCACGAAAGGAGCGAGACTCTCCATCAGAGAGGGTCGGAGGCGTCCAGTGGGCCCTCTTGGGGGTGGGTGGCTACTACCAGCTCCTCCCGTGTCTCCTCCCTTGGGCTGCACACTGGCTGCTCCCTGGCTTGCGCATGAGCCAGCCTGGCTCTCTCCATTGGTTGAGAGGGTGCCTGGGGTATTAGGGGAAGAAGCCTTTGAGCTGGGAGCCTGAGGAGCTATGGGAGCAAGACACCGTGACGGCCCGTGACCTGATGCACGCTCTGTCCACCGCTTTTTATCCCTTTCTACCAAACAGTTCCTCTTTCTTTCCCTGAATGATGTCACTGTCGACCCCCAACCATGGTTCAGAAACCACAAAACGTACAAGGAGTTTATGTGGCCTATTCAAATTCAGCCGCTCCTGCAGTCCCAATTGCTCTAAAAGAATCCTGCACAGCCAGCAGCAACTCCATGCTACAGATTTTAAGAAGAACCTGCATCTCTCCCCAACCCTCCGCAGCTCTGAGTAGTTTTCCAAACTGTGGTCTGTGTTTGCACGCACTAGTGCCTACCTGTCCTCTGACAAACTGCGCCAGCCCTCAGGTGAGGGTGGCGGGGGGCCTGCTGGGTTCCAGACGGAGTCGCCCAGCTGGCCGGAAGTGCAGGCGAGTTCCAGCCTGCAGAGCCCGGCCTGCGTCGTGGTGATGGCTCACACCATCAGGATATGGCAGCTCCCCGGCAAGGCCTGCAAGATTTCTGGATGAATCTGCCAGCTCCATCTCTGGAGATGCTTGGTGTTTTGTGTTTGTTTATCATGTTGTTTCCAGTTTGTTTTTTTTTTCCCTCTTCCCTTTTAATTCAAGTCAGCTGGGTTGAGCTCCTTCAAATTCTTCCTGGCTCTCCAGACTGAAAAATATCCAAAAGTGTCACTGAATTATAAAATAGGGAGGTAAGTCCTCTCTTGGAAAGATGGCAAAACAAAAGCAGGCAGACTCTCTTCCCTCCAAAGGCACACTGAGGAAATCAGATAGAGCTGCTCACTGAGCCTCTGGAACACAGCAGAGACCACATCAGAAAGAGGCCTTGGCCAGGTGGGAAGAGCCACCCTCTTCAATGGCGGCTCACGCCTGTAGTCCTAGCTACTCAAGGGGCTGAGATGTGAGGATTGTAATTCAAAGCCAGCCTGGGCAGGAAAATCAGAGTCTATCTTCAATTAACCAGCAAAAAGCCAGAAATGAAGCTATGGCTTAAGTGGTAGAGTGTTTTAGAGCAAAAAAATCTCAGAGACTGTGGCCCTAAGTACCAGCCCCAGAACCAGCATGCACTAACAATAATAATCATAATAATAACAACACGATGACAGTGACGACGACAACGATGATGATGATGATGATGATGATGATAAGAGGCTCTTGGTTTCCTAGAGAAGGAATGGGACCAGCTTCACCTAGTGGATCTGATTCTAGAATCTAGCAGATCCCGTGTCTCCAGGGAGACATTTTTGTTGCTCTACATAGAGCTCCCAGGGAAGTGAAACATTTTGGCTGGAACAAGAGAGACCCAACATTTACATGTAGTTCCTTCCCCTGGGACTTCCCGTGTCTCCATGGTCCCTGTCACATACCACGACTTCCTGGCTGAGAGACCCGGCGTCTGTTTCTGTACGGAGTGGGTGGCTGTCGCCACAGAGCCTGTTGGTGGGAAAGACTTTGTCATTACACAGGACGGCTCGGTGCCCGACAGGCTGCCATGCGGCCTGCAAACCGGGTGTCACAACCAGACCCTTGGTGCCTACAGACCTCGGGTGGAATGTGCTGGATCCAAGATCAAAAATCCTAAAATAATTGGCGAAGAGTCTATAATTGGTTTCAGATGCTTGCTGCTTGGAATTCTCTAATGTTATTATTTTCATGGAATTCTGAAGGCAACTGTGACCCCAGGGAAGCCTGAGTTTGCAGGTTTGACCTCTGAGGGCCTCTCAGATTCACCTTGAAGTTGTCAGGACAGTCACACCCAAACCCTGGGCGGCCCGGGGACCCCGCTGTGCCTTCCTGGTGTAGCTGGCACTGTCATCTCTTGGTCTGTTCTGTAATAGGCCCTTTGTGGCTGCTGTGTGTGTGTGTGTGTGTGTGTGTGTGTGTGTGTGTGTGTGTGTGTGTGTGTGTGTGTGTGTGTGTGTGTGTGTGTGTGTGTGTGTGTGTATGTGTGAGACCAGGGCTTGGTCTCAGAACCTGTACTCTACTTCAGCTTTTTCATTCAAGACTGAAGCCCTATCACGTGAGCCTCAGCTCTGAGCATGGATGTATGTGAAGAGCCCATGTGCTGAGCTGACCAGGGCTCGGGGGCGGGGGCGGAGGGGGGGGGGCGGGGAGATGACCCTTGAGCATGGTGGGGACAGCTGAGTAGCAGGAGAGATCTGATGCAGTGTGGCTTCTTCGTGGCCGCCTGTCACCGTGATGGAAGCAAAAATGGCACTTGGTTACTTTTGAAAGCTTCCTCGTGGGAATAGTACCCTTGAATGCCTTGTCTCCTCTTCATTCATGCCCCCAAGGGACCTGCAAATCCCTGTGGGTGCATGTCCTCTCCCTCACTCAGGGCAAGGCCTATGGTGGGGTACCTGTCCCCACCCCCTGGTCCTTAGTGAAGGGACCCTGCCGTCACACTGCTGAGTCTGATGAGCATGGTGCATAAGACAACTGCTCACCGGGCACCCCTGGGTGTGGGTGGGTCCCCAGTGCTCTGCCCAACACCAGAGTGACCATCTAAGTCTGGATAGAGAAGGCCCAGAGCGATTGCCACAGCTGGGCACTGACAAAAGTGGTCAGCACAGCTGGACACTGACATGAGTGGTCAGCACAGCTGGACACTGACATGAGTGGTCAGCACAGCTGGACGTTGATATGTGTAATTATCACAGCTGGATGCTGACATGAGTGGTCAGCAAAGCTGGACACTGACACAAGTGGTGTCCACAGCTGGACGCTGACACAAGTGATCTCCAGAGCTAGATGCTGACACGAGTGGTCATCACAGCTAGAGGCTGACAGGATTGGTCTCCACAGCTGGACGCTGACATGAGTGGTCATCAAGCTGGACACTAACACGAGTGGTCAGCACAACTGGGCACTGACATGAGTGGTCAGCACAGCTGGACGTTGATATGTGTAATTATCACAGCTGGATGCTGACATGAGTGGGCAGCAAAGCTGGACACTGACACGAGTGGTCTCCACAGCTGGACGCTGACACGAGTGATCTCCAGAGCTAGACGCTGACACGACTGGTCATCACAGCTGGACACTGACATGAGTGGTCATCATATCTGGACGCTGACATGACTGGTCATTACAGCTGGACGCTGACACGAGTGGTCATCACAACTGGACACTGACACTAGTGGTCATCAAGCTGGACACTGACACGAGTGGTCATCACAGCTGGACACTGACATGAGTGGTCAGCACAGCTGGACGCTGACACGAGTGGTCATCACAGCTGGGTGCTGGCACGAGTGGTCAGCACAGCTGGACGCTGACACGAGTGGTCATCACAGCTGGACGCTGACATGAGTGGTCATCAAGCTGGACACTGACACGAGTGGTCATCACAGCTGGGTGCTGACACAAGTGGTCATCACAGCTGGGTGCTGACACAAGTGGTCATCACAGCTGGACACTGACACGAGTGGTCTCCACAGCTGGACACTGACATGAGTGGTCAGCACAACTGGGTGCTGATATGAGTGATCATCACAGCTGGACGCTGACACGAGTGGTCAGCACAACTGGGCACTGACATGAGTGGTCATCACAGCTGGACACTGACATGAGTGGTCATCACAGCTGGGTGCTGGTACGAGTGGTCAGCACAGCTGGACGCTGACACAAGTGGTCATCATAGCTAGACGCTGGCATGAGTGGTCAGCACAACTGGGTGCTGACATGAGTGGTCTCCACAGCTGGACACTGACATGAGTGGTCAGCATAGCTGAGTGCTGACACAAGTGGTCATCACAACTGGACACTGGCATAAGTGGTCAGCACAGCTGGACACTGGCATGAGTGGTCTTCCTTCCAGAGAAGGGCTTGTGGGGGACACACCGGGAGGTGTCCTCTGAGGGGCAGCAGCCGCTGCTGTGGCATGGACTCCACCTCCACTTCCGCCTCCTCCTTCTGCCGACACAGGAGGAGCCGCCACTTTGGGCTCGTGAGGTGTTTCACAAGGAGCAAAAGAATTGGATGAAGAAGCAGGGCACAATGCCCTTGGTTTAATTTCCTTGTGCCCACTTCCCAGCATGCCTTGCAATCCTCAAACCGTTTCTCTTAGTGAGCTATGTTAGGTCCAACTCCGGGACCTGTCAGCCGGTCCTGTGCATCCTGTTCCTCGCTCACCCATCTTCTGAGTCCTGGACCTGGAGCCTGAGCTATTGAAAATCATAGACTCTTGAGGCTGGAAGACATCCCCCCCTCCTCCAGCTGACATTAAATGCCTTCTCTCCTGATTGCCTGAGGGTATACTCAGAGAATAGCCAGCCACGCTTGGGGGGGCTCTGGGGACAGCAGCCCGGAGGCCTCTCGCTGCAGCTCACCCCGAAGGCAGTGGAACAGGAGAATTCTGACAGAACATCTACCTGGCATGTGGCACAACACCCAGGTAATGCAACAGGCTCCAGTGGAAGGGAGAGAGAGGCCTTGCCTTGAGCAGAGGGGCAGGCCACTCTAATTGAGAGCTGAGTGTGTATAAGGGGAACTGGACAGCTACAGTGTTTTACCTGCATCTGGACTGGTGCCCAGGGAAGGCAGTGTGATGGTGCATTTTGTGACTGCATTTGTGACTGCATTTTGGATGCTGTCCGCATCTACGGCAGATCGTTTGTTGATTGTGTCATCCACTGGTGGTTTCTGCACAAGATTTCTTTTTTATCTGCTACCTGCACGCATGGTTTAAAAAATTCCTCTGATGTGTGTGTGCGCAGCCTCTTGGCCCGGTGAGTGCTTAGCAAGCAGTAGCTAAGTCTCCAGACCCATGCAGGAAGAGGAACAATGACTGTCACACACTAGGGGTTGGTTACAATTGTGGGAAGATTGAGGAAAGGAGAGCCTGCTTGGCGAGCAATAATGAAGCAGGAAAGGCCTCCCCAGAGGAAGGGATATTCAAACAGAGAGTGCCACAATTACTGGTATTGGGCAGGAAGGAAAAGGATTCCCAGGAGAGCAGGGCCTGTACAAGGACCCTAAGCCCAGTGATGGCAGAAGAGGTGTGGGGGAGGGGGAGCTGGAGCACCGAGGGCCTGAAGACTGAAGGGACAGAGATCTTTATCTGGAGAACCATGGGAAACCGCTAAAGACCTTGAAGTCCAGACAGTCCATTTCAGATGGGCTTCTAAAAGGTCACTCAGGATCCTGTGTGGGCTTGAGTGGTCCAAGTAGGAGGGTAAACTTGGCCCAGATGCCTGATGGAGAGGTAGTCAGGAGGGAGAGGGCTGGGGAGATAACAAAAGTCCAGAGAAGTTGGGGTGGGCAGAGCTGGTGCCTGTACAGCGGGGCAGTGTGGGCACTGGGTGGAGTGGGGGACAGATCCCATGCTCCCAAAGGAGCCACAGGCAGGACCCTGAAGGCCTTTGTTCACACGCTCCATCCAGCCCTTCCTCACCTGGGGCCCGTCTACACGCTCCAGCTCTTCCTCACCTGCGATCCCACCTTTCTTGGGGCAGGGAAGAGGGTTGGGGAGCGCACTCCTGATAGGAATTCTACAGTCTCGCCTTCAGGCGGTGTGCAGAGAGTTGTTTATTTGGGATTTGATGAGTAAATTGTGTGTAACAAAATCAAGAGCTCAATGAGGTCCCCACCCTTGGCATCTGTCACTTCCCCTTCTACTTGGAGGCTGGGGAAAGGGGAGGCCTTGGAGTAGCCAGGTGGCTCTGTCAAATGCTTACCAGCAATGAGTTGCCTCTTCTGTGAGTTCTTCTTCCTCTACATTCTGGCAATACAGAAAGCAATGTGTTTGCCCTCTGTTGTTGATCCTGGAAGGTTAGGATTGAAGTCACACAGCCCATGTAACCTTTTTTTCCCTTTAAAGATGGACGTTTGAACTAACATTGGATGTGGCTACTGTGGAAATCAAACCTTGTTTGCTCATGAGCATGCCACTGACGGTGGATACCTGGAAACGATCATGGATGTGAAATCGGTGTCATTGCCTCTGCCAAGCTTTCTCTAATTGAAAAGGAAGGCTTATGTTGGGGAGGGACTCTGATTAATCCAGTTTAATTAAATGGAGCAGCCCCGGGCTCTCTCTGTCTGCTCCACGTGGCCCTGCCTGGGAGAAGAGGCTGTGCAATGCTATAGGGGCCTTCACAAGGCTTGGCCTTTGGTCCCAGCCTTGGTTGCCTTTTTTTTTTTTAAATACTTTTTGTTTTTATTGTGAAAATAACATACAGAGGGATTACAATTACATGAGCAAGGTAATGAGTACATTTCTTATCAAGCATTGTTGCCTCCTCCTTTGTTTCCCCTTTGTATCCCTGCCCTCCCATTTCCTCCTCTCCTCACCCCCAAGGGTCCCCCCCCACTCCACCAAAATTATAAAGTTCATTTATGACATACGACTTGTACATCTCATTGTTGCAACGGGTCCACCGTATCCCTATTTAAACAATTTGTTTTTTCCCTTTCCCTCCCCAAATTATACCAACATCAAATACAGTGAAAACAGGGGTTATACCGTGGGGGAGGGACATACAAAGCAACAAAGAAATCATCTTATAACTATATTAGAAAAATAGCAAGAAAGAAAAAACATTTGAGTCCTTATCTTGGGGTTCATTTCACCTGACATCAACTTATCTGACTTTTTCTGCTTGTCTCAGACATATACTAGTTATTGCAAATAAGGGAAACCATGGGACCTATGTTTCTTTGGGCTTGGCTTACTTCACTTAATATAATTTTCTCCAAGTCTTTCCATTTCCTAACAAATTAACAAAATTGACAGACTCTTAGCAAATCTTATCAGAAAAAGAAGAGAACACACCCAAACAAACTCAGAGATGAGAATGGAAACCACCACAGAAACAACCAAGATTCAGAACATTATAAGGGAATACTTATCAAACCTAATAAATTGGAGAACTTGGCAGAAATGAACCTTTTCTCAAGAATCATATGATTATCTCCACAGATGCAGAAAAGGCTTTTGATAAAACACAACATTCATTCATGTTAAAAGCTCTGGAAAAAATAGGAATAGAAGGAACATTCATTCCTTAAAACAATAAAAGCCATATACAACAGACCAATAGCCAATATTATACTTAATGGGGAAAAGCTACAACCAATTCTCCTAAAATCAGGAACAAGGCAAGGATGCCCACTGTCTCCACTCCTCTTCAATATAATCCTGGAACCCTTAGCCAGGGCAATAAGGCAAGAAAAAGACATTAAAGGGATCCGTATAGAGAAAGAAGTTGAACTATCCCTTTTTGCAGATAACATGATACTATACCTTTATGATCCCAAAAACTCCATCCCCAAACTCTTAGAAATTATAAATCATTCAGCAAAGTAGCAGGATACAAAATCAATCCACAAAAACACTCACCTTCCTGTACACTGACAATGTACAAGCAGAGAGGGAAATAAAGGAAGCAACCCCATTCACAATAATCTCCCCCAAAATAAAATATTTAGGAATTAACCTAACCAAAGATGTAAAAGAACTATTTAATGAAAACTATAAAAAATTAAAGAAAGAAATTATGGAGGACACTAGGAAATGGAAAGACCTTCCATGCTCTTGGATAGGCAGACTTAATATAGTGAAAATGGCAATATTGCTAAAATTAATATACAAATTCAATGCAATTCCTATTAAAATCCCAATGACGTACATCTCTGAAATACAGAAAACAGTCCAAAAATACATATGAAACAACAAAAGACCTAGAATAGCCAAAACAATTCTAGGAAAAAAAGACAACATGGGAGACATCTCGATGCCGAACTTCAAACTCTACCATAGAGCCATAATAACAAAGACAGCATGATACTGGCACAAAAACAGACCCAAAGACCAATGGAATAGAAAAGAAGATCCAGAAATAAATCCGCATGCCTACAGTCAGCTGATATTTGACAAAGGAGCCAAAGACATACAGTGGACGAAACACAGCCTCTTCAACCACTGGTACTGGGAAATCTGGGCAGCCACATGCAGAAGACTAAAAGTGGACCCCAGCCTATCACATGCACCAACATCAACTCAAAATGGATTAAATACCTTAACATCAAACCTGAATCTCTGAAACTACTGCTGGACAGAGTAGGAGAGACATTTGAACTAATAGGCACAGGAAGGAACTTCCTGAACAGAGTCTCAGGGTCACAACAAACTGGAAAGAGACTTGACAAATGGGACTACCTTAAAATAAAAAGTTTCTGCACAGCTAAAGCTGTAGCAACCAAGCTAGAAAGACAACCAACTAATTGGGAAAAAATATTTACCAGCAGTATATCAGACAAGGGGTTAATATCCAGTATATACAGGGAACTCAAGAAACTAATCCCTTCCAAACCTAACAAACCATTACTAAATGGGCAAGGGAACTAAAGAGAGGCTTCTCAGAAGAAGAGATAAAAATGGCAAAGAAACACGTGAAGAAATGTTCACCATCCCTGGTTGTGAAGGAAATGCAAATAAAGACAACCCTGAGATACTACCTTACTCCAATCAGAATGGTCCACATCCTCAAGTCAGCCAACGACAAATGCTGGAGGGGATGCGAAGAAAGAGGAACCCTATTACACTGCTGGTGGGATGTACACTTATACAACCACTTTGGAAAGCAGTCTGGAGGGTCCTCAGAAAGCTAAATATTGACCTCCCTTATGACCCAGTCATATCACTTCTAGGCATCTATCCTGAACAACAGGAACCAGTATACAAGGACACATGCACCTCCATGTTTATTGCAGCACTGTTCACAATAGCTAGGATATGGAAACAACCAAGATGAACCACCACAGATGAATGGATCCAAAAATTGTGGTATCTGTATACAATGGAATATTATGCAGCCATTAGAAAGGACAAAATAATGGCAATTGCAGGGAAATGGATGGAGCCAGAAGAAATCATGTTGAGCGAGGTAAGCCAACTACAAAGAGACAAACGGTACATGGTCTCCCTGATAAGTGGATGTTAAATCCAAAATGTTAGGTGATATGACAAAATTAACAGGACTTAAGAAACAAAGGACTTCCACTAACCTGGTCGAATCACTACTAAATAACCCCATGCTGCTGATCACATGTATGGTATATATGTGCACACTGGAGGAAAACCAGAAGGATGACACAGAACTAGAGGGAATCAGGGAAAAACATACAACAGCAGGACCCATCAGCTGCACTGGACATTGATCAAAATGAACTAAGCAACTCAATGGAAGCGATGGGAGGGAGGGAACAAGTGGGAAAGAGGGAACAGTTGATGCTATGCAAAACAAAAGAAATGTACATATCACCCAATGTGGAAGAAATAACTATACTGCGAAGCTCATAGAACTCATAAATGTTATAGACCATGATAGACAATTTGCCCCATGAAAGTTGGAATGTGTTTGTGACTTTAACTAAGCATCACTACCCCACAATACTGTGAAATTTGGGAAATTATGTAACCACTTAATCACAATAAAAATTTTGGAAAAAAAAAAAAAGAAATGGACCTTTTCCTAGCAAATATCGACATGCCGAAACTAAACCAAGATGAAACCAACTTAACAGGCCCATATCAAGCATTGAAATAGAAACAGCAATAAGAGACCTCCCATCTAAGAAAAGCCCAGGACCAGATGGATTTACAGCAGAATTCTACAAGACCTTCAAAGCAGAGCTCACACCAATACTCCTCCAACTCTTCAATGAAATTGAAAGAGAAAGTTCACTACCGAACTCATTCTATGAAGCCATCATAACCCTCATCCCAAAACCAGGCAGGGACTCATCAAAGAAAGAGAAGTATAGACCCATTTCTTTGATGAACATTGATGCAAAACTTCTCAACAAAATTTGGCCAACGGACTTCAACAATTCATCCAAAAAATCATACACCACGATCAAACAGGATTCATTTCAGGGATGCAAAGCTGGTTCAATATAGCCTTGTCTTCTGACTGCAGGAATCACCTTTCCTCCAGACTTTGAGATAGAAGTGGCCCTTCTCTCTCTCTCTCTCTCTCTCTCTCTCTCTCTCTCTCTCTCTCTCTCTCTCTCTCTCTCTCTCTCTCGCTCTCTCTCTCTCTCTCTCTCTCTTTCTCTCTCTCTCTCTCACACACACACACACACACACACTTCGTTCTGTTGGTCTTCTATTAGGTTGTGCATTTTTATTGAGCTGTAAGAGCATTTATATATCCTGGATGCCAGTTGTTTATTTGATGGCATTTTGAGAGGTTCCTGTATTAATTTCCTTTTGCTGCCAGGACAAATTACCGAATACCGCATAGCTTAAAACAGTGCCCGCTCATTACCCGCCTGTGCTGCAGGGCAGACGTGTAGCTCAGCTCACTGGGTTGAAAGCAAGTTCTGGGTTCTCTTCCAAGATGGCTGCTTTTCAGCTTGATTTGGTTTCTTGTGGCACTGGGACAGAGATCTCCACTGCCCTAGTCCCTATTGCCCTTCATCTTCAAGCTAACACTGCACATCAAATCCTTCTCGGGCCTCAAATCCTCTGATTCCCTTTTCAGTGAACAGTCCAAGGCAGGGCTCTGCATATAATGACTGCTGTGATTGGATGTAAGCCCACCCGATAACTGAGGCTGACCTCTCTATTTTAAAGTTGGCCAATTAGTAACCTTAATTACATCTGCAAAATCCTCTTGGTCCCATAAGACATTTATGGCATTGAAGCTAAGGAGCAAAGGTGGTGGGAAGGGAGGGGTGGGGAAGGGAAGGGTTCTGCCCACCACATTTCCTGTCCCCAAGCCACTAATTAGCAGAGGAAACCAAATCCTCTTAAAACCACGTGTAGTTTTCTAGTCGTGGTCACTCCAATGAGGAGTAAGTTAACAGGGCTTGCCTTATTCTTGCTGTGTCCCAGGATGCTCTTCACTCATCTGCACTTGCCTAGAAATGGTAGGAGGGGTGCTTTGAGACAAGGACCACCCCCTCCCGCATAGGAGGCCACCACACCCACCGACAATTGTGAGCTCATGCTCTGCCATGCCACACTGAGCACTGAGGATGCGTCCTCCCGTTAGACTTCCCAGCAAGCGCAGATTGGCATCGCTAGAAGGTCACTTGAAGACCGCCTCTCGTGCTCTGTGCGGGGCTATCCAGAGCTCTGGTGCCCTATTCTCAGCAATAGATTTCCTTGCTTCATTCCTCATAGGAAATCAGCTTCTTGATTCTTCACCTGACTGTCCCTGTCTTTTCATGCGCCAAGTACTCCCCTGGTTCACATCGTGACCTCAGGATGACTGATGGTGCACACCTTCCTTCTCTGTCCGCACATTTCCCTGCCTGGACTTCTATCTGCCTTGCCTTTCAGAAAGAGAGAAGGCAGGAACGTAGGGAGAGAATCTGGGATAGAGAGGAAAGAAGGAAGGAAGGAAGGAAGGAAGGAAGGAAGGAAGGAAGGAAGGAAGGAAGGAAGGAAGGAAGGAAGGAAGATAAAAAGGAAGGGAGGAGAAAAAAGGAAGTAAGGAGGGAGAAAGGAAGGAAAAGAGGGAGGAGAGGGAGAGATGTGAGAGATTATTCTTAATAACAGTGATCATGTCAAGAAGAAAAATTATGTGATGATTTGTATCATATTTTTTGTTTATTAACACTTCAAAGTTTTTTCTTGATTCAATATTCCTTCATTAAAAGCAGGAAACAGCAGTTACTTTGAAATGATGAAGGTACAACTTAAAAGAAAGGCTGTGGTGCTGAGGAATAAGAGAGTAGAATTTCAAGTTCAGTTCTGATAACAAAATCTACTAAAGAGAGCCCGGGAAAACATTTTGATATCTCTCCTACTAATTAATTATAAAACACTAGGTAATATATGTAGACAACAGAAGGCTTGCACTAAAATGAAATAAAGCAGTAGTTATTTTTGAATTATAATATATTAAAATCATGCCTTTCCTGAGCAAAGATATAATTGATTGAATATCAAATACAATCTATTCATGTAAATCATCAAGTTTAGATACTCAGAAGAAGAGTCATGTGATACTCCTAATCAATGGCAAAAAAAGAATTTTGGTAACATTGAAAATAAAATTTTTCCAAAGCTTACACTAAGTTGTTCATTGAAGAACTATTTCTCTTATGTGACATTAGCTTCAGCATTAGTGAGAACGTGCACTGTATTTTGTCCACAAAGTATTGCATATTTTGTTTGCAAAATAAAATGCTGTGGGTTTTTTTGGTATTTAAAATCATCTGTAAGTCAGCTAGTCAGAGGGCAGTCCTACCTCATTCTGAAAACTTAAAGTTCAATAAACACATAAAATAAGCTTGGTAAGTAGGGGAAATGATTAATACATTGTCTGTATGCCATCTTATTTACTGGGGGAAAAACTACTAGTGAATTAATTTAATATAATAACCACATGCAAGACATGTTCGTGCTATCTCTTTACAATATCACAAATGTAAAAGATAATTTCCTTTAGTAATAAAAGACTTCAATAACATAGAAACCAGCTGTTGAAATGTCAGTAATTTGTGGGCAGACTGTCAAGACATTCCAATGAATGTGACCCTCGTGATCGAGACCAATGGGTGATGTCCATCTGGTATCAAGAACTTTTTCAGGATGAAATCCGTGCTTTGATTGCCCTGTTTCCACATGCTTACATATCAGAGAAGTCCTCTAATTACCTTTTAAAATCAGATTTATTATAGTTGAACTTCTGTATGGTAAAACTTACCTTTAAGTGGCATAGTTTTGTGAGTCTTAGGAAATGGCCCCAGTGAGTAGCTGCCATCCATAAGAATGTGCAGACAAGGCCTGGGAATTGGCTCAGTGGTAGAGTGCTTGCCTAGCATGCATGAGGCCCCAGGTTCGATTCCTCAGCACCGCATATACAGGAAAAGTGGGAAGTGGTGCTGTGGCTCAAGTGCTAGTCTTGAGCAAAAGAAGCTCAAAGATGTACCTAGGCCATGAGTTCAAGCCTCAGGATTGGCAAAAAAAAAAAAAAAAGTGCAGACCTATGTCCATTCCAGTAAGTTCTTTTTGTTGTTGTTGTTGGCCATGGGCCTGAACTCTGGGCCTGGGTGCTGTCTCTCAGCTCTTCAGCTCAAGGCTAGTGCTCTACCACTTGAACCACAGGGCCATATCCAGCTTTTTCTGCTTATGTGATGCTGAGGAATAGAACTCAGGGCCTCATGCATGCAAGGCGAGCACTCTACCACTGAGCCACCTTCCCAGCCCTGCAGTAAGTTCTTTTTCTCTTCTTGGAGTCGACCTCTGTCCTCACTTGCAGCCTGTGATGCCCACTGGTTTGCGTTGGGTCTTGCACTTTTCCTTTCTGCTATTTAACATGGTTGATCCAGTCTGCAGCCTTTAGATCTGGCTCCCATACTTAGCATAGGGCATCTGAGGTGCATTCTTGTAGTTATTCATTTGTTACTATTATTATTTGTTGTGCTTGTACTGGGGCTTGAACTCAGGGCCTTGTACTCTCACTAAGCCTTTTTTCATTGAAGGATGGCACTCTACCACCTGAACCATGCTTCTATTTGTGGCATTTAGCTTTTAACTGGAGATAAAAGTCTCATGGACTTTTCTGCCCAGGCCAGCTTTGAGCTGTGATCAGATCTCAGTCTCCTGAGTAGGTAGGATTGATTAGGCATGAGCCACCAGTGCCTGGTGCAAATGTAGTTTAGTGTGAATCAGTAGTTCATCATTTTAACTGTGAGTGGATTAACACAGTGTGTTTATCCACTCCTCAATTAAAGCCATTCGGGTTGTTTGCATTTCTGACAGTTATGAAAGAAGCTGTTATTGACATTCATGTATAGGTTTTTATGAGTATATATTTTTTTAATTTTCTTTTGGGTAGCTATGGAGCACTGAGATTGTTTAGTCACAGTGTCTATATTAAACTTTGTTCAAAACTTCACTTAACTTTTCCATTTGGTGCTCTTATTTTTCTCGCCTGAGTAGCTCTTCAACACTGATTTTACTTACCCCTTTGTCCCTCCTGATGCTATCTCCTGATTTGAATAAAACATTCTCTTTCTGTACATTTCAACCCTCGTTGCTCATCAGTCTCATTTGTACATCAAGAGATCTTCGTTCCATGTGCTGAGGGTGTGTAGTTGATGCACAAAGGGAAGGGTTTAGTTCATCCGTATTTATTTATTTGTTTGTTTATTTATTTATTTATTTGCTGTTTGTGGGGCCTGCGCTCTAGGCCTGGGCGCTGTCCCTCAGCTCTTCAGCTCAAGGCTAGCTACCACTTGAGCCACAGCGCCACTTCCGGCCTTTTCTGCCGGTGCTCAGGAATTGAACCCAGGGCCTCATGCATGCAAGGCAAGCATTCTACTACTGAGCCACCTTCCCAGCCCCTCATCTGTATTTTTTAAAATAATAAATACTTCATGTGTCATTCAGATCTTCAGTCCAAGCCGAGGACTCTAATCTGCACTATCTGAGTTGCAATTGCAGATTACACACCAGAGACGATGTGTCATAACAAACTAGAGGTGGGGGTGCATTTCCTTGCACTTGCCTTGTACCTTTCAGGAGAGGGATGGGTGGCCAGGCTGCATTGAGCCAGGAGCTCACACAGGATGTCCACTACAGGACTTCAGGTTGTCGAAACAGCCAAGGGACCAAAGGCTGTCTAGACACTGACTGCAAAATGGAGGGGAAGGAAGAGAAGGGGACATGGAAGAGGAGTTCTGCTCTTCATTTAACAACTTTTTGTACTTTGTGCAATATTTTGTACCATATACTACTTTTAGAATAACACTTTAAACTAGGAGCTTTAGTGGGAAGATGGATGGCTACTGTGCACATTTACATAATGGAGCCTGTTGGCAGAGATGGTGTCTGGAAGGACACATCATCACAGGTGAAGTTCCCAGTGGGGATGCTGAGCAGAAATGGAGTCCAGAATCTAGGCCACGGCTGGCTTCAGAGAGGACAGGGAGTCTCTTCAGACTGGAGGGGCTGGGGATCATGCAGGAGAGGGGCAGGGAGGATTCTCCACACTCTGGTAGGTGTTCTCTCAACGGTCCGCTCTCTGAGGGGGCTGTGGATTGGTGGTGTGTGGAGTAGAGCCCGGTTGGCCAGATGGCAGATTGTGAAATCCTGGTCCAACGACCTCACAGACTTCATGAAAGCACGAGGCCCTCAGCCATGAATCCAAGGACCCTCCCCCCACTATGCTCACCAGACCGAAGGTCCTGCAGGCGCTGTAGACCTGACGTCAGAGGGAAGGAGGGGCTGTCTGTTCTTAAGTGGATACCAGAATCAGGAGTGAGGTCAGACTCCCATTTCTCTCTAAAGATGTCTCCTCCCTTCTGGTCCTGAGAAGAAAAGATGTTGTCACCACCCTTGGAGTGCCTGGTGTCTCCCCAGAGCTGTGCTCGTGGTGACATGGTGGTCAAGTTCTAGTCGCACAGCCCAGCCATTCCACACCCCATCATCGACTCACTTCTGGCCTGGGAGAATTCTGATGGGGACCTGATGGACGTCACAAGTTTCCGGCCCTTTCTTCATCTTCTCAACCTAAGGAGAGCTTCCATTCAGAAGCCAGTGAGTGAGGTTGACTTACGCCAGGAGATTGACTTGTTTTCTCTTCTTGAGTACTCATTTCTTTGCTTTACATATGATTTGGATATCTGCGGTAGGCGCACACTTGAAAGTTTTGAGGACAGCAATTGCCACAGACGTGTCTGCATCTTTTTAAATGCAGCGAAGCGCTTTGTCCCTTCTGTAGTGGTTACTCCGGGTCATTACCGTGCGGCAGAAAGATGAGCGTTACCAGTCTCCAGCTACCTTTTGAGGTGATAAGGCTACTTTCAAAGGGAGTGCATGATAGAAAGTTATTCTTTTTTAATCCGTATGATAAAGGAAATGGAAAAGTGCACATCTCCTAGAAACACTGACCAGTTGTTCTTTCCCCATGCTTCAAAGAACCTCAAACTCCATCAACTTCCTAATTTTGCTTCGAAAAATCAGAGCATACATGTATGTGTATACATCATTTTAAGAAAGTCTGATCTGTAACTGTTCTTCAGAGTGTTTTGGTCTGAGTCCATTATTTCTGTTGTAAACATTAAGAATTCACCAATTACCCGAGCGCGCTGACAGCGCAGGCAGCCTGCACAGGTAACTGAACTAATGGGAGTTCAGCGTTGACGCTGTTACTTACCTGGCACTCTCCTCAGAGGACGAGCGTTCAGCCACATGATTGCTGGTGTTTCTTCTTCAGTTCCAGATGTGGCGTCGTATTATCTGGGCTGACGTGTGCAGTGAATTATGAGGGTGGACTGTGCCTCATGTGGCTTCCTTGCTCAGTGCTCACTTTCTCGGCAGCGTGATGACAGGCGAAGAAGGAAGTCCACACTGTGATGCGGCCCAGGGCAAGCTCCTCCTTCGCCTCGTGAGCCTCCTCTTGTCTTCTCTTGCTGGAAGGGGTGGGTTTAAGACACTCACAGAGGGTGCTGTGGGCCATTCCCAAGCCAGGGGCCCACGTCGGGGGTTTGGCCTCCGCGGCTGCATGCTGGTCATTGAGTGAAGCGTGGATGATGGTAATAGGTCATAGGTTTCACTGTGGGTTTCTACTGAATTGTGGTGCAAATGGTGGATTGGCCAAATGGGTCCCCCCCTTTCCTGTCCAATCTCCCAGCTCATGTGGGGTGCCCATACATTCTCAGGACAGGTGTCCCCATGGTGATCTTTTGGGCTAATGACCTCTGCTTCTCCGATTTCTTCCATAATGAGGTTCAGAAATTCACGAGAAATTTCTTGCCCCACCTTGAGGGTCAAGTTGCCAAATGTCTTGGCACCTAGCGAGCCAGGTTGAGCCAATGCTGCCGGGCACAGCCAGTCGCACCCACCCCCACAGCTTCTTGGCACAGCAGCTTCTGAGGTGCAAAGACCAGCTGCGCCCCACGACTGCCCCGAGGTCACGTTCCACACGCACACGGAAAAGCTAGAAAGTTCCCCGGCCACGAGAACGTGGAGCCGTCTGTGAGTGGCCATGCCTGCTTCCTAGCCTCTCTCTCTGAAAACTTCCAATATTTCTTGAGCGCGTGCACGCGTGTGTGTGTGTGTGTGTGTTGGTACTGGAGCTTGAATTCAGGGCCTGGGTGCTGTCCCTTAGCTTGTTAGCTCAAGGCTGGTGCTCTTCCACTTGAGCCACAAGTCTGACTTCTTGCTAGTTAATTGGAGAGAAGAGTGTCATGGAATTGTCTGCCCAGGCTTTGCACCTGTCCCTCAGATCTCAGCCTCTTGAGTTGCCAGTGCCTGGCACTATAGGTTTTCTTTGGATTATTTTTAAGAGAGAAGAATCTGAGCTTCCTGATTCACTTGGGAAAGGACTGAGAGGCCTGGGAGGAGCTCTCTGCTCAGGAGTTCTAACACCTGACCCTCCATAGCCCTCACTACCAGACAGATGCTCTGTCAGTGCCTGCAGCCTCCTGTCCATGGTACAGGAGGTCTGGAGGTGGAGACAGCCATGGTGGAGAGTTGGCTATACCTCCAGTCACACGGTCATGGATGCAAGTTGGGAAGCTGGTTGAGAAAGCTCCTCTTCCTAAAGTTTCCCCGGCAAACACCACGTTGCTGTTGAAAGCCAGTGGCCTGAGAGACAGACATTCCTTGCTTGTCCTTTGTGCCAAAGACTAGCAGCTGGCTGAGTGTCCAGCTTAGAGCCCTGCAGGGAGAGGCCCTGGCGGCTCTGCACACTGGCTACTCCAGGCCTTGGGTGTGTGGACGCTGGAGCATGTGCCCTTGGTCACTGTTTATTATCCCACTAAGTACTAAGGACATGACTGCTGATTTTATGAGGACAACCCAAGATACCACCTCTGGGCTCTGCTAACCCCCTCCATTTTTTTTTTTTTTTAGCTTCCCAAGGAGCCTTTATTCTCAGTCATTTGATCCCCTGCAGCCCGGCTCAGGGCTTTTAATCCTTCTTGTTTACAGTGAGTTTAATCTCTGTCATATTTAGCCTCTCGCTGGACAGATCCCCTCCTCCCTGGGCCTCTCCACGTGACCACATCAGTTAGGCCTAGTGACAGGGGCTTTCAATGTGTCCCTCTCTTGAAAGAACAGGCCCTAAAGCCTAAGCCCCGTCACGTAAATACTCTTTGAAGGGCATTTGAAGGCAAACGCGATAAACAGGATCAGAGGCGGAATGACCCGGGGACCACCCGGCGCTGGGTAAGCCGGGGTCTGGAGGGCAAACACTGTGCTCTCCTCAGTGTGTCCACAGAAAGCGCAGGCCCAGGTTCACGATGGCTTTATACCGGCAAAGGCGAGAGAAATTTGATCTGAACTGTTCCCTAGTCAGAACTGAGGCTCCCAGGTGCCTGCATACCGCGCTGTCCGGCTTTGTGGGTGACTGGGGTCACCTGCAGGGACCGGACGCCAGCAAAGCACATCCCCATGGGCCCCGCCGAGCGTGTCTGCCATGGTTTTTGACATGGGAAGCCCACGATCCATCCTGAGGCTGGATCACTGTAGCCGAGTTTCTTTTCTTCTCTGGAAGCAGGTGGTTGGATCGTGGAAGAAATGACAACATGAAAGGCTGCCCTGAGGAGCCCAGCGGAGAAGAGTGAAGGCCACAGACATTGTCCACGTAGCCCCAACCCTCAGAGGGAGCAACACCCCCTTTGCTTACTGGTTCAGAAACAAAATTGTTTTGTGTTGGTTAATTAGCCTTAACACATCAAAACTGTTTTTGTTGTTGTTGTTGTTTTAGTGATAGGGCTTGAACTCAAGGCCTCACACTCTGGCTTGGCTTTATTTCTCAAAGCTGGTGCTCCATGATTTGAATCACACCTCCACTTCTGGTGTTTTCTTCTGGTTGACTGGTGATTAGAGTCTCAGGGACTTTTCTGCCTGGGCTGGCTTTGATCCTCAGATCTCAGCCTCCGAAGTAGCTAGGATTACAGGCGTGAGCCACTAGTTCCCGCCTGTTTGAATCACTTTAAGTCTGCCTGAATGCCTTGAGTACATACAGGTTCTGTGATTATCGTTACCATCCAGGACCACCCTGCACCCTTGAGCACAGACTCTCCTCTCCTCTCCCTGCCTGGCACACCTCCCCTGCAACTTTCTGTGCTTACGTATTGCACTGCTCTGAAGCCTTCACTTCACAGGAGTCCCACATTTGTCTTTTGTGAGCATCAAGCCTCTGAGATGCATCTGTGTTGTAACCGGGGTCAATATTCTATCATGTGAAAACAGTTTCCTTATCTGTTCAGCTGTTGATGGGTATGTGGATTGCTCAATATATCTTAACTATTGTGAATGGTTCTTCTCTAAATGTGTATATAAATAAGTTTAGCTCAACTTCTTAGGTATCTAGGTACCTATACCCTAGCAGTGAAAACTACTAAGTTACACAGTAACCTTATTTCTAATGCTTTGGAGTATGTACATACTGTTTTCCTGATAGCTATGACAATTCGGTCTCATGAATAGAGCACAAGTTCTACAATATCTTGACACACATGTTCCCTAACTTCTGTTGTTTTTGTACTGGTCATGATGATAGGTACGAAGTGGTATCTGTCTCTGGTTTTGATTGGCATTTCCCTAATGATTAGGGAAGTTGAATATCTTCTCCTGGGCTCACTGGACCTTTGTATCCCTTTCTTGAAAAGAAAAAGTCTCCATTCAAATCATTTGCCTTTTATTGTCCAGCATGGTGCTTGAATTCAGGGCCTGGGTGCTGTCCCTGAGCTTTTTTACTCAAGGCTAGCACTGTACCTCTTAGAGCCATAGCTGTACTTCCAGTTTTCTGGTAGTTGATTGGAGATGAGTCTCAGGGTCTTTCTTACCTGGGCTGGTTTTGAACCATGATCCTCAGATCTCAGCCTCCTGAGTAGCTAGGATTATAGGTATGAGCCACCAGTGCCCAGGCCTTTGTCCATCTTTAACTTTTTTCTCTTGTTGCTGAGTGTTGGAATTTTTCATATGTTCTGACTGTCAATCCCATCTCAGATCTACAATTTGCCAATACTTTCCCCTATCCTTAGAGTTGCCTTTTTATTCAATGCATACTGAGTTTTAACTGGCAGGTTTAACACTCTTACTTGCTGTGTAGACCAGGAGAAAGCTCTGGACAATGTTTGATGAAACATGCCCTTGATCCCCTGACACAAGGAGGCAAAGAGACATCATTGTGAGATCCCAGGTCTCTGGGGACAGTAAAGGGGGTAGCTTGCTCCTCAAATGGGGAAACCTTTTTATTCACATGTGTCTTTGATCCTGTGTCCTCCTGCTGCCCGTACCACATGAGACAGAGGCGGGGACCCCCTCCCCATCTCTGGAGCTCTGGTCGTCCCAGCCATGTGCAGTGAAGAGTGTCGCACGAGTAATGACCCTTGCCTGTGACGTCAGCAGGCCCGTGGAGCTCTGATCTTGTGTCCCTGCCTACAGGAGCTGTGAACCTGAAGGCTTCTGGGGGCAGCGAGCTCCGGTTTGGGCAGGAGGCCGCGCGCGACAGTGAAATCGGAAGCCCTGAAGTTCTAGGTCAGCCATGGACTTCTCGGTGGAGACGCCGCGTCCTTGTGCTAAGTGATGTCATCAGCTGTCCCCTAGCCTGCCTCACGCAACTCCAACTCTTGGATTTGACCTGTGGGGCTCCTCCATCCCAGGCGTGGCTGGGACCAGCTTGTGGCTGACTCTGGAGTCAAGTCTGCTGTCCCCAAGGACAGCAGCGTGGCCAGCCTACCCAGCCACGCACCAGCCCCAGCTCTGGGGACTGGGGCATCCTCCCTCTCCCTCCCTCAGCCGTCCTTTCCTCTGCCCTGCTAACACCTGGCCCAGAGCTAAGAGGCCGGAGCTCAGACATTTGTTCCTGCTTAGCATCCTAGGGAGGTGGGTCAGCTGGTGCAGTTGCTTGAGATTCCAGACTGTTCGGTCAACACAGAAGCCTTCTCCCTCAGTGCTGCCCCACGTCGTGAGAAGCAGATGGGCCACAGTGTCTCTCAGGCTCACACTGGGCTTCCCCTTGTGGTGCTGGGAGCGTGGCATGGGGCGTGAGTAGGCCGTGGCAGTGTGGTAGGGGAGCGTGGGGGGCCAGGCCAGCAGGACTCTCACCTGCAAGGGGGGGTGTCCCCTGTTGCATGCAAAGGAATCCTCAGGCTACCTGGTCCCTGTCTGGGAGTGTCACCGGGGTCACTTCCATGGGTTACTGTCTGCATCCTGTGACAGTCAAGGTGACTCCTTTATAGTAGCCACAGTGGTTACTCTTGGTGATCAACTTGACTTGATTGAGAAGCTCCTGGAAGAGCAGTAAAGCGTATTTCTGGGGGTCTGTGTGATGTTTCTAGGCAGGACTGACCAAGACGAGAAGACCTGCCCTCCCCCCACCAACCTGTAGGCGGGGAACCTGGACAGAATAAAAGGGGAAAAGGAGAGAGCCTACAAGTAAAGGCCTTCTCTCCCTCCCTCCCTCCCTCCCCACCACCCTCCACCTCCACTTCTCTCTTCTCTCTTCCTCTCTCTGTTTCTGCTTCCCAGCTACCATGATATGACCCATTCCACCTCTCCATGTCATGGTGGGCTGACACAGCTGACACCATGAACAAAATAAAGAATTCCTTCCTTTTGGTTGTTTCTGTCATAAGTTTTGCCACAATAATGAAACGTCTAAAGATCTCCTGGATTAAAGTGTTGTGTGAACATTGAGCGGCTAAGGCTGAGTGGCCTCTCCCTTCATTGGCCTTGCGAGTCGCCTTGGGCCTGTCTGTGTGGGCAGGGGCTGGCCTGCTGCCTGGCTGGCCTCATATCTGGCTTTGTCCTGGCTGCTGCGGTGCTGCAGACAGAACCTGCCCAGAACGGAACATGGCCACTGGCATTCCTGGAGTCCTCCGTGATGAACTCTGGCTCATGGAAAGGCGGGAGATCTCTTGGGTCCAAAGGCAACCTTTTCCTGATGTTCTCTGGCTGGGTATCAGTCAGGTGTCCATGCCCAAGGGAACCCACAGTGGCGAGGGAGGCAGAGTCCCCTCTCTCAGTACGATGTGGACAGGAGGTTCTGGGAGCAGGGTGCCACTGGCAGTGCAGGCACGTGGCCAGCAAGTGGCCAGTCAGGGACAGCAAAGTCCAGCAGGCCAGCCAGCATCCAGGAGCCAGTATCGAGACTCACAGGAGGGAGCTGGCTCTCCACAGAGAAGGGCTTGTTCTCAGAGGTAAGTTGACAGACTCAGCATTGAACTCTCAGAACGGATTTGTGAGGCTCAGGACTTTCTAGAGTGGCTTTGATGAATCTGAAGCGGCCTTGGAGAATCTGAAGCAGGGCACGGAGCCCAGTCCATTGCTGCCTGCTCAGTCCTGTCATCACTAGCCCTTCCCTCACAGCTCATGGGCAGGGCGGCCCCCCGTGGGGGTGGGAAGGCATGCGGGATCTGCAGTGCCAGCCCAGAGGGACAGGCATCTGACGACAGGCTGTGACAGGGCTGTCAGCTCCCAAGAATCCGGCCTCCCTCCTCCGGGGCTGCGTGCCCTCGCCCCGCCTCCCATTTCCCATCAGCCCCCTCCCTGTGCTGACTGGTGGATATGTAGAGTCAATCTTCTGCTCCCCACCCAGACTGTGGTCTCTCTGAGCCCACCTGGGAGGGGACAGCCTGACCCAAGTGAGCACATCACGCTGGCTCACCAACCGCTAGAAATGGCTGTTGGACACTGTTGCCTCCAAAATCCACCCAAATCCATGGCTGAGGCTCCTCCATCTGGAGCTGGTGCTGGCGGTGGAGGGGACACAGGGGAAGAGTGACTCTCGTGAAAGCTTTTGTAGATTTACCAGGCAAAATGCACCACTCACGCCAGTCCTTTCCTTTTGACAGGAAAAATGCATGCTGGTAGAATCCACTAGAAAGACACAGACGTGTGTGACAATGAAAACCCAGCTAGTCGCTCAAGACCTGGAGGAATTACTTCTCATAGACTGGTTTTTTGGTTTTGATTGTGTGTATGCATGTGTGTGTGTGTGTGTGTGTGTGTGTGTGTGTGTGCACGCGTGTGCATGCTTGAACTCAAAGCCTGGATGCTGTCCCTAAGCATCTTGTGCTCCAGGCTAGTGCCCTACTACAGCACCATTTCTGGCTTTTTCTAGGTGGTTCATTGGAGGTACGAGCCTTATGGTCTTTCCTACTTGGGCTGGCTTTGATCTGCCATCCTCAGATCTCAGCTTCCTGAGCAGGTAGGATTACAGGCCTACACCACCAGTGCCTGATGTCTCATAGACTTGTTTGGAGGGGAATGCTGCTCTGTGCTGAGCTTGCTTGTCAGAAGCCCAGCAGCGTCTGAGAGTTCAGGCTGTGACAGAGAAGGTTTCTGTGGTGTGGGGTTCTGCTGAGGCTGCTGGCCTGAGGAGCCCTTTGAGCTTTGAGTTCTAGTGCTGTTTTGGCACATAAGAATGTTAGGAAGTGAATTACAGCCCTCCCCGAGCCTGTTTTCTTACCCACAAAGTGTGTGTGGCGGAGGGGGGGACGGGGAATAACACCTTCTTTGTAGTTAAAGACTAATGACACAGCGTTCACACAGCACTTGTGGCCCAACTCGATTTCCATTGATAGGACACAGTGGATGTTTTCCAGTAAGCACAATTTTCTGAAAGCAGGTTGAATACCTGCGTTTCAGTGGCTCTTATTGAGTTCCATGGACTATACTTTATTTGATCATTTCAGATGTAGAAATCAGTGCTCTCTTGTATTTCTTATTATTCCATTTAATTCTTGTTTTATTTTGTTTGCTTTTTTTCATTATTTTCCCTTAGGTTTTTTCCTTTAGGTTTAAAAAAACTTATCTTTAAGGATTTGCCATTTAAGGAAGCAGCTTGTAAAGCAGCGTGTGACTACAATGTATCCCGATCAATGTCAGCCCTTCCAGAGTTCTCACCCATCTGCTCTTATCCCCTCCTTCCCTTACTCCTCTCAACTTCACAGGATATACATTGGATTCTTTGCTAGTTCCCCCCCTGCCCCCCCTCTGCTTCTCTTCATTTGTCTGCCTCTTTCTGTTAACATAGTAGCTATTTTCATGCTTATTATAAGGTTTTTTTTTTAAAGTCTATTGTACTTCTTTTTCTGGAAAACAAGGCATGGGAATCGAGTTTTTTTTTTAGTTGCTGTAGCAACTTAGAAACTACAGGCTCTTATTTTGTTTTGTTTTGTTTTCCTATTTTGAAGTTCTGAGGTTTTCTGGCACCTAGTGGGCACTTGACAGTGATTGTGGAAAAGGTTATATAAGTCCCTAAAAATATATATCCAGAAAAACAAACAAGAAGCTGTCACAGCCCTAAAGTCAGTGAGTAAAATTAGAGATTTTCCTGACAAAGAGCCTATTTCATGTCTTCCAGTAATGAAGAAAATAACCACAGAGGAGAAAGCTGTAAACATTTGAGGACTCTGTGGTGTTCTAAGGATCCCTGGTACTTACAGTTTCAGTCAATCTCTCCTCAACGGTTCATGGATGCTGCGTGGCAATGCTGTGACTCCCCTGAGTACCCGGAACCCTTCCCCAACATCCTCCGGGGTTCCTTTCTCAGTGGCCTTCAGCATCCCGCCTTGGACTGGTCCATGCACGCTGCATCCTCTAGCTGGAACCAGGCCCGCTGAGTGGCTGCTCAGGATGAGCCACTCTCCTCAGGATGGAGGGCCTTCTCTAGCCTTCCAGAGGGGTACCTTCTGTTTTCCATGGCTCTAATAGAATCCTGAGAGACATAATGCATTAAGCATCATTTACCCGGCTCAGGGTTCTGGAAACTAGAAGGTCTACACTCATGTTACCCGTATCTGCTTGGCACCTGGTGAGGGCATTGGCATCTGGGGTAGGGCAGGTAGAGGCATCCCAGGGCCAGGCAGAGCCAACCTGTCTTTGGGAACAGGCCCACCCTAGAGATAATCCATGAACACATCCGTCCACGTGGGTTAATGAAGAGTCCCCATGGTCGAAGCACCTCTGGACGATGGGTCGCCTGGTCCCATCTACCAGTTGCTTGCAATGGGAATTGGCTGGTGCCTGTAATCCTCTCTACTCAGGCAATTGAGATCTGGAGGACTGAGGCTTGAGGTCAGAAAAGTCTGCCAAATTTCACCTGCAAAATAATCAGCAGAAAGCAGGGCTGGAGGTTTGCGTCAAGTTGCAGCGCACGGGCTTAGCTAGCTGAAGCCCCGGAGTCCAAACCCCAGAACTAAATGGAAAAAACAATTCAGCCTGAGTTTGGGTGAGACATTCACACCCCAGCAGCTGCAGAGTCTCCCCTGCCAGCCGCTTCCAGCTCTGGCGGAAACCCCACCTTCAGCCAGGGTTGGTGGACTGTGCGTCCAGGGAGAAGGAAGATGGCTCAAGGCCTCTGTTCATTTCCCGGTGAACGAATGTGGCTGTCTGGGACTTGCAGATCCCCACTGAGACCCAGCCTGGCACAGGATTAGTTGTGGACACACATGTGTGCCCGGGAGCAGCTGCTTCCACCTCTTCTGCTGTCCTCTGGCTGCTAGACCCACGGGTAGATGTGTAGACTGCCTATCACCCTGTCCTTAAACACCTGTCCCCTTCTAGTCTCCCCTCCCCCCCCCCCATCCACCGTCCACTTCCACAGGAAACAGTAGGCACTACAGAAAGCCAGACTTCCAGTGCAACTCTCAGCCTGCCCTAGTGCTTCCGGTGAAGCCCTCAGTCTGCTCCAGTAGGGCCCCGCTCTGGGGAACCTGTCCAGGGTCATTCCTCAGGGATTAGCTTCTGCCTTGGTTTCCAGTGTAAGCCACTCCTAAATGAGCCTGGAGGCAGGATCGGGGTCTTGGGGTGCTCGGGGCCTAGGGGTACAGGGCTCTCTAGGTTCCTGTAAGAGGCCAGGAGACTTCTGGAGTTTTCTGCCTTGGGGGCTGATACTTGGGAAGAGCTGGGATGTTGGACGGAAGGTGTCTCATACGCGAGGCTGTTTTCCGCTTCAGTGGATCTGGGACTAGCCATCAGCTCTGATGCTCTTCATTTCTTTTTAATCAGTAATCATGTTTATCCCAGGCAGTGTTGCCAGGACAAATATTATTTTGGTTTTAACATCTGTTCACATGAAATCTGATATTGAAATTCATCCCAACCCTGTTCTCTGATAGCGAACGTAATGATTGTGCTCCAGGGGCCATTCACACTCAGTGTCTGCGGCCAGCACACAGCAGAGCTGTCACCTTCGGGGTACGTCCGCCCTGCTTCCCCATGTTCTGAGGGAATGCGGGCTCCTCCTTCAGCTCTAGATGATACTGAAATAGAGCTGCTGCGGGGGACCGCTCCACTCCTGCGCAGCTTCCTGCCAGTCCTTCCTCGGCATGACCCCTGAGGCGAGGTGTTCTGGAAGCATCTCCACTGCCAGCAGTCTTTGGCAGCTTGCCGACATCACGAGAATTTGACATCTCTTTCCTTTGAGAAGTAAAAATGTGTTTGGAGGTGACGCCAAGAATCCACGCTGTGCTCTGCTGCTCCTGAGGAATGGCCGAGCCAGGCCAGAAGGACCCGGCACTTTGGCCCGCGTATTGTTCGTGGGGTTCTGTGGGTACATCCCCCCAAGCCCTCCAGAGTCAGGGCTCCAGAGGATGGCTGTGTGGCAGGCCTCACGGGAGTGTCACCGCGTCCCGGGTGAGGGGCTTGCAGGCACCGTGACCCTGCTGTCACCGCCGGTTGGGCCTCGGGTGGTCTCCGCCAGCCAGCTCTGTGAGAAGCCACCTGCTGTCCTCACAGCAGATCCACACAGTGACACAACATTGTGCCACGCAACACCATGCCACGGCCGCAGAGGGAAGAGCCAGGCCGCGTGAGCCACAGGGATGTTTTGCTGCTGGACTTGCTGTCTACCTCTCGAGTCACAGACGCCATGGAGCCTAGAGCCTGGCTGGATTTTTCCAGGGCGTGGTCATCCACTGGAGCTGCTGAAGGTGATTTCATGAGAGGTCGGTGAAAGGCTGCATGGGAGACATGCTTAGCAAGCTGCTGCTCTTTGTCTCTGTTCTTGGCAGATGCTGCCCCCGGTTTCACACAAACACACATAGGATATTGACTCGAAGGCCCACGCACTATCAGTACGCGATCAGACACTGGGAAGATGCTGAGAATGCATCATGCATTCATACAGTGTTCATATGAATTTTTGAGAGTGTTTAATTGTGGAGCATAAAGCACACATACTACGAAATGTATCATCTTGATCACTTTTAGGTTGCACCTGTCAGCCGTATATTGACATTTCTGGGAGAGCTTACCACTGTCCAGCTCCAGATATTCCTAATCTTCCTACACTGAAACTCAAGGCCCTCCCCTCCCCCCACCTCCCTGGATGCCCTTCCCTTCTCTTGACGTACATTTGGTTCATAGTCACGGTTTCCCTCTGGGACTCGGTAGTGTCTGGCTGCTTCCCAGAGCCTCTGTCCATCAGCCCCAAAGCGGCACTTCTGGAAAGTCAGTCCCCCATCTGATTGCCATTTCCAATGTGACAGCACAGCTTACGGCCATGAGGATCTCTTCCGTGAGCCCCATCTGCCGGTCCACCCAACTCTGGTTCTCCTTCCACCTCTACCTCGTCGTCATGGTCACCTCTTCCTCGAATTTCATCACTGAAGTGTTTAACCTCACCTCCTCCAGGATCCTGAGTGGCAGCGCCCCAGGGCTGGGGGAATGCGCTGAGAGGAGCTAAGAGAAAACACAACAATGATTGAAATGCAACGTTCAGCCCAGGTCCCAGAACAGTTCCCACTGGAGAAGTAGCAGGCTCTGCTCATCTCGATTTTCCTCCTAAGGTACCAAAGCACTCCTGGCCACAGAGCAAACATAGGAGAACACGAAGTAGAAAGACCGGGGCCTGACGCTGAGATGCCCATGACAGTACTTGTGTAAAGAGGATGTGGCGGGTGATTTGGTGAGGCCAGGGAGCAGGTTCTGAGTGACCCAGCGAATTCAGTCAGCCTGAAGGGCTGTCCATCAGCCACTGGGGGGCCAAGGGTGTGCTCTTTGAAATGATGGACCCAGGATGTCTCCTCTGTGGACTGAAGTGTAAGTTTTGTCTATTTAGCAAAACAAAAGCCAAAATTGAGGACCATTTGGCTAATTGCTTTGCGAGTAAGAAATGAGGCAGTCCTTTAGCAATTCAATCCTATTTCCTACTTCTGCGCTTTGATTCCATAAATTTGCATGAGTCCTGCGAGAAATTGTGGTGTGAGAAGGCTGAGCCAAGGAGGGGTTCACTGAGGAATGCAGCTTTTATTAGCTTTTGAGTTAACAAACACAAAGGAGCCTGGCTGCCACCGAGATGTGCGGTACCGGGAACTGCTGATGGGACCATGATGTTGCTCTCATTTCCCATGTCTGCTACATCACCTAGCTCACCATTTCCCAGGAGTTCCAGAGCAATTGCTCTCTGGAGCCTGGGTGGCTTTGGGATTCTGGTACAAATCTGCTCTGTTTCATAAAGAGGAAAATGCATGTGGCTCTCAAAGCCCCTAGTCAGGAATGAAATTACTACTGCCAAAAAAAAGCAAAAATATTAAGAGGAAGCAGAAATTTGTGCATGTGCCCTTGGCAGCTGATGTAATTGGTTTCCAAAGTGATGTAATTTAAAAAATATTGCAAGTTTTCTCAGTGACCCACGTGCTGTAAGCTGCACAGTCAGCATCCCCTGATGTTTGGCCACAAGCATCTGACAAATCTTTGAGCCCTGTGGCTCTGAGACCCATCACAACGGAACGTGGATTCTGCGGAGAGGTCCGTCCGCTGCGTTAGTCCAGTCAAACAATCACTCGACAAGTATGCCCCGAACGACAGTGATGAACCAAGCATAGAAAGCAGTATGCATTATTATTATTATTGCAGAAACTTGTAATTAAGGCAAGTGTCAAAATGAGTGTAAGCACTTGCCAAAAATTATTGGCACTATTTTCCCGGTGGAAATAAACCGTGCATGGGAAATGCCGAGAGCTTGAAGTCAACACTCACGGTCCACAGCCTGTGTCCTGTCCTTTCTCATCGCTTCCTCCCCCCTCCCACTGTGCACGCTCTTGGCCTGTGCCCTTCAGTGGCTTCCTGCCCCTATTACTGGCTACACAGTGCACTGCTCAGGCCTCAAGCAGAGTTCCACATCGGGTGACCGTGACATCAGGTCCCATTTGACCCAGCCTCTTTCTCTGTTGCTCCCTTAGGTATTTGCAAGGTGGACCTCTTTTCTCTCATAGAGGTGTCAGCTCATCTTTTCTAGGTGGCCTGATCTAACCATTTAGCCTCAAGCTACCATTCCGTATCGGCTGAAGCAGGTCGGCCAGCAGGATTATCTTTCTAGAAACCATCAATGATTTATTATTTCTTACACAATTTCGCTCGTGTGTTTTCTGCCTCTTGTTTTCCTTGCTGATGTCTGTATTCTAACTGAGATGGCTTGTCATTTCTTTGAGATGAGGTCTAAACTTTCTGATTAGGTCCTCGAAGACATTATGTGTCTTTTCCTTTGTGCTCTCTCTCGGGCCATGGGCTCTGGGAGAATCCTGCTGCCTTCCGTATTGTCAGGATGCTCAAGCAGCCCTATGGAGAGGCCCATGTGGCAAGAAAGTGAAGCCTCCTGCCAGAAGTCATGTGACTGAGCCATCTCCTCGGCTCCATCCAGTCTCCCATGACTGTGTTCCAGCTGACATCTTCTCAGTAACTGACCCACTTCTCAGCTCCTGTCCCACAGAGATGCCATTATAACAAAAATGATCATGGTTTTAAGCCAGAAAGTTTTAAGGGCATTTACTACATAGAAATAGGTAACTAAAATGAGTGATTTTCAAACCTTCCAAACAAGGAAAACACATTGTTTGTGGAACTTGAACCAGGACCCCACCCTCCTCTACAGGACAGAAGGGCAGGGCTTGGCTCCAAAGACCACAGCCCTGTGGGAGGAACATGGAGCACCTCTCCTTGGAGCTGAGGATCCGCCTCACTAAGCAATATGCGTAGGTCCACATCGAGTGTGGCGTCATTAATCGATACATCTCTGTCATCTGGGCATAATCATTTTCACATGTTCTTCCAATTTCCATTTCTCTCTCGCCTGTTGCTGTTCTCTGATGTTTCCCAGTCTCTCCTGGCCATTGACAGAGGCAAGCCTTCCCTTCTGTCCTTGGCTTTCTCTCTCTGTGTTAGCAACATGCACACGTGTGTCCTACCTGTCTCCACTCACATGGAGGTACTGGATAGACACCTCCAGAAGACTCCCTGGGAAAGCCCATCTGCCTGATATGTACCTTTATTACCACTTCGGATATCATGGCTGGATGTTTGTATGAGCCAAGATGAGTTAAGCTATGGTACAGTAACAAACAAGTAACAGTAATGCCCAACATCTCAGTGAATTTAAGGGGAAAATGTCATCTTTCGTTGTCTCTTTCCACCCTCCCGTGTAACCCATTGGCTGTTTGGAGTGGTGGGCTCTTACGTATCTCATGGGTCCAGACCAAGTGAGGCTCCTTTTCTCTGAGTCCATGAGCAATAAGCAGAGTAGTCTGAAGACACATTCATTCTTAATTTTCTCTCTGACTTCTCTCTGCCCCTTACAAAGCAAGAGCCATGGCCACATCAACCTCTATTAGAGTACAGCAGCTCTATGCTGCCTGGCAAGTGGGAAAGTGGAACTATTGGTGAGTGTCAGGCATGACTGCCACGCTGTCCTTGGTCCTCAGCCTGGATCCTGTCTGTGCATTCATGTTTTGAAGAGAAGTGGAAGACAATCTTAGATGCAATGGTCAGAAATGGTATCAACGGGGCCTGAGCAAAAGTGAATTCATTGGTCAAGTATCTAAGTTCTGATAGGCAGTTAAGTCCTACCATTAGGAGAAACTCACCCCAGATATTCAGGAAAGGTTGTCAGAAGTTAGTCCCATCTTGCTTCTGATTTTTATCTGTGTTGGTTTGATTCCTGAGCACGGCCTCTCAAACATGGAAGGCCAAGTCTTACAGCAGGAAGACAAACTTTCCCAGGACCTGCACCAGAAAGGTGTCGCTCCTGGACTGTGGGTGGCCAGTTTGGTCATTGTACCTCATGGCCGTCCATCACTATGGGTTGATTATTGTGAGTTATGAGATCTCATTGACCTGTGCTAGTTCACTGCCTTTGCCCAAGAGCCAGGGTGAGCTAGCCTCACATGAACTACCTTGGCTATCAAGAAATGCAGTTCCTAGAGAAGAAGCCAGTATGCCAGTTCCTGAAGAAGGGGAAGTGGAGGCAGGGCAGATGGAATGTCAGGTCCCCCAGAGCTACCTCCTGGAATCATCCTATTTCCCAGGCCAGGGCAAATCCTTTGGCTCAACTGCCCCCTAGCTCTAGTTACTCTATCACTTCCTCCAGGATCTCGGTTGCACCTGGTAGCAGACTCATAGTATCCTGGACAGCAGGGATGATGGAGCAAAGAACCAGATGGTGACCTTTCTTTATTTAGGTCTAAATCTGTCTTCTGGGGCCTTGGGGACCAACCAAATAGAAGCTAAAGGCAAGTCCAAGAATATTTTTAAAATCACTATTATGAAAAACTCATTTCCTTTCTCCCCTCAAACCGAAGTGGAGACAGCATGCTGTTTTGAGCAACTGGAAAATTGTTCAGGTAATTTAGGATTGTTGGGTAGTTTAGGTCACCATGAGGAAGTAAGTGCTGGCTTTGTTTTTGGCAATGACGCTTGGGTGGTAGATATTTCTGTAAAGCCTGTGGTTCGTATGTGAACGGCTGACATAACTCTCTCTATAAAAATAGGATGGCCAGGCATCAACTCCAACCACAGAGCTAGATGTGGAACCCACGACAAGACTTTAGAAATGGCTGGAGTCTGGTGGTTATAAACCCAGGAGAGAGAACGTGATCATTTCAAGTCAGCAGGAGTTCAGTAAAGGACAATCATGCAAGATTACTTTCATTTCCTTGTTTTGACAGGAAATTGGACTTACAGGGCCGAGGCCTCCCGTAGACATAATATATCCGAAAAAATGGAAGCAACATTTCTTGGAAGAGTTTCTCATGATGTCCTTTGGTGTATAAGCTAGGGAATCACACAGGATTCTGAAGGATTAATAGCTTTACTGAAATGGGGCTGGATGTACTCAAATTGGTAAGTAGCCCTCAGCTCTCTGCAGAGTTCTGTCATTGCTTCTCTACCACACCATGTCTTTGTCCATGATTTAGGTGACACTGATCGCACACTAGGCCTTGGTATTAATTATATTAACATGACTTATTAATTAAAATAATAATGGCAAGCACATTTGCCGCAGAGCAGGTATTCACTGTGGTGTGCTAAAAGGCTCATATAGATTTAATTACAAGTGTGTCACCCCCCAGCGAGATAAGGGCTATTAGTTTCCCATTTTACTGAGAGGAATCAAAGGTTGGCTTGGGAGGGGGTTCATTTGGGAAAGTCAGCCAAGCCTACCCAAAGCCTGAGCAGTGTGGATCACAATGCCCAGGAGGAGGTGGTCACCTTTGTGTCCATGTACAGGGGTCCTCTCTAAAGGAGGCCAGAAGCCAGAGGCTCAGTGTTGGAGCTCTGTCCACAGCCTTTCCTTGTAAGCTACCATCTTGTGGCTGGAAAAGTACACTTGATCCTAAGAAGGACCCCAAAGCCTGGCCGAGGGTGGGAATGATGCACAGGTCTTGGAAAGAATTGGCAAGAGATAGCACGTGACAGGTTCTGTGCTATAAGGTGAGTCTGAGAATCATGCCCCACCCCTACAAGGATACTGAGTGACCAGTGGTAGAGGAGGAAACAAGGCAATCTAGACTATTGTCCATGTAGAAAATTCTAGAACCTGTAGGGTACCACGTAGCACTCTAGGTCCTTTGAGCATTTCTCCATGGGCTTTGGGTAAGATTTGCCCCATGGATTGGCGATGGCGGCACTAGCCTGCTGCCGAGCTCTGACATGTGACAGGTCTCTTTTGTCTAGGGGTGCCGAGCACCCAGACCACGACTCTCCTCTTGAAGTCTCCTCAGGGGACTTGCTGACAAATGCAGGTGCGGATGGAGAGCCAATGGGAATCCCACGGTTCTGATCCCTTCCCAGCGCTGGAGAAATTGCCTTGACTGGGAAGTTGTGACAGCCGTGGCCACAAAACTCAACACTATCCCCACCGAACATCCCTCGATTCGATACGATTTTGTAGAAAGCCAGCGAGACGAGTAGAGCGAACGGTGGCCTGAAATTGCCCTGCGTCAAGGCATTGTGAGGGCACATCTATCGGAAAGAGGATTTGTTCTAAGAGTTGGTATCACAGTGTTAATTGATCAGTTTCACCACAGAGAGTATCTCCAGCTCTGGACGGGAAAACCATGTGGTTTTCTTAGTAGTTTCCAGGTGGGAATGGGGGCACTGGGTGCCCCAAACCATTTCACTTATAAAAAGAGGAGGCATAACTTATGTCATTTGGAATTATAGTTTGATTGGCAAGAAATCCAACTCAACTGGGCGCCGGTGGCTCATGCCTGTAATTCCTGCTACTCAGGAGACTGTGATCTGAGGATCGTGGTTTAAAGCCAGCCCAGGCAGGAAAGCCTATGAAACTCTTATCTCTGATGAACCACCAAAATGCTGGAAGTGATAGTACAGCTCAAATAGTAGAGTGCAGCCTTGAGCCAAAAAGCTCAGAGACAGTGCTGAAGCCCTAGTTCAAGCCCCTGTACCAGCACACCCACGCAAAATCCCAATCCACTCGGGGCCACGTAAGCATGGCTCATGGAAAGGGCAGGTGAGCTGCTTGCTTGGCAACCTAGGTAGGTCCTCAGAGGATGGGGAGAGGAGAAGGAGGGGGACCTTCCTTGTGCTACTCTTCAAAAGGTGGTGATGAGCTCCAGAGGCCCCGGAGAGTTGCGGGAGCCACACGGAGAACCAGGCCCCTGGGGGTGAGATCTCGCTATGGATTCGTCTTGTCGTCTTTAAAAACATGCGTTCAGCTGATGCATGCTTACAAGATTAACTACCCCTGTGCAGCACGCATCTTGACAGAAGTTTCTAATCGCTGTGCTTTATTTGTTTTCTCTTTCACATGTCGCTGTACCACAATGAACAATCTTGATCTTTTCAGGGAGAATAATAGCCTGTGATTTTTGGAAGAAGGCAAAATTATTGCCAAATTCAGCATCTCGCATGACTCTTACGGAGAAGCGGCGTTTCGGGGGGCAGCTGAACGGTGAGGGAGGGAGCAGTCTGCCGTGCTCCTGCAGATCAGGCAGCTCCGTGCTCCCTTTCTGCAGCGTTTGAGTTTTGACCAAACGCCCCCTGTTCCCTGAGGCTGCCCACGGCCAGGGAAGGCACCGTGTGCTTTGCTGCCCGCCCGGCTCCGGGCATCCGTGCGAGAGCGCACCGCTGGTTCTTCCTGTGAGGCCAGCTCTGGTTTCCGGAGGTGCATGGTATTCTCGGTGAGGCCCAGGACCTCACCGGGTGACTGTCTTTGGAAGTGAGGTCCTTGCAGGAGTGACCAAGTTAAAACGAGGTCATCAGTATGGGCCCCGATCCTGGAGGTACAGTGTCCAAACCTGGAAGCAGGGAAGGATGCTGCGAGGGAGGCCTCTGGGAGGAGACACACACAGAAACCCGGTGAAGGCCAGAGCTTTCCCCAGGCCAGGAGCAGCTGGATCTGCCCAAAGCTGCAAGAGGACAGGAAGGTCCTGCCCCAGGTTTGCAGAAGAAGCCCAGACGTTACGTCTGGACTTCACGCCTTCAGACGCGTGATGCATTCCACATCTATTGTTCCCAGACACAGTTAGAGGCGCTTTATTACAGCAGTTCTCTGAGAGCCACACACTAGGAAGTGCCACTTCCTTTTCCTTGTTGTTGTTGTTTGGGAGAGTTGAAGAGTATGAATTCCTCCTAGCTCGTGTCCCTGGTGTTGTGGAATGAATTCAAGTCTGAAGTGATGTCCAGTTTCCTGAGGAGCTCAGCTGTCCCCATGGGCCTCTCTGTGCTAGCTGGTGACGGCACGCTCTGTGGAGCTGTGAGTGAAGCCTGCTCTGAATGAGGCCTGACGGGCTCAGGAAACGGAACTGAACTGGAACCAAGGATGGCAGGGGCGGGTCCTTCCTGCCTGTGTCCCAGGAACTCCTGGCTTCTGGGGTTCTGGAAGGGACTGCCCCGGGCAGCGGGCAGGAGGAGGGAGTCCCCAGCATGGTCCCAAATGACGGAGTGCTCCCAGAATACTGTTGGGTTTCCAAGGGCTTCTTGATCAGAGCACATATCTGTATAACGTGGCCCCCTTAATCCACATGTTGGTCACTGTAAGCCCAGTCTCGGGAACCCTTCCGCACGGCACTGTGAAGAAGGTGCTGATGCTTGCCGATCAAAACCGCTTGTGTCCCTGACGGTACTGAAGGCAAGGAGGGGCTGAGGGCTTTCCAGATGTGCGAGGCAGGATTGTCAAGACGCACAGTCATTCCAAACACATTCTGATGAGCTTTTCAGAGATGAAATATGCCTTTGATTAAGCGAGGCTTTCTTCCTCTTTGATAAGTCCTGCGCACACGGGTTATCAGTGAGTCACGACGTCAAATGGGAAATGGAGGGATAAAACCTTCACTTTGATTTATGATCCTGGTTATTAATTTCTGCTACAGCTTTGGGGATTGGATTATTGGGGGAGGGGGGAGGGATTTGGCCAAGGTGTAGCAGAAGCCTGAAAGATTTACTGGTGTGCACATCACAGCAGAGGGCTCGCTGTAAATAAGAAAACTTCCGGGAAGAAGTATTAAATCCCACACCGGTGGGAGGCAGAGGAAGAAACTTGGACACCTGAACACTGAACAGATGCAGCTCCCGGGGCTACAGCATGCACGGGGTGGCAGGGCACATCTGTTTCCAAGGCCGTTGGCAAGCTGAGTGGCAGCTTATGCTAGGACCCATCACGGACCACAGAACACAGCTTTCATTTCTACTTCTTATTCGTCATATGGAAATGCACAGGAATGGGCCGATGGGTCCAAAACTCCAGCTCTGCATGCATCCTGAATTCATAAAATGTTAGTCTGGGTGTACTAAGTGGCAATTTCCTGGCCTGGGCAGACAGACTGGGAGTAAGATGGGGAGTTCACATGGCCTGGTGTTCCAAGGAGGGGTGGGCAAGGACAGGAAGAGGCTGGGGGTATTGGTTGAGCCTAGGATCCCATCTCAAAAATAACCAGAGCAAAAAGAGCTGGAGGTATGATTGAAATGGTAGAACATCTACTTAGCAGCTGTCAGGTTCTGAGTTCAAACCCTTACATAGAGACAAAAAAGCATAAGGCTTTATGTTTATAGGTGTAGCCGTGGGAAAAGTTGTAAGGAAAGGTTAAGTTTATATTGGGAAAGATGACTTTGCAGGCGATGAGGTTCATAATTGGAGGACTGGTTGTAGAAAGGCCAATCTGAAAGCAGGGGGGAGGTGGATTTGATTGTGGGGGGGTTGGAGTGTATGGAGTGCAGACCAACCTCTTTCGGAGGAGTTCAGTGGGACACAGCAATGAAATCATCAATGAAATGAGCAGCGCAGCCCCAGGCAGGGGCCTGGGAGCCAGAGAAGGAAGCCAGAGTCCGTGGAGTGCCTTCTCTGGGAATGGGAGGGAGCAGGAGCTGTGGGTTCAGGTTTGTATGATTGACGGCTGAGCAGGCTGCAGTGGGAGGGGTAGAAAATTGGAGCTGTGGTAGGAGTCTGGAGCTCAGTTGGTGGGCTGGGACTGCAGGCATGTGCAGCAGCTCCGGAGAGGATATTCCAACCTGGACGAGGGGGAGTCAGGCCTGGGAGGGCTGGAGAGAGGAACACCCGTCACGGTACTGTTGTGTGTGGTGGAAGGTAGCTGAACGGCTGCCCCGGCCTGGGAGATGCCTTAGGTATCAGGAACCAGAGCTAAAATGATGACTCTGCTCAAAACATCCATGTGGGCTAGCCATCACCCCTCTGGCCAGCCGTTCTCCCCTGGCCCCATGAGTGGAAGGCCCCCCAGGGCCTGAGGGGCGATTTGACTGTGCGCACAGAAGCCACACCCCTCTCCCACGGGGCTGAGTGGTGCCAGGAACACTGCAGCCTGAGCAAAAGCCCCGCGTGGTCATCACAGAGGGTGGTTTGTGCTGTGGCCTCGAGACCCGGGGTCCAGTGGAGGGAGCCTGTGTGAGCAGTCTCCTGGGATGGGTCACCCCCAGTGCATGGCGGCAGGAGTCCACCAAAGCCCCTGCCAGGGCCTCCCTGGAGCCAGGAGGGTGGGCAGTCTCCTTGCTGGTGCGGGACATTCCCGTGCTCCTCCCCGGGCCTCCTTTCCTCCCTGTCACTTGCTTTCTGCCACGCCTTCCACGCACACATTGCAGGGCTGATGCTAGACTCTAGGGAGACCTCCATTTCCTCCACTCCAGATCCTCCGGTCTGAACCTCCCTCTGCCGTCACCCGCACTTTACGCACCGTTGGGCGTAAGGATGGGCTCCTACGCGCTCTGCTTTTCCCCTTTTCCTCGGGCTCCATCTTGCTGGGGTTGGGCAGGTCCTGAGAATCCTGGGAATCACAGGGTGCTGACGACCTTGCACCAGCCACAGCTTCAGCCTCATTTGTGTCCCTGGATCCTGCAAGGGGGCGCCACTCACCAGCCACCCTGCTGCCTGCAGCACACAGCCCCCCAGTCCTCCATGCCGAGCCTCCCCCCAGGGAGTCAGCAGCGGCCTCGCTCTGTTGGGGAGACACCAGCCCCTCAAAATGCAGGAGCCAGAGACCAGCACCCGTGGAGGCTCGAGTGCGGGCCCGGCTTGGCATGCCAGGCTCTGCTCCTACGCGTGGCTTCAATAAATCGAGTCTGGAAAATGGTGCCAAACCCTCAAAATGAATCAGCTCTCCCTGGTGAAACCATTTCTCTTTCTCAGGACCTGGTAGGGCGATCATGGAAAGGCGGGAAGCGCGTTTGAGGTCTTCGGCTGGCTGGGGGTCCGCCTCCCACAGCCGGCCCTGACGCGTGCATGCTGGCAAGCTCATCACTTGACAACACCTGCTTGGGCCTCTCTCCTCTGTTTCATCATCAGCCAGGGCCTCTGGGCTCCTCAGGGGTGCTTAGAGTAGGAAGGCCAGACCAGGGCAGTGGTCAGAAGGGCGGGGAGGTGAGCGAAGCCCAGCATTGTGCAGTGGTACCTCAGGTGAGTCTGGTTGACTGTCCAGGTCTGTGAGAAAGTTCCAGAACCAAAGAGCACACACAAGGCAAGGAGCCTACCTCCTGCCGTCTGTGTTGGGGACGGGTCATGGGACCAGAGGAAAAGGCAGCTGAGAAGCAAAGACCAGAACCTACCTAGAAACGCGGGAGCCATTCCTTGGTCCTGGAGCCAGAGGCCAGGCCCGGGTGCCACAGGACCCTGCACATCCGTGTGTGCAGTGACCAGGGGCTGGTGCCCGGAACCCTCCTCCTGGGTCAACTGTTATGTTTTCAGTTCCACGTTTCTTTTCCATTTCCCACCCTTTGTGTATTTTCATACAAAAGAACATACTCTTCTCTGCTAAGGAATATTCCTTCCCCTCCTTGTTTTTTTGGTCTACAGATTCCTTCATTATTTTAAAAGGTGGCATTTTCCCCCCGTAAACGTGGTTTCTACAGACTGGCACTCTGCAGCTGGCCTGGCACGGGAGGGGCCCTGCTACCCTTCTGTGCCCGCGCTGTCTGCTCTCTCCGCTGCTCCAGCAGCTCCCGACCACGTGGAATCGGGGTGAAGGATGTCCACAGCGGCATTGCCAATACTAGGACCTAATCAACATGGGTGAGAAACACAAAAATGGCTTTAGGTGCGAAACCATTCAGGCAGCTTTTATCCTTCCCCTACCCTTCCCTTCATCTTCACCTCCCCCTCCCCCAGCTCCCCTTCCCTTCTCCTCTACTCCTCCCTTCTCTTTCTTCTTTCTGTTCTCCTTCTTTCCTTCCTTCCTTCCTTCCTTCCTTCCTTCCTTCCTTCCTTCCTCCCTCCTTCCTTTCCTTCTTTCTTTCTTTCTTTCTTTCTTTCTTTCTTTCTTTCTTTCTTTCTTTCTTTCTTTCTTTCTCTCTTTCTTTCTCTCTTTCTTTCTTTTGTTGGTTGTGGGGCTTGAGCTTGGGGCCTGGGAGCTGTTCCTCAGCTCTTCAGCTCAAGGCTGGTGCTCTACCACTTGAGCCACAGCGCCACTTCTGGCTTTCTGATGTTTAATTTGAGATAAGAGTCTCACAGACACTCCTGTCTGGACTGGCTTTGAACCTCGATCATCAGATCTCAGTTTTCTGAGTAGCTAGGATTACAGGCATGAGCCACTGGTGCCCAGCTAATTTTTTTTTTTTTGCCCCTCCTGGGGCTTGAACTCAGACACTGGGCACTGTCCCTGAGCTCCTTTTGCTCAAAGTTAGCACTCTACCACTTGAGCCACAGCATCACTTCTGGCTTTTTCTGTATATGTGGTACTGAGGAATCGAACCCAGGGCCTCATGCATGCTAGGCTAGCACTCTACCACTGAGCCACCTTCCCAGCCCTCTGTTCTCTTTTCTGCCTTCCTTTTTTGTTTTTAAATTATACAAATGATTTTGGTCTATTTGAAAATTAAAAAAAAATAACAGAGAAAACAAACAGTAGATCGTGAACTTCCCTAGGAATCCAGATCCCGGATCTCATGGGCAAATGGAGAAATGTGAAGGAATTCTGGAGCAGATGCATTCTGGGGGCTCTGCTGAGTGACTGGGTCCCTGTGGGGGGAGTCGGGGGCCTCCCGCACCACCCAGCATGTCCATGGCCCCAGGGCCCACCTCCTGCATCCTCTCATGCCGCCAGGAGAATGTGGTCAACAAAGAGGCTTCCTCTGCCGGAGTGGCTGCTGATTTCACCGTCTAAAATCGCAGTGGCTCATAAAGTGATGGCCTGCTAGCTCCTTCACCTCTCCTACCTCCCCTAACGCAGGAGGCTGCACAGGGACGCTAGCCAGAGCTCTTCTCGTGGAAAGGGCTTGGGCTGCGGGAAAGCATTTGGCCCCTGTTTATACTTTGCTTCTCTCTGTTCGTCATTCCCACATTCATCCATTTTACCATCTTATGAGAAAGTAGACTGTTTCGTTGAAACATCAGAAATAGCCATTTCTATCAGCCATTAGGAATTTGAGTGCAGCTGCCAGTCCCCCAATTAATTTGATTTCTGCTTAAAGGAAATGCTCATGGATTCCAATTTTTGCAGCAAGAGGAGCAGCCCCCTTCTTTTGCCATCTGAGGGGTGGAGCGGGGGCTCAAGGTCTGAGAGGAGGGACTACAGGCTGAGATCAGGGACGAAAAGGGACCCGAAGTGCTGGCTGAGGTGAGGATCGGATGTGAAGCTCCGACCTCCGCATCTGAGCTGGGGGACGGGTGCTGCGTGGGGTCAAGGGCGAAGAGTCAGCAGGGGATGGGGTCCGAGAATGTCCAAGTGCTGGGGAGAGCATTGCAGGAGAGGTGCCTCCATGTCCGCCTTAACAAACGGTGGCCGGCATTCCCTTGCCAGATTTGCAATCGGCCATCTACGGTCCGGGCTTTGTTTGCCACGTGCTTCTGACACAGCACCCAGCAGCTGCTATCGTTCTACACAACCTCCTCCAGACTATTGAGAGCTGAATAGAAGATATGTAGATTCCTAAATACTGAAGTAAAAGCACACCCTCCCCCCCTCCCCCGGCCCCCAGTCAATACGTGTTTAAAAGTCTACAAGACACTGTGACCACAATCGCCACTGCCCACCGGCTCTCATGGTTTGGGTGCAGCCTAGACTCCACTCTGAGGCAGGCCCTGGAGGAGCCCACAGTAGAAGAGTCCATTGGACATGCCCCTCTGTGGGGCAGCAAAGCATTTCTAGAAGGTTCCACCAAGGGGTCTATCTCCACATTGGCAGTCGCCTCCACTGGCTGCCACTTTTGCTGTGTTTGCCTGGAACACTCCGTTCTTGGGAATTGAGATTGTTGTTCCCAAACCAGGAAGTAGCATGGCCAAGACCCTCGTGACCTCGCTGACTACCTTCGTGCATGGTCCAGCCTTCCTGAGAGGGAATTTTCCATGCAAATGTGGGAGTGAAGCCAACTTCTGTCGAAAGGCTGAGGCACAGGGTCCCAAGCCTCCATCAGATGAAGTCTTATTCCTGGAAAGCAGTGACCTCTGAACCAGGAAGTGGTAGTTTGCACTGTCCTGATACATGTTTGGAGAAACCGGGCCTGCCGGGGTATCTGTGCTGTGTTGGGCTGTCCAGGCCATGCTGACCATGACAGCCGACCCAGCATCTAGTACTGAGCCCTTGTGTCTGTGATTGTTCCAGAATTTTCAAATTGGTAGGTGTTCTGTTTATGGAGAGCTCTTCTAGTGATAAATTATGATTAGACACTATTTTCAAAACCTTGTTTTAAAAAATGCAGGCTTGGGGCTGGGAAGGTGGCTCAGTGGTAGAGCGCTTGCCTTGCATTCATGAGGCCCTGGGTCCGATTCCTCAGCACAACATAAACAGAAAAAGCCAGAAGTGGTGCTGTGGCTCAAGCGGTAGAGTGCTCGCCTTGAGCTGAAGAGCAGAGGGATAATGCCCAGGCCCAGAGTTCAGGTCCATGACTGGCAAAAAAATAAAAATAAATAAAAATAAATGCAGGCTTGGAAAGGCTCAGAGAAAGCATTTACCTCTTATTTAACTATGTCAACATTATCCTGCCTCTGTTTTCAGCTTTTGCCTACATAGCCCAAAATTGTATTCAGTGTGTGAATCTGGTCAAAGAATGCTGTGGTGTTGAGCTCCATATAGCAAAAGAATCTAATTAAAAATAACATTCATCGGCACAATGGACGCATTGTACTGGAAAGCTTTGCAAAAGATTAAAGTGATTTCATTAGGGCAGTCCACAGGTCTCATATGAGAAGGACATGGATTTTCCAGAGGACTTTCCAAACCTTGTCTCCTGCTGGGTCAAATCTGTTCTCTTCCAGACGGGCCTCAGTTCTTCAGGCAACCTACCCAGGGTCCATTAGCATATTAAAAACAGCAAATCACAATGCGTATAATGTAGGAAGGAAAATAGAGATGTCCACATTTCATGGTCCTTCTTCAGTACTACACATGAGCTACGAAGTTAAAAAAAAGTTCTGTTTTGCTTTCTGACAAATTATCACATTTAACCTCCTTCCAGTGAAGGCGATCTATGACTCAACCCTGCAAATCTTGACTTTGAATCCCATCCCCCCTCAGACACAGAGGTCAACCAGGAGGAAACCACTCCTCTCCTGAGATTATTGCTCGGGTGTGTAATTTTAGCCAGCCGTGTGTCTGTCTGTGAGGATAAACACAGGGTTGATTCCTAGAGCTGTCATTTAAATGTTGTCACAGGCTCCACACTGCTCAGAGGTGGGGGAAGAGCTAGAATAAGTTGAACTTTTTCAAAGTTGACTTTGGCCACTGGCAAACAAAAAGTACATTTCTCTTTCCAATATAGAATGCAGTATATCAAATGGAAGTCATTTCTGTCAGAATCGTTTCATTGAGGATTAACTATATAGTGTTAAGCTCCTTTGGTCTGGGGGAAAAACGGGTTTTGATAGCATGTGGTATTGTGTAGCCATGGACTTAACATTATTTGTTCATGATTGAGTGTGTGTGTGTGTGTGTGTGAGAGAGAGAGAGAGAGAGAGAGAGAGAGAGAGTGAGAGAGAGAGAGAGAGAGGCAGGGAGGGAGGGAGGAAGAGACAGTCAGAGAGACAGAGAGGAGGAGAGACATAAAGAAAGTGAGAGACAGAGAGAAAGAGGCTTAAAAAACCCTATACTTTTCACAACTACTGGGACTAAATTCTTTCAGTTACAGGAAGAAATAGGCAAAAAAGCAAATAAGTTCCTTTCTTGGGGCTGCTCTAGCAAACGACTGCAGATGGGAAGCTTAAGATAAGAGGGGTGTGTTCTCTCACAGGCAGGAGGCTGAAGTCGGCCTTGAAGGTGTTCTAAGGCGGCGCTCTTCCAGCTCTGAAGACTCCCCCCGCCCCTCCCCCCCAGCTTCCGGTACTTCTTGGCCAGCCCGGCTTTCCTCCCCCAGCAGGTGCAGCCTGCTGGTGTTCTGCCCCCACAGGCCATTTTCCCTGTCAGGCTCTCTCCACCCTCACAGGCCATTTTCCCTGTCAGGCTCTCTCCGCCCTCACAGGCCATTTTCCCTGTCAGGCTCTCTCTGCCCTCACAGGCCATTTTCCCTGTCAGGCTCTCTCCGCTGTGCCTCTGTATCTTCATCTCACACTTTTTGTTGGAACGCCACACATTGGATTAAACCTGTTCCCCAACCCAAAAAGACCCCATGCTAATTCGAGATCCTATTTCCAAATGAAGTCACACTGACAGGTATGAAGGCCACATACTTTTAGAATGGGGGCAGACCCAAAGAGACCCACAACAGAAGTTTAGAATTAGAAGGTGACTAATTGGGAGACGCAAGGATCTCAAACCCCAGTAAGCCAGAAAAAGAAGCTATAAGCAAAGGAGCCAAAAAGTAAAGTAACTGGTCTCTAGACAGGATGCTGCAGATGGAAGCTAAGTGCAGAGGCTCAGCGCGAGGGTCTCTAAGTTCAGAGTGACTTAGGTGCTTAGAGACTGAGGCGGAGGGGCACCATGGCAGATTCGGTGGGCACAGGTGTCCTGACTGACTCAAAAGCTAGCAGGGCGTGTGGTGGACATGCAGAGAGGATGAAGCCTCTCAATCACACACCTGCCTCCTTGCTTCAGTGTTTCTTTGCTGATATAGTCAATGGCTTTCATCGCAAGCCTGTGGTATCACACCAATTCTTGTATGCAATACAGAGCACTCGAATTACAAATGATATGAACATGGCTGTGTTCTTGAACTTGGTGGGACCAAAGTCAGGTCATCTCTCCCACAGAAAATACATTTTCAGAGGAAAAATGAATGCTTTCTGAAATTGTAAGATGAATCCTGGATTGGAAAGCTGAGAGAGTAACATGTGGCCCAGAAGGGAAAAGTAGAATATGTTCTCCTGCTCTATGTTATCTTCGCCTAGTTATCACAGAACTGGAAAGAGAAAACTCAGTGCCATTTCCTCCCATCTGTGGGTCTCATTTATAGATGTCCCCTGTCATTCAATCACGAAATGAAAGTTGCTAGTGCCAGGGTTACCACGTCAGCCTCAGATCCACAGATACAGTGGCTCAGACGACAGAATTTGGTTCCTCAGTCTGCAGGTGGGAAGTTTAGGGTCAAGGTGCTAGCAGGCAGGTAGAGATGGCTGGTTTCCCCTGGGCCTTGCTCCTTGGCTGGCAGGAGAATGCCTCTGCCATTAGACTTCACTCAACTTCAGAGACCTCTTTAAAGATCCTTTCCCCAGGTACCGGGAACTCAGGTACCGGGAACTAGGCCTTCCATGGGGGAATTTGGAGAGGTCATAATTCAGCCCATGACTCATTATCTATGCCTTCTGTTGATGATGCATTTTCTGAGGTTCTTCAGACTTGGCAAGGCCACGGAAACAAACCAAGGCATCTCAAGGACTGCAAATAGCAGGGTTTCTTTCTGTGCATTTCATTCCCTGTCAGAGGGCCCTCAACTTACATAGTCAGCAGGCCAGGCTGATGTTTCTCAGAGCCATCTCCTGAAGCTGTTCTCCATGCTTCTGCCACAGGAGGCCATGGAACACAGTGCTTAGACCAGGATTCTCACACGCCGCCCAAGCAGCCCAGGCCACGTCTGGCCACAGGGCATTACCCATGGCGGTCACTTGTCCACCACGGGTCAGGACAGGGTGGCAGAGCATAGGTTCACTGAGTCTGAACTGTTCTGCTACAGCAGAGTCCAGGTCTCTGCTCTGGAGAAAATGAAATCCTTCACATTTTTTGTCTCTATTTTGTATGTGATAAAAAATATTTTGTCTTTGGTTGGGTGCTGGTGGCTCACACTTGTAATCCCAGCTGCTCAGGAGACAGATCTGAAGACTGTCGTTCAAAGCCAGTCCAGATAGACAAATTCAAGAGACGTTTTATCTTCAGTTAACCAGCAAAAGGCCAGAAGTGGAGATATGGTGGGGTGTCAGCCTTGAGCATAAACGCCAAGGGTTGATCGCAAGGACTTGAGTTCAAGTCCCAGTACTGGCATGACTGTCTTTAAAATTCTCATGATGTTGCCATGATGTAGCTTCATTCAAGTTGAAAAAATTAAAAAAGCAGTGATGACAAGCCACTTGGTTAGGTGCCCAAGAGCCTACGCTTGACTTCAAGGAGCTTTTGGTCTCAGGGTAGAAACAGCCAAGCCGCTCAAGGATGGGGTAGGTGCCCCGGAGGAAGGCAGGAAGAGTGCCGGCAGAGAGGGCACCACTGCTTGAAGACAGAGGACGCGCCCTGAGGCGGGAGGCCTTGAACCTTGAGGCGGACCAGAGAATGTGCACTCAAGAGAGCAGAACCTCGTGGGGTGGCGTGTGTACCCACCTATTCGCATGTCTGAGCACCGCTGAGAAGGATGTGGCTTCCCTGCCCTGGCCCATCTTTCTCTCCTGGTTCTCTGTGTGCACTGCTGACCTGCATGACCTTGGCGGTGTTCCAGGGCCCGCTAGCTTCTGGTTGGGCTCAACAGGGGAGACTCTGGCCTAAGTCAATAGGAGCTGGAGAATAAGACCGGGGCTCATTTCCCACCCCCCATACTCCCCATCCACGCCCCCTCCCCCCACTGCTGGGAGAAATTTGCACTCTTGCTTTGATCACATGGTTTTTCCATGAAGCCACTCTGCTGAGCCTTCTTCTGGCTTCCTTTTTCTGTCCCTTCTTCTCATTCCTTTAGGCTTTGGGGCATGTTTTAGGCAGTGCTGCGGCACTAAAGGGAAAGGGTAGATTCAGCTCGTACTGAGGAGGTGTTCGGGCATCAGCCAGCTGTGATGAGGACCCTCGAGGCTCAGTCCATCATGGTGGAAAGCATATGGAGCAAAACAGGGAGCCAGGGAGAGATCGGGGTCCCACAACCCCTTTCAAGGTTGGTACCTCCAGATTTACCTAAGGATTTACCACTAGACCCCACCTGTTCAAGGCACCACCATCTCCCATCAACCTTCACACGAAGACCTAGCTTCCAACCCACGGGGCCGTGGAGGACACTCTACATCATATTCTGGCCACAGGATGGTGTCATGGCAGCAGGCCCATGCCCCACTGTCTGAGAATAGTTAGTGGAGAGCTTCAAGCAGAGAGCTGTTTACCAAGGTGGACTTAGGAGGAGGGAGCCCAGGAGCGCCACTGAAGCCCCAGGGGATATAGCATGGAGGCTGTTCTATTTTGGTATTGTAGCAATTATCCAATTTCGTATCTGTCTCTTCCCTCCAGCCAACTCCGCTCCCCTCTGACTTGTTCAAAAAACAAGACGTTAAATTAAATCGAAACAGAATCATGAAATTGTTTTTCTGAGTTCCTTCTGGGATGAAGCCAAGTGTACTTGTTTGGGCACATGGTCCTAAATGAGAAGAACATCTGAGCAGATGGAATCATGATGCGAATCTGTTCTACCTTGAACAGCTACACAGAGAATAAACACAGGGCTGTTTGCTTGTCCCTTCTAGCTATGGAACATGAGTCTCCCATTTCTGAATAGCCAACATAGTTATTTACATAATGAGGTAAAAGCAAACAAACAAATGAAGTGCTGGGTGGGCTCCAGGGCTGCTCTTCAAGAGCTACCTACCTTGAGCAGCACGTGGCTGTGTTTTGGATGATGCTGCCATAGGAAAGACTGTACTGGTGTTGCATGGAGGAATGAATAGGATGGGAGCAGGAGAAGGAGGAAGGAAGAGAAGGAGAGAAGAATGTAGACCTTGAAGAGGAGAGGCTGTGAGACTGCATGAACTTAGGGTGTAACTGAGGAACATTCTAGAACAGTGGCATATGTGATTCACCTGAAAATGGGTGAGTCAAGAATGTCGGCTTCCTCATTGATTTCCAACCAGTTCACACATCTGTCAAAACCATGTTACCTCAACAAATACTGGGGACAAGGCGTTTTTCATTTGGCTTTGTTCTATTTATTTCTTTAAAATTATTTTAAGTAGTTGTACAAAAGGCTTTCAATTCAACCAGACCATGAGTACAATGTAGCATGCTTGATGTCACCCGCTCCATTGTTCTCCATCTCTCCCAATCCTATCCAAGCCCTCAAGTGACATAGGCCAACTTTCACCTAACGTCATTATTTATTTTTGCACATATGTTTGCATGTTACGAGTGGAGGAAGGGCTGACTCTATGTGGAGCATTTTCAGTTGGATTTTGGAGCCCCACAGGCCATAACATTGGGACATTTGAGTCAAATATTTGTGCTTCTGCAGGGTGCCCCAGGGGTTGTGTTTTAAGTTGATGTCAGCTTAAGAATGAGATGGCACTCGGTCCGAGGGACACTTGGCCGAGGTTTGGGATTTAGGGGTGCTCCTGCTTGCTTTGGGAGCACTTCAGCTCCAGGCTTCTCCATATTTCCTTCCCTCCACAGAGTGCTCTAAGTTAAGGAAAAATGACATTTCCAAGTGGGCTCAGGCAGGGTTAGTTTCTTTCCTGACAAAACCCCTTAAGACCTTGGTCTCAGATCGTGTATAAAGTATTTGCTGTACTTAAACTGCATGCCAATTTAAAGAGAAAATGGAAAAACTACTTTCTCACGATCAGCCTTCATATTCACTGTCCAGAAAGATGACAGATGCAGTTTGAGTTTGCAAAGCAATAATTGTATAGAAGATAGACACCGTTACCACCAGTTCATTGCAAAGGTTGCATATCAGGGGCCGAGAGGGGTGTCTGCGGGCCTCATGATTGTGAGTGCACCTCTGGAATATTTTCTAGGACTGAGAGATGTTTATTTATGAGCTGAGTCTCTGGCCATGTGCGTTCTGTGTGATGGGTAGGTAGCTGGTTGAAGCCATTGTTGATGGCTGAGCAGAATTTTAACAAATAGATGATCCATGGTTAACCCAACAATTCCAGCTACTTTACATTTCAGATTGGTTACAATTTTTTTGTAATTACCATCCTAATTAAAGTGATATTTGTAAATTGAATGCATCCTTAATTGTGTTCTTTAGAAACAATGCCAAGGAATATGAGGCCAAAAGGCATACAGATATTAGAGCTTTTGATAGGATATTTATTCCTCAGAAGTCTGCCAGGAAAGTTGTATCAGATTGCATTCTCATCAGCGATGATGGGAGGTGTGAAGAACAGAGGACCTTCCTGTAGTGCCAATGCACGAGCACCTTCCTGTAGTGCCAATGCGCGAGGCCCTTCCTGTAGTGCCAATGCGTGAGGTCCCTCCTGTAGTAACAATGCGCAAGGCCCTTCCTGTAGTGCCAATGCGCAGCCCTTTCACTCTTCGCGTAACCTTTGTCATGTAATCTTTATCTGTGTCTTAGGGGAATTTCATACTTCAAGTAGCATGGTTATACTTTCTCTTGAAATTTTTTCTTTCACCTTGCACTATCTCAACAAGGTCTTGAATTAGCACTTTTTACATGATTTAAAGGTTTAAAATGGGCTTTAAAAATAAGAATAGAGCAAACAGAACATAAGATGATGGAATGAAGTCAGCAGAGGCTCACAGCATGTGTCTAGGTTAGAGATTTCTGATGGAGATGGGAAAAGGAAAGAAAGCCCAACTTCTCTTTGGAAAAGTGAACACACCAGTTCTTCCCAAAGGAAAAACAAAGAGCAATTGATTATTCCATTACAATCAAAGGAATATATCCTGAGAACATACACAGAAGTTTTGGAAACCATTGCTGATATGCCTTTAGAATATTAAATCCCACGTAGTTATGGTCAGCACATCTACATGTTTAGATATGAAAATGGTCATAAAATCTCCTTCATCCATCACTTCTTGCTGTTTAGGGTCTAAGAGACTACAAACAGTAGATGTAAAGAGAAAGGTAGCAATAAACAGAGAAACTTCACATTTATGCCTGTAATTCTATTCATCAGGAGTCTGAGATCTGGAGAGCTGAGGTTCAAAGCCCAACCTGGGCAGAAAAGTACAGAAAATCCATCTCAAATTCCTACCCAAAAAGTAGGGCTAGAAGTGTGGCTCAAGTGGTAGGGCACCAGCTGAGCAAGCAAGCCAAGAGAACATGAGGCTCTGGGTTAAAAAAGATGCCATATCTCAATTTTCATGCTTTGTCCACAGAAGACCAAAAAAAATTAAACGTGTTTTTATAATGGCGATTTCATTAATGACATTCTATCTCATCTCTCCGGATAAAATCTTACTAGAAAGTAGAAGACAGACATTTCTCCAGACCAGCAGTTATAAAGATGCTTACATACATTCCCGTCTCCAGGGATTCGTGTAGCTGTGGAGTCATAAAATCTTTTTTGTTGACTGGCGCCAGTCCAAGGACTGGTGTTTGGGAACTTCTCTGACTCAGGAAACAGAGGCCAAGAAAACTGAAGCACACTGCCCCAAATTACTCAGCTAATTAGTAGCAAAGTTGGGATGAGAATTGCAGACTCCTAATTTCTGACTCTCCAAACAAGAATAATGATTTTCAGATTCGAGGGGGAGAAGCCAAGAATCAAACATCTGAACTCTGATGCAAAATAGCTGAAGGGAGAAAATCCAGGGGTCCTCCTGGGAAAGGACTGGGGCTACAGGATCAGAGAAGTTGGGAAGAGCCTCTGGGATGCAGGAGGACCGGCAGATAACAGGAAGGGATGCCAGGGTGCACCAAATGGAGCTCACGGCACAGCTGAAGATCCCGAGCACCACTGACCCCGAGAGACACTACGGGACAGAAGGGTATGACACAGGAAGCAGGTGAGCTGCAGATCTGACCCGTCACTATGACCGCAGAACATCTGGGAGGAAGATTGGCAACGCCTAATGAGGGACACAGCAAAGATGTTATTCACTATTTATCCCAGTCCCAAATCCCAACCAATAAATATTGAAAAAGAACTTTCTAACAGAGTCTTACAGTGGAGCAGACTGTTGCAGGAGACAACAAATCTTCATCCAATCCAAGCATAGACGTGGGGTGGGTATGCCTACGTGTGGGAGACACAGACATAAGAGCATGTTGTGGACCTCTGAGAGCCTTCTCATGGAAGCCTCTGGAAGAAAAAAAAAGCAAGAAGGTTAGGGAGCAGGAAAGAATCACAGGAAATGTCCTGAGCCAAGGAAAGGGAAAGAAAACGCCCCACCCTCAGTGGAAGAGGGCACTGAGCACGAAGGATGGATGAATTCGAAGTATGAAAATGACATCCCTGAGTGTATGCTCATGAAATTTCAGACTCTGAAGATATAAAAAAAAAAAGCAACCAGTTTTTTCCTGAGATCCTGAGAGAAAGAGCAAGTTACCTACGAAAATGGGAATGCATGTCTGTAATCCTAGCTGCTCAGGAGGTTGAGACAGGCAGGGTGAAGTTCAGCGCCAGACCAGGTGCACAGATCCAAAAGACTCTTAATCATGAACTAACCAGCACAAAGCTGGAAGTGGAAGTGTGGCTCAAGAAGCAGAGCATCAGCCTTGAGCAAAAAAACTAAGCAGCCTCCAGTTGGAGGCCCTGAGGTCAAGCCCCAGTATTGGCAATCAATAATAATAAATAATGTGTATATACATAAATACACAAAATCATACCAGAGGTGACAGTATGTGGTAAGAAAACAATAACGTTGGACTTGAAACTTACCATCTAGCCACTTCACCTATCAAGCAAAATGAGAAGTACATGTTCCGAGAAGCAAAGGGAGAAAACATATATTCCCTGTGGGTCCAGCTCAGCTCTGTAGCTCAGAGCCTCTATTCACCTTGGTGATGCGGAAGAAAGACATCGGTGAAGCCACTTCTGCCTGTGAGGACCTGAGCCTGGCTCCAGCTGGAGCTGTGGAGCGTAGAGCAGCAGGCTACTTCCAGGCTAGCAGCTAGTAGTTCACGCCTGTAATCCGGTTGAGCTCTGGTGGATCACTATTTGAGCCCTAGCACTAAGTCTGTGGAGATGCTTTGTCTTTAGCAAGAAGTGGGGTTGTGGTTATGGCTCAAGTGCCCATTGAGCAAGCAAGCAAGCTGAGTAAGCACAAGGCTCTGAGTTTAAAGCCCAGGACTACCCACACAAAGCACAGAAAGGAAACACACGTGGCAGTCGGAGGTGCGGTACCATCCAGCTCTGCTGGGAGCACGCACACCAGGCAAGTCAAATCCTGTGGCTCCTTCTCCAAGGGTCCAGGAAAAGCAGGTTCCAGGGTTAATGTGGAATTTGCCCACCGAGAGGCTGGCTAGCATCAAAACCAATGTGCCCTGTCTCCTTGTTTCTGCTGTTATCAGGGAGCAAAGTCATTTTAATCCCACTTCTGGAAGATTCTGTGGCTCAGAACCCAGAGCATCTCTGGAGCTCTCCATCAGGCAGGTGTAATTCATGAAGTTTCTTGGTGTTTGACATGTTCAGTGTTAGAGTGGTAATGTCCATCAAAGCGATGGCGTCCAAGCCAAGTGCTGGTGGCTCACACCTGTAACCTAGCCACTCAGGAGGCTGAGATTGGAGGATTGTGGTTCAAAGCCAGCAAGGGCAAGAAAGTCTGTGAGAATGTTATCCCCAATAAACTGCTCAGCAAAAGCTGGAAGTAGTGCTGTGGATCAAGTGGCAAAGCACTAGCTTTGAGCACAAAGAGGCTCAGGGACAACACCCCAGGGCCTGGGTTCAAGCCCCATGACAGGAAGAAAAATGAGTCATGGCATCCAGGTTTTATTCTGTGAAGAATTTTATGCTTAAAGGGCTGAATTGAAGCAAGAAGTGTGGAAATTCAAACCTGTCTCGTGGAGGGCAGTGCTGTTTTGGAGGGAAGTCCCGCCCCTGTGGGGGCTGGATTGCACTTCCCTTGGCTTGGGTCCCACCAGCACCTGGGAAAACAGACCCCGCACCACACCCCGCAGTCCGGCCTGCCAGGGCTTCAGAAGGGATTTCATTCAATTAACAGAAAATAGTGTCGATAAACATTAGCTCAGCAGCTATCCCAAACCTGGGGCCAAGGCCCAAGCTGCACGGGGACCCCCTTCTGGGGTAGGGGAGCTCCCCCCTCCAGCTATTCCAGCAGGGTGCTCTGCGCTCCAACACCACCCCAGGAAAGTCTTCCTGTCTGCAGCCCGCCTGCCACTCTGACTCAAGTCAGGGGCAACCAGCTCCACAGTTGGGCAAAGCATATATCCCGGGGAGCCTCAGCAGCAGTGACCCTCCAAGGGTTCTCCACCCACAGGACAGCCTGGGGCAGTCCTCATTGGGCACGCTGAGTATAAAAGCACAGGAAAATGGGAGCAGAAGCCAGAGCCCGAGGGCTGATGACTGTAATCCCTGATACTCGGGAGGCTGAGATGTGGGGACTACCATTCAGAGTCAGCCTAGAAAGGCAAGCCCGTAAGACTCTCACCTCCGATGAACCAGCGAAAAGCTGAAAGTGGAGCTGTGGCTCAAGTGCTAGAGAGCCAGTCTTGAGCAAAAACAAAAAGCAAGGGACAATATCCAGGCCCTGAGTTCAATCTCCAGGACCGGCACAGCAGAGATGAGGAAGAGGACTTGTCATTCACATCATAAATGCAGGAAAGACTGTTTCTTATTAAAAACAAAAAGAAATATCAGCCAAGTGTTGGTGGCTCACACCTGTAATCCTAGCTACTGGTATGTAATATATAAGGAAACAAACTCGTGTGAGTGTGTGTGTGTGTGTGTGTGTGTTGTGTATCTAAAAAATTCACATAGATAGATTGAGTGTCCTTAATATGAATGTGTTTGGGTATTTTTTTGAATGCTGGATTCTTTACATAGATGTTACCATATGCATTGGGAGAAGTGGCCCAGGCCACTACCAGCTACCTGAGAAGCTAAGCTGGGCAGGACATGGCCTGTGGTTTCAGCTACCTGGGAGGTGAAGGAAGGAGAATCAAGGAGGATGAATGTGGCCTAGGCAAAAATTCAGAACGAGAATTGAAAAACAAACTCAAAACAAAACCAGAGCATAGCCAATCAGAGCACACGAAGGACTGGGAGGTCAGAAATGTCAAGCACAGGCTCTGGGATCAGTCCCCAGGAGCACCACTGCCAGAACAAAGCAAACGAACAGCCAAACAATGTCACCAATAAACACTCCTAATCTAAAATGGCTGTTGAAAATGCTCCAAGCTTAGAATGTCGTGAGTGCTACCTCTGAGAGCTCATTCATGGAGCGCTTGTGATTTTGGCACACCTGGAGTTTGGGTCTTCAGGCTGGGGTGGTCAGGCCACACCCTGTGCAGGGGCATGCACAGGGTGCGCGCGCACGCGCGCGCACACACACACACACACACACACACACACACACGCACGCACGCATGCACGCATGCACGCCTCTTGTTCTGCCTGATCTTGGTCTCTGCTTCCTGTTTACCAGCCTGTGGTCCGTTCTACCTGCAGTATGCATAGCAGTGTGTGGCTCCTGTTCACCACCACAGCCCCAGTGTGTGACAGGTTTGGGCAACAATCTGTCAACCCTTGTTGAACAAGGGAATGAACACGTGAGCGACAGTCCTGAAGTTGGCTCATGATTGTCACTTCTATGTAGCCAGAAGTATGGTTACCATTGGGACCACTTCCTGGGACAAACTCCTCCTGCGCCCCAGCTAGCTTTGCACCTGTGGCAATGTTGGGGAGCCGTCTGTCACTGGCATGTTTGGGGATTCTCTAGGATGGCTCCCAGGCTCCCTGGCAGGTTTGGTGGATGTGTCGTGTCTTGTCGTGTCGTGACCAGGGCCTCTGGGCTGGGCCGCCGTCCCTGCAGGGTGAGTCTGAGTGCTCTGTGCTGCCCCCTGGACCTGGTCCTTGCCGCTGTCTCCCCTGACCCCTGCTGTTGCGTGCTCTGTCCTGCTGGCCTCGGCCACATACCAACAAGGAGCGGGAAGTGCCCCATTCCGCACGTGTGCTGACCACGCGGGCGCTTCCCTGGCCTCCAGCGTGAGTCTGTGGGTGCAGGCCTTGAGCTACAAGGTCTCCGCCAGCACAGCAGACATCCACTGGGCAGCCCTTCCCCCCCACCTCCCCAGCGAGTCCTCTAGCATGGGGCTTTGGGGCAGGCCCGTGGCCAGGGTCTAGGGACAGATCGCAGACTATGGGAAAACCCCACACACCTGTGAAACTGGGAACCCCACTCGGTACCCCCCCTGTGGGGCCCTCTTACCTTTGGGCCCAGGTTACAGAGCAGGGGCACCTGGCAGATGGGTGAGGAAACCCCAGGGCCTGGGCACAGCGCTCCTCACGACCTTCCCCCGGCGCGTGGCATTGTCTAAGGGGAGCTCGGCCTTCGCAGTTATGTGTGGTCACTGGGTACCTCCCTGCCCACCTAATCCCACTGGGCATCCTTCCTGGACTGGAGGCCACCCTGAGTCTGGATCTCAGCAGCTGTCATGGGAGAAGCCCACGGTGTAGGCACCCAGCCCAGGGGGCAGATCAGAGACAGGTGCTTGCCTAGCGTGTGCAAGGCCCCGAATATGAGCTGAGCACCACAAAAGCCACCACAAACCCCCTCATCAGCAGAGGCTGGCTCTTCACACCTGTGGCATCTGTTCTGCGGCCGGGAGCTGGCGCCTTGGCCTGTGTGGAGCGTGTTCTTGTTCTTGGGGGAGTCTCTGGAGTTCTAGTTCTGTGTTTATGTCTATGGCTTTGCCCCAGGCCTGCAGTGCCTGTGTGTGACATGTTGTGACAGATGTCCTGGTCTGGGCCCTGCCTGGTCCTCTCAAGGGAGAGGGTGGCCTTTGACCCCAGCTGGCCAGGCAAGCACTAGGTCCTAGCAAAAGCCCACCAGCAAAGGACATTCTTCAAGCCACTGGCATGGAGCTGCATGTTTTCTGTTGCCACAGTTGAGACCCACAGGTGGAGTGAACTGTGATGAGTGGACAGTTATCTCAGGCAGGGCTCTGGGGGCTGGGCGGTGGAAGCGCAGGTGCACGGCACCCTCCTGCTGGGTGAGCACAGGGCAGGGCCCGTGTGTGGTAACAGATCTACAGTGCCTGTCTCATGGGAACATTATCTGAACAGTGCTTCACCAGGACGAAAGTTTGATTTCTGTTATGAAATGGAGTAGGGGTATGGAATCTGCTGCCTTTTGCTAGATGAGGGGACTGGATGAATGAAAATGGGAACAGGGTAAAAACACACCAAGACTACTCAGCGTACATATGTAATAAAGGAAGTAGGATACTGTAAGGGGGGAGGGGATGGACGAGATGGGGTAAAATGATGGAAGCGCCGAAAAGGAAGCCCTGCACACTGGGATGGATGTTGAACTGTAACCCCTTGTACAAGCTTTTGTAGTTCAGAAAAAATAAATTAAGTTATATAAAAAAATTCTGTTGCCTTTTTTTTTTTTTGTCGGTCGTGGGGCTTGAACTCTGGGTCTGGACGCTGTCCCTGAGCTCTTTGGCTCAAGGCGAGCGCTCTACCACTTGAGCCACAGCACCACTTCCGGTTCTCTGATGGTTTATTGGATGTAAGAGTCTCATGGATTTTCCTGCCCAGGCTGACTCTGAACTGTGGTCCTCAGGTCTCACAGCCTCCTGAGGCGCTAGGATGACAGGCATGAGCCACTGGCGCCCGGCTTTCTGCTCCCTCTTTAAGGACTCTTCCCTTTCACCACAGTGTTGTAAATTCTCATGAGGAACATCTGCCCCCCTCCCTGCCTCCCTCCCCTCAACTCACATGGATTGATTTGGAGGACAGTAATGTGTCTGGAAAGAAAATGCAGGAGATGGTCTCAGGCAGTGGAGGTCCCAGGTTCTGGTTAGCTTTCAGACCTGGAGACGAGATCTCGGCTCTGCCCAGAAGTTTCTTCCCGTTGTCTCATTGCAACCCCTGTGTTCCATCCAAAGCCCTCAACACAACAACTCTGCCATCACCATCACCCCGAGACGTAGATTGGAGACAACACAGGATCGCCTCTATTTTACTAAGGGCCATTTCCTCCCCCTAGTATCCCTCGCCTGTATTTTCTATCATTGGGGGCCGATGGAATCTTAGATTCTGGTAACAACATGGCGACATTGTGCATGGAGTCATTGTGCTGGTCTTGTCTCCTCTTCCTGTAACCCACTAGTGCCACCATAGGGGACAGACTCCAACAACCTCAGGAAAGCCGGCATCCTCACAAGTCACACCTCCAGATTCACATACTTGGGAAGTCACCAGCCAATGGACTTCAGGAGCTACTTCAAGCCACGGCAGCAGTCTTTGTTTTTTTCTGCATTTTCAGTGGAAGTTGATGGTAGAGGAGGGTCTCTCCACCGCGGGCTCAAATCACTGGTGAGAACAGGGCAGGTGCTAGTGTGCGGTAGCAGACTTACAATGCCTGTCTCATAGTTAGAGGCATGGGAACATGATCAGAAGAGCGCTTTGCATTTGACCTGTGTGTGTGTGTGTGTGTGCGTGTGGTGGGTGGAGGAGGGGGATGTGTGGTCTCCATCTGACGGGGAGAGCTGGCATTGGTGGAGATGACAGACACACACCAGCACAGGCCTATGCAGGCTGAGCTCACCAAGCCTGTGGGGGGGTTGTGGTTTGACAGCAATGAGTACCTCATGGCACAGCCACAAAGTGTGGTCCAGGTGAGTCCAGATGAGCCAGGAACAAGCCTTGGGAAGAGTGGAGCTGGCCGCGAGGCACCCCGGTCATGTGGGACCGCACAGACAGAGGGAAGGCTCAGGCAATGACTGTTGGGCTTCCATGTGCCCAGAGTCACTGGCGTGAGTGTTAAAAAGGAGACCCTTGACCGTGACCCCCAGCCCGGTTCTGGAACCTTTGATCCAGGAGTGGAGCAGACACCTCCATCTCCAGGCTGGTGGTCAGGGGCCGGGAGGCCCCTGTATTCCAGAGGCTGTTGGGGTGTCATAGCACAGCTTTGGGCCTTCTGCAGGAGGAGATGAGAAGCTGCTTTTGCTGGGCTCACGCACTAACAAAAAGTAAGAGAAAAGCTTGGCATCCCTGCCTCCATTGTGTGTCTTCACACCCTTCTCTCGCTACCCCTCACAATCCCGTGGGTCCTGGAAAGGACAGGAATGATCCATATTTATGACAGGGGATCTGAAAGTACCCTGAAGGGACAATCACAGCCTCTCAAGACACACCAGTGTGACAGTGGCAACACCTGCGGAAACCCTCCCCTACTCAAGGGGAGCCCTCCCACACAGGGGGACCCTCCCACACAGGGGAGCCCTCCCACACAGGGGAGCCCTCCCACACAGGGGGACCCTCCCACACAGGGGGACCTTCCCACACAGGGGAACCTCCCACACAGGGGGACCCTCCCACACAGGGGCCCCTCCCACACAGGGGGACCCTCCCACACAGGGAAACCCTCCCACACAGGGGAACCCTCCCACACAGGGGGACCCTCCCACACAGGGGGACCCTCCCACACAGGGGAGCCCTCCCACACAGGGGGACCTTCCCACACAGGGGAACCTTCCCACACAGGGGGACCCTCCCACACAGGGGCCCCTCCCACACAGGGGGACCCTCCCACACAGGGGAGCCCTCCCACACAGGGGGACCTTCCCACACAGGGGGACCTTCCCACACAGGGGAACCTTCCCACACAGGGGAACCTTCCCACACAGGGGCCCCTCCCACACAGGGGAACCCTCCCACACAGGGGGACCCTCCCACACAGGGGAGCCCTCCCACACAGGGGGACCTTCCCACACAGGGGAACCCTCCCACACAGGGGCCCCTCCCACACAGGGGACCCTCCCACACAGGGGAGCCCTCCCACACAGGGGGACCTTCCCACACAGGGGAACCTTCCCACACAGGGGAACCTTCCCACACAGGGGGACCCTCCCACACAGGGGAACCCTCCCACACAGGGGGACCCTCCCACACAGGGGAGCCCTCCCACACAGGGGAACCCTCCCACACAGGGGCCCCTCCCACACAGGGGACCCTCCCACACAGGGGGACCCTCCCACACAGGGGGACCCTCCCACACAGGGGAACCCTCCCACACAGGGGACCCTCCCACACAGGGGAGCCCTCCCACACAGGGGAGCCCTCCCACACAGGGGGACCTTCCCACACAGGGGAACCTCCCACACAGGGGGACCCTCCACACAGGGGAGCCCTCCCACACAGGGGATCCTCCACACAGGGGAGCCCTCCCACACAGGGGAGCCCTCCCACACAGGGGACCCTTCCACACAGGGGAACCTTCCCACACAGGGGACCCTGCCACACAGGGGAACCCTCCCACACAGGGGAACCTCCACACAGGGGAACCTCCACACAGGGGGACCCTCCCACACAGGGGGACCCTCCCCTACTCAAGGGGAGCCCTCCCACACGGGGGACCCTCCCACACGGGGGACCCTCCCACACAGGGGACCCTCCCACACAGGGGACCCTCCCACACGGGGGGAGCCCTCCCACACGGGGGGACCCTCCCACACGGGGGACCCTCCCACGCAGGGGACCCTCCCACACGGGGGAGCCCTCCCACACGGGGGGACCCTCCCACACGGGGGAGCCCTCCCACACGGGGGAACCCTCCCACACAGGGGGACCCTCCCACACAGGGGAGCCCTCCCACACAGGGGAACCTCCCACACAGGGGAGCCCTCCCACACAGGGGGACCTCCCACCCAGGGGAGCCCTCCCACACAGGGGAACCCTCCCACACAGGGGAGCCCTCCCACACAGGGGAGCCCTCCCACACAGGGGAACCTCCCACACAGGGGACCCTCCCACACAGGGGAGCCCTCCCACACAGGGGACCCTCCCACACAGGGGAGCCCTCCCACACAGGGGAACCTTCCCACACAGGGGACCCTGCCACACAGGGGAACCCTCCCACACAGGGGAACCTCCACACAGGGGAACCTCCACACAGGGGACCCTCCCACACAGGGGAACCTCCACACAGGGGAACCCTCCCCACACAGGGGAACCTCCACACAGGGGAACCCTCCCCACACAGGGGAGCCCTCCCACACAGGGAAACCCTCCCACACAGGGGGACCCTCCACACAGGGGAACCCTCCCACACAGGGGAACCCTCCCATACAGGGGAACCTCCCACACAGGGAGACCCTCCCACACAGGGGAACCCTCCACACAGGGGAACCCTCCCACACAGGGGGACCCTCCCACACAGGGGAACCCTCCCACACAGGGGAACCTCCACACAGGGGAGCCCTCCCACACAGGGGAACCCTCCCACACAGGGGAACCTCCACACAGGGGAACCCTCCCCACACAGGGGAGCCCTCCCACACAGGGAAACCCTCCCACACAGGGGGACCCTCCACACAGGGGAACCCTCCCACACAGGGGAACCCTCCCATACAGGGGAACCTCCCACACAGGGAGACCCTCCCACACAGGGGAACCCTCCACACAGGGGGACCCTCCACACAGGGGAACCCTCCCACACAAGGGACCCTCCCACACAGGGGAGCCCTCCCACACAGGGGAACCCTCCCCACACAGGGGAGCCCTCCCACACAGGGAAACCCTCCCACACAGGGGGACCCTCCACACAGGGGAACCCTGCCACACAGGGGAGCCCTCCCATACAGGGGAGCCCTCCCACACAGGGGAACCCTCCCACACAGGGGAGCCCTCCCACACAGGGGAACCTCCACACAGGGGAGCCCTCCCACACAGGGGAGCCCTCCCACACAGGGGAACCCTCCCACACAGGGGGACCCTCCCACACAGGGGACCCTCCCACACAGGGGGACCCTCCCACACAGGGGAACCCTCCCATACAGGGGAACCTCCCACACAGGGAGACCCTCCCACACAGGGGAGCCCTCCCACACAGGGGACCCTCCCACACAGGGGAGCCCTCCCACACAGGGGACCCTCCCACACAGGGGAGCCCTCCCACACAGAGGAGCCCTCCCACACAGGGAAACCCTCCCCACACAGGGGAACCCTCCCCACACAGGGGAACCTCCACACAGGGGAACCCTCCCCACACTGGGAAAACCCTCCCACACAAGGACAGGTGCAATCACCAACCAGACCCTATGCTTTGTACTGTCTGGAGGGTCTTGGCCTCCCTTTTCCTCTGCAAAATAATAATGAAGCAGGAAACATGGAATCAGAGGCAAAAACTGTTTGAAAATGAGAATAATAATGTGCCAGGGAAGCTGACGGTTTTCTTTTGGCTTCCAATGCATTGGCATCAGCCCTCAAATAAGATCCCTGGGTGAGAGGCCACCTATGACACAGGAGGTCCCTCTGGCCACTCCCCAGAAAGGAGGGGGAGGGGAAGGAGGAGGATGAGGGAGGGGGAAGAGAAAGGGACAAGTAAGACTTTTCAGTGCAAGAGAATGTTTGCAGTGCCCGTGGGGTCCCTTCTACATCCCTTTGGGCAAGTCTCAGCTGTTTCTCTGGTCGGGTCACCCCAAGGAAGGAGCCCTGGTGTCCGGTACACCCCAGGGTCCCTGGGGGTTTTGCATCCCTCAGGGCCACTATCTCTGCCTCTGAGGAAGTGGAAGGGGGCATTATCTCCCCCTCAGGGCTGCCTCTCCTTTCTTCCAGTCCCTCCCTCCCTGTCCTCCTCCCCCCTCTCACTCCCCCTCCCCAGCTGGGACTGTTTAATCATTACAAATACCTCTCCTCCATCCTTCCTCAATTCTTTGTTTATACAACCTCAGTCATCAAGAGCCTGGGGCCTTGTCTCAGCTTTGTAGGGGGTGTTTGTGGCTTGATGGCAGGAAGTTGTGGTACTGACTGTGGCAGTGTGTGGTATATGAATGAGCGCCAAGTACCTTGTGACCACCAGCCATCCGTGCAGGGGCTCCTGAGAGGGCACGGCAGGCTGGGGCATGCTGGGGTGCAGGTAGGGTCTGGGGTCTCTGGTAGGCTCACCGGGTATCCAGGTGGCTGTGGAAGATGCACTGATAAGGCTCCCTCATGAGGCAGGATGGCCTGTGATGTTCACCCCGGTGTGAGTCACACCTCACTCAGCCAAGCAACCGGCCAACCCCCGTTTGCAACAAATGGAAGAGAATGACGAAGGAGAGGAGAGTTTTATGAAATTCCTGGCTCCAAATTTAAGAGGATGCCTTGTCAGAGTCTCTCCCTGCCGAGTGTGGGCAGGGAGGAAGGGAGGAAGAAAAGCGAGCTGGGAGAGAAGTTCTGGGGTCAAAGGCTGCCCTCTTCTGCCTTGGTTCTGGCCATGGGGGAAGCTTTGGGAATCCAGAACCCAGAATGAAGGTTGACCTCACCTTGCTTCTAGAAGGCCCCAGGTGGTCCGCAAGGCACCAGAGAGGCAGAGACCCAAGGGCCACCAAGGAAGCCAGGCAGATGAGCCTGCGGAGACTTTCCCAGAAGCCCACGGACACTACCAGGGACCGATGGGTCCTGTTGGGTCCCCAGGAGCATGGGGGTTATAGGAGAAAGAGCCAGCTGACAGCCCTGTGTTGTCCAGGGTGAAGAAGCCCACCTAGGGGCTAGATACGGGCATGGGTATCAGCTCAGTGAGCGAGGCCATGCCTCATGCCAGCCTGGGTGGTCACGTGTCAGCAGGTGACATCAGATGACCATGGACAAGGAAGACCAACCATGTAGAAACCACACAGATTGGGATTGATCCAGTCTCAGTTGCTGGTTCTTCTTTAAAAAAAAAATTAATTTTGTTGTAAAGGTGATGTGCAGAGGGGTTACAGTTATACTAGTGAGATTGGACATTGTTGGGCATTGTTATCCCCTCCCTCATTCTTCTCCCACTATTCCTCCCCAACCCCAGCCCCCCAAGTTGTAAAGTTCATTTCCAACCTGGTGTCTTGGGAGTATTGCTGTTGCATTGGTTCAGTGTAGTGGTATGCCCGGGCTGGTGGAGTGGCGGTGGAATACTAATTTGGCTGAGTTAATCCTGATGTTACCCAGAAATCACCAAATCTGTCTTGAGTTTACTTGGAAGTGGCTAGATTAAGTTTTCTGTGCCCGGGCAAGTCTCAACATCCAAATATAAATCGATGTTTGCATACCTGAGCTAGTGACTTGTGAAATTGCAATCTTTCACCAGTAATTGCTGGGTGCAGAGAGCCAGGGTCTGGAGAGCACCATTACCAGGTGTGGACATCCATCATCGCTGGTAACCTCGAGCATGTTCATTAACTCTCCACACAGCTCAGGAGGCTCACCTGAGCTCTCCATTTTAGAGAAAAAGAAGCTGGCACCTCGAGAGTTAAATTCCTAAACTAATGTCATCCAGATGATCGGGATAGTTCTTCAGGGATGTCACTTAACCCATGGTGCTTGTGGAATGAGGCGATTAGGACTACCCCAGTGCCCACAGCAGAATTTACAGGGATGGTGGGGACTAATGGAGAGACTGTGGCTGGTGGTCAGGTGACCATGAATGGCCTAAGGGAAGTTGAGACCATGCACAGACAACCTCTTAGTGAAATCAGAACAGTAAGGAAGTACAGTTTTGTTGTTCTTGTTGAGTTGTTAGGCGATAGTTAAACTCATTTATTCACTTAGCCATGGAATCTGGCAGTCGGGAAGGCAAAAACATGCAGAGAAAAGCAGGCAGTAAAAAGGGCAGGGAGGAGGAGGTACACACAGCAGCCACAGGCCCCCCGAGCCTCCTTCTTGCTGCTCCCCTCTTTAGTCCTTCCCAGCATGCATCAGGGCTGACCTAAGTCGCCTGGAAGACACTGGGGACCCAGGGAAGGGCCTCTCTGGGGACTAGGTGACACAGGACCCCGGGGTTTCACTTCATTTTCTCAGGCCCTACACACAGGAAGCCAGTCCCATGTTGCGTGAACACATGGGCAGCTTTGCAGTAAGAACCGTGTGTTGCGGGAAACCCAGGCCCTCGGCCAGCAGCCCAGGGAGGAAGCCATCTTGGAGATAGACCTCCCGGCTCCAGTGAAGTCTTTGGCTGACTTCAACCCCAGACACCATGACTTAAATAAACCTCGGGAGGGACCTGGAGCCGGAACTTCTCTGCTGATCTGTGTTCTGGGCAACGTGAAATAGTTGATATTTACTGTACTGCACGCCACAGAATTGGAGATGACTTGTTGGTTAGTGGTAGACAACTAGTGTGGTAAAGGCCAAGGCGTGCAAGACGCGCAGGGGGGCCAGGCCTTCTGGGCGGGAGACTGCGTGAGGTAAAAAGCAAGGCTGGCCATTGGCCAGGGGATGGTGGAAGTGAAGTGAGGAGGTCGGAGGTCATGGAGCATGGGTGCTGTTCCATCAGGACAGAGGGCAGAGGTCACATGCTCTCAGGGTGTCATCACTGTTCACACCTGGTAATGGAGATGAGGCTGAGGTAGCACTGCTCCATGTCAGGGACAGACACCATACCACCGTACCACCACTCTCAGGGGGTGAGTCGTCAAAATGGAGTCTGCCTAGCCCAGCAGGCCACGCCATGGGGGGCTGCGGGAGCTGACGCATAGGTGGAATAGAGGGGGGCAGAATGCTCTTCACATGACCTGCACAGCACTGTCGCCTCGCTGTGGGGCCGGGGAGTTGAAGACGCTCATCTTCACATGACCTGCACGGCACTGTCGCCTCGCTGTGGGGCCGGGGAGTTGAAGACGCTCATCTTTTCTTTTCCTTCTTTCTTTGTGTCTTTGCACATGTATCTGTATCTTTTTTCCTTCCTTCTCTCCTTCCTTCCTTCCTTCTTCCTTCTCTTCCTCTCTTTGTTCTTCTCTTCTTCCCTTTCTCCCTCCCTCCCTCCCTCCCTCCCTCCCTCCCTCCCTCCCTCCCTCCCTTCCTTCCTTCCTTCCTTCCTTCCTTCCTTCCTTCCTTCCTTCCTTCCTTCCTTCCTCTCTTCCCCCTTACTCATTTCCTTCCTCTCTCCATCATAGGAGATATTTCAATGCAGTCATTACTTTAGAGAAAAGGCCAATACATAGGAAGATACTCAAAGGAAAATGAATGTACTTCCTGGTACCCTTAAAAATCTAGAGAAGCTGGTTCCCTTCCCTCACAGCTTGTAGATGTGAACAGGGAGGTGTAAAGGGTCTATCTGCATCGGCCTTCCTCTTAAGGAACTTTGGTCTTTACGTGCTGGCTAGGCCTCATCACATCTCCGTGAATGTTCTAGAATACTGAACAGCCCATCTTGGCCATCCGGAACCATCCTCTAATGACATCTAAGCCATTGCTAGGCTTGCCACTTGATGAAGGCCATGTCCTCGTCTCTTTACTCCTCCTACTTGCTCTTTCATGCGAACAGAAACTCCTTGTGGGAGACTCCCTGCCATGCTTTATACGCGTGGATCTCAAGCACCTGGGATCTATCATGGAATCCGTGAAGTTGGGGGAACTCACCCAGTGAGAGCAGGACCACTAGGACACACTTTCTCCTCAAGACTAAGACACCCTCCCCCCAAGCCCCTTCTTCCTATAGGTTCAGCCACGCACCTCCCATACCCACCTCCTTGAAGGAAGTAGAAAAAAACAACATCCGTTTGGTAAACTTCCTTAGAACAAATCCACCAAGCCAAGTCCTGTAGGCTGTGATTATTTGTATCCCGAGTGGCCAGGGACCTCCTTCGAATGCTAATGAGCACTCAGCTGCCTTCCCAGGGGCCCCATCCATCTGGCTGCCTATATCATTAACAGAAAAAATCCTTATCTCTCCAAAGAGGGTCCCTTTTAGTCAAACACTACCTTTGGGTGGAATTTGTCCCTACTCGGGACAGACTGTAGGCAAAGGAGGCTGTTAATCAGCTTCCGAGTCAAAAGGAGACAAATCACTTCACCAAGGTGAGAAGCTGTTAAGAAAACTGCAAATTAGAGTCCAGTCTTCTGATCTTTCCAATTAAGGCTGAAGAAATGGAGAATCCAAGGGAATAAAACCTCTTGTCCCAGAGATGTTAAAAGGAGGTCTGGGGAAACTCTGGAGATGGATGTAGGGTGGAGAGAAAAGGACCACGGAACAGTCCAGGCACTGGAAGACGCTCTTTGCCTCTGAAATCCATGAATGTTAAAGCTGTCCTTTTGAATCTAGGTTTGTCACTAAGAAAAGCTGCTTCTGCTTCATTTGGTTGAAAGGCTTTGAGCGTTTCTATGTTGGGAAGAAACAAAACCCAGCCTTCTTTGGGCCTTGATTAATGTTTTGTTGGTGCCTGTCCTGATGCTTGAACTCAGGGCCTGGGAGTTGTCCCTGAGCTGTTTTGCTCAAGGCTAGCACTCTACCATTTGAACCACAGCTCCACTTCTGGCTTTTTGTGGTTAATTGGAGATAATGGTCTCATGGACCAAGTTTGGCTTTGAACCACAAACCTTGGATCTCAGCCTCCTGAGTAGCTAGGATTATAGGTATCTTTTAAAGTGTTAGGTTTTTAAAATGGGTTTCGTTATGACATTTCCACATAATCAAACGATAAGGACGCTTTTTCCTTTAAATGTGTAAATTTCTCATATCTCCCTTTTGGTTATCAGGAGATAAAATGTCACTTAAAATATAGAGATGTATCTTACACTCTGTTAATGAGGGACACAAGTATTGGCTGCCAAGTATTGGTACCCTGAAAAAATAAATTAAGATGAAACAAGCCACATTTATGCTTAATGATGAGTTGAACTGTTTCTTGGAAGCACCAGGCGGTTGGGGAAAGCAAGCCTGGTGGCTTTGTTCTTGTTTTAATTTTTCTTCTTGCCCTAGTGGGAAGACCATTATTGGAAGGCGCCTTGCCTCCTCTGGATATAATGTACATACAGCTGCTCTTTGAATGTGTTTGCTGAAGGAGAAAATAATTAGAAAACCAAATCTGCATGCAAGCAATTAAAAGTATGGGGGATTATTTTTTCCTGAAGTGGTGATTGTCTTTATAAAGTAAATATCATGGGATCAGACATGTGGATTAAAGCTCCTCTCCAGCATGCAGAATATTATCCACTCGGGTAATTAAAATTTGTTTTCAAAGAGTCTACAAATGTCAATGTTGACAGCCAGAAGGAAATGAAGAAGTCCACTTTCCAGGTGGTCTTTGTTTACCTAGGACTGACTTTAGTCACCTGATAATTAAGCCAGGAGAATCCAAGGCCTGGCTGTCCTCCTGCTGGTCTCCTGCTGTGCTGGACACCTGCACCTCTCCCCCCCATCCACACCTGTGCCGCTTCCTCAAGACCAGCTCTGATTGAACTCCACAGCCACACGTGGTTCACACAGCAGTGTAGACTGCAGGCTTCCCCTTGGGCACTTGTCCCCGTGACCTTTCTGCCATGCGTTCTGTCCTTTGATCTCACCTTTGCTGGAGTTCAAAAGCATTTCTAAAGGTCCACCTTTGGATCAGGACACCATTTCTATCTTTTTAGATTTATTAACCCTGTCGATTCTCTCCTTCCCTGCTGAAACTTCTTTATATATTGGTGAGAGTTGGTTTTTTCTTTTTGCAACTGAGGAGATTGCTCTCTTGGAGCTTTTTTGGTAACAGCTCATCTGGCTTCCTCTGTTGAGGTGGATTCTTGTGGACAAGTTCTACTCATGCTAATCCCTGCTTTCCATTCAAAACTCATGCAGATTGGCTCCACCGGATTTTAATCACTTTGGGTTCCAACTATCTCTAACCAGGTCGTATTGAGTGGAAATTCTTTCCAGAGTCTGGGAAACCACTGATTTATGTTCTCCAATTTCCAAGCTTCATTCATTCTGCAGCATTGTGGGTGAGATTTCACGCACATTCCAACGGGCTCTGGTTTCCACCAGCAAATCTCCCCTTCCAGAGTCCCAACTCCTTCCTGCTTCCTGCTAGCTTCTTTTGTGTCCTCAAAGCCCTGGTGGGCTGTGATGCATGGCCTCCTACTTCTCTCTCATTGTGACTTGGCAATACCATATATATATATATATATATATATATAAATGCCAGTATCGTATCTTTGGGTCCTTTAAAGCCACTATGGCCAATTGACCACTCACCTCCTCCACCCTTTTCTGTACTTCTGTGCATCACAGACTCATACCTGTCCAACAGCTCCGGCACGCTCCTGGGCATCCAAACTACTTTCTGGCCTTTCTCCGCAGCTCCTGGCTGGTCCCCTCATCCATCATGGCATCACCACAGTTGTTTCTTAGCCTCCTTTCCCCATGACTTCTCCCAGTCCCCGTTACACTCAATGCGGTCCATCCCATCATTTGCAGCTGCCAGCCCCGGCAGGAAACCACAGCTTCAGCAGTGCGCACTTGCAAATTCAACGCACCTCCCTGTGGCACTCATGTAAAGGGATGATTGTTTTCCTCCCACCACATGGCACAGACACTAAGGGCAGTCCCCACACTCGGGTCAGTTCTCCGGTCCTGCAGATGACAAGTGTCTTATTCAGTTCTCTTGGAACACTGCTTTCCCAGGATTAGAGTCAGATCCCATGGCTAAGCACAACCCCACCACAGAGCCCCGCCCTACGCGCCAGCCACAGGGCCACACCTTACATGCCAGCCACAGGGCCGCCCTACACGCCAGCCACAGGGCCACACCTTACACGCCAGTCACAGGGCCGCACCTTACACGCCAGCCACAGAGCCCCGTTCTACACGCCAGTCACAGGGCCACACCTTACACACCAGCCACAGGGCCACCCTACACGCCAGCCACAGGGCTACACCTTACATGCCAGTCACAGAGCCCCGTTCTACACACCAGCCACAGGGCCGCACCTTACACGCCAGCCACAGAGCCCCGTTCTACACACCAGCCACAGGGCCACACCTTACACGCCAGCCACAGGGCCGCCCTACATGCCAGCCACAGGGCCACACCTTACACGCCAGCCACAGGGCCACACCTTACACGCCAGCCACAGGGCCACCCTACACGCCAGCCACAGGGCTACACCTTACATGCCAGTCACAGGGCCACACCTTACACGCCAGCCACAGATCCCCGTTCTACACACCAGCCACAGGGCCACACCTTACACGCCAGCCACAGGGCCACCCTACACGCCAGCCACAGGGCTACACCTTACATGCCAGTCACAGGGCCACACCTTACACGCCAGCCACAGAGCCCCGTTCTACACACCAGCCACAGGGCCACACCTTACACGCCAGCCACAGGGCCGCCCTACACGCCAGCCACAGGGCCGCACCTTACATGCCAGCCACAGAGCCCCGTTCTACACACCAGCCACAGGGCCACACCTTACACGCCAGTCTGACGTCCAGGTTGTCGCCTGCACTTCTTGCCTGCCAGTTATAAATCCAGGTTACCATGCCCCCTTCATCAGGCCCAGGAACTAGCCAGAACAGCTCACCGAACTCAGAACAACAGGCTGTTTATTATAAGGGATAAAACTCAGGAATTAAAATAGCATTTCAGATGCTGGGTATGAACTCCTAGTTCCACATGTCAGATCAGCCACTTGCCTGGACATGACAACTAGAAAGACATGGAGACGGGCAGAGAAAGGGGGTTTACTGAGTAGCATGGGCAGCCGCTGGAAGATAGCGCTTTAGCAGCCATTGAAGATAGAGCATTAGCAGCCATTGAAGATAGCGCTTTAGCAGCCATTGAAGATAGAGCTTTAGCAGCCATTGAAGATAGAGCATTAGCAGCCATTGAAGATAGCGCTTTAGTTCCTCAGCCATGTTTGGGAGACAGAGAGGAACCACAGGTTCAAATAGAGAAAGAACAGAGGTGGAGGTGTGTGTAATGAGTGCTGGGCTGTGCGGCTTGGTTGGTCGTTAGTCCCGTCCTTGCTTCAGCAGGGCTCCAGAGACGTCTCGTTGCAAGTCCTTACTGCGTAGCTCGAGGTCTCAGCTGAGGACGCTTGGTTTCTTGGGGGTCCTTTGTCAAAAAGATATCATTCTGAAAAATCTAAGCAATTCCATTTTACTTAAGACCCCATCTCAGTTCTGCGACTTAACTCGTGGCCCACTTTAGCCCCAATGCTAGGAATTTATGATAGAAGGCCATGCACAATTCTTGGAGCCATCGATGGCGTTTGCTTAAGGCAGGTGTTAGCCCCCAAGTGGTGTTGCCCTCCAGCAACCTAGGGCTAAGAGTTTTGGTTCCGAGGAAAACCATATAATTTTCTGACCAACCAGTTCTTCAGAGCCCAGGGCGAGACATGCCATGCATTCTGTTGGTCCAGGTGTGACTTATAACCGTTTTTTGGTCAAGCTATGGACCAAGGATATTTTTCTGTAAAGGTCAATCAATCATATTTTCCCAGCTTAGCTTGCTTTAAATGTTAACCAATCATGTAATTTCTTATGTAAAAGTTCCTTAAAGTTGTTTGTTCAATATTATAAAAACTGCTGATTCTATGCTCGGGGCCTCCTAGCGTCACCGGTTGCCGAGTATGCGGAGGACCAAGCTCCAGCTTGCAATAAACGACTCTTTGCTGTTGGCATTGATCGTGGTCTCTGGTGGTCTATGAAGGGGCATCCGAAAATGGGGTACTTCAATTCTGGGGCTGAGAAGGTAGCTCAGTGGTAAAGTGCTTGCCTTGCATTCATGAGGCCCTGGATTCAATTCCTTAGCACTACATAAGTAGAAAAAGCCAGAAGTGGTGCTGTGGCTCAAGTGGTAGGGTGCTAGCCTTGAGCTGAAGAGCTGAGGGACAGTGCCCAGGCCCCATGACTGACAAAAAAAAAAAAAAGAAGAAGAAGAAGATGTAATTATATGTTGAAAATGAACTATACAACTCGTGGGTGGAGATGGGAGGGAAACACTGGGGAAGTGCCAGGGAAGGGGTGACATTGTCCAAAAAGAAACGTACTCATTACCTGACTGATGTAACTGTGACCCCTCTGTATATTACCTTTATAATAATAACAATAAAAGTGCTTTTTGTATAAAGCTCAGAAGCTAAAAAAGAAAAGGCGTTGTTGAGAGGGATAGCTGGCTGAACCCAGCTAGATAATTAGGGGAAGAAAATGGCGAATGGGACCAAGGGCAACATGGTGGGAAACAGGAATGCAGCACAAACCACCTGCCTTGGTTCCAACCACGACTTCGCCACAGGTACTTTAAGAAAGGCAAGGCCCCACTTCGGTTCTCGTGCTAGAGTTAAGTGGGGATCCAGCCAGAAGGGCCACCCTGAGTGTGTAGTCACCGTTGACCAATCAAATCAAAGATAAATAGATACCCTTCAAAGCAGGAAGGAACAGGGACCCAACTTTCTGGCAGCCCCAGACAAAAGGGACCTACAGATGTCCACCTGGGATCTCTCCTCTCTTTGGAGAGTTTGTTCTCACCAACTCCTTCTTCCCCTTTGCTTTTAAATAAAATTGAATGTTCACTTACAGTGCCTTCCTGCCTTTTTGTTCTTTAATTGGTAGGGAATGAGAACCTCAGTCAGTGCTGGAAACCAACCAAGGTAATGGCAGAGAGGGTGGCCTAGAGCACAGATACACGCAAGGATGCAGGCGGGCCTTGGCTCCTGCTTTAACTTAGGAGCTGGTGCTTTACAGGAAAGCAGCTTTTGAGCACAGGTGACAGGCCCAGTCTGAGGAAAGATGCACAGGCGCGGGGAAGAGGCTCAGAGCTCGGGCTTGGGCCCCTGCCTGAGAGCTCCTGCCTGGAGTCCCATCCTTTGGGCTCTCCTGGAGTATCCATTACACCGGCCTGGCCACCAGTGCTGTCTGCCTGCACTGGGTGGGGCTGAAAGTCCCATTCCTCCAATCACCTCATCCTTAAGGGCTTTCCAAAATCGCTTGGTTAAGCTAAGTCCAGGTGTGGTTGGCCGGGTCTTCCTACGAACAGCTAAGGGTGCTGTTTCCCTCCTGCTGCTCCCCTCCCCATGGAAGCGACCTAGGCTCGTGTTAGAAGCTCCGTCTGGGAACCAGGCTGCAGAGGGAGCACATGCAGTTCCTGTTACATCAGAGGACCATCCCCAGGTGTGCAGCCTCCCCTCACGCCTCAGACACAGACACAAAGCAAGAAACTTCACAGACCCAGTCCTTCAAACCCCATGGCACTGGGACCGAATTCTCCATTGTGGCCCGGTGGCTGGCAGAGACCCCTAGACCCGCCGCTCTGTAGCAGGCGGGCAGGCCTGCTGGTGTGTGTTGCGGCTCAGGGAAGACAGTATCGCCGCATTGCAGCTCTACTGCCAGCACTGATGCCACGTCCTTGAGTTCCTGTCTCAGGAGTTCCGGGAATGAAGTCGAGGACAATGGAGAACTTCATTCAGAGGAGAAGTATCTAGTTTAGAGGCTGCTACAGCTCCCTGCCAGGTGTCTATCCTCTTCTTCAGAGGGCTGTCTCTGTATCCCTCAGTCTCCATCTCTGTGTCCCAGGCTCTGAGGGATGGACCCCTGTCTTATTTCCCCAGGTCAAGCAAAGAAGCAGGTGTGTGCTTGGGTACTTGACCACTGGCAGGTCATTCTCACCCGCACCTTGCTGCTATGCTTCAATAAGCAGTCCTAGCCTGTCGAGACTTAGTCTGGCCTTCTCCTTTCTCCTCCATTTTCCTAACAGTCTCCAAATCTGTGTCCGCCTCTATCTCCCTTGCTCTCTTACTGTCCCTGAGTCTAAGGCTTCCTTAGACCCTGGGTTGTGCTCTGATTGGTTGCCCCTATTATAATAAAGTGTTCGATTGGTTGGTAATTTCTAACCAGATCCTTTCTACAAACTCAGTCCCAGGGTCATGGGAAGGTTACTGAAAATAGGCCAAGTGTTCTAAGACAATGTCCCCTTTTGCATCTGTTAGCAAGATACTGTCCTTCGAGCCTGGGTTCTAACTAATTTACTATTTCAGAACATCTGTAGCTATTGCTAGGCTACCTGACTGTTAGGTCTGCCCAGGAAAAGGGCTACTTTCTCCATGCAGTCTGCACATAATCTTCCCCCTCTCGTCTGCTTTCCATGCAGGACCACACATGTCCACCCCCAGAGGTCTCCGCCAAGCACTTGCCTTACCCAGGTGACCGGCACACCCGGGGCAGTTTCCTCCCAGTTCTCTGAGGTCACATCCTGAGTGCCCTGCTCATGCCTCCTTTGGGCTGTGGGAGGCTCCCAGATGCTGAGGACATCTGCATCCCCCCATGGCCTCTGCATCCTCCCATGGCATCTGCATCCCCCCATGGCCTCTGCATCCCCCCCATGGCCACGCCTCCTCCCTGCCCTCTCCCTACAGTAACCCCAATCCCACTGGAAGTCGCCCTTCCCTCCCCTTTTCTCCTCCCCTCCCCTCCTCTCCCTTCCCATGTGGGCCAGCAGTATGCTCTCCTCCCAATAAACCTTTCTCTGCCTGAACCATGGGGCAGTTTCCTTTCAGCTAAACCTTACACCGACCATATGAGTATGTCATACTCATATAGACGATATAAAATATCAAGTTAAAGGACAAAGGTAGGAGCCCCTACTTCCAGGATAGCAGATGTAGTTTAGCACAAACAGCACTAATTATGCCTTGTAGAACCATTTCTTTCCACCATCGCTTTAAACTCCAACTACTCTAGGCCACTACACTTCTTCAAGAAGAGCAATAAACTTCCCAGTGTCCAGCCTGTCCCTTCCATGCTTCACCCCCTAAAATCCACCCACACACACACAAGTTCCATTGCCTGTACAGACTCAGCTCTAGAAAAATCCTTCTCCATTGCTCTGGCCTGTAACATTTCCAAGCACATTCTTCCCCATGAATAACCTTGAATGCTATCTTTAAAGATGGAAATAATGCATATTTTAACATTTTTCACAATAGGATTCTTAGACACAGAGCATTGTCATATAATAAATAATGGATCTGGCCTTTGCTCCGGGTTTCTGGCACAGAGCGTCAAAAACCCTTGGAATTTCCTGACCATAGGAGTGTTCTTTGTTATTCATAAAGAACGAATTGATACTAATGAGCTGGGACTTTAAATGTTTCCCTGGGAGGGGCTGGACAGGGAGACCCAGAACTTGATTAGAGTGTTGGAACATTCAGCCCTGACCTCTCGTGAGGGAGGAAGGGTAGAGATTGAGTCTAATCGTGTGGTCAACATTCCTGCCTAGGTAATAAAACTGAAACCAGGCTCAAGGGAGCTCCACAGGTGAACAGAAGATCCGCATTCACCTACCCCAAGACCAAGATGTTTTTCTGTGCATCTCTTCATCTGAGTGTTCATTAAGATCCTTTAAAACTGTAGGATTAGCGCTTTCTTGAGTTCTGACTTGTTCTACAGAATTAATGAGCCTGTGGAATGTGTGTGGTAAGGGAAAGGACCATGAGAATCCTGCCTCTGTCTCACTTCCTTTACTGTAACAAAAGGCCTGATAGAGGGCCATTTAGTTCATGATTCTGGAACTTGCCAAGTCCAAGTGTTCTATGGGAATTCAATCATGAGAAGCCACATTTTTTTGGGTCGGTTGTGGGGCTTGAACTCTGGACCTGGGCGCTGTTCCTCAGCTCTTCAGCTCAAGGCTAGTGCTCTACCACTTGAGCCACAGCACCGCTTCCAGAAGCCACATTTTGAGAGGCTGAATCAGGAATCTTTATTAGAAAGCTGGCAACTGCAGGTGGACACATGTTCCCAGAAAACTTGCAGCCTCAAATACACTTAACACTGTTAGAAAACTGAGCTATGAGTAGAAGAGCCCAAGTGTGATGGCACGGTGGCCTGAGGAGAATCAGGAGACAGGAGGCATGGCGCAAAATGGTGCCGGAGCTAATTGGGGCCTAGATAGGGTACTGGTCTGGGGGCAGGTCTCAGCGAGCCCAAGAGTCTTGTGAGTTCATGGCACAGATAGGCAGGTCCAGGAACCTAGTGTCCAAGTCCCTGCCCTTGCCTCTAGACACTCAGGCATGCCATCACTGGGTGTGAGACTTCACTTTCCTCCACCAAGAAGACAAGATGGCGCCAGTTAAACCCAACTCTCTATCATCCACCTTGGCAATGGCACTGGTTAGACCTAATATCCTTATTTCACAAGAAGATGGTGCTGAGATCTGCTCAGTATCTGGTGTGTCTCCCTGGTGGGACCTGGTATGGCAGAGACATCACCAGGCAAGACAGCGTGCTAGCTTTGATCTCCCTTCCTCTTTCTACAAAGTCACGGAATGCCACCATGGGAACCTACTCACAATACCACAGCTAAATTACCTCCTCAGGCCATTTACAGGCTGATTTGGGGATTGAGCTTTCGACCCATGAACTTTTGAGGGACTCTTTCAAACCATGTTGTAAGATGAATTATCTGAGAAGCCACATTTTGGAAGATGGAATATTAGAGTCTTTATTATACAGTTAGCAGGCTGCAGGCAGCCCATTGTTACAAAGGCCTGCGGCCCCCAAATACACACAGTACGGTTGGGAAACAGGCCAGAGAGGAAAGAAAGAACAAAAACAATACCAACAAACCAATTTAGTGCCAATGGAGAGCTGAATTGGGACGCCATGACTGGAGACGAGCCAGGAGACAGGAGACAGGACACCATCATGGAGACACGTGGCATGTTGTAATGGCGCCTGTGCTGGGTTCAGGCCTAAATAGGGTCCAAGCAGGGGGCAGGTCCACAGGAAATTCCAACTCCCAGCCACTGGACTGACAGGCTTAGTAACCTATCAGCTAAGTGCCTGCCCCTGCCTGCAGGGATCCTGGCACGCCCATCACCTGGGAGGCAGGGGTGTTTCCTTCCCCCAGCGTGAAGACGGCTACCACCCACCAAGTGGCCAATATGGTGCCACCCAGACCTGACCTTCCTACTTCAACCATAACAGACCTGAAAATGAAGCCAGGAGCGAAGACAGCCTGGGGACGTACTTACCAATGGCTCCTCTGGGAAGGGCAGGCTGGTTGGAAGGATCTGTTTCTAACTCCAGTAGATAGTCCCTGGTACTAACTCCAGGCTGAAGGACTGTGCCCTTCACTTGAAGGTCTGTGCCAATTCTGGGTGCTCGTTCTGGTTCTGGTAGTTAGCATCAGAGCTGAATGGAATGGTGGGACACCCAGCTGGTGTCAGAGCATAGATTTTGGAATTGCAGACATTCTAATCCTCAGGAATGCTAATAAAAATAGAGACCCCAGATGTTGTGGGCCAGATAATCAAAGCCAGGGAGTCTTCACTGAGAGAACACTTTAGAGATATGCATGCATGAAAATTTGAGAACATACTTGTTAAAGCACACTGGCAAACCATAAACAAACAAAAAAAGCAGCCAGGCGTAATGGCTCACGCCTGTCATTCTAGCTACTTGGAGAGGCTGGAATTGAGAGGCTAGCAGCTCAAGGCCAGGCCTCATCTCAGCAGAAGTACCTGAATGCACCTATCAGCTATGACAAGGAGCAAAAACACCAGAGGATCATGGCTTAGGTCTAAACCTGGGTAGGAAGCAAGATCCTATCCCCAAATAACCAGGGCAAAAAAGGCTGGAGGCGTGGCTTAGTGATAGAGAGCCTGACTAGTGAATAAGAAGCACGGGGTTCAAAACTCTGGTACCACCAAAGGGGGGTGCGGAGGGGGTGGGGAAACAACCAAAAGCAAAGCAAAAAGAAAATCAGCAAATGAGATTGGAATAAACCATTCCTGATTCTATCACAAACATCTTGCTGTATTGCTTTCTGGAATCCTGTTTTTATTGTGGCATGGTTTGTGGCATCGATTTAGGAATAGTAAGCTCTGTTTTTCTGTGACCCACGATGTAGCAATATTTTCTTAAGTGTGATGGATTCCTGTAGAGGAGACTTGCTAACCAGCGTGACCTGGTGTAGCTACTTGTGTCTCTTGGGGGTGGGAGGGATGCCTGATATGTTATCATTAGTTATTCTTTATTCTGAATTATATAAGTAATACAAATCTGACTGAGGCTCCTACAGTGTTTGTTTTCATACCTCAGACTTCTCAGAAGTTAGGTCTCTTGTTCTGTTACTACAGATGGCTTCCATGATGTCGTTGCTCCGGACATGACTGTCTATGGGTTGCCTATGCGACCATGTTTCTGTACCTTCTCTGGCAATGGTGTTTATTTTTTCAAGCTTTGTTAACTTGATAGGTCAAATGGTATGTAATTATTTTAATTGTATTTATTCCATCGTTAATGCGGCAGGAAATTTTCCCAACTATTTGTTTACTAATTACATTTCCTTTTGGGAATTCTTGGTTTATGACCCCCCACAACCTTTGGGGTTGGAAGAACATTGGCGTTTTGTTCTGGAATTAACCCTCTGCTGGAAAATTTGCACATGAAAAATTTACATCATAACTCGTTTGCTGTGAAGTCTTGTTATACTTTTACTGCATAGCATTTAGAATTATTATCTGGCCAAATAGGACCTTTTCTCTTTTAAAATTCTATTGCTCTGAAATTCAGATGGTTCAGAGATTTGATGCTTTCAGTTTGCTTAGAATCCTGTTTTTCTTTTAAGACAAATGATTAAACAATTCTTTCTTTAGTCTATCTAGTGCATATTTTGATATATAATAGTAAGTAATCTAAATAAATTATTTTTTCTGGATCTCATTGCTCCAAGATCACCTACGGAAGGGTTTTCCCCTGTCCTCTCACGGGTCTGGGGTAGTTGATCTTGCAGCCATCGAAAGACAAAGACAATGTCTGAGCAGTGTCACCGTGTGCGGGTCTGTCCCTCTCAGGCCTGCACCTGAGAGCACAGCAGCACCTCCGATTTCCAGAAAAGCTTTGTGAATGACCACCAAAGCTGCGTGGAGTGGTGTATTCTAGAGCCCAAGATGCGCTGGAGGCTGAGGTGGGAGGATTGGTGGAGTCCACAAGTTTGAGTTTAGCCTGGGCAATGTCCCAGATTAAACAAGCAAAAAGCCCAGGCCCTAGCGTCTGACGCCTGTAATCCCAACTAGGCTGCAAGTCCTCGGTGACCGAGAGCCATCCCGACGTGGAACGCAGTGCCCAAAGCTACTCGTTACATCTCCTCGTGTTTTTCATTTGTATTTTGGCAAGCAGATTCTTTCCCCCAGGAAAATCTTGATCCATTGGCATGATGCTTTAAGCCGTTATTTTTACATTGTTCATGTGAAATGGATAAATATTTTTAGAAGCACTCCGCTGCCACAAATGGAAGAAAGTGTGGAGGTCCTGGAGACGGCTGGTGACCTCATTTTATTGCATTCTAAGCTGATGAGAAAAATGCCAGTTCAAACACACGGAGTTTCCAATTCTGGGTTCCAGCGATCCTTCAAATGCACAGAGCCCCAAGGCTGGGCCCTGAAACACTGCTGCGCTTGGCTGTCTCTGTCTCCCCTGAGGTGCCCTTCTGGCTACCGGCTGATAACTCCCGGCTCCACCAGGGCCCGGCAGGATGGGCGTGCCACTGCTCCCAGCCCTTGCTGGGAGACTCCCCTGAGCACGAGGTCATCATAACCCTGCCAGGAACCTCGCTCATCGAATCTGTGATCCCATCTCCACCCATGACTGGTCAGGCCCCGTTGCACCTACACTCAGCTCAACTGTTAACCTAGTTTGCTGTCAGCCTCCAGGTGTTGGGACTGAGTCTGGAAATGGAGGAGGCAGTCCACTGGGAAAAGTGTGTCCAGTGTGTAATATTTGGGTAATAAACTGAACAGCTTGTGCTGGGGACAAAGGTTGAAGGAACTGACCTTGAGGCTGACCTTGCCCACCCAGAGCCACAGGTGCAGGGGGAGTGCGTGCTGCGCCCCGGTGTCCTGCCCGGGATGGTGGCTGAGGCTCCAGATGGCTTCTGTGTTGAGCAGGAGGACCCAGACTGCTGAGTAGCCAGGCCAAAGCAGTCTCCCTCTGCATTCACTTGTTTCTACATCATTCAGCCATTCAGCACACGTCATGCCAAGAAGTGCTGGGAAGGGGGACAGAAATGCGTGCAGGCACGAGAGGGCTGAGGTCAGCGGCTCCGAGGACCTGGGGCTGGGAGGAGAGGACCTGGAAGGGAGTCCATCGCTGGGAGGTGGTGGCGAGACCACCTGGTACCAGCTCTGCCAAAGAGCCTGGCATCTGGTGATGGTCACACCCCATCCTCTACAACAGATGCAACCAGAGCAGCGCCGCTCCTGCACCACTGTGTGCCCTCGTCCCGGCGGGCACCGCCGCAGGTCGGGGGACGGAGCATCCTTCCACCGGGTGCACTGGCATGGAACCTTCACCCTCTGGAGGTGTGGCTTGAGGCCCTTGCCTGTCCTCTCTAGGCACTGGCTTCCTCATTTGCAAAGGAGGAGATGGCCGGCCAATAGCCATTCTCTCAGAGCTGCTGGTCCTGGCATACCATGGGCACTAAGCTGGCAGGAGTTGCAATGATCATTACCATTAATGTGGTTATTATTATTGACAACATCAGCTCGTATTTATTGGTAGTTATTACTTATTGATATTGTTTCTCTCTCATTTTTTAATTTTTTGGGGGGGGACAATGTTGGGCCGTGGGTTGGATCCCTGGCGTGCGGGCGGCGCTGCGGGCCAGCTTGCCACGGGAATCGGAGCCTGTCTCCCTTCTGCGTGTCACTTGCTCTGTCAGGAGTTGAAGCCATCCGATGTGGCCCCTTGCCTTCCGGCCTCCCAGCCTCCACAGCGAAACCAAACTCACCTCTGCCTAAAGCAGCAGCCTCAGGCATTGTGTTCTAGCAATGCAGCAGAAGACAAAAGACCAAGACACCCCTCTCTTCTGTTGGGAGCACCGGAGGAAGTCAGAAGTTTGGCAGGAAGACACACCCTGAGCCATGTGTTGTGGAATTTCAGAGCAAGCATTGCCATGGGCACAGAGGACAGAGGCTCAGGAAGGCATGCCCCAGCTCCTCCTCCTCTCCTTGGTGTGAGGCCTTTGGCTTCCCACTTGTAAGTCTACAGGATGAGTGCATATCCCTTGGGAGCAAGTTACTCCCTGCTCTGGACCTCAGTGTGTCCATAAAATGGGAATTCTGAGCCAAATGACCTCCAGAATCCTTAATCTCTTTCCATGGCTATTGTGCACATCAGGCGTCTACTGTCTACTGGGGCTGGGGACTCTCAACCCTTTCCTCTCTCTCCCCATTGTCAGCAATAGATCCCTGCACTCTTTCCCCAGGGCAATTTCTGTGTACTACTCTCAATGGAGGGGACCTATGACTGATCTTTCACCTCTAGCACCCCAAGCAAGTCAAGACATCTTTTCAACATGGAACTCCTGGCCAGGCCAATCCTGCTGCCCCAGGCTCTTCTACAAGGAATGTGAGCACAAATGGATTCGCTGGAGTTGAGCCTCCCCTTGCAGTCCAAAGGGTAGAGAGTTCACAAACTCAGCTACAAGTGACGTTCTGTCCTGAGCTTGGGAAATCACGGGCTGAGCAGCAAACACGTTCCTCATCCTGACCCCCACGCAGGAGGTCACCTTGCCCTTTTGAATGCGTTGGCTGCACAACTCTCTGGTGTCCTTTTTGATTTACACCTGACTGGGCAGAACACCGGTCTTATCTAACTTGGGAACAATCAAGGAATTTCAGAATATGAGGAGATGCCAGTCTGGCCTGAACAGGCCTCATCTGAAAATCTCAGATGGGACTGGGGTTCAGACTCTTTCCTCTCAATTTTGGATATTCCCGTATACATCATAAGCTCTCTTGGGGACTGGATCCAAGTTGAAATCCAGAATTCATTTATATTTCATATGTACCATCCCCAGTGAGCCTGAAGGCAATTTTATGTGAACTTGCATTTCAGCCGTGGCCTGTCACCTGAGGTGGGGGGGGGAGTCAGCGTCCTGTCTGGAGTTTTGAATTCATGATACTCAAACCATATCTATAGATCAATGCAGAGCACCCAAGACACCAATTTCCTTTGGAGATGAGGAACCTTGGCACCAGGCACCTGCTTCTTGAAGATCATTTCCCAAATGAGGGCGTCCCAATGCCCCTTCTGGCCCAGGGGAGGGCCCGCGGTGAGTTCAGCAGAGGGACGGCCTTCATTTTCTGCCACCCGTGGATCAGCCTCATGGGTGGATCACGAAGTCTCTGGCTCTTATTGTATGTGTAGGTAGCTAATACCTGAGAGAAAACGAGATTTGACCTGTTAGAACAAGCTTTTATTTTTTGCCAAACACGAACTGAATATTTTTGAAAAATTCTCCTTCTTCCTTTTGAATCAAAATGGGTAACAAAGACCCAAGCAACGCGGCTAGTAATAGGCCTTGGGCATCCCAGAAAACCAGAGATGTGTATTCATTCGCTGGAGCAGTCTGCATTGTGCAATGCTACCTCGAGTCAAGTTGTCTGGCTCTTTCACCACTGTTGCAAGTGGGATTTGATCTCTTGGAAACAGCATCCTCAGCAGGGCTCCGGCACTGAGGACCGCCCGGCACTGTGGGCACATCAACACAGCAATCCGAGGAAGGACTACATGGTACATGCCCAGCGTCCTAGCGACCTGTGCCCTCACCTCGGATAGCTAGCTCTGCTGTCCTGACTCGGTCCCATCTGGGACCAGCCACCGGCCGAGGCACCTAGCTAGGATCCCTCCTGGGAGCTTGGGTTCTGGAGCCCTGACTTGGTGTTCTGCACAGATGGCCAGGGACATGCGTGGGCTGGTGACACTCTGAACACTCCCCTCCAGAACTGTTCACATCTCTCTCCAGCAGGCCTGCTTTGGACCTTGGGTTCTACCCCGAGCATCCTGCAGTCCCCATCCCCTCACCCAATTGCCAAGACAAACCCCACCCTATCGTCTTCTCTTCTCCCACTGCTACCTGGCCCCCTTGGGACTGATAACAGGTGTAAGGCCACCAAGATGCTGGCACTTTGTGTGCTGTCCTGGGGCTGCCTGGCTCATGGCCTGAGGGATGCAAGGCCTCTTCCTGCCCAGGCTTGGGTGCAGGCCTGCTTGTTCACATTCTGCCTGGTTGTGCACTCAGCTTCTCCTCCCTCAGCTGAATACACAGAGAAGGAGGTTAGGTTAGGAGGCTCTAAGCAAGCACTGCATGGGAGATGCTGAGGGCTGCGGCAAGTGTCTGTCAATGAAGATGGAAAGAGGGGTGTGGGCAGGGAGCTGAGGGTTTGGAAGACAATTGGAATTTGGAGATGGACAGGAGGGCTTCAGGGCAGAGCTGGGTGATGGTGGCGAGTATGGGGTTTCCATTGTACTGGAATCAAGTATGGCAGGAACAAGCTCAGGATTGTAGCTCCCCTGTCCTGAACCAACCACAGTGTCTCCAGTAACCACCTTGTTAGGTTAGCAATGGGTCAAGGTATACACCAGGAAGCGGAGCTGCGGGAAGTGGTGCCTGTTGCCAGTTACAAACATTATGCAACTGTTCAATAACAGCCTGCTAGACTGACTACTTGTAAGTGGAGGCACTGAAGAGTCAGTCTGGACTCAGAGGCCCAGGGCCAGCGTCTTGGATGTTTACATAAGCAACATGGAATCTTCTAACACCAAAGCTCAAATAGGTTGATTTGGAGAGGAACAGCAAGACAAAGACCAGTGATGCCACATAGGGGAGTGAGGAAGGGAGAGATCATCGTGCTAGTTAACACTGCTGTGTAACAAGTCCAAGACCTAACCAGGCCAGCGATGCCTTCCTCCAGAACCAAACCCTAACCTCTGCCCAGGAGCAGGGACACGGTCATGCCACAACCCGGCCTGTGCCAGCACTTTGTCCAGCTGTATGCCTGGAAAGTAAAGGGAAATTTGCAGTTCCGCTGAGAGTCTATATACCACAGCCAGCCACGAGCAGCATTCTCACCCCAGACTGGAGAGAGTTGAGCCAACCTAAATCCATATTGCACCCTGGGTGGAAAAGTCCTTTGGCCTATTAACAAGGTATCGAGTCCTGGTTGGTGCCACACTGTGAAAATCAGAATCACAACATCCGGAGGACACAGATAAAGGAGGATGATATATCGTGCCGGGGAGAACAGGATACAAATAGGGGGAGTAAAAATGTTTGTGTCAAATCATGGCCGCTGTGGTTTGGGGGGTGGGTGGGGGTACAGGTTTAGCGGCTTTCAGAAATAAAAGCCCAGCATCAGCGAGTCTATTACTTATTACCCAGTTACACAAACTGATCGTTTCTGTTGACCTAGGCAAACTTCCAGAGTGGACTAATACAGAAGGGATTTGGCAGTTATGAGAAAAAGGAGTTTGACACATGAAAGGACAGTTAGTTTCCATTGAGAGAGGTCCAAACGCTTTAGCCTCACCCCTTTGTGTTAGTGTCTAATAGTTATAAAAACTCCTTATCCATGCCCCAAAGTCCACATCATCAAATCACTTCACATTTCTACATTTGGGGGTCCCTCCCTCCTTTATATGACCGAATGCATGAGAACTGCAGTCCTGGCCCGAGGCCCATCTTGTGACTCATGTGGTGCACACCAAATAGAAGATAGATTAGAGATTACGGTGGCAGGAGAGCTCAGAGTTTGAACCAGCAGCTACCGCCGAACTCCTAATCAGAAGTGTGCGTGAACTCGTAACACTGGCCCACGAGAGTCTGATTCCTTAGAATCAAGGCATTGCCATGTTAAAAGGAAGGAGGGAAACTTTCTGTGGTTTCTGGTCAATAAAACCATGTTGATTTCCCAAAATCATCTTTCACAAACAGTCACAAACAATGTAGGTGCAATTCTGTTTCATCACAACTGTGCTGGACCCAGATTTGGGGGTTCTTCTATTATTTTATTGATCTGAACTGCTACTTTTTGTCAGTTATGGGGCTTGTATTCAGGGCTTGGGTGCTGCCCTTGAGCTCTTTTGCTTAAGGCTAGCACTCAACCACTTTGAGCCATAGCTCCACTTCAGATTTTTGAGTGGTTAATTGGAGATAAGAGTCTCACCAAGAGGCCAGCCCAGGCTGGCTTCACAGCTCAGTCCTCAGACCTCAGCCTCCTGAGTAGCTCTGATTGTAGGCACAAACCACCAGGACCTGGCAACTTCATCTTTTAGAATGTAGTAAATCCTTCCTGATTTTACAAGAATTATAATAAGCCAACATGAAAGGATAACAAAACAGAAGCTACCTAGAAATTCCATTTACTAAGAAATGTACATGTTGAAGAGTACAATAGAACCTTCTCATCTCCATGACAATGCCATGTTTTCCACTGGCTGCAGACGTTAGTTTCTTTTCCATTTAGTATGTCATGAGCAGCTTATGAAACCATCTGAAAATGTTTAGCTTATAATTCTATATTATGAGAATTTCAATTTAGCAATCTCAACTTGTATTCCAAAACCCTAATTAATGGACCTTGTGCCTATGTCTTTTGCCAACATTTTGCCGAGTGTTTGCCAACATGTGTACTTGTTTCCTTAGCATCAATCTCTCAGTGGGATTTCTGGGTGGAAGTGTTTTGATATGCACTGACGCATTTCCCTGAAGAAGGGTTCTTCCATTCCGCATGGCTCTCATTTCCAGGTCTCCTAGAGGCTGGCATGACACGTCTCCAGTGTTGTCCAATAAAAGTGGTAGATCATATCTATTGGGGAATTTGTATTTCTGAGGTCATTGAAAAAGTAAATATTTTCAATGCTTATTACCCATGAAAATGCATTATTTTGTGAATAACTTATGCCCTCATTATTTTTCTTATGTGTTTGGAAAGATTCTTGTTATAGTAAGGGTCCACTTTTTTTTTAAATGTGTCATAATATATTGTTTACTGGTAACCTTTTACAGGTCACTTTAACATCTAGATGGTTGTAATTTTAAAGTTAAAAAATAAGGAATGCATTCTTTCTGGGTTCTGATTATGATATCATGGTCAGAAATGCCACATGTACTCACAGATATTTTTTCTTTTATTAACATTTTCTTCCATTTATTTAAAAATGTTTCTTTATCCTATGATTTCACTTTAAAAGAATTTATCTATCTTTAATCCAGCTGGAATGTATTTCACTCACCAGCTGAGATAAGGATCGAAGCTAAACAGCTAACCAATTACATCATCACCATTTTGAATAATTCATTCAGCAGTTATTTGAAATGCCATTAAGGCAAGAGGAGAAATTATTGCTCTCTTACTTGGGGTGATCTGATAACATGGTTCAAATATTTTGATGTTTACTGGTGCTAGTGGCTCATACCTGTAAATCCTAACTATTTAGGAGGCCGAAATCTGAGGATACCAGTTCAAAGCCAGCCCAGGCAGAAAAGGCTGTGAGACTCTTATCTCTGATTAACCAGCAAAAATCAGATGTGGAAGTATACCTCATGTAGTAGCGCACCAGCCATGAGCAGAGAGCCAGTCAAGAGTTCAAGGGGCCATGAGTTCAAACCACATACCAAAACAAAGTGTGGGTGGTGGGGAGAGAACATTTTGGTGCCTCTCATGTGGAAGGAGGATTAGTCGAGTCTGTTGATCCCGGAAAGCAGAGCTTGGAGTGTGGATAGAAGAAAATGACAGTGTCCAGGAGCCATGGAAGAGTGATAACAGGCAAGAATTGCCCAGACTTGAGACAGCCACCTCCACGTGATTGGCCCACCAACAAACTGCCCTGGGAGAGCAACCTGGCTGTCTGGGAGGGGATGGACTCTTTGCAGGGCTTCCCAATGCCCCTTTGAACCCGAGCACCCCTGAGTCTTTCAACCAAGGGCAAGTGAGGACACACACAATCCCCCTGCAAACTTGCCATAAGATGCAGACGGACCCAGGACCAACAAACGAGGGACACAGGATGTCCAACAGAGGTCACTTGGACAGGGTCATCCAGAAGCCACGATCTGATTCCCCTGGTGGTCCTCGGGCATCCGGTTCGCAGAGGGCACCTTTAACCCAGCCCTGCCCAGTGTGAGAACAAAGCGGGAGGCCGTGGGGAGGGTCCACACTCTCAGGGCAAGGGATTGTGGGTATCTGGGAAAGTATTTGCTCTGTTTACTTTGGGCTAGAAAGATTGCATTTTGTTTGCGTGTGGCTGTTTAGCAATGGAAGTCTAAATTTAACACGTGCTAAATATATCATTGTTCCAGTGAAAACTCTGGCCGTCATTTCCCACCTGGTGGCAACGTGTGGGAACGAGTGCCCGCAGCGGCCCCGCAGACAAGAAGACTGGCACGGGCTTCCATCCTAGGGGCTTTTCCTGGAACAGAGTCTGGCATTTCCTCCACGAATCGAGTATGCTCAGAATTATCCCATCTATTTAAGGGCATGACCCTCGGTCCATGGACTTCAAAAAGGCAGGCAGAATGCCCTTAGTTGGTGTTCTCAGCAAAACCCAGCGGGCTGGCCACTGTTGTTATGAGAAAGAGAAGCAGCCGTAGCCCAAGTCTGACCAGGGCCTTGTAAGGACACGGCTTGTCAGAAGGACACGGCTTGGGAGCGCAGGGCACCTGCAGCACAGGCTGAGATGCCGGGAACTGGACGGGCCTTTGATGTGGGTCCAGTGCCCATGGAGACATTTGCCAGTCTCCCTAGGGGCCAAGGGAGTGAGGTGTGGATGGGGAGGGGGGGCATGGGGGGAGGGAGACGCGCAGTGGAGGGGGAGGGGGGTAGGCAGGCATTGACAAGTGTGGGCCTACCCCACAGGCCACCAGAACTTCGGGCAGACTCTTTCATTGTGACCAGTCATGACATATATCCCCTGGGGTGGCCACACAGCTGTGGCAACCTGGACAAGAAGCTGAGCTTGAGCCCCAGATCCCTGGCTTCCTCTCACTCTGGTGAGTGACTGAGACTCACCGCGCCTGCCCTGCCCTCTCCTCGCTGCATCGAGGGATGGTAAACGGGAGCTCTCTGCTGAGCTGTGGTCAGGAATTAGGCTCCATCTTTCTCAATTTCACTCATGCATATGTGAGCACTTCACGTGACTATTTATTTGGACTATGGGCCAGGTGCTGGATAGGGGACCAGGGAGTAGCCCCAGGCCTGCTCTTGGAGACCACGCATTATCATTAACCCTCAGCATTCCTGTGGACATCTACCTCTACTAGCCAGCCTTCTGTAACCCCAGCAAAATACCTGAGATGAGAGCCTGGTGCCGGTGTCTCACGCCTGTAATCCTAGCTACTCAGGAGGCTGAGATCTGAGGATCGTGGTTCAAAGCCAGCCTGGGTGCATTCTCCTGCCGGAGGCTCTATTCTTGGTGGAGATGGGAGAAGGCTGTGGATGAGAGGCTGAGCCCATCTCAGACTTGTGTGGCTGTCAGTGCTGCGGCCAAAGCTGGGCTAGAAGTGCAGCGTGCACAGGCAGAGGGGCGGGCGCCATCTTCCCAGGAGAGGATTTCACAGGACTCTCTGTATCCCCCTGACTTTATCGTGGGAGTACCTAGTGACCTCAGAAATTCAGTTCTGTTTGTATTCCGCCAGAACAAATCGGCCATTAAACCGGGAAGCCGGTCTCAGTGACCTGGGCCGGCTGCTGTCTGACCGGCTTGTTTGGGACAGTCCGTCCTGTTCTCTTCTCTCCCATGTCAGATCCATTCCCACTTGGACCCAACTCCTATTCCGCCTCTGGCTTCAGTCTGCCTCTGGCTGCGGGTGCTTGGGTCTGCTCCCTCTCGCCCCGTGGCTCAGCTCCCTGGCAAGGCTGTGGCTGGGACCTGCACATGCCTCTGGTACGGTTGCTGATGCGGTGCAGGATGCCTGGTTCAGGTGCTTGAGATGGAGTTAGACTAAACATGATTCCTCAGTATCTGAAATTCTTTTTTTTTTTTGAGTCCGGTCGTGGGGCCTGAACTCTGGGCCTGGGCGCTGTCCCTCAGCTCTTCAGCTCAAGGCTAGCACTCTACCTCTTGAGCCACAGCGCCACTTCCACCTTTTTTCTTTTGCTTATGTGGTGCTAAGGAATCAAACTCAGGGCCTCAGGCATGCAAGGCAAGCGCTCTACAACTGAGCCACCTTCCCAGCCCCGTCCTCAGTATCTGAAATTCTTACTGAACTGGGCTTCCTTCATTTCCATTTGCTAAATCTAAGCTTGGCAGGCAGTCTCTTTGGGCTACTTAGGAGCACATACATGCATTCGTTGACCCCTAGGGAACATGACCTGCAGTCCCAAGCCCCAAATTCTCAAGGGTGAGTGTCATTCCCAGTCAACCCCCTTCTTGTCCCTGTGTCTAGAGGAATGATTGCCCTGTGCATGCGCGGGCCTCTACCCCACCAGAGTGTAATAGAAGAGCATTGTGCTCGCGGCCACGTGCGAGGCTCTGCTCTGCTCCCTAGGGCAGCTGACTTCCAAACCACCATGCAATGCCCACTCCCGCCAGGTAAGGACCCATTTACACAACAAGTGCACACACTTCCAGTCAAGCACAGCCCAAGGTGGCAGAGAGGCCTGGGATTCCCAGGATCCCCTGGGGAGCGGAGTCTCTCTGAGGTGTTCTTTTATAGACACGGAGGCAAGTTTTCATCTGGCAGACAGAACATCTCCCTAAGACCTAGGGAGAGCCAGTCTACGTGGCACTCGACTTTAGAAAACTATGGAGTCTGACAGAAGTGAGGAGAACCGACTCAGGAAGCAGTGCTTGCTCAAAGCCAGGCTCCCTGGGGCCGCTGGTGGCTCCAAAGAGTCAGGACACGGGGAGGTGACAGCTGAGTGTCCTTCTCCAGCTCCCCCAGTGAGAGTTAGTGGGAAGTTGAGCAGATGTGGTGAATCATTCAGGTAACAATCGGCTACAGACACTCTGGAGATGTGACACCTGCTGCAGGCTGAGAAAGAAGTCTGGAAAGAAGACGTGTGTGCCTGTAATTTATCATTTACATTCAGCCCATGCAAGGCAAGATCTGAGGCAGACCTGCGGAAGCTGGCAAGACTTGGATTTTGGGGTAGTAGAGGACATCATTTTTCTTGTTAGCCACGTGGATGCGCTCACACAATCCGCGGCCGTGGGCTGTAGCAGGTGGCTTCCCTCCTATTGGAGAGAGAAGCATGGGTCGGGGGAGTCTGTGTGCATGTACTGGTCGCTGGCCAGGAAAAGGACCAAGGACCTGCTCCATACCATGGGTTCAGAGCCACCTTCTGTCTTAAAACGATGGCTCCCAGGTTTTGTTTAAAAACAAGGAAATGTAAAATTTTACCCATTGATGATAATGGAACCCTTTATTTATCTGGTTAATATTATAATACTTTTGTAGGAAAAATGGAAGCTAGAAGTCACCCAGTGATTCCATCAGGTGCTTGAAAGTGGCTTTTTCTGAGAAGTACTGACCTCTGACTTGGTCCTGTGAATGGATGGAAAGCAGGAGGGCAGCCCATCCTCCCAGCCTCCATTTATGTCCGCATCCTTTATCCTGAACCATTTTCTCCTCAGACACCTTAGAGCCATCTTGGAAGCCAGGAAACTGCCAGGCCCTGTGACAGGCACCAATAGTCCCCAACATCACAAGATCCTACCTGGCCAGGCTCGAGAGAACGGAGGGTCAGCCCGCTTCTGGCCACCGGAACTTGCTGTGCCTGGGACTGTTCATGCAAGCCTTTTGCCACCTGCCTCTAACTCCTTATCTGCTTAAGACTGTAGCTCACAGAAACAGTGGGACCAAGAGTGAACAAGTGCGGCAGTAAGTCACTAGACACTGTGAAAAATGGGGGGGATGGGGTGTTGGAAGGGAAAAACTGGGAGAAAACAAGGGAAGAGGTGACATTGTTCATAAAGAAATATACTCACTGACTGATGTAACTACAACCCTCTGTACATCCTCTTTGCAATAAACCAAAGGCTGTAGCTGTGTCTATACTTTGCAGATGGCTGGAGACATACTGAAGGGCTGTCTTTCCACAGATTTCTGTGCCACACAATAAATCTCCTTTCTCTGCCTTCACCATGTTTCTTGATTGGACATATAGGAGCAAGTGGCCAGTTTTGGTAGGTGTAACTCCTCCAGTGTGGGTCTAGGGTCTTGCAAGTCTGGTATCATGGGAGGCAGGACTTCCTACTGGCTCTGGACAGAGAACAAGTCACCTGGGGCCTTTTCCTCTCAAGTAAAGGGGCTGACAGGGTTCACCTGGATAACATCTGCCTCTTGTGGTGCTGGGAACATGCCACATTATTGCACATGGGAAAATTTTGAAGGCTCTAAGTGGTATGGAAGTGTACTATGAGTGTTGAAACGTCAGATGTATCCATGCCAGCAGAGAGGGGAAGGATTTCCCCCTTTTCTGTCTCCATGGTTATTTACTATGAAAGCTAATGTATCACAGGAGACGGTGTCCATCTGCTCTACCCACCATCCACCCTACCCACCCAGCCATATGACTGGGTACACTCTACCCACCAGCTACCCAACTGGGCACACCAACAGGAATTCCACGTGGAACCCACCAGGGAATAACATCAGTGTCTCCTGGAGTTTAATCCAGAATCAGGAGAAAGTCCTTTTCCACTTCAGGAAATTGTTTCCCATCCACTCTGCATCGATGTAGTAGCTACTTTGCCTTTCTTTCAAGCCTTCAGAGTGGCGTCAGTGTCCTAGGGCTACCACATCAAAGCCGCACAGACGGGGAGCTTAAACAACAGATGCTTGCTTTCTTACAGATCCTGAGGCAGGAGGTCCTAGAGAAAGAGGTGAGCAGAGCCAATTTCCTCCGGGGCCCCTGTCCCTAGAGATGTGAGTCCTCTCCCTTGCCTTCTCATCCTCCTCCTTCTGTGCCCTAACTTCCTCTTCTGATAAAGACGCCGGCGATACTGGATTCGGCTCACCTTAGTGAGCTTAGTTATCTCTGCAAAGAAGTTATCTCCAAACGCATGCCTGTTCTGAGATGCAGGACATGGCGCTTCAATCCATGAAGTTGAGGACACTCACTCAGCCCACTGCGCAGCCACACAAGGAGGCGGCTGGTTGAGGAGATCAAGGCCTGCGTGCTGCGCTTGCAGGCACGTTGGCTTCTGCCTCTAGGAATTTGCTGGCTCTGGGAGGGGCCAGTTCCTCCCTGGGCCTGCAATGCCCTCACCCGTCAAAGCATTGAAAACTAGAAAGCACTCAACGTTGCCACGGACTGGAACCCAGAGCTGTTGGGCCCTTTGGATTTTGCAGGGCTGGGGTGGGAGGAGCAGGGGATGTGGGCACGATTGGGGAGCACTCATCTGCCCCTGCTGAGCCTGTGCCAGTCACTCGGGCGACAGCCTCTGCTGTCTTCTAGGTGGCCTCCCCTGGCGGACCTCCTCCGGGCTTCTGCTAAGCACCCTTCACCTGTCAGCTCTAAACCTTTCCCACACTTGTGGGGGGAACTAAGAGCTCTCTTGGAATGATCCTAACTTAGGTACCCCATCTGTTCCCGTGGGGACCCCTGCTAATACTTGAACTAGTTTCCACCCTCAGAGATTCCGAGCTGAGCTGCTCACACGGGCCGTGACCGCAGGGGGACATGATTAATGCGCGGCACGTGGTGGCGTGATGATCATATTATCACCAGATTATCATCAGCGGTGGAGGGGATGGGGTGCAGGTGGGAGGCACTGTGCGGGGAGATCAAGTGGCTGGGCACTTAGTTGCTATGGCAACCACAATGAGCATCAAGATGAGGAGTCATAGAGCTTCTTCTTGCCTCCCAGGGAACCTCTAGAGGGAGGGGGGAGATGAACGCCGTGAATATTCAAATCGGAGCATGTCACAGAGACCTTTCCTAGGAGTCCTGTCCTGTGTTTGGAACAGACCTGAGAGAGGTGCTAGTCCCGGTGCTCCAAAGTGAAGTGCTGAGGAAAAGCTGACCCAGTCATGTCTTGGGCCAGGTGCTAAGGTGAGGGGCTAACAAAGGTGACGGTAGGGACCCTGTGGTCCGCTGGATGGACAGTTCTGAGGTGTCTGAGGACAATCCCGGTGGGATGGGCTAACTCATCTCTCAGTGGGTCGTGCATCGCATCGATTGGGTGGCCTTCCTCCTTCCCGACGGACTCCTCCTGCAGCTTCTCCCCCACCCCTGTTGATATCCCGCCGTGTAGTACCCACGCACGGTCCTTCCCAAGGCTTCCCAAGGCCTTCCCGACAGGTCCCTGACGACGGGCAGTCACATGGATGCTTGAGGAATGCAGAGTTTGCTAGGGCTCTTGTGCATGGGGCAGGTTATGGGGTGTGTAATGGGGCGTGGATCAAACACCACCTGTGTGCAGTGGGAGCTGTTGCCAGGAATCGGTGCATTTCCTCCTGGAGAGTGCTCAGGCAGAGCTAGAACCTGGGTCAGGAGGGGTGTGGCAGCTCAACATCCATTTACTGCACCGTGTGCGAGGCTGAACCTCAGAGGCTCACGCAGGTAGAAAAGGATACAATTCAGACCCCACGGATCTCCTAGTCCAGGGCAGGAGGCAGACCCAGACAGAGGGCAACCCCAGAACAACAGTGCAGTAAGAGTTCTCCATCCTGGAGGATGTGACCCACAGGATCCCAGGACAAAAACCTCCCGGGCAAATGCTTCCAAAACTGACCTCCCTTCCTCTGAAGCCAGCGGCACCTCATACTTGATGCTTAGACTTTCCTCACTTCTGCTTTTACTGCTTGCTTTTCTTCTCTGGTACCCACAATGTCTTCTCAAATAGGTGGTTGGGGGCCCCTGGTTCCTGTTTTTGTTTGTTGTTGCTGTTGGTTGTGGGGCCTAAGCTCTGGGCCTGGGCGCTGTCTCTCAGCTCTTCAGCTCAAGGCTAGCACTCTACTATGTGAGCCACAGCGCCACTTCCAGCTTTTTCTGCTTATGTGGTGCTGAGGAATCGAACCCAGGGCCTCATGCATGCAAGGCAAGCACTCTACCACTGAGCCACCTTCCCAGCCCAGCTTCTGGTTCTTGTCTCTTCTCCCTATTCTCCTTCCATTGTGCTTGCATCATAGGCCAGCCTAAGTCTCTAGTACATAGGCGCTCAATGGAACTTTGCCTATTTTAATGATAATCAGAACAGGCAGGGGGAATAGAAGCCCCAGGGTTGAGGGGACCCAGTGGAACATGGAGGCATGTCATGGCTGTGTGGGGCGAGGGGTCAGGAGGAAGGGATGGTGTCCTCAGTGAAGTGTCCAGTGCCTGTTGTTGAAGGGGAGAGCCCAGCCAGTGGAGGCGAGTACGTACGGGCATGGGCTGGGGATGACGCGGAGGCGGAGGTGGGTGTGGGCTCTGCACAGCTCCACCAGCCCTGCTCCCACTCGGGCCACATTCCCGGACTGCAGGCCCGTGTGCGCCTCTTGGCCTCTTGGCTGGCTACATGGATGTGTTTGGTAATGAAGGGGACCACTGAGCCCCCAGGAAGCATCCCACCTTCCCCTCTTTATACCGTGTCACCAGGCCCCTGCCAGGAAAGAGCGTCCAGTCCCACGAGTCCTCTCCACAACAGCTGCTGACTCTCTATTCCGTGTCGCCACATCAAACAAAACGTATTTCCCACCTGGCTCAACGATGAGCACCTCGGAAGTGGCACTGTAGCTCAAGTGGTAGAGCGCTCGCCTTGAGCTGAAGAGCTTAGGGACAACGCCCAGGCCCAGAGTTCAAGCCCCACGACCGACCAAAAAAAAAAAAAAAACGATGAGCACCTCAGGGTACCCGGCAATTTTCTAACTTAGCTCGGTGCCTGGGACCCAGTCAGACCTATCAAGGGTCCGTCAGACGAATACGTGAATGCCAAGCATTGAAGAGAATGGGAGAAGATGAGCTGCCCTGTCTTGGGGTGAGCCGCTTCGGGCCCCCACTAGACCACCCTCATCCAGAGGCGGGCCCCACGCGTGAGAGCGGTGTGGAGCCAACGCTGCTCTCCCTGGAGAGGCCTCGCTCTGCCCGCTGATTCCCCAGCAGCCTGCTGACCTTGGATTCCAATCAACTCAGCACTCAGCCGTGAGGTTATGAATCCACTTTGTGAATGCAGAGAAATATCCCATGAGCTATTATTTTGCAGATAGGCTAAAAAAAAAAAAGCAACAAGCCAGCCAGCAAACAACAACAACAACAGAACAGTGTTTTCACTTGATGGGCTTGCTGGCAGCCAGTTCTAAAATCAACAGCTTTGGAGCATCACGGCTCTCAGAAAAGTGGTGTCCACATCAATTATTCTGAATTTAACTGGAAGTCAGGAGTCGCTAGCGTTCTATAAGTAGTTTGAATGTCATTCGAACCTTCTCAGCATTACAGCGATAACCTCACCATTAAACAAAAATACTCACCCATGAAATGGAATAAACCTGTTGGACACATGCAAGGATCTGGTTGCGGGTATGTGGTGCGGTAGATGCTGGGGTGGGGGGAACTAGATTTCTGAGAGGCTCAGTGCCTGGGAGGTCCCGGTCTCCATGTGGCATCTCAGATGACACAGGGGTCAGGGAAGGTTGCACTTATGCACCATAGAGCGGAGCTGTCCAGATCTCAGGAGGCAGGTCAGAGGAGACACTAACTGCACAGGAAAGCCGGCCCAGGGCACAGCCCGGGAGGGGATGGCAGCCAAACGGGCTCCATTCCCCTGACCTTTTCCATGCCTTTCCGTGGGAATCAGGGTGTGTTTGGGAATCGTTTCCCCGTAACAGCTGTGGCAGGCTTGCTCAGCCGCCCCACAGCACAGAGAATGCAGGCCTGGCCAACTTGGGTGATTGCGCTTGGACGTGGCCCAGCCATTCCCACTTGGTGGCCTCTTGCCGTCCTTTGAGGTATTGGTAACAGCCACGGCTGCTTCTGTGCACATAATGGCCTTGGCCAAAGGCCATGGGCACTGGGCTTCTTCTTTGGTCCACTCTGCCTTGGAGTCAGGAACGCGTACTGCACGGGGCCAGCCTTGCGTTGACATTTGCTGCTGCTTTGTGTTTGCGTAGGTCTCCCAGAGGTTCATGTGTGGTGAGGTGGGGGTGGTGGGCCCCTGAAGAGATGGGGCCTAGAGGAAGGGAATGAAGGCCTGGAAGCGTTGCCTCAGACGGGATTAATGCAGGTCTCAGGAGACTGAGCCAGTTCCCCAAGGCCTGGCCAGCTCTAAGCAGATGGCAGCCACCCACTCTGCAGCACCCAGTAACGCAGAGCAAATAGCCTTGTATCTCTAGAAAGGATTTTTTTTTTTAAATGGCAGCACGAATTGGATCACCTGCGACTCTGGTGTTGTCTTTGTTTTCCAATTAGAGTGAGTGCAGACAGTGTGAGCAAGCACCTTGCCGGAAGTTGCACAGACCAAATGAGGACAGACGTGTGTGGATTGCTGATGGTGTCACACGCCCACCTGCCTGACCCTCTACTCCGTCCTGCCCCGCGGGCGTCTGCGTTAACCTTGCTCCCACCGAGCAGGTCCCGGGTTGGTGATTCTATTTTCTGGTCTCCAGCTGATGTGTGATTGTCTCCAGGGCCGTTCAGCAGACAGGCCGGGCCACAGGAGGACCAGCACGGGGCTGCCCGCAAGGAGAGACGGGAGCATCTAGCGGGTCCTGCTCTGGTGTGCGCAGCCCCTGAGCCGGCGGCGGCCTCTGGCTCTGTCGTAGGCCGGGTGGGCTTCTACGCATGCTCGCAAAGCCCAGCTTGCCGTCCGGAATCACCTGCAGCCCCACGGAGCACGCCCAGTTATCCCCAGCAGCGCCTGCCTCCCCCCTTCGCTCGTCTCTGAGTTTGGTCCGGGCCACTTGGACCCTAACAAAGGCAGGCTTGATTATTATTATTATTATTAGAGGTGCTCAGAGAGGATGGGATTTTAGTGCATAACTGAAAAACGCCGAAGGGAAAGAACCTCAACGCAACCACCAAAACACAGGAAATTGGTTTTCTGTAGTTTTACAGGCTGACGGGCTTCTCCAGACAGACCCACTCCACAGGTGCGAGTCAGACCACTCTCCTGCCGCCCGCTTCCCCTCCGCCTCCCTCTCCTTTCTCTCTGTTTCTGTCTCTCTCCCTCTCCCCTTTCTTTCTGCTTCAATCTCTCTTCTCTTCTCTGTCTCTCCTTCTTTCTCTGTATGTGTTTCTCTCAAGCTAGGCTTCTGTCTGTCTCTCTGTGTCCCTCTGTTCTTCTGTCTCTCTCTGTGTTTATATCTTTTTCTGTCTCTCTGTCTCTTCTCTCTGTCTTTCCATCTACTTCTCTCTTGCTCTGTATGCCTTTCTGTCCGTGAGTGCCTCTCTCGGGCTAGGTTTCTGTGTATTTCTGTCTCCCTCTGTTGCTGCCGTCCACTGTCTGTGTCCCCTTCTCCCTCAGGCTAGGCTTGCTCCCCATGATGTCCCCAGACAGAGGGGCTCTGACCACCTGTCTCTCTTGCACAGATGAGAAATTCTCACACAATCCTGATCTGTAATTAGCCATCTTATGGGGCTCCTGCCATGCTACTCGGGGAACATTGGCATCCCGTTTCTGGCCCTCAGACCATGTATGACCCCTCAAATCCTCAAATTGCAGCTTCTCTAAGTTTCGCTACCTTGCTATGAAGGGAAAACGAACAGGAACAACCTTCAAGGGAAGCTGAGCACAAGGACAGGCAGTGTCTAATACCAGAGCACACGTGCCTCATGCTCAGCTCTGGTTCTGCAGGGCGGCAGCTCGGCCTGGGCCTGTGCTCCGAACCAGGCTCAGAGCACTCCTCCTACATGGGCCGAGTCAGCTCAGGCACTGTTCATGGGAGCAGCATGCTCTATCCACACACACACACACACACACACACACACACACACACACGAGCATGACTGGGCTTCCCCCAAATGTGACTCTGGCCTGAGTGGTAGTCTGGGGTCTCCTGTGTTCCTGAGTAAAGTGGGGAATCACCAGGGGGTCCAGTGTAGGGAGGTGGAGAGGGCCTCACCTGTCCCCAGGACTCTGTGCAGGACACAGCAGCCAGTGAGAGGCAAGGGCTGGTCACGGACGTCCGAGCTCCAGCCGGGGCGCTGCACCCGCGTGGCTGCAGAACAAGACAATACCCCCTGAGAGGCGCCTTGGCTCTGCTCTCTCCACCACACCAACAATTATGAGGCAAAAAAAATGGGAGTTGAAGCAAAAGGTGAATTTGAAAGCGAGAGGAAGATGCCAAAGCAAATGCCGACAGCCTCTGGGCGGCTGGTGGGTTGATGCAAGCCCCAACTCAGACGCTCGGCTGGGAGGGCTGCCTTTGGCGTCCTCTCGGCTGGTGTGTTCCAGGCTCCTCAGGGAGAAGGAGCATCATCTGCATCCGGGCCACCATTTGCCCCATCTGCGGGTTTTCTCCCTCAGGTGGACCTGCTCCCGTCTCGTGGTGCTGCTCCATGTGTGAGCTAGAAAGACAGCCTGACTTCGTGTTGACGGTTTCCCCAATTCAGATCCACTCATCCTTCTGATAAGCAAGGGTCCCTTACCACCTTGTGGATGTCTAGCGTTGTCAGAGAGTAGATGGTGTGACTTCTGCCTCTGTTTCTGGACTTTGCTTTTCGGTCCTTACCTTTCCATCTTCACAAGCTCCGTCTCCATCACTGAGGGTGCCCCCGTCTTCACCTCTCCTCCAGAGGCTGCCAGGGTGATCTTCCCGCTGGCTGGACTCAGGTGGAAACAAAGGGAGGTTCTTCTTATTCTATTGGCTTCTGTTTCCTGAGTTGGTAATTCGCGCTGCATTCATTTTCTGTTGCCACTCTGCACCAAGTGTCTTAAAAAGATATGCCCCACGTTGCTTACAGTGTCTGTGTAGCCTGAGGGCTTTGGCTGGAGACTTCAGTGGAGATGTTGGCTGCAACCATCACCATCAGAAGACTTGAATGGGCTGGCTTCATCTCAGGGCTCTTGGCAGGAAGCCCAGTTCATTGCTGGTTGTTTGCTGGGGGCTTTGGCATACGTCTGCATTACCATCTTCATGCTATGGTATCGGGCTTCCCCCGATGGGAGGGATCCCAGAGCAAGAGGCAGGCTGCGATGCCTTTGATGACCTTGGAAGGCACACATGTCACTTTGGCCCTTGTCCACGCAGTGGAAGAGTCACTGAGTCCAGCCCACATTTGAGAGGACAGGATTAAACTGTTTCCTATGAAAGGGCTCCAAGAACATGCAGACGTAGTTTAAACTCACCGCACATCTGAGCGTTCATTTTGCAACCCAGGCCGAGAACCGAGGCGGACCGGCTTGAGAGTCCCCGACAGCATCGCCAAGTAGGCTGTGGTCTTCCCCAAGCTGAGGTTTTTATCTGGAAAAGAAGACTGACCGCAGCTAATTCCTTGGAATGCTGGAGATGAAAATACGATCACACATGGAGAGTCGTTACTAGAACACAGCTGATGGTTGTTACCCAGCACAGACGGGGCCCTGCCAGCCTGCCCTCCCTGCAGCCTGCCCTCCCTGCGGCCTGCCCTCCCTGCGGCCTGCCCTCCCTGCCGGCCTGCCCTCCCTGCGGCCTGCCCTCCCTGCCAGCCTGCCCTCCCTGCGGCCTGCCCTCCCTGCGGCCTGCCCTCCCTGCCAGCCTGCCCTCCCTGCCAGCCTGCCCTCCCTGCCAGCCTGCCCTCCCTGCGGCCTGCCCTCCCTGCGGCCTGCCCTCCCTGCGGCCTGCCCCCTCCCCAGCCTGCAGCCACCTCTTGCCCTGCCCACACGGACGGGCACCTGTTGTCTGTCTGTCCTGTGCTCAGTCACAAGCTCCTCACATAGTCTTCTCCCCACAAGACTCTGCTGGCTTCTATAATTATTCTTACTGCTATTGGTAAGCACAATGCCGATTCCATATAAATCCCCCAAGCAGCTGCTACGTTAAATACTACCCAGAGTTAGAATTTTAAAAAGAGAGAAAATGGCCCGCTTCCACTTTCTCACAGTGATGGCTCACAGGGCAGATGGACAGCTGGGTGCCTGTGCTGTCTGTGAAGATGCATCTCACTTCCCAGACACTGGAGCAGCCGCTGAGCACCGACCCCTTCTCCAGGGGACAGGGGGAGCCATCTCTCTAGACCTGCTAACTCACAACTACCATGCAAAAGATGCTGCTTTCTTTCTGTCTCTGAGGCAGATGTGACGTGAAAGGGAGAGGGAGAGGGAGTCCGTGGGAAGGAAGCAGGGCTGCTCAGCCTCCTTGAGAAAGAAGGTAAGGGAAGAGAGGGCTAGAACCGGGAACCTATAGCATTCCTTGCAACCCATATCTATGTCATAATAGCAGTAGCCGAGAGGCATAGCTTCAAGATTCCCAGCAGGCAGACAAGTGCAAGATCCAAGTTTACAACTCACCCTACATCACAACCTTAGAATTTCAACAAAAATTTAAGTTTTTCCAGGGAGCCTCTCCCCTTGAGATCAGCAGAGGGAAAGGGTAGAAATGAGATTCTCTGATTTGATTTTTATAGTTAATTTTGATATAATTTCTTGCCATTTTCCATTTGATGGTGTGAATGCTTTTGCCTAAGATTCATTTCCACAAGCGTGTTTTCTGGTGTTTTTCATACTTTGTGTTATTCTCTTTCTTATGAGTTGGAGTGAAAAGCAAATCTGTGCATATTTAGAAAGGAAAATTTCACGTTGAGAGTCTTAAACAGAGCATGCTCAGAGAAGGCCTTCCTGCAGTAGACTCTCCACACTACAGTCTACAACTCCATTGGTTGTGTATCTGCAGACTCTACCAGTCTTGGATTGAAAGTATTTGGAAGAGAGAAAGTTATGTCTACACTGAGCCTGGATGGATTTTTCTTGCCATTATTCCTTAAACAGTCGGGTACCACTATTTACACCATTATTTGTGTCATCTTAGTTATTACAAGTCGTGTAGCCATGAACTGTATAGGAAGATGTGCTTTGGTTATAGGCACACCAAGGACTGGTGCATCTGCAGATTTTTGCTGTCCCCAGGGCTCCTGGAACCAGTCTCCATGGATACAGAGGAATGGTTCTACTGTCTACCAAAGACAAGTTCAGGGGTTAAGCTCAAAGGTTCTGGAAGGCTTCCATTGGCATATCATAGATTCTTGGGGTTCAACAGGACCGTTTATTTCTGGGTTCCATCACTGTCCTACACATCCATGGTCTCAGGAACTGGGACAGATGGGCAATATGGCTGTGGCACACAGGAAGAGCCCTTTGCCTGCAGCCGTCTGCCTCCTGCCCTTCCTGCCAGCACAGCCTCTGCTTTTCTCACTGTAGCCTTTTCTTGCTTGTACCATCTGCAGGGCCTGGGCAGAGCACCAGAGCCGCAGGGACCCAGCTCCTCTCTAGAATGTCTTCCACCTCTGACGCTCATCTCTCTTCATTCTAGATTCGCTCATGGAAGTTCCACCGAGAATTGTCTGAGGGGTGTTGTGAATTGACAGGGTCTGTGCAAAATATTCTGAACCCCAGATTTCAAATCCTCAAAGAGCTTCCTATAGTCACGCTTTCTTTGTGCCATTATTAAAGCCAGAAGGATATTTCCATTCTCTCAAATTCTTGCTGAGACCAGTCCTCATCTGTTGTGGTAATGGTGTCTGCCGAGCACCGGCATTCACGGAGCCGCAGAAGTGGAAGGGAAGGGAGAGGAAGCCCGTGTGTGCTCTGCAGAAAGCATCATATGGCTGCGATTAAAATTCCTCTCCCAGCAAAGGGTGATCCCATGGCCATCCCTCTTGGCATCTGACAGCTCAGAGTAAGGGTCCTCTCTGGTCAGCAGCCTGTTTCCTAGATGCTGCCCCATCTCCTGGATCCCCACATCTGACCTTTGCCAGGTGATAGACAGAGTGCACACATCTTTAGCTCAGCACCGTGTCCTCTGGTGCTTTTGGGAGCCGAGCTTGGAAATCTGCCCCATGGTCCCAAATCTTCTACAAGATACCTTGTCCTGACTTTATGACCTCTCCCGCTCACATCCTGGGCTTTATAGAAGGAAATTCACATTTGGCAAGGATTTACTGCACTTGAAAAGTTCCTTAAAGAACCAGTGGATGATCTCCACTCCGAGAAAGGTGAAGTAGGAGTCAGGCTGCCTATGTACAGATGAAGGATTGAGGTGTTTCCTTTCCAAATTTACTGTTAAAGGTAATTCGCTACCGGCCAAGAGGTTTTGGCTTCCTAAATACTTAAGTTCCAGTGTAACCACACATTATTGTTATCGTCAAATAAAATAGAAGGTGGTTGCTTCTCCCAGCAAGTCATGGGGAAAGGGCGTGCTATGATTGACACAGCAGAGGGCCACAGCCCCAGCCCTGACTCAGGGAACAGAGATGGGGACAGGGACAGGCTAGCTAGGGGCAGAGCCCCAGCTAGACAGCAGCGCCACCTGGCACACTCCAAGCAGTGCTCTTCACAGCAGCCCTCAACTTGATCCTGGTTCTCTGATCTCTGAACTAGAATTTGCCTGAACCCAGGGCATCTGCCAAACCTGATCCAGATGGAGCCCAAGCCCTGTATCTAGTCTAGGTGGTCATCTGATTGATTGTATGTGTCATTCTGACCTACCTAAGGGATGCCTAGACAAGTGCCTGGTAAAGCATGCGTGTCTGTGAAGATGTCTCAGGAAGCAACTAGCACTTGCATCAGTGAGAAGAAAAGGTCCATCCTAGCTAATGTGGGCTGGCACGTCCACTGAGGGCCTGAGTGGATTTGGCAAAGGCAGCCAAGTTCTCTTGTTGCGCTGTGGGGGCATGTGGACATCAGAGTTCCTGCCCTGGAGCTTTACACTCCTAGGTTTTCATGGGCCAGCCTCTCATTCTCAGACCTGTACATTCAGACTGTACATTCAGATGCTTTTCCTGCTCTCCAGCTTACAGCTGGCAGATTTGAGGATCTCTTGGCTTCCAGAGGTCCACGAGCCAGTTCTCAGCCTGTCCCCCTTGGATACCAGAGCCTGTACACTCAGGACACCTTGGAAGATCCTGATAGGCCCTGGCTGCCACTCCCCTCGATGGTCAAGCCCGTAGTCGACCTCTGTTGGGGTCTTCGTCCGTCCCACAAAAGACGGACTGGGTCCGAGGAAAGGTAAGTGCAGCGCTCGCCCCTTCCCCAGCCTCCCTCAGCCCAGGAGACAATCAGGCACAGCGGGGAGCCAAATCCAGCAGGTAGAAAACTCATTTATTAACAGAGGGCAGCCCTTTTTAAAGCCAAAAAGGGTGGGTGGCATGGCAAGGGAGGAAGAGGAACCAATCACTGTCAAGGTCACACCCTGTCATGCACCTGAGCCTTCACGGGCTGGTTAGGCACTGATTGGAAGGTCAATTGGGCTCTGCCCACTCTACTCTCTCCCAGCGCCATCTTGGCTGCCCATGTGCTCTACAGTAAATTGGGCTCTGCCCACTCAACCCCCTCTCAGCGCCATCTTTGCTGCCTATGTGCTCTACAGGCCTCTTCCCCCTTTTCTTTTGAGAGTCAGCCCTGTTCACATAATCAGAGCAGATTCCGAAAGCAGGCTTGGGACATTTAAAGGTGAGGTCTGAGTCCTGAATCTAGCAGGCTTGGGACATTTAAAGGTGAGGTCTGAGTCCTGAATCGAGCAACAACGGCCATGCCATAGCCTGGGCTCACTGCTCCTGCCTCCTTGGTTTCCTACAGCCTATCAGTGATTCTCGTGAGCACCCTGGCTGTGTCTTGCATCTAGATGTCCCCGCCCAGAGCTTCCCTTCTTCTCTATGGTCTTGTCCACATGTGATGCAGAGACGCCTTTCGATAGTGGGATCCATGGGACACCGTACCTGGCTACATGGCCAAGGCCATCAGACTACATTACAGATGCTAATAGCACCATCCACGGCTGTGTGCTTTGACTGTGATTATCACAGCCAAGCACCGTTGGGCCTTTACCTGCCTTCCCTCCTACCATCTTCACTGCAGCCTTTGAGGTCAGTGTTTCTTTCCATTTGACTGGCAAGAGATGCTAAGCCCCAATACTTGCTTTATGCTGCTGCTTTGCTAAGTGCATTGAGAGCATTGCTTCCCTTCACTTTCAGGACAGCTCCCAGGAGATGGGTACCCATTGCACAGATGGAAACATTAGAAGCTTGGAAGATGGAGAGAAACTTGCCCAGGCCACAGTTTGCAAGCCAAGCATTAGAGCTGGAGCATGCAAGCCCACCAGCCTCCAGAGCACCACACGTCTACCCAAGGCCCCATGGCATTCTTTCGGCAGAAGCAGCCGATCTGCCCGCTCTGCTCTAGGGAGTTGTCCCAGGTGACTCTGGTGTCCCTCCACGAGGGCTCCATGTGGGTAGGGACCAGGTCCCCCTCCTGTGAATGCAGGACACCTGGTGGCAGGGCATCACCCTTGCCAAGCCCTCAGGCGGGTCGTGAGTGCTGGAATGCAGAGCTCAGGAGGGGACATTTCCCACTTTGGAGGTTCTTGGCTGGTGTGCACTCCAGGAAGCTCTGGGAAATGAGTGTCTTCAGAATAGCGATTAGAGCCTAGTCTGTAGGGAAGGTTAAGGGGGGCAGTCTATAGGGAAAGTGATGGGAGGGGCAAAGTGGGAGCAGAATGGCACAGGAGAGGTTTTGCATAATCACAACCACATGTCCTACAAGAGTGGGAATCGGTTTCCCTTTTTGCACAAGGACCCTGGAAACGGCTTCAGGAAATTAGCTTCAACCCCTGATTAAGCTAAACTCAATGTGTCAGAAAGGCAGATGGAGTGAAAATGTGCCTTCGAGCGCTGTGTGGCTCGTAGCATTCCTGCCCATTAACCGTGTTAAATCGACAGAGATGTTGTGTGGAGAGAAAGAAAATTTCAGAATATCTTGAGTGAAACTAAATCCTTCAAAGAGCAGGTCATTCATTTTCTGCCCAGCTCTCTAGGTAGACTTGAAATCCAACCCCACATGGACCGAATTATTAGAAAAAAGCCTCACCTAGGAAAGAACGTGCACTGTTTACTGGCATTTGGTCTTAATTTTAAATACTACACTAAATGCTACAAAAACACCCATCTGCCCAGGTTTTCTGGAAGTGTTCTACAAAGTCTTGTTTCTCCAATGTCATTTTCAGCACTCACTAACAAGAGCTGTAATTGGTGCCTTTAAAAAAAAGAAAGAAAGAAACCTAGTCATGAAACCTTGACGTTGAAATGAATAACAAAGGCCACATTGACTTGGTCCCCCAACACGTGACCTGCCACATACACTCCTAATTTCCTAGGCATTTCTCTGTCAATTGGCACCAGATAATGGGCACTTAGAGCGGGGCCATTTCCTTTCCCTTTTCTTACCTCATTATTCTGATTAGTGTGGAATGACACCACTTGAACCTCACTTTATGACCAGAGTCAAGGCAACACCAGGTCTCTCTTGAGGCTCCTGGTCCCTCCTGGTCCCTCCTTTCAAACCCTAGCTTCTCTGCAGAGAAAAATCCCAGGAATCTTTGCCCCAGGACAGAAGACTTTATTAGTGGAGAAAATCCCAGGCAACTCCACGGTGGGGAAAATCCGAACCGTCTTTCCTCAGGTCAGGAGACTTCGTTGTTGAAGAAAACATCAGCGATTTTCATGAGGGGCAGGGCTGTGACTCTAAGCTTCATGGGAGATAGCGGAATCAGAATGGTTCTTGGCCAACAGAGAATCACAATCACAATGGCAAGGATAAGCTTTTCATGCTCAAGTTTGCAAGTGGAGTCATCTCTGTGTTTTGAATGCCCCGAGGAGCTGAGGGCTCACAGTATGAGCATGCCACGTTTAACAGGCTTTCATTTGGGCCAAATGAAGCTTTGAAGCAAGCCTCGGAAGGCTGCCGCCTAAAGAGCTACTTTTATTTCCTTGTCTTAGAGACAGGCGATGATTTACGAAGTACTGGCTGATCCTGCTGAGCCCCTGCTGGAAATGCACACCATGACTCTGGAGGTGCCCATGGCTTTCGCCCTGCTGCCTCATCCCTGGGTTGCGGCTCTCCACTCCCAACAAAGGAGAAGTCTTTTTGTTCTACAGAGATGACCCACTGAAATCCGAGTTTGCTCATCTTTCCTCTCCATTGTCTCTGTCCATGCATTTTCATGAGACACGTACTCTCTTTCCTGACCTCTAACTTTTCTTTGCTTATTGAACTTCTCTGCCATCTCCCTGGAATAAAGAATGAGGTCCTATACATGAGCCCTGTTCAGATTTATGCACCAGCACTACGCTATCAAAACAGCTGCAGCAAAAGAAAACAGGCCTTCTGTTCTCACCAGGATAAAGGACAGAAAAGGACCCCCTGGCAAAGCCAAATGTACTGTGTTCTCATTCACCCTACTTTCAGAGAATGACAATTTTATTTGTGGAAATACTGCAGGCAAGCAGTTAAATGGTTGCCTTTTACCTATGAGTTGGAGGCAGAAGATAGGTGGAATGTTCTGTGTCTGTAGCAATCAGTATTTTGATTGATACTTTAGCTATAAACATCACAATTCTTACCCCTCCTCTATGACCCAAGTCACTGATCCCTGATGTCTAGCTTACACCAGTCATGGCAGCACAAATGTTCCGTACCGCCATCTACTTTGTGATTCTGATACTATGCTTCATATTAAGCTGTCACTTTAAAGTGGTACTAAATCTACAAAGTCTAGCTGGGCATGGGTACTGGTTGGTGGCTCATGCCTGAATCATAGCTACTCAAGAAGCTGAGTTCTGAGCTTCATAGTTCAAAGCCAGCCCAGGCAGGAAAATCTGTGACACTCCTATCATCATTCAACCACCATAAAGCTGGAAGTAGAGATGTGGCTCAAGTGGTAGAGCACCAGCACTGAGGGAAAAAGCAAAGGGATAGAGCTCTGAAAGGTCTGAAGGTCTGAAGATTCGTGTTTACTATCCTAGAGGACAAAATGAAACCCCAGTAAAATACCTGGACTCCACCTTTGAAGACTCTAGTGCTGAGGGGTCTTTCTGACTTCATCTCCTCTTTGTCCCTAGGCTCCTTCCCAACTCTGTCCAACCTTGTATGGTCCCTTTCCAACAAGCAGGGCGGGCAGTCACATGGCTGGTCTTGATTGCCACATACTTGATCATCCTAAACAAAGCTCATTGAAAAATGGAGTCTTACCCGAGCCCCACATAGGTAAAAAGACCAGATAGCAGTAGAGTCCACACCTCTCTGTCATCTGGGCCCCTTCTGCTGGCCATGCAGGCTCTGGGCAGTCATTTGGGCATGAGGGTCACAATGCTGCCTCTTGAGTCGCTTATGGCGGGACTGCTTTTTACCCCCTTGAAGACATCCCAGGGCCTGTTTGAGTGCTGGAGATGCTTAAGAGCTAATAATGATGGCAGGAAGAGGTGTAATAACATCATAGTGCTGCTAAACAAGACAAATACTCAAGACTCCCTGTGGTGGAGGTGTCAAGTAGGAGGGAAGGAGGAGACAGAAATGACAGGAGAAAGAAAATAGGAGTCTCCAGACCCTTTCCAATGTCCACCATAAGGAAATATTGTCCAGAAGATTTTGATGAGACACTTTAACCTCTTCTGGTTTAAAAAAAAACGCTAGAACTTTGACCCCTAATCATTGACAATTAATGTGAAAATCATGACCTAAGTGCCAGGAATCTAAGTACATTTTTCAATTGCTGTTCCCTAAAGAGTAAAGAAACAGTGATGTATAGCTGTCCAATGACAGCCTTTCCTCCTAAGCAAAAGTTGCCAAGTCCTTCACTCATTCAACAGGGAAAAACATGCATTACCCCATTTATCTTGTTTTCCAAACAGTTGACCATGTTTTAGCCTCTTTGTGAACTAGCTTTTCCTTGGTGCCCTTCAATTTTGCAGACCAAAAATGGGCATGGATTTTTAATACTAGCCAAAGTGATGCTAAATGTCATTAAAATATGTTAATGTATGGCTGCAAATCCATTATCTCTTTCCACAACACTCTTCTGTTATTGAGTACTCATTACTGCTCAGGATTTTTCTCAGGGATGATTGTATTTGGATGTCATTACCCTTGTGAACTGACAATTTAATATTGTGTGTTTGGACAATGAAATAAAAATAGTCTGTTAGGCAATCTGCATTTGTCCGCATGATACTTTTCCATATGTGTCCATTCATTCATTCATTCATTTATTCATCCAGTCCTCCTACACTCTTAGAGAGAACTCCTACTGTGGGTGAAAATCGATGCTTGTTTCTTGGGTGAGAATTCTCTGGGTCCACTATTTCCCCAGCAAACTTTGTCAGGGCTTCCACAGACCCCTGTTGGGGAGCCAAGTGTACCTTGAGCAGACTTTCACATGAGATGCAGCATCCAACCCCAGGCTGCCTGGACACAGTTTTGTTCTGAGACAACTGCAGATGGAGATGAAAGACAGGAACCAGAAGCGTAACCATGCCCCTCACTGCTGGGGTAGACGTGGTGAGTTATTTACCCATTTTATTCCTGCATCATGATATGGATCTAATAAAGAATGGTCTTCATAGAGTTATTATAAGATATAATGCAAAAAGATATAATAATACCACCATAGCATGCAGACCTGGGGTTCTGTGTGGATCTTAAGGGGAAAAAAAAAGCTTATCAAAATTAGAGCCTTTTTACCAGTTATTATGAGGCCAATGTTCCACATAAAAGGTCAAGTTGATCATTGGTTCCTGGGATTATCCCACAGAGTGTTGGATCAGAGCTAGGGAGCTGCCACACCAGTCATGTGTACAAATAAACCTGTGTGAACACAATTGACTTGCTGGGTGAAGGAGTCCCAGCATCTACCTCAACAAATACCTGAACTTCACAGTTCCCCAAGTTACGGAATCCACATGAGCAAGTAGAAGGCTATGGGTGGTACTTGTGGTATTGCTGCTACTCTCTTCAGGCCAGGGATGCAGGATTGTCAAGGTTCACCACAATTCAGGCAGCTTCTTTGTGGGTCAGCATTCAGAAGTGAGCAGGTCTTGCTCACGACTCATGGAGTCACAGTGGGGAGGTACAGGGAAGAGCAGCATTCAAAAGGACTGTGTGGGGTCGGGTGCTGGTGGCTCACACCTGTAATCTCAAGAGGCTGAGATCTGAGGATCATGGTTCAAAGCCAGCCCAGGCAGGAAAGTCCAGGAGACTCTTATCTCCAACAAACCACCAGAACCAGAAGTGACACTGTGGCTCAAGTGGTAGAGTGTTAGCCTTGAACTGAAGAATGCAGGGACAGCGCCCAGGCCCAGTGTTCAAGCCCCACGACATCCAAAAAAAAAAAAAAAAAAAGGAGTGTGCTGGCCTGTTGTGAAGCACAATAAGGTGCTGGGCATGCAAATGGAAGCAGGCACCAAATGGAAGCAGGAGATCACGTGGGAAAGACAGGCATGGTAGGCCTCCCACTGCTGCTTGTGTGGGACTTGGGCTGTGGTCTAGCTGGCCACAAGCATTTGAATCTTTACAGCTGTTGGTGAATCATGGTGAAATCAGATCTAAGGCCCAGAGCACTTCTAGGGAACTGGTGCTCAAATAGCACCTGTTCCGTGCATCATGCAAGGGATATGAAATCCATGTGCTGAGAGGCCTGGAGGGTAAGATGACTCTGGAGGTCTCTGAAGGAAACTCACTAATCTCTTGGCACTGATGTTCCCTCTCCCTCCCCGCTTCTCTCTTTCTCATCCTCCTCTTCCTCCTCCTTTTTTTTTTTTTTTTTTGCTAGTAATGGGGCTTGAACTCAGGGCCTGGGCTCTGTCCCTGAGCTTTTCTTCTCAAGGCTGGCACTCTACTATAAGAGTCACAACTCCACTTCTGGCTTTTTTTTCTAGTTAATTGTGGATAACAGTCTCTTAGACTTTCCAGCCTGGTCTGGCTTTGAACCAAGATGCTCAGATCTCAGCCTCCTGAGTAGTTAGGATGACACGAGTCACTGGTGCTCTCAGCCCATTCTTTGCTTTTTTTTCCTCTTCTTTTTTGTTCTGCTTTTTAGTCCTTCACTCTCCCAATCTATTCACTGTGAGCAATTTTAGAACAGAGAAAATATCCCATCACTGAATTCTAAAGATGACTGTGTGTGCATGCACACAGGAAAAAATCATAACAGGAATGGGATGCAGGAAGAGTAAAGACATGTTAAATTTGGTCTAGAACAAGAATAAAAGGCTTGAGAATGATAATATGATATTAAAATCAATGCATAAGGGGAAAATATCCTGAACAACAGGCTGGTATCTGTATTCCTGGAGACTCAAAAGATGACACTTCATACCTGGCATGTACTCAGACCCAGGGCTTGAGTCTACTCTTAACTCTTTGCCCTTCTCCTGTCACAGGCTGACCTGCTGCCATCTCTCCCTCTTCGGCCTGCATCTGCAGTTTCCTGATGACCTGAGCCTAGCTTTTCCTCCCCAAAGCCCTCCCAGACACCACAGGACCATTGCAGACCTGAGTGTAGATGTGAGTGACTTCTGAACCCCACCTTCAACCCCTCCTCAAGACTCCAAGAAGTCTTGATCATCTCCAGTGAGACATCACTAAAAATCTGTAGAATATAATGGCCAGTTCTTCCTCCAGAGCCAGCTGCTGCAAGTGAGGACCATTTTCAGGCGATTTGTTTTCTTCCTCCCCCTTAACCTTAGGTCATGGTCCTTCTATATTTTTCACATCAGCTTTACTTTCCTCTGAAATGTGTCAAAAGGAAATAAGAGCCTGAGCATTGCTCCTCATTGCTCACCTAAGGGTTCTCACCCTCGGGGTGCTGTGCTTAGCAACTGGGGTCACATGTGGCCCCGCTGGAAAGGCCAGTTACATAAACATGCTTAGAGCAGAGACTGGTGATGGCCACTGGTGACAGACCCTTCAATTAGCCAAGTTCACTCCCACCCCTGTGTTCTGAGGACTTCACTGAAGGCCTGCAGAGCCGTAGGAATGTATTTGCAGCCAGGAGATGGTGAGCCTTTCTGCCACTCTCCTGCCTTTGCAACAGACACCTCCTTCCCCACTGTGACCAGCAATGCTCCCGTCCTGACCTCTGAACCTGCCACACACACTTGGGCCCCAGCAGATGTCAGCCCAGGTTTTTCATTTCACTGGCATGTCATGGGAGTTTCCTTCTACAATTGGAAAAAAAAGTGCCAATATTAGGACTCTTTATGGAGGAATCGGGAGACACACGGACCTGTGGTCCTTGAACTTCAGACCCACAGGAGAAATGGATGCTCACTGTGACTGTGGTATAAGATGAACTGTTCGGTACCACATAATCTCCTCTATGCTCTGTGATGTAGGAGCTGCCATGCCTCTGTGTCTTGCAAGAGGGAGACGAGGAGAAGGCAGCACCAACCTTCACCTTCCCTTTCCTGTTACGTCTGTGGTGGGAGAGCCTTTCTGGTTTATCAACCAGAAACTTTGTTAGAACAATAAGACATTGATTGGCTTTGTTAAGCAAGAGATGCACTTGTTTGTCCCCTGCTTGTCCCAGGAAGGGGCTAGGAGAGCTAAAACCAAGAACATCCCATTACTCTCTGAGATGAGGCTGGGGTCCCAGGGAGGAGAGGGACAGGGAAAGCCGTGGGGATGCCTGGAAGAAAAAGACAAGGAAACCCAGAGCAGGAAGCCCAGAATTCACAGGAAAGAAATGGGGGCCGTGCGAGCCCCCATTTGTTTATGACCAGGACATTCCTAGGCATTGAGGCCTGCCAGAGGTATGGAAAGCTTGTTCCAGTGGGGGTGCCATGGAGGCTTATTTGAGGAAGGAATATGCTGTCATTCCTAATTGTGTCTGAAAGCTAATGCCTTCTACCAGGCTCTTCCACTTCTATGCAGTATGCGCCTGAGGTGGGGCAGCAGTCAAAACACTTCCAGACACACAGCAAGTGAGTAATTGCACACAAAATGCCCTGCCCCAAGCTGTCAGGAAAGGCTGCTGGGAAATGGGCAGGGACAGCCTGGATGGGAGCAGGCAGACACCTGCACTCCATCAAGGAGGCCCTGAGCCCTGGGAGTGGGGGGGGGGGGGGAGGCAGGGGACAGAATCTGCCAGCCCTGTTTCATCCTCCCTATAGCCACCTGCCAGGGAGGAGGTCATTCATGGGGAGAATGACATGTGCCTGGCCACAGAGTCTCTGCTGGAGGATGAGGCTGCCCGTCTGGCTTCCCAGAAAAAAGGAGGCTCCCGAGTGCCAGGCATGGGATGTGAGCCGCATGGACAGCCTGTCTTTCCAGTTACCCGGCTCTTCCTCCCTGGACCAAGTGTAAGCTCCCAGCCAGAGTGTGGTCCAGGTGACATGTGCCAGCTCACTCCCACATCCTGCATCCTCACAGGCCCCTGCTCAGGGTCTGCTTTCCAGGGCTGCTCAATGAGGGATAGGCCCAGTTCTCAGACTCAACGATGGCAAAATCAAACACTCCAGAAACTCTACAGAGAAGAATTCTGTCCCATTCATGTGCCTGTCAGCCATGTAGTTCACAGGTTGACTTTGGGAGATACTCACTCAGTGTGATGCTAGAGACATGGTTTTTCTGGCCAGAGTGTAACTCTATTGGGCCTTTAGATCAATACAGGGTTGCAGACCTTGATGACATGATTAATTTTGCTTATTTTAACCCTTTCTTTCTTTTCCATCAGAGGTTAATTGGCTTTTCTTTGTTAAACTAACATTTTTGATGAGTTAAGAACCACTAAGACCACTTAAATAAACAGACTGCTCAGGTAAGAATAGCTAACATGGGTATGGCTATTACTTGCTGGCTTGGGGCAGGCATAGTACTTCATTAGCATTTGTGTTCACCCAGAAACTTAAAAAAAAAAAAACACAAATTGCTAACGAAGTTGACTTTCTCTTTTAGATAGAGGAAACAGATTTTTTTAAATATGCTTAGTCTTTCTAAATCACTGAAATAAACTTCCATAACTAGTTCTGTTTTCTTGTGCCTCCTATACTTCTTATTTGAATTTCATGGTTCATGTAAGCTAGCTACGTCGGCTACTTTAGAACCTAAAAATTTCAACCTTTATAAAATGATTCAAGGTAATATTACACTTGTTTTTACACTCTGGAAGAAGTGATATGTTGTGCAAATTATGGGATTTCTTTCACCAACAATTTTATAGTAAAGAAGTTACATTTTTTAATTAAAAAAACCCCTCTGTCCAGAACATTAAGTGCAGTATGTGTGTGGATTGTTGTGTTCTGTAAAAGTTAAATTCATTCAACCTGTATCATAGTGTTGTTGTCCTGATTGATGCCTCCAACAAGTCTTTTTTTTTTTTTTGTCAGTCGTGAGGCCTGAACTCAGGGCCTGGGCACTGTCCCTGAGCTCTTCAACTCAAGGCTATCGCTCTACCACTTGAGCCACAGCACCACTACTGTCTTTTTCTGCTTATGTGGTGCTAAGGAATCGAACCCAGGGCCTCATGCATGCAAGGCAAGCACTCTACCACTGAACCACCTTGTGCCAGGCCATCCAACAAGTCTTAGCCAACAACTAAAGGTGAAGAAGAAGACAGACTCTACCTGTCAGTGTGAGCAGCCAACCTCTGCAGTGGGTGGACACGCCAGGCTTTCCCTGGCTGAATGACTAGAAACCTTTTCGTACTTTTCCTCATTATTATGCTTTGGATCCTCTTACTGTTCTCATTCAGTCTTATAGATATCTGTATAAACCTTACACCAAAGGTGCTGAATTGATGCTCACCCATCAAATACAAAGACAATCATTCCCACAGCTAGCTAAGTGGCTGAGAAATGGGTGGCAATGGTTCTTCTTACCTACAAAAATGGCCACTCTGGGAAATGGTCCATCTTCTTGTGACAGGGCTGAGATGGTCTCTGGACAACAGCCCAGTCTCCTTGCACAGGTGGAGGTGGAGTCAAGGAGGAGAGGCTGAGCCCTCTGGTCAAGAGGTCCAGTGAAAGGGAGGCAGGCAGCGACTGCTGGGTCCCTGCTGCTCTCTGAGCCCTGTCTATAACAAATCTGGATGACACATGGGCTGTCCTTCATAAGGCAAAGCTGAGACTTCATTGGGAATGCCCATTTTCTGAGCCAGTGAGTGTCTGGATCAGGGAACAAAACAACATGAGTGAATGGCATTTCCCCTGAGGGTAGCAACGTACCTGGGCATGCAGGGGTGAGGATGAGCAGGACAGCTTGTGGTGGGGGCCACTCTGGGGCACCCCACAGGCAGCCTCTGGCCAGGCCTACTTAACCAACCAGCTTTTCTGTCCCATGGAATTTTTTTTAAAGCTGTTTGCCAGAATTGCTGTGTTCATTAAACACTTGTTTCTCAGAGACATCGTTTATATTTGCTGGAGCCTGGGGCATTACTTTTTTCCCTGATGAAAGTAAACTATGGCTAGGAAGTGAAATGCCATTAGTTTTTTTCACTGAGCCCCGAAGGCCAAGCCCTCACCCCTTCCACATTTATATTTGTTCCTGGGACGAAAGGAGGAAGAAAGACACTTGAGGAGACTCCAGGACTTTGCAAGAAGAAGAGAAAAATTCCGGGTCTCTGAGATGCAAGGAATGATTGAAGCAAGTGATGGGTACCTGCAATGCCCAGGACACCCCGGGAGCCCTTCCTCCTTCTGTCCCTTGTGTCCTCAGTGTCACTCCACCAGCCTGAGGACACAGTGATGCTGCAGGTCAGAACCAGCAATTTCCCAGCAATTCCATACGACACTGGTAGCTACTTGATTATATTTTTCCTAAGTATCAAATTCAACAAAGGCATGTGGATTATCCATCTCAGCTTATTACTGACACTGGGCTCATTTTATTTGAAGATGTCATTTATTATTTTTCCAGAGAATAAAAGTAATGCATGAATCCAGGAGAAAAAAATGACTTGGAAAATAGAAAAAGGATAAAAATGAAAATAAAATCATGTCTAAGCATGCAAATTGAGTGTAGCTTCCAGGAATATTGTGACAGTTTTATGTTTCAGTAGACTTACCCCATGACCTTTTAGAGTCCATGAGAATATAATTTTTATGGGTTCATAATACTTTATATTATCCTTGTACCATAATTTATTTGGCCATTTTTCTGCTAGTGGTTATTTATGATAATTTCTATTTTTCTCACTGCTGCAAACAAGACTGTGAGTCTCATCATATACAATGCCTCATTTCTCAAGCCTTTGTCCTTTTCTTCTTGGCAGTACTGGATTTTAAAGTCCAGACTCTGTGCTTGCTAGGCAGGCACTCCTGCATGTGAGCCCATTTCCAGCTTTTTCTTACTTCAGTTGTTGTTTCTAGACTAGGTCTTGAGTTTGTGGTCTTCATATCAATGCATCCTGCATGGTTAGGGCTACAGGCCTACCACATAGCCACTGTATTTATCGGGATTTGATCACACATTTTTTTGTTTGGTTGTTTTTTTCTTTTTTTGCCCAATCTGGCTTTGAACTGTAAGCCTCCAGATCTCCACCTCCCAAATTGCTGGGATTATAGGCATGGGCCACTGTTCCTGGTCCTTATTTTATTTATTTAATTATTTCATTTATTTATTTATTCCAGGACCTATTTCTAGAGAGGAATCTGTGAGAGGGAATCCAGAGAATGCTACTAGCCCTTTCTGGGATCTTGAAATACAACACTAAAATAGTGAAGACACAGTGCCCAATCAACTCTTTAATTTACCATGAGAAACAACCAGACTCGCTGTGCAGCTCTCCAGATTCCAGTCATTTGTTTCTCTGAAACAGATGTGTGTTTCTTTAACATGTTCAGCCACGTTTTGGCTTGAAATAAGCATGAAGTGAAATAACACATTTTGCCACAGATATATAAGAGATCCGTCCTTACTTTGTCTCTATTTTATGAAGCCACATTTCTCAACAGGCTGAACTGCACAGTGGGAGATCAGGCCGCATGCGTGCGTGGGGTCTGAGAGAGCCGCAGCCATCCTGGCCCATGGACAATCTCCTTCCAGCACTCAGGCCTCGGAGACGGCTGCACAGTGAGCAGCTTCGGAAGGCCTAACCTTCATGTTGCCCTGGCTTAACTCACGGGATCACACACACACAGGTTGGTTGGTTTGTTTTCCAGTGCACGCAGTTGATGTCTGCCAAGCTGAGGTTCATCGGCATCTCGGCAAGCATTTCCTCCTCAGTCCCAGCTTCTACAGAAATCAGATTGTGCCAGAAGCAATGAACTTGTGAGCTTCCACTCAAAAGGTTTTCTCTCTCGGCCTGGAAATTTCTCCATTATCCCTGACGTTCCCGGTTACAGAAATAAGTACATTCAATATGCGAAGAAAGGAGAAAGACCAGCAGAGACAGTGATGTGTGCACTCTCAGAGAAGGTTCTGGGAGGCCTGGCACAGGCTCCGCCCTGTTGTTGCAGAAGGGGCTTTGAAACTCTTACACATGCTTGTGCACGCGTGACTGTGTTGGAGAGACAGCCACCATCCTCTGAGACCCCACGGGGCTCATGTTTCATGCTAAGGCAGGAACCACGGCTGCTCCAGCCCCCCACCTTGTCAGGCCTGGCACCATCCACTCTGAATCACACATGAGCACTGCCATTGAGAGGGTCGTCCCCCACACCACCCATCCCATGACACCCGCGGGCACCAGAAGCCTCTGTGTTCCCGTTCCCGCCTGAATTCTCTCAGGGCTGTGCTGTAAAGAAAGCCAGACTCTGGTCTTACTCGCAGGGCATTGCTCCATCTCCACTGCCCGCCCGGTGGTGCGCCACGGACAGCGCCACACACCGGAGGGGCCGTGGTCAGCAGGATCGTGAAAGAGCTTGCTTTCAGTGAGACCCCTGCCTCACGGTGCTACATTCAATGGGACAGCAAGCAGAAACACACAGAGTCCATGGAGTCCGTTTTCATAAGCTGCAGGGTGAAATGAGCCACAGAAGAGAAGCAGAGAGCAGAGGAGAGCCGGGCAGACACACTGCAAGGCAATGGTGTCATCCAGGCAGAGAACCCGCCAGGTAAGCCCGGCGTGCTCCGGCCGGAGCGGAGGACAGGGACTGAAGGCCACAGCGCAGGAAGGGCCTTGAGATGGGGGGTGACCCATGGAATCATTGTACGGACTTTGAATTTACCCTGGACACAGGTAGCCCTTGTGAGGTTTGAATCCTGGCGACCCCAGGGCACCTGCTGTGGGACCCGGTGGACTTCCTGCTATGGGACACGGTGAACTCCCTGACACCGTGGACTTCCTGCCGTGGGACATGATGGACTCCCTGACATGGTGGACTTCCTGCTGTGGGACACGTTGGACTTCCTGCAATGGGAACATGGTGGACTCCCTGACACCGTGGACTTCCTGCTGTGGGACACGTTGGACTTCCTGCTGTGGGACACGTTGGACTTCTTGCTGTGGGACATGGTGGACTTCCTGCTGTAGGAAGCCATCTAGGTGCGTGGCTTGGCTTTAAGGAATTAAAAAGTGGGAGTGTGTTTAAGACAACAGAGCAGGTTTATTTGAAAGGGGGAAGGAAAGTAACAGAAGATTTTTCAAAGAGATGGGTCCCAAAGAGGAGTCTGATGGTGTCCTTCCGGAGGGCGGTTTTTGTAAGATGGGTGCTCCTCCCAGGCCTCCTCCCCGGCCTTTGCGTTGATTTCCCGATGGCTCTTGCAGGGGCCCCTTTAGTGCTTCTCATTGGCTGAGTGGACACCCAGGGCATGATTGGAAGAAACATCATGCCGGGCAGGGGCCTGCTTGGCACTGTGGAAACGAGAAGGGCCGTGCTGGGCCACACGTTTAAATGCCCTATGTTATGTTTGCGGCGTTCTGTCCCCGTCTACCCAACACACTTTTCCTTCCCTCACGGCTGACTCCAGCCCCATGGAGGGGATCTGGGCGCACCGTGCTGCTAGAAATCTTTAGAGCCAGTTTCCTTGAATTCACTGCAGGTCCTTTCAGCCTTGGGGGCTGCAGAGATGGAACCAGGAAATGGCTTTGGAGGATTGGAGCCACGGCCAGGGCTCCAAGCTGAGCTGCCTCCTGCAGACATGTGCAGAGGCCCAGCAAGGGTGGGTAGGGGTGGATGGTCCGGCGTGGACCATGGGGTCCCTGCCCCTTTCTGAACCTTGACGGCTGTCTGGGATGAAAGTAGCCAGATGTCACGAGTTTCCAGTTCAAAACTGTTCCCCAGACATGAGTTAATCTTTCCATGAAAGCAAGAAATGCATTTCATTTCGCTTCATATATATATATATATATATATACAAATATATATATACACAAATATATATATATATATACATATATATATATTGCATGAGGTCTTTTATCTGCAGTATGACTGACTACAGATGAAATATCACCACATATGCCCAGAGCATTTTCTTTCCAGGAAATGTCCCTCAGGAACAGAGGCCAGTAAGGAATGCGCTGGTGCCGCTGCTCCACTCTTCCCGGAGCCACCCGTCCCCCGGCTCTGTCGGAGCAGCATCGGGCCCCAGGGTGACTTGGCTATCAACACTGAAAAGCCTGACTCTGAGCATCCTAGACAGGCCAGCTAGGTTAACAAGTTAGTAAAATCCTATTCATCAGACACCCAATCCGTTTCCTCTTCCCTGGCTCCTGGATACAATTATTCTTTATGGACTGTCGGTGTTTCTTTAGATCTGCCTCCGTTCTGCTCCCTCCTATTTCCTGCAGCCACACCACAGGAGGAGGGAGAGAGCTGCACCCACTGGAGAGGGGCCTGGTAGGCGATCCGTCTGGGCGCAGCGAAAATCACTCTGAAGGAATGCCTTCACATAATGGAGATAATGGAATCTGGGTTCAACTCAGGTCCACCAGGGTCAGACAGCCTGATGGCCCCCAGCTAACCCAGCCCTGTGCTTTCACGTTGGGGAACAGAAAACCAGGCCTTGAACTCTGTGAAACTCCAGACGTTCACATGGAAAACCAACTAGGTCATTTGAGCTGTCTTCGTATAAAGATAAGCTCCCACAATTTGTGTAAAAATATTTTTTTAGAGCAACAGAAAAAGTAAGGAATGATCTGTGTTTCCTTGCCTGTTACCCTTTGCCTCTGCAGCCCACTGGAAAGACGTAGAGTTGGTGTGAAGGAGGCAGGCCTTCTCTTTCCAGTGAGCATCCATTTCTGGGTTTCCTGACTGCGAGCATGAGAGACATACTCTACTTCTACAGTAGTGAAATCAAGCGGAAATGAGGATTGTATCTCTGAGCAGAATAAGGGTTCAGGACACTGGGTCTGACCCCAGAAAGGTCAGCTTGTGAGGCCTCAGGAGCCGGTGCCTGGGCTGTGTGGAGCCACCCAGGCCACGCCCCTTGGGTGCCACCTCCTGTTGCCGAAGGAATGGTGGATGACCATGCCTGTGCCTTGGGTCAGTGGCCTGTGACTCCAAGTGTCTCCATGCTACCTCACCAAAGTTGCAGGCTTTGGTTAAGGAGGTTTTGTACATATGTGCAGTGTGAGTGCGAGAGGGCAGAGATGGAGCGTATATGGAGGTGTGTGTGTGTATGTGTGTGTGTGTGTGTAGAAAACAGACTTTTGAGTGAATGCATCCTGACTTGGAATGCTCTGTCTGTTGTTCTGTCCTGAACCTGGTCATCCAGTGGCCTCAGAGATGCAGGCTGTGGGCTGTGGACCTTGAAGGACACACAGCCAGCTGTGAGACCTGCCCGCGGTCTGCTCATGCTGTTCAGAGGGGATGGGCAGAGGAATCTGAGACCCCTGCCTGAGGCCTCCTGGTTGAGAGGGGAAGGCAGGGGTTCCAGGAGCAGCATCTAAGCTGGGGGCAGGGGCGTACAGAGGATAGGGCAGGCAGGGCCTCACCAAGTGGGATTCTCCCACGATTCCAGTCCTTAGTGTCCACGCCAGCAAGAGAGAGAAACACATGAGCTGCTGCTGCCAGACAGGCACCACCCAGGCTGTCTGGCAGCTCTGGACCCCCGGGTCTGCCCTCTGCACCCTCAGCCCCCTTGACTGCCAAAAGGATGAGCACTGGGGAGAAAAGCGACACGGCCCCCCTCCTCCAGCTGACCCTCAGAGAGCTGGTTGGAGACCCACATGCCAGCTTCATCATCTCTGTCTCCCCTGATGCAGGCTGGAGTAGACTTCCAGGTGCCAGGACCGAGGTAAGTTGTCAGCCCCAACAAACCACGTGCACATCTGCGGATTCGCCTAACAGTTCATAAATCAAAGGGAGAAGATGATATGCTCAGACTGGTAAATCTGGAAAAGTCATCTGCTAAAATTCCATACACCTTACACACACACACACACACACACACACACACACACACCACAGCACCACACACATCAAAAATACACATCTTCTTGTCTCTTGATCCATTGTACCTCTCCTGCTGGCTGTGCAGGCATCCTGTGGACCTGCGTCTACCCCAGCCCTTATTTATGTTGAGTGGGCCTTAGTTTGTGTCTGGGCTGACCCGGCTGATCCTCTGGTCTATGCTTCCCGGTATATCTGGGATGACCGCCATTGTACTTCTGCTTTAACTAGGAAGGCAAGCATACACAACCACACCTAGTCATTGGTTGAGATGCAGTCTCCAAGAAACTTTTCTGCCTAGACCGGCCCCTAGCAGCCATCTCTCATCTCCAAGTAGCTAGCATTGCAGGCTTGAGCCACCCGCATCTAGATTTTAGAGCACGTTGGATCACAGACCAGGAGAAGGGAGGCCTCTGCTCGTGACTGCGATTTAGTTTTGTTTTGGAAATGTCAGCCAACCCAATTAAATAAGAGGTCCTTTGAAGTTTCTATAATTGTTCCTCTAACAATACAAAATAATCAACTGAAAAAAACCAATCTGAAGCGGTGGTAGAATTCAACGAGTTGTATGTTCTCATTATACAAAAATCAATTATTTGAAATGTAGATATTTACAAAGCTCACACAGGGTAGGTTCCCATTTCAATAACAATAACAGAAAGGCAAGGAATAAATTTCTCAAGACAACTGTAGGACTCCAAAGAGGAAAACATTTCACTCTGTTGAGAGACAAAATTGCCACTCTTTGCTGTAAGGGACATTTGCCATAAGGGAGATAACAGATCTCATCCTTGCGAAGGGATTAGGCTGTAGATTTTGTAGAACCTTAAGTAAAGCACAAACAGGATACTTTGGAATTTCACAAAGTGATATTGGGTCACATGTGGGGAAATTATCGGCATGATCACGAGGCTTGTGATAAATAATAGCAGTGAGCACAGTCTTTCCTCGATACTGCGCTGTGGCCTTAGTCTAGAAAAATCACTCTGCGCTGGCACTGGAACGGAGGGTATCATTGCGCCACACACTCCAGCCGGGAAGCAGCTGCGGTACCCAGGGGACACCAGTGGTTTCTCATTGGTGGCGAGTACTCCCGGAAGGGCAGTGTTAGAGAGATGACAGTTAGTCCCTGAGGGGAGATTTGGTGGCTTCTCCATGCAGGCAGCAGCTGTGCTGTGAGATTCGGGGGAGAGGAGGCGAAAGCCTCTTGTCTGGGATGGATGAGGGTCTACAGTAGAAGGGAATGGGGACTTTACTAAGCTTGCAGGGAAGAGGACTTCAGCATTTTTGAAAACAAACAGATACATATCTTCACACAGAGGATCTAAACAACCATAAAGAGGTTTTTTTTTAAAGCTTAATTCCACAAATGTCATGCTAGATCAATATGCTGACAGATGGATGGGTAGAAATAGACATGAAAATTTGGGTCACAAGTCTAAGTGCTATTCATCAGAAGCACATGAATTGGATTTTGAGAGGCTGAATTGAATTGAATTTTGCATGCATGGTACTTTTTTTTCCTAACTGCTTCACAATGAGAAAACAGATTTATTTAAGACTCCCAGGAAATTAAGAAGAAAATAATGATGAGAAACCATAGGTTAGAAGCACGGTGCCGTTTTTCTTCTTGTTAGCTTTTCATATTTCCTTTTAACTTGCTTCTGGAAGCTCAGCTGCCCCCCAGGTTCTTTTGAAAGTTTCTAACATCTCAAATCTGCCGTGCAACAAGATTTCCCAGAGCTGCTGGGTCCCATCCCTGCACTACCATACATACTGCATGCTGAGTTAAGACTAAAATGATTGACTGTGATTGTTTGGTTGAGTTTTGAAGAGAGGCTTAAGGATGCAAATACTCCAGAGTTGTCTTGTGTTCAAAATTGTCTGTATGTTCCCTCTTATCCCAGGCTGTGGGGAAAGGAATGGAACTAGATGACCCCTCCTTCGCCTGGGCACACTCCTCCATCTAATGAGTGTTCTGGGAGGAGGATGCCGACCCCAAGGAGCATCCTTTGGACAGGCCCGCTCTAGCCCTGGGTGCTTAAGTGATTCCCAAGTGTTACTAGGTGACATGCACTCAGCATACCTGCACAGTGCTGCCCAAAAGAACATCCTAAAGCTACACAGTACGACCACTATTACCCCTATTTTCTTTATTCTTGACAGTTTGTGGCTTCAGCGGGGTGTGCATATGTATCTCTCTTTCTGCACCTTTTCCTGGAGCACATGATGTCTGCCTGACATATATTTGGATTTCAGGTAAGCCTTTAAAACATCTTTGAATATCTTGACTCTTGCAGCATTCGTCTGTTCTATTTGTAATTATCCTTGCTCTTTTGAATTTTATTTTGTACAAATCTTCAAGCCTGGCTGTCACATCCATGGCAGTATCTTCAGGGATTTTTTTTCTTTTTTGTCTTTGGTATGAATCATAGGTAATTAACCACAATTACTTCTTTAATTTGAAAGAATGATGCATGCAATAAATGTATATACACAACTCACCTAAAGGAAGAGAAATATGAAACAATATAATGCAGTGAGCTTTTTGCAACATTAACCCAGAAGCAAATCGCATAACTAAGCCTTAATTTTTGTACCCCGTAAATTGCTCTTCACTTATCAATTCAACAAAATTATTATAAAAAATTCAATGAGTCTTTTCTTTAAAACACAAACCAAAACAAAAACTAGTCAAGCCACACTTGAAATGGAAGAACCCAGAGAAAGGAAAAAGATGGTGGTTGTGAAAGGGTGGGCACGAAGCACTGAAGCAAGGATGGGCAAAGCGAACAGAACTTCGTTAAACAGGAGGAGCAGCCCAAGAGATCTTCCTGTTCAACATGGCGGCCGCGGTTAATAGCCACATATGGCACACTTCCTCACAGGGTAGACTTTAAGCATTCTTAGTAGATGGGGTTATGTTAATTAACATGACACATACCAAGACATCATATTGTGTACCATAAATACAATTTGTACTGGTTGATTTTAAAATTTAATTCATGAACAAAAGGAAGGATTGGTGGTAAGCATTGAAACTGAGGGTTGCACGTAAGCAATTACGTAACTATGTTTACTGAACACAACAAACACCAACGGTTTTCCAGAAACTACCACAAAGTAGAATTTGAAGATGATCTGTTCTAGAGCTGTGTGTTTCTGTGGGTATTACTAGAGGACAGAGGGGAAATTAGTGCCAGTGTGATTCAAATTGGTCTTCACCGAGCTTTGGGTAGAATAAGTTCATGCTTATGAATTGTCCTTATGACTGAAAAATGAAATCTTAAATGTCTGTCTTATCAAAATAGATACAATTAGTCAGCAGGAGAAAGTAGCCCATAAATTATCGTGATGTTAAAAAAAAAAGTACTGATTATAAAATGAAAGATACAACAGGAAGGACTAGGAAATGTCTTACCCTGAACAAAAAAGGGAGGGAAACATGGATTACTGGATGTGTGACAATATCTCCTGTAAACTCACTGTGGCTAGATTTAGAGGGAAGCCACCTGTCCATCTCAGTAAATGCAGAAAAACATTCTATTACATTTTTCTGTACACAATCAAATTCAACTCTTAGAGAAAACAAAAAAAAGGAACCTTCTTAACCTATAAGACGACATCAATAGATCAGTTAGAAATCAACTCCTTTGAGTAGTGAAATATTAGAAGCACTTATTTTGAAACAAAGAACAAAAAAAAAATCGCACTTAATTAGATTTCTACCAAACACAGAAACTCTAAGACAAGAGGGACAGGTCATCCCTTCCGGCCCTCTCCAACAGCACCCAAGTAAACACACTATAACAAGGAAAAGATAGGAGAGAAACAGTCATATTCTTCCCAGCAAGAATAAATTAAGAATGTAACTACAGCAGTTTCTCCAACAATACAGCAAAACTGCTAAGAATATGGAACTAAATCTTAACAAAATAGGAGAGTGATTTATTGAGAAAGTAATCATAGAATTTTCTAAAGTAGAAATACACTGTGGTTTACAAGTAGAAAGACAACCTTATAGAGATCTCAAATCTCTCCAAATTGATTTATGAACTCCATGAAATTCCAGGCAAAACGCCCGCAGGGTTGTTAATGAAACTTAGGAGCTTTGATCATGAAACCCATATGGACCCAAAGAAGAGCTCAAAGGGGAAAGAACTCTTCTGAAGAAGGAAAAGCTGAGCATGAGAGCCTGAGGGTTTGCCTGCATTCCAGAAGGACAGTGCTGAGGAACCCAGGACGGACCCAAGGACTCACGGTGAGGCCTTTGCATTTGTCCCAGGTATGTTTTTATCCTACCAGAATTCTTCAAAGCTCTGTCCCCACGTTGGCAGAAACACTAGATGGTATTTTATCTGTACCAGGAGATTGTCCATCTTCTTATAGAAAAAATAAAGTTAAATATATTCCCATGGCAAATTCCAGGTAGAGTAATGAAACGAGCTTGCAGAGGAAGACCTTGGGGGAGGTTATAGAAGGAAAACCAGGACAATGGCAATATTGGTGAATGTGTGGAACAAAGACCGCCCAGAGTGTGCAGTATGTGCCTGCCGGGCCATGGGACAACTTCTCTGAGGACAAGTTTTCTCTCCGATGAAGCCCATTGGATAGTGTCCTTCATCCTGGTTTTTTCCTGACACAGGTTGAGCCACAGGGAAGGATGTGTATAATGGATTTTTTGTTGTTGTTGTTCATGGGTCTTGAACTCAGGGCCCAGGTGCTGTCCTTGAGCTTTTTGCTCAAGCCTAACACTCTACCACTTGAGCCACAGCTCCACTTCCGGTTTTCTGGTGGCTAATTGAAGATAAGTGTCTCATGGACTTTGCTGCCCAGGCTGGCTTCAAAACACCATCCTCAGATCTCAGCCTTCTGAGTAGCTGGGATTACAGGCATGAGCTACTGGCACCCAGCCTTAGACCATTATTTTTAAGTATCAGAAAAACCGAACTTCCCATCTGTGGGTAACTGGATAAGTGATGTCACATCCCTGCAACAGGCTAGACACAGTTCTTATAAAGATTTTAGAGCCAACTGTGTCTGTGTGGAATAGACTGGGAACTGAAACTCCAACCATAGAAATGGCAATACTAATATCTGAAGCAAAACCCAGAAAATGCCGTCACGACATAAATTATGATGTGGACAGCTGGCAGCAGGCTCCTCCTGGGGAAAAATGTGTCTCTGCTTAGGAAAAATGAGCTTCATAAACTTGAGATGCAGAAATCAAAACCCAGACAGCAAGCTCTGGAGCAAAAACAGGGCACCTCACACCATTAAAACATGATTCATTGGAGAGTGTGAAACCATAGAACATGTTTACTCAAAAGTTGAATTCCCTAGTTCAAAGATTTTTAGTGTTCACACGTTTCATGAGGATCATACACTACTTTGGTAGTCAAGGGAAAAAATATGACGACGTTGCAACTACACGATGGATCCAGAAATGCAAGTCATACCAAGGAGACACCGTCAGACGCAAAGCAAACTGTGGAAGATTTAAACCAAGGTCAGGCGCTTTCCAGGAGGAGTTCAGGGAACTTCCTTGAGGGTGCTGGGATGGCCTGGGGCGGCGAGCTCTGGGCCACAGTCTGGCTCTTTCAGTAGAATTTGGACTTGAAGTAGCTTACACCCAGCAACAACTGGAGGTGTTCAAAGATAGTTACACACAAGGAATTCTGTCATTTCTTAAGTTAGAGAAGACATGAAGAGATCTCTATGCATGTAAGGAGACAAAGGTATTTTAAGTAAAATATCACCACTCCGCTTGGTAAACTACTACTAACATGTTAAAAGCAAATTTTCAAAAACCTTTAGCTTTCTGGGAAAGTCTTTGGGATGTGTTATCAAGCCGTAGTGAGGTTTGAGGCAGGATTGCAGGACAACTTCTGCGTTGTTTGCTTATATACATAGGCATTTAGAGAGAGGGAGAGAGGGAGGGAAGAACAGAAAACAAATGAACGGAAAAAAATGTAGATCAAAATTTGAACTAACTCAATTATTTCTGGATATGTAACAAAGCCCCTTTGCTCATCTTTGTTCAGTGAGCATACATTGCTTTGACAAATGCCACGTGAACTAACGGAGTGAGGGTGCAGGCCCTCCAGACTTCTATGGGTTCAGGAGGCCCTGGCCAGTGTGGTGTGGAGCTTCCGGCCAGTGCCTTGCTGGATATCATGTGACCCGTGGCCAAGGGAGCGATTCCTTCTGATCCAGTTCCCTTCCGTGTGCTCAGTACCCAATGGCAGAGTCATTTGGGTGGGATTCACATCTCTGAATCCATCCTCTGTGGGTCACAGTGATTTAGAAGGACAGCCCGTGAGTGCACCACACTCTTTAACCCTAGATACTCAGGAAGCAGAAAGCTGAGGATCATGGTTCAGAGCTAACCCGGGTAGAAAAGTCTGTGGGAATGTTACCTCCAATTAGCCAGCACAAAGCCAGAAGTGGAGGTATGGCTCAAGTGGTAACGTGCTAACCTTGAGAAAAACAAAACCAAAATGAGAGAGAGAAGGAAGCCATGAGTTCTGCTCTAATGCCAGCCCGCACCCGAAAGAGCAGAGGAAGAGAAAATGTCGCTGTCCGGTGTAAGGGATCATACAGGGGTCGACCAAGGCATCCGAAGCAGCCGCTTCACCAATGTGAACACACGTGGCCCAGTTCCCAGCGCCACAAGTGTCATGTGATGCTTGGCTCTCCACATCTAAAGAGTAAGCTAGAATCCCAGGGGGCTTGAACTACGCATGAACTAATGGGGATTGCGGGAGGATTCGATTTTTGTTGTGAAAATAAAGGTCCTAATTTGATAAGGAGATTAAGAGAGCACGTTGGAGAAAAGGGAGGCTTCCTTGTTAAAAATTCACTCTCGTTAGTGGAGCACATTCGTTACCTCTGTGCACTGCTTCTGGCTGTGGAAACAGCAAAGCAAGTTGGGAAATGGTGCAGGTCCTGTGCGGACAGGATGCACTTACACTCTTAAAGGAAGATAGAAACCTTGTGTGTATAGTTCACAAAGAACAGAAGTTTATTAAAACACCAAGTCCAGTGTGTGCAAGAGTCCACGCCAATAGCACAGGCCAGCACCGCCTATCTGTGGAGATAAAGGGACCCAGCCGAAGCTTCCTGGCTCAGGTGTTGAGTATGTTCTCACCAGGCTCCGTCTGCAAGTTGACAGCACGCCGGCATGCAGCAGGATTTCCTCTTTCTACCTCCGTCCATCTCCTATTGCTGCATCCTGGGTCTTCAGGAAATCCAGGAAAGTCAGCGCTCATGGCTGTAAACACACATTGTAAAAATACCAGACAGGGAAATGATTGAATAGGTTAAAAGATAGTTAATTTTTCTTGCAACACAGTTGAGGCTCACCCTCTGCTGGCCTCTGTTCCAGGACCCGTTAGGGTCACTTCATACTCAGCCCACGCCCCCAAGGAGCCGTGTCCTGGGGGATTGCTCAGGGGCAGCTCACCTGGCGAGCATCGTGGAAGTGACTACAAAGGGATTCTGCACCTTTGCAATTCTGCCCTTGGGGTTGCGGATACTATGCTCGCCCCTTAGTGTCGTTCATGAGCATTCTTGTTCTCCAAGCACATGGAGAGACCACACCTCCCCACTCACACCCAATGTGGGCACCCATGAGGGACTATATTTGCCATTGTGATCAAGAGGATCTCCCCGTCTAGGTCCTGAGAGAGTAATGCAGAGCACGCTCGACATGCAGCATGGGTGAGGAACAGTTTGTTATGTAAGTCACGGACATTCGGGGGCTGTTTGTTACTGCAGCCTAGCCGGACCCAGCTGACCCATACAGAGAGCGACATGTGCCTGGTCAGCAGTCTGCAGATTTGGAGAGGTTAACCCCGGGTGAAGAGACAGGCAGATTAGCAGCAGTGAGATCGGAGACCAAAGATGTCCTGCTGGTTTCCTTGGACGTAGCTGTTCCTCCCTCTTGTCTGCCCGCTCAGTGACTGTCTCCTATTCTCTTCCCCAACCACCTGTCAAGCATGATGTGCTGGCCACAGCCATCTGCCCTCCCTCCTGCCCAAAGTTTCAGCAAAGGAAAAATAAAGAAAAAATTGTTTTTGAATACTTTTTTAAAAAAGAGGAAAAATAAAGGTTTTATTTTGCTAATAGGAGCGGCAGAAGGAAGGACACTTCAATAGACAAGAAATGTCAGCACAATTAGACATAGCAGCAGGCAAGTGGAAGATACCCAGTACAAAGGAACCCAGAGAAACAGCCTGATTTACCTGCAGAACTCCTGAGAGACTCGGCACTGGGGGAGTGGCCTCAGAAGGTTATAGGACTAAAGTCAAGGGGTTGTGGCAAGACGGGACAGGGGGCTGATCATGTTCCTCAACTCGCTTTGCCTGTGCAGCACAGACCTGCACCGCTGTCCTCCTGAAGGTAGAGAGTCCGTGCTCTTGAATGTATCACCCACAGAGGACGCCACAGAGGAGAGTCAGAATTTGAATCAAAATCTTTGTACATAGGCTGCATGCCCGTGGCTTACCAGCTGAGTTACTGGGGAGGCCGAGGATGGGAGGATCAGGGTTCAAGGCCATGCTGGACAGAAACGTCTACAGAGGCAGCAACATGCTGTCATCCTGGCAAGGGCAGGAAGTCTTCAGCAAGAAGATCATGAGGTAGGCACTCACCAAACAGGAAACGAGGCCTTGTCTCAAAAATAACCAGCGAAAACCAGGGCTCGAGACCTGGATCCAGCAGTATAGCTCCAGCCTAGCAAGTGTAAGACCAGGTTCAAGCTCCATACTGTGAACAAAAAAATATCTTAATACTTAATGGCAGAACTGCCAAATCTCATCTCCAGCATGGTCTCCAAATCTGGGCAGACCTGTGGATACGGCCCCTGGGGTCACCTGCAGGGAGACGCAGATCAGCAAGCCACACGTGCTGCCCAGTGTTCTGTCAGCAGGCTGCTGTCCCACCTGACGTTTGGACAAAGGGCGCCTCCAAGGTGTAAGCAGACCAGGGAAGGCACAGAGAGAAACGGAGAAGCAGGCAGTGCCGGGAGCAGAAGAAACAGCCGAAACAATCCAGAGAAACTTCTGTTTTTGAGAAAAGAGGATTTTGCATCCATAACAGAGAATAGAATGTGTTGTTGGAAAACGAGGCGGCAGGAGCTGGGCACCAGTGACTTGTGCCTGTCACCCCAGCTACGTGTGGGGCTGAGATCAGGAGGATCGAAGCTCAGGGGCTGCCTGGGAACGCAGCTGAGACCCCTGAGATCAGAGGGATCAAAGGTCAAGCCTGTCTGGGAACACAGCTGAGACCCTTTCCAGCCTGCAGCGAGGGAGTGATGACATGCCTCGCTCAGCCCAGCATGTGTGCAGCTGAGATCCAGCGGGTTTGTGGTTCAAGGCCAACCTGCACCTACACACCAGAGGCCTTCTCAGCCAGTAGCTGTGCTGAGTGGCGCATGCCTGTTGTTCCAGCTATGATTAGAAAACGTGAAACAGGCTGATTACAAACCAAGTAGATGGCTAGGCAAAGCCCCAAGTTCCCATCTCAAAGCTAGCCAGCGTAAAGAGGCCAAGGGATAACAAGGCACCACACAGCGGACCCCACAGGCCCGGGGAACACGAAGCACCCACTTGTATGTGGAATCTGATGACTAGTGCCACAGTTCAAACTTGTCTTCATGGCTTCCTCTACACCCAGCTTAGATTGGATGCATCTGTGTCTTAAAGGTGCATCGCTACATCCAGCCCAGCATCCTACATAGCTTGCCTAGGGCAAGTCAGTGTCTCATTTTCTTTACTTGAAATCCCTGTGGTGCATTTGGGAAACAGAAACAGGAGTGTGAAGTCACACCACTAGTGAATAGCTGATGCGAGGATTTAAATGTCACCATAGCAACAGCGCAGGAGCAACGCCTCCCGATTCCTGGACCTCGGCTTTCTCCCAAGACTTCGCCTCTGTTTGGTAGATGTTTTCATCCAGATCTGGTAACACCTGGCTGAAGGAAGGAGGCAGATGTTCAAGGTCAGGCGTGGCAGGAAGGAGCCTGGTGTGGACCTGCCTTGGCCCTGGAAAGAGATCCCAGGCTAGGTTCAGGCACTGCCCAACTGTTGTCCACACTGCCACCTCTGCTGGGCTGCAGGGACTCTGCGTGGCCCACAGAGCACCACAGCCTCCTCCGCTGGTTCCCACCTCCAGTTTTCCTGTACAAAAGGGCGTCCCCCCCATCTCCCCCAAGGCAGGGTCACAGAAGGCCGACTTCCCCTTCCTGCGAGTGTGACCGTGGACAGACCCAGAGCAACCTGTGGGGTCGTCCACTACCTCCACGTCATGGTCAGGCTCTCTCCACTGCTGGATCACAAGCCCTGCACCTGGATTGCCAACACCTTGCTACAGGTTGGTAGATCTGCACAACAGGGGAACCATATTTATGCTTGGTAGGTTATATCTCATGCATGACCCAGGCTAGCGTCAGTGAGGACCTCCTGTCTTGGCAGACAAAACAAAGTGCTTCCGCTCTGGCATCCTGGCCTCCAACTCCTCTCCACAGCTTCCTCATGTCTGCAGTGGGACTGGCCCCTGACTTTCCCATGCGCTTGTCTCTGTTTCCATGGGAAGAGCGCAGGGAACAAGAGCCCGTGCTCTGTCCCGCGCGGAGGATGTGCGAGGCGCTCTGGGGCTCTGACTGGAGCCCTGCGGCTCTGTGCCTCTGCACAGCTTGACCAAGTGCACCCTGGGAAAATGTACGCACTGACCAGGGGAGCACACAGCTCCACACAGGAGGTTTAATGACCACTCTCCCAGGCTGGCCGCTGTTCAAACTGGATCAACTGCCTGGTGTTGATCAGGTGGCGATTCCCCCTTGCTTCCCTCTCCACCAGGCCCTTCTCCTCCCCATTCCTCCATTCAAAGGGCAGGGGGGTGGGCAGGACAGGCCTGGCCCACTGGGAGCTGGACAAGGCACAGAAGCAAAGTGGGGCAGTGTTGGTTCTACCATTCAGGAAGCAAAGTGTGTGCTGATGACACTCAGAGTTCAGTCTACAGACTCACAAATAAGCCTGAGGTTTCTCGTGTGTGTGTGTGTGTGTGTGTGTGTGTGTGTGTGTGTGTGTGTGTGTGCGCGTGCACACACACACACTCGTACACGCGTGCCAGCACTGAGGCTTGAACTCAGGGACTGGGCACTATCCTTCAGCTTTTTTGACACAAGGTTGGCACTCTACCAGTTGAGTCAGGCTTCCATTTCCAGTTCTTGCTGGTTGGTTGGAGATAAGAGTCTCACAGACTTTCCCGTTCATCAGATTTCCCTGGAGGCAGATTTCTGGGTCCGATGAAGAAATTAGAGGGAGGAATAATTGCATCGGAAGGGGCTTGAGTTGGAATCAGAACAGAGCCAGTCTGTCGTGCAAATTTACTAAGGACTTTCCAAATTCCGCCATTTTCTCCTTGCAACCGATCTAACTCATTGGCTTTGCCTTCCCTGGCCTACGGTTTAAAAATCAGCCAAGCAGTTGAAGGAGGGAGATGCTTCGTGAAAACTGAAGAGCAGGAAGCCCTCAGGATACTGTGTTCTGTGTTACCTCCGGGACCCGCCCCAAACCCAGCACCCATGACTCTACCACTGAAGCCACCTGGACTCCTGGCTTGGGAGGGCTGCTTCTGAATTCTGCCCACCTGCTTCCCAGGCAAGGAGGAAGAGGAATTGGAGGAAGAGGAAGAAGAGGAGGAGGAGGACGAATTAGAGGAGAAAGAAGAGAAGGAATTGGAGGATGAGGAGAAGGAGGAGGAGGGGGAGAGTACAGACTATTCAAGGCAAGAGAGTGAGAAGGTGATGATCAGCCATCATCAGCCCCTTTGGGGCTTGTGATTGTGGGTCTCTCTTTTATGTCCCTTTGGGCGCATCTCCACGGCTCTGGCACCTGGTGTCCGGTTGGATCATTTCCCTCCTCACTCCAGGAACAGGGTCTGCACCGGTGTCCTCAGGAGCCAGGGCCCGTGTCTCTGTGTCCCAGGGCCTTCAGGAAGAAGAGTGCCGTCCCGTGTGTGCTGTGTCTACCTGCCTAGTCTTTCTCTCTCTGACTTGCCCTCAAAATCCTGCCAGTTATGACAACACAGATGGAACTGAGGTTGTTATGTTAAGTGAAATGAACCAGGCACCGACAGACACATGCCACACAATCTCACTTGTTCATGGAATCTAAGCACGCTGACCCCATAGAAGTAGATGACCCCATAGAAGTAGCTGAGCAGCTCCAGGAGCAGGGGAGGCAGGAAAGGTCAGCCGGGGCCAGAGTTCCAGGGACGGAGGAATCCCTCCTGGGTTTCCACTACTCAGTGTGGTGACTACAGTTAACAACCTCACATCGTGTTACTTCAGAATACTCTCTGCACAGATAATGATGCCTGCTTGAGGCTTTGGTTTTCCCAGCACCCATGCATCGTAGGCAAGTATCAAACTAGCCATGTTCACCGAGGCTGTATCCCTCTCCCCTCCCTCCCGCCCGCCTGGCCCATTCTCTGGCTCCTGAATCCCACCTGTAATGACTGATCACATTCTGTAACCCCCACTGACCTGACCTCAGATCACCCCTGAAAGCCAAACCCCATTCCTGTCCCCCCAGCCCTCTCCTGTCCTGGCCCGGGACCACCTGTGTGCCCCGTTGCCTCCTCCGCCCTTCCTCTCTGTACGCCCCCACCCAGGCATCTTTGAACTCTTAACAGAATTTGCATCTGTAGCAAATCACTTGGAATTTAATTATGTCCTGCCGTGTGATTCCTGTTGAACTTGGCTGAGAAGCCTGCGCTCCTTGAAGGCAGAAGTGTCTGTTATTTCTGTGCCCGGTTCAGACTGCTGGACGCAGAGACGCAGAAGGCTGTCAAATGTAGGTCATGGGAGCGCGCCCGGCTTGTGCACTGTGTCACTCCTTTGTTTTTCCAAGTCCATTTTCCTTTCTTTACTTAAATGAACTCATTGTTTACGGAACTTTCTGTCACCTCCAGAAACGGGACGGGGCTATCATTTGCCCTGGGTAGAAGCTGGCTGTAAAAATAGAGCGATGTTATCAAGTTCCACCCACCCACGTCTGAGGTCTGCTCTCTCTAGATTGGACGCGGGGAGCCCCGAGCATCACAGGTGTGCTACAGATGACACGCTGGCTCTTTCTAGAAGGTTTACGGTGTGGCCCATGACCATTGAATCCAGTGTTCAGAAAAATCCTCCCCTAGGCCCAGAATCTGGACCCTCCTCCCAGACCATAGGACCACTCACATGAGACTCACAAGGAAGCACTAAGGACAGCTCCTGCACGGGGTCAAAGGTTCTCCAAGGCAGACTTGGTAGTACCTTGCTTTTCAGGGTCCCCGTTTCCAAGCCTTCTTTTGATCAGCCATAACGACATCTAGCAAGCCAAGGAAGCGTATTTCTTTTTTTTTTTTTTTTGGGTCCAGTCGTGGGGCCTGAACTCTGGGCCTGGGCGCTGTCCCTCAGCTCTTTAGCTCAAGGCTAGCGCTCTACCACTTGAGCCACAGCACCACTTCCGGCTTTTTTCTTTTTGCTTATGTGGTGCTGAGGAATCGAACCCAGGGCCTCGAGCATGCAAGGCAAGCGCTCTACCACTGAGCCACCTTCCCAGCCCCGGAAGCGTATTTCTTGCACTGAATATCCACTACTTCCAAAGAATGGTCATTAGAAAAGAAATGAGCCTGCTGGGTTTACCTCCTGTTTCCTTACGAGAGAATCTCCTTCAGGTCACAGACTCCTTTTTGGCCAGAGTTGGCCTCTTCTGGATTCCCTGGAAAGGTGTTGGCCCTGGAGCTGAACAGTGCTTATGTAGGAAGGTGACAGGAGACTGCTGCAGGGCCCTGAAGGGCCTCCTATGGTTGTAGCCCCTGGTGAGCGTGACTGTCACTGGTCCCTGGGGGCTGGGCAGTCAGAGACACTGTGAGCTGCCCAGCCCTGGTCACTCCACCCTGGAGAAAAAAGGAGTGTGGTGTTTGATTCCTGGGATGTGCATGTCCTGAGTGGAATCCTCTGAAATTTCCAAGAATTAGCGGAAACCACCGAAGTTTACATTTGATTCTTCTCCTTTGCCTCTGACGTGATGCTGGGTATCCGCTGGGAGACTCTGTGGACGCATCCACATTCTTGGGAATCCTGACATGCTCATGGCACTTACAAGGCTGAAGCAATAGCAGTCGAGGCTCTGCGGGAAAATGGACTGAGACGAGTCCGGAAGGCCCCTTAGCAGGGCCGCACTGGTGGGGGAAGCCCCCCGAATTGGCCTTCTTTGTGAATCCTGACCTTAGGGAAGTTCCTTGAACACAATTTGTGCTTTGCACTTTAACACCAATTTGGCTTCTGTGTCTGGGAAGAGAAAGCCCACTTGCCTTGCCGGGGAGGGATTAGGCAGAACTGTCTCCCAGGCTTGTAGAACAAAAGGGGAACATTTGCAATTTGAACAGAGGCGCTGAAAGGATGTCTTTTAGCCTGAGATGTGAGGGGTTGTACCCGCCTGCTCCGCCGGGCTGCCCCTCCATTTGCATTTTAACTGTCGGGGGTTTTTTTGACAGGAAAACCGCTGCCCTTGTACACGGTCTGGGCAGCTGAACCGCCCCTCCCGCCAGGCAGGTGCTGCTGGGGTGGGAGACATGGGTCCTTTCAATGCTCTTGTTTCTCTTGGTGTGCTAGCATCCTCTTCGCCTTTGAAAGGCCTTTGTGCGTTATTTCAATCATGACGTAGGAAGTACATTCGCAGGCCATTCGCCCGGCTACTGTTTATAATGGGGAACGGAAGGCACCTGTTCTATAGGTGTGTCATGGGCGAGCTTCACAGGAAAGTCTGCAGACATCACGCCGTGACGTCAGATACTGAGTCTACATCTCCAGGATGGCACCTGTCGTGAATTGACTCACAGAGCTCAGTGTGCCAGGGACCTAGAAAGAGGCTTCGGTGGAGAGCAAGCTCTCCCTGTATAGAAAATCCCATTTCCTCCCCCCTCCTCCGGCACACTCACTACAAAAACGTGCGTGTTAAGAAATAACATCCAAAACCTAGAAAAGAAGCCAAAAAAGAATCCAATGTGTCTTTTCAATGTCACCCTAAAACTATGTATAACAATCTGATCAGCCTATCTAGGGGTCATCTGAAGTGCTAAAGGTTGGTTTTTTTTTTAATTTGATTTAATATTTACAAGCAATGTGGGAGTCAATCTAGATAAGGGATAAGTCACAGACTGTTTCTGGCCAGTAGAAAAGATCATCAAACCCAAATGTTACTAATTAAGGTTTGCCCAAGAGCCGTCACTGGTTTGATTTCTAACTTGGCAAGCTTGCTCAGTATTTTTTCTCCCTTCCATCACACACATGTCTCTTTCTTTGAGCCAATGTCCACCTCCCAGTTCCCATTTATGAATTTAACACATCTTCAGAGCATGCACACTGCATACATTACACTCTGAAAACTTTCGAGTAAAAGCTTTAGAAAATAGTGATATTCTTTGTGCTAAAAAATGGGGGGGGGGGGGAGTCGGGCACCGGTGGCTCCCGCCTGTAATCCTAGCTACTCAGGAGGCTGAGATCTGAGGATCACAGTTCAAAGCCAGCCCGGGCAGGAAAGTCCGTGAGACTCTTATCTCCAATAAACCACCAGAAAACAGGAAGGGCCATTGCTCAAGTGGTAGAGCACTCACCTTGAGCTGAAGTGCTCAGGGACAGCGGCCAGGCCCAGAGTTCAAGCTCCACGAAGGAAGGAGAAGAAGAGGAGGAGGAGGAGGAAAAGAGGAGGAGGAAGAGGAGGAGAAGGAAGAAAAGAGGAGAAAGAGGAGGAGGAGGAGGAGGAAAAGGAGGAGGAGAAGGAGAAAAAGAGGAGGAGGAGGGGGGAGGGGAAGGATAAAAAGTGTATCCACATAGGGGCCAACTACCTTATGTTGTGGAAATTGTAGGGCTGTGAAGATAACCACCTCACCCCCACTTCTGCCCCTGATTGGCCCTTCCTGCCCCCCCTGCCCTGATTGGCCCTTCCTGCCCTGATTGGCTTGCCCTGACTCCCACCTCTGCCCTGATTGGCCTGCAGTTCCCTGATAGCCCAGCATCCACTGCAGCATCAACGTCCTGCACATGTTTAAAAGTATTTTATGGGTGGCAGCTGAGAACTCTCAAATGAGAAAGAGTTCCTAGCTGGTCCTTTTGTGTTGCTCTCAGAGAAGTCATTTAGTCTTGTCTCTTGTAGTCTTGTCCTTGTCAACTTGTGTTATTCTAGAAGGCAAATCAGCCAGTAAGATGACACCTTTTCCTGTGGAACGATGGCCCTTTTGCCCCGGAAACCCACCTTGGTTGTAGGGACAAATGCCATCAGGGCAGCCCTAGGAAACTGCGGCTTCAGGTCAGTTGTGGGTGCCATGTGGCACCCTCAGTAGCTCCAGAGCGTGGTCATGGGAGCTGTCCTGGGTTCCTAGGCTTGGCTGCCCCAACTTCATTGTTTACAAGGCCAAGAGAAAATAAAGGCATCCTAGCGTTTGTAAGTCAGGTTCGGCCTCTTACATGTCCATTTCCTGAGGTTCTCTTGGAAAGATCTAGGACTGAGACTATACAAAGTGTTGACTACTTACAAGTCCAGGAGGCTTGAGAAATATAAAGTATGTCTTTCCTTCAAAATCCTCCTAGAAGTCAGTGGAGAAATGCCAGGACTAAGAGGCCAATCTGACCAACATATGTCTCGACCTAAAGTTCCTATGCTTCAGGAAATGTCAGACTTCCCAGGACAGCTTGTGGTAGAAGGGCATAGTGCCACCCCTGGTGAATACTCTATGGTGAATACCATATGCTCACATGTGATCCCCATGGTAGACCACCCCTCCACCTCAACAAACAAGCCAGGCACCAGCAAGCACATCTGTAATCCCATCCACTTGAGAGACACGAAAGTAAGAGGATCACAGTTCAAGGCCAACCTAGGTAAAAATGGGAGACTATCTAAAATATGACCTAAAGCTCAAAGACTGGGGGTAGAGACTAGCAAGCTCAAGGTCCTGAGTTCAAACTCTAGTACCACAATAATAACAAGTTCAATGGAAGCCAACATAACTACATCGAGTACTAATTGAATTGTTAACTGTTAATTGTTTTATTTACTTGGTAGGCACCAGGTCAGCTGAGGCATAAATGTGAGATCCTACTAAAAATATAGCTAAAATTAGGATCCCTAAAACAGAATAAAAATATACCACATATCCCACATAGCTGGAATGACAGACATGTACTACAATATTCAGCTTTTATTGGTTCAGATGGGGGTCTCTCTGAATTTTTTCCTGGGTTGTCCTCAAACAATGATCCTCCTATTCCCTACCTCCTGAGTAGCTGGGATTACTGGCATGACCCATTGCACCTTGTTACACATTTTGAAAACTGTTCCTAGAGTTTTACCTCATTCAAGAATAATGAAGCCCTTCCAGCAGCCTGCCTTTACATAGAATTTGTAATTCTGTAGTCTTCTAAAGGCAATGCAGTGTGAGTGTGACCCTCATGTTTTTACAAAGAACACACCGGGGGTGTCACAATGGAGAATAAATCCATGTCATTTTCACATGAATCGCTTTAAATATACTGTTGAGAAACTATTTCATAAAATGTATATTTAATTAATGGGGATATCAGACAGGGAAAAGCATTACAATTGGAAAAGTAATGTATTTAGCAATCACCTATTCTTTGTTTGGGATATGTGGCTGAATTGCCTACAGGCATCAAGATTGTTAATAAACACGATTAACAAGGAAGGGGTTGCGTGTGCTTCTAAAAATGTTACAGTGTGTACTGTACTCTTACAAAGAAAGAAAACTAGACTCGTTTTTCTAAGATTGCTGGCCGTTTCCTTCATAAAACGTTTCATAAGTATGCATTTAGAATTGAAAAGTCTAATTTGTACTTTGTAAAAGAAAGAGTGAATTATATATGTATAAAATGAAAAGGTAACACAATTCTTTTAGCATGCTTGCTTTGGAAGCATGGGGCACCTATTTTTACATGGAATGGACGTGGGGTTTGATTTTAATGGTGTTTTGTGTAAGTTAGATTTATAAACTTGATAGAAAAACAGAAGCACACTATGCAGTTCTGGGCCAATCTAAGAGAGGGAGTAATTCTTGACCCTCCTCTAGCGACCTGGACTGAGAGTTCTCAGTTAAAGTAACAACAAGGCTTTAAGAGAAGTGTTAGCACATAGACAGGTTCTGATAATAAGAACAGCAGCACTTACACTGCTCGAGTACACTATGTGCATTAACAGCACAGTACCCCAGCTCTTTGAAGTAGGTATAAGCAAATGTCAGTAAAATTACCATCATTTTCTTAAAGGCACAGGAACCTGGGCACGTGGAGTCAAATAACTTGCCTAAGATGAAGGAGCTCGATGCAAACCCAGGCTTTGGCTTGGTAAGTTGGCTCTTGGCTATTTTGCTCATCATGGCTCCTGCCTTAACCTTGTCCAGGTAGAAAAATTTATGTGAGGATCATTTCCTTCCCATTTGCCTTCCCCATTTGCAGATCCCACATCCAAGGGACTCAACCTACCCCATATTAAAAATATTTGGAAAACATAATCCTAGAAAGTTCTAAAAGGCGACAACAATGGTATCGGCCATGGATTGCCTTAAGCATTTTACTTTCCAGAACCCTGTTAATCACACAAGGAGACTTCAACACACAAACACACCTACTCCCCGGAGTGCTGGATGTATAGCTGGGAGAGGCTTTTAACTACATGCTCTCTGCCAGATGGGGCTACTGGCTCATGGGGCCATTTTTGTTTCCAGTTACGATCTAAAACTGCAGGATTTCACTTAGAGACCATTCTCTTGTGCACAGTTGAGTTTTAAATTAAACCTTCTGAAAATAGATCTTAAAATTGGTTTGGCCACAAGAATTTCAAAAGTCTCTCCCCACCCCCCATTTTTTTTGTTTTTAGTTTATTTTAGAACAACAACATCAAATAGTTGGTGACAGGCACTTCCTTTCTAGTGTCGCTCTGTGTATGCATACTTGCTGACTGCTTTAGTTGCATTCAGCCCAACTTTATGTGTGTATTTGCTTGCTGTTTTCCTTTCCTAGGAGCTGTTTTCCAATGTTCACCTCACCCCAATGTTCACGTCATTTCTTACTTATTTTGTGCTCAGAGACAGAGTCCACATTTCTTTCATCAAAGTTCAAAATATGAATTATGTGATTGACCAGCAAACAAGCCCTGCTAAGGTCAGCACAAGAGATAGCAGGATTGTTAAAAGAAATTTCCTAAAATGCTAATGTTTTGAAGCTGTTGATATATTTTTACATATCAATTTCCAGTTTACACATCTCTGGTGTCTATATCTCTGATGACCAGGAAATCATAATAAAAAGTGCCTACTATGTTTTGCAACTATTAGTTTACTTCATCTCCCAATAGTTCCATGAGGGATTATTATTTTCAGGAGCATAGGGTGTGCTGGCATAGTGAGGGCATGCCTGTAATCCCAGCCCTCAGGAAGTAGAGTCCAGCTGGATCACATAGTGAGACTCCGCTCCACCCTGAAAAAAAAAAAAGCAATAAAAGCTCAGATTTGTGAAGTAACTTTCACAGCTCTTGGTGCTAAGAACAATCGAATACACAGAAACTTATAGGCATTTTAAAAAATTATTATTCTCAAAAATGATTATAATATTTTCTATAGAACAACCTATATTTGTCTTAAATATCTTACGGGTAATATGTGATATGCATTGCCCTTATTGATAGAGGAAGAGGCTAATAGTTGTTAACTATCATGTGGCAGATCAAAGATTCTGAATTCAGTGTTAGGAATTGAGCCATCCTGCACTCCTTCACAGCTGAAAGAAAGGCTGTGATTTTCTCAGATGAATAATGAAAACAAGGTTCTTTAAGTACCGACAAGAAACAATTGTTTTGCCCTTCAGTATGAATGTCAGTAGTAGTTTCTCAAACAAAAGAAAAAAGCTTTGGGGGGTGAGATAAGACATGCTTGACAGAAAAATCAGTTACCAGGTGGTGGAGTGGACGTGCCGTGGTCTAGGTTTCCTGCACTCCTCCACAGTCTGTGAAGAAGCCTGAGGACTTTGGACACTGTGGATGTTTCATGTGCTTCTGATGCATCCATCCTTCATGTTATTTGTCTTGGCTGGACATGTGACCAAGTTTGCACTGCAGACTATATAGAGCATCGGTCCTGAAGACTTGTGACAGCAGTCACAAGTCACACTCAGGAGGTCATGTTCCTTCTTAGCATTCAGGGTTATCTTTCTTTGTAGCCATCCAGGTTTCTGATGGGTATCCTATTTCTTCTACCTCAGGAATTCCACGGAATACAGGTCTGCTGATAAACTTCCTCAGCTTTTAAGTTTATGAAAAAGCCATCTTTTCATCTTCATTTAAAACAGTAGTATAGATCTCTGAGTATAGCATTCTGGGCTAACAGTTTCATTTCATTCAGTACTTTAAAGATGCAGTTTCCATTCACTTCTGGCTTGCATAGTTTGTTTTAGGAAGTTGGCTGTAATCCACACCCTTACTTTTGCATAAGTTGTACGCCCTTTGTGTCTGGCTGTCTCAGAGATTTAATATTTGTATTTGTTTTTAGAAGTGTGTCCACATTTTAAAAAGCGTTCTACTTGGTACTCTCTGAGTTCCCTTGATCTATAGTTTGATATATTTTATAATTTTAGAGAAATTGTCAGCCAATGTATTTTCAAGTATTTCTTCTCTTCATCTTTCTTACTGTCTTAAGAAAATGTAGTGCTTAAGTAAAAAATAATTATTGTTGTCCCAGAAGACTCAAGATTTTCACTCTCTGTGTCTCTGTGTCTCTGTGTCTCTGTCTCTGTCTCTCTCACACACACACTCACATTCAATTTGAGTAATTTTCATGTCTTTATCTTCATTCAGTAATTATTTTCTCAGCTATGCCACATTGACTAAAAGCTTGTTACAGACATTTTAAATATAATTTCCAGTGTCATGTCTTACTATTTTTTGTTGTTGATTCTGGTTTTGGCTTCAGTGTATAGAATTCCCATTAAAGCCTTTTTTAATAGTTTCTTTCTCCCTGGTAAAATTCCTAACTATGATCCTTTTCTTTGGATTTTCGACTAGATTATTAAACATACTAATAAATTAATTCAAGTCTATCTTATAATCCAAACAATTGTGTCATGTCTGAATCAAATTCACTAATCCTTTTGTCTCTGAACAATAGATTTGTTTTCTTAGTTGTTTGTGCTTCAATTTTAAATTAAAGATGGACACTGTCTAAATTTCTGAATCCTAATTCTATCCCAATAACCAAGAACATTTTGTAGTTTTCTCCTAATTGTATATGTGTGTTCTCTTTACTATAAGCATAAAATTCATTGTAGAAGCTGTTCTATTCTGTTCATCATTGGCTATTTGTTAGAGCTGAAGGCTGCTCTATATCCTGTGTCTTCTAAAATTCAGTTTTCTACTCTATTATATTTAGCCATTCCACTTGAAGAGCTTTTGGCCATTTGTTTTTATCATTAAAAATGGCCCTGTGATAAGCATGATTGTGTAATTCATAGCTAGTGACTTTCAGGAATAATAGATCTATTCAAAACACACCTGTCTGGTGGATCTGTGGGGAAATACGTGGATGGGAAAATGGATACAAATGCTAACTCTGGAACACAAAGGTGTCAATAACGTATCTACAAAGATGTACAGTGATGAGTGAGGCAAGATGTCAGATTGCTTATGGATAGAAAGAACTGAGCATATTTATTCTGAATACAGAGAGACAGGTTGAGCCTGTACACTGAGGATCCAGGCATCAGGACTAACAGACGCAGACTGAAGACGGGCCCAAATGGGTTGATGGGTGCAGATTTCCAAGTGACAAAAAATGAGTTATAGAACCATCAGAGACAACCTTCCCAGAAGTTTGATCATGTTCTGTGGCCAGAGAGAAGGAAGCATGAATGCAACAAGGTGTGTGCAGACACAGGCCACATTTGAAGCGGGAAGAGAGTGAGAGGTTTCTCCAATGGTCCCTCTGAGTGAAGCCAGGATGGGCTTTCCAGAGTGGAGGGAGTTCAAGGAGATGGGATCAGGGTCCTGGCCAACGCACAAAGTTGGAGAAGTCTGCCCTTGCTGTCTGTGGAATATGAGAAGAGCTGGTAAAGATCACAGACAGAGTTGGCCGGGCTGCTTTGGAACTCTAGCTGAGCCTGGACACTTCACAATGATATTTAGAGTAGGAAGAAATCACTACTGAGTTTGCTGGAAGAGAGAAATGAGAAAACAAGAACAGGAAAGAATGACTTGAGTGACAATTTGTAAATTTGGCTGTCTCTCAGACAGATGGAAGGGAACTTAAAGAAAAAGGGATCTAGAATGAATGGAGACTGTAGTCACAAGTTTCCTGAGGTAGAGCTTTAAGATTTCAGAGTAGGATACCTTCTGAGGAGAAGCCCAAAGTATGGCTCTGAGAATGGAGGTCTGATGTGGGGTGGAAGAATGCACCTTTGGTTGGGAAGCGTTAAGAGCAACAGGCATCTGACCATCACGGTGGACATTCAAGCCATGCTAAGGGTGTCCTTGGAGGTAGGAAGACAAACATCTGTGCGGGTGATTTCTACAGCCTTTGCGAATGGACTCACCTGGATGAATGAGCAAGAAAGTGACAAGTAGAAAGTGACAAATAAGAAGGCAGGATCAGCACAGCTCAGGGTTGATGGAGTTGCCGTGGGGAGGCTTTGGAGAGGGGTTTCCCCAGGGGAAGTGGCGCTGCAGTAGGTAAAGGAGGGAGGAGGGCCCGTGAGGCGAGAGCGGCGCGTGCCCAGAGCAGTCCGGTTCCTTCATCTAGGGGTCCCTGGGGAACAGTGGTGGGTGGTGACTCAGTTCCATAGACAAGGTCCACCCTGAAGAGGGGCATGGCCGTGCTCTTCCGCCAGCGGGGCGTCGTGAGTAATGGAAAGTGTGTCTCAGCTGTCAAAATACATGAATAAAGTGTATTTTATGGGGTGTTATTTTTAGTTTTATAAGGCCAGATGTCCCAGCTGCATCTTGCCTCGGTGTGCCTGTGTTTCCTCGATGAGCCACGCTCTCCATTTGCCTTACTCTTTGCAGATACCAAGTTTGGCCTCGGTGATGCGGAGTCAGCACTCTCACAACTCACTAACTGGGATTCTGGGAGGAAAACAGAGAGGGCTCAACACAGGACTCTAAACAGCCAAAACCCAGGCCCCAGGCCCACCCGCCTTTCTTTCTGGACGTCCATCGGAACCTACTCAGTTGTAAGGCAAACTTTTAACCAAGTTCACTTGTTTGGTTTCCTCACTCGGGGCAGCAAAGCCCCAGAGGGCAGAGAGGGAATAATAACTCAAAGGACGCAGTTACAAAGGGCCAGGGACAAGAAATAGGAGAGGGTCACAGTACGGTATCCCCAGAAGCAGCTGAGGACAGGGAGATGCTAGGGAATGAAGCTATCACACTTTTATCGTCTTGTAGAACTCCGTCCCATAACGAATCAGTCCATTTCCTCTGAACTGGGGTCCCTGGAGGTCTGGTCCCCCATACCTCCAGCCCTCTTTCCTCTTGGGTAGTTCAGCTTCCTCTCACGTGTGCCACCCTGCAGACTTCTTACCTCCTGAGCTCTTTTCTTTGCAAGGTTTCATGAGACGTTGAGGCTAGGGGAGAGGGAGCAGCGCGCACGCGCGCGCACACACACACACACACACACACACAGAATAGATCATATAAATATATGTCAAAATCCCAGAGGTTCTCCAAGTACCCATTTTCTGGTCAATAAATATTTGCTAGGTGAATTAATGTGTTAGGAATGAACTCCAGTATCAGCTCGGCGGTCACAGTCCCTCCCCAGACCAGCCATCCCTTGTGCTCTGGGTCCATCAGGTGCTGGGAACATTTGGAGCAGGGAAACAGATTTCTGGCCCAAGCCTAGGTAGACTCCTGGGATGAGATGGGGGCGAGGAGCTCCCCACCTGTGTGGACTGCCCTCTCCTCACTCATCAGCTCCTCCCCCATAGCACGTCAGCAAATCCCTGAACCGGCTGAGAGCCGCTTGCACACGCAGGGAATTCCCAGCAAGTCTCTAGCATGGTCCATTGTAGTTATTCCTCGGTGCAAGACATCAATAACTCATCGATATAGTGTAGCAGGAAAAGTGTACAAGGTCACTAGTATGTTGTGAGTGTGGGTGGCTCATGGCTTGGTCTTTAGTTGTGAAAAGTTTGCTCTGCAGCCCCTGTATTGAAAATCTAAGAATTAATGAGTAGCCACATCTTCTGTGCCTCTCTCTTCATCCCACTATCTTTCCTCTTCTGGAAGCTCAGAGACTCGTGTGCAGCCGATGGAGACGGAGAAGCTTCCACAGAACCCAAACATGAGCTGCTGCAGGGGCCAGGGGTCTCCTCTAAGAGCGCTGTACGTCATTCATCCGCTCCTACATCACTGATTCAAGGCACAAACCTTGACTCAGCCAGATGTGTGTTGAACAATGAGAATACCAAGAGAAACAATTCCTGTCCCTAAGCTCGACATTCCAACAGTCTGCAGATGCAGCACACGCAGGTAGACAGACAGCAAGGAAGGAGGCCAGGCTGATTCTAGTGTGGGTATCTTCCTGGGGTCGGAACAGAAGAGAAGGCAGTTGGAAAAGATGGCAGGCAGGGGCAATGTGGGGCACCCTGGGTTAGACTTCCCTTAAGTGGAGCTTTCCTGAGACCTTTCTTTGTGTCAGCTCCATGCCAGGCTTTGAGGGTGTCAGAGATGGTCCCCACCTACAGAGAACAGAATTCAGTCCAGGGGTGGCAGAGCAAAGCACACAGCAGACAATGTGGAGCCGGCTGCCAGCATGAGCTGAGCCACGCGATAGGCTCTGGCCGGATGCAGGGCACGAGGTGGGGGCTGTGACTATCACCGGAGGAGGATGTAGTGACATTTGGAGGAGAAAGGTGGCTGGAACTAAAGAGCAAATACACTATTTGAGGATATCCAATTCCCCAACTGCATTCCTCAGAGTGACTGATCACAAGCTCACCCAGTGTCTCCAGCCCTGATCCCATGTGGCATGGGTCACGCCTCGGCTGACATACGGCGAGGTGGTAAGGACAGGACTCCTATGATGCCATCAGTGGCTTTATCTGGAGGAGGAGGCAGGGCTGCAGCCAGCACATTTCCTCTGTCTCCCCGTAGGATGTCTCGACCACATTACAATGCCTCAAGCTGGCCCTCACCAGATACTGGCACCAAGGTGTTGAGCAGATCCACCTCTGGTTCTGAGAGCTCAGTGGATGTCTGTGCCATAGCCTGGCTCGGGCTGCGGATTCCAGTAACAGCAGTAGACAATGGGTGGCAGCAACCCGTGCAGGAGTACCGAGCTATTAACACACCCGCTGCCTGGACATCACCAGCCAGAGCTCTGTGTCTGTCGGCAGTGCCCTGGCCCTCCGGTCCTCCCACATTCCCCTGGCTCCTTCCCTGTGCTCCACAGAGCTTGTCCACCCATGCCTGGTGTGGCCAGATGCTTCCGTCCCATTCTTCAGTGTTCCCTGCTGTGTCCTGGCCTTGCTGGGGGCGTTGATGAGGGACTGGCCTGGTCCAGGCTCCCCTCTGGTGCTCTGTGGGTGATGGCTTCAGGGAGGCCAGAGAACAAGATGAGCTGGGAGCACAGACGGAGCTGGAACCTGGGCTCCAGCTCATCTAGGTTAGTGGAGAAGATGCAGGTGGGGTCAGTTTTGGACACAGGGGCTTGGATTCCAGTTCAGGGGCTTGGATTCCAGTTCCGTGTATGAGGCCATTACATTTTATCCCGAAGCTATTAGATTTCACTCACCCCTTTCTGTCTCCCACCGTACTAGCTCGGAGGGGTTCAGGGTGACATCCCCACCTTCCAGGGTGTTCACGGATGTGCTTTGGTGTTTGTGTGGATCACAGATTTCAGTGGGGTGAGTCACAATCTGATCGCCGTGGGCACTGACAATAAACACTGTTGGCTGTGCTGTGGTAAACAGTGATGTTTTCACCGGCCTTGGTCATCTGTTCAGCCCTGGGCACAACCAAGGGGACAAGGTACACTTCTTGCTCTTATGATAGACTTGCTTCGGAAAAACGTTGTGGTGATTAATGAGCCCATTCCAGCTGCCATAGCACACTGTGCGTGGTGGATGCGTTAGCATGTTCTTCTCTAGCCCCGGTGAGTCACCCTCCGCCCCTGTCCCAGAGGGTCCAGCAGTGGGGAGGAGTGGGGTCAAGGCCAGGCTGGACAGCCCAGGGGAGGGCCTCCCTTTGCTTGCTGGTGATGAAGGCACAAAGGGTGGGATGCAGGGGGGCCCACAGAGGAGCTAGGTGGGGACCAAGCTGCAGGGCTGAGCAATCAGTACCCAGCTCTTCCCACATCATTCTTCCCCGTGTCCTGCAGGATGGGGAGGAGGCGGGGAGGGGAGGGGTGACCGTTCTTCCCAGGGATCTGCTCACTGGCTCTGCCGGGGATGGGCACAAGGTAGGACCTGGGAGTGCCCGTGGCCAGAAGCAAGGAGACAAAGACCAACCACGCTGGGCAGGCTGGTCCATGGGCTAGGAGGAGGAGGAGTGGTAAGGAATGATATTGTTCTTGCATCTTTTCCTTCTTTTTTGCTTAGGTCTGAGACTGGGACTCAAACTCAGGACCTAATGCTTTTGCCCCTTGGCGAGTGTTTTACCAGCTGAGCCATGCTTCCAACCCATACTTTTTAAATCTTATAAGACATCCATAAAAATTGAGGCTGGGAATGTATCCAAGTAGTAGAGTGATTATTTAGTGTGTACAAGGCTCTGGCCTCCTTAATACCACAATAAACAAACAAATGAACAAACAAACAGTAATGAACATAGATTAGTTATATCATAGTTCAAATCTTTGAAGAACTATTTGTATGCTCATATTCATAATAGTAAATAAAATAATCAAAAGAGTTATGTTTAGAATAAAATTTTGTTGTTTATGTCTACTTAGGCCCTAAATTTTTTAAGAAAAAAAAGATTAGCTAATTCATGTCTTTTATTTAAAATTTTCTTTATTGTCAAGGTGATGTACAGAAGGGTTGCAGTTACATAAGTAAGGCAATAAGTACATTTCTTATCAACCTTGTTACCCCTCCCTCAATTTTCTCTTATTTTATCCCCCCACCACCACCTCCACCCAAGTTGTACAGATCATTTCCAACATATTGTCTTGTGCATATCACTGAGAATTTCTTTTTTTTTTAATTTAATTTTATTGCAAAGATGCTATACAGGGAGATTACAGTTACGTGAGTAAAGTAATGAGTACATTTCTTATCGAATATTGTTACCTCCTCTTTGTTTTTCTCCTACCATCCCTCCCTGTCCCCCTAACGCCGCAACTGAGAACTCATTTCCTTTTTTTTTTTAATTTGTTTTTTATTGGTCCTGGGGCTTGAACTCTGGGCCTGATGCTATGCCGGAGCTCTTCAGCTCAAGATGAGCACTCTACCACTTAAGCCACAGTGCTATCTCTGGTTTTCTGGTGGTTAATTAGAGGTAAGAGTCCTGCAGACTAACCAGCATGGGCTGGTTTTGAACTGAGATCCTCAGAACTCAGCCTCCTGAGTAGCTAGGATTACAGGCATGAGCCACCAGCACCTGGCAGAGAATTTATTTCTTAAAAGCAAAATGTCTCCAGGCATCAGTGGCTCACGCCTATAATCCTATTTACTTAGGAGGCTGAGATCTGAGGACTGAGCTTCAAAGCCAGCCAGGGCTGGAAAGTCTGTGAGAGTTTTATCTCCAATTAACTGCCAAAAAGTCAGAAGTAGAGCTGTGGCTCAAGTGGTAAAGCACTAGCCTGAGCACAAATGCTCAGGGACAGGCCCTAAGTTCAAGCCTCAGGACCAGCACACAAAAAAAGCAAATTGTCTTTTGCCACTTACCACTCCTAAATCCTGATGTTTAGTGTATGTGATTAGTACAGATATGAACAGAGCATAAGGAGTAGGAAACAAATGTCTCAGGCACCCACTGAACTGCAGCCAACAGAGGGGCAGCGTCTCAGGAAAGCTCCCCATCTCTGCCTCTCACACTACCATGTGCAGAAGGGCGTCAGGGATGAGGGCTGAGAGTACTGGGAGACCATCACCAGCGCTGTCTTGTCCAAACTCAAGCTTTAGTTTCTAAAATGTTCATGGAAGTCTAGTGACAAATAACTTGCAAGTTTAAATTAATTTGAGCTTAATTTCTGTATTATGAAACTCAGATGGTTTGAACTCAGTTTTGGCCACCTATTGATTTTCACATTTGGTTATTTGGTATTTGGCCCAGGTGTGCACACATGGGTATGTCTTGCATGCATGCGTCCATGTATGCATGGACCTGTGTGTGTCTCTGTGTAGGTGCACATTTCAAATGTGAGTGCATGTGTGAGTATTTTTAATGCACGCATGCCTGTGTGTAGGTGTGTCCCTTGTGTGCATGTGTGTCCCTTTGTGTGCATGCATGCGTGAGGGGTGGCACTGAGGCACAACTAGACGCACACTGACTCATCGCGTGACGGTCCTCTGGACAGCTCATCTCACTGGCTCTGTGGATGAGGCCGGGTCGATCTTCACCGAGCAGATGAGGACTGGGAAGCTTGGAGGGTGGAACCATCAGTCTAAAGACTCCTGGGAGTTTCAGCGTTGACGTTCTGAGCACATGCCTGAGTGTCCATCTGACCTTTGGTCCTCAGAGCTTGGAAACCCACAACTGGATGCCCCAGCTGGACAGTCCAGTTCATGGGAATGAAGTACAGATGTGCAAACCATGTTCTTGTGAGCACAGAATCAGAGATTTCTTCATCCAACCCGATTGGTGGTATCTATTTCTATGAGGATGGAAACACCTAACTTAGGCAAATTCACATACCTCCACTTTCAGATCATAGCTCTCCTCTCCCACCATTTTCCAACCACAAGATAGAAGCCTACTTGCTTCCTGTCTTTGGGTTAGCCCCAGCTCCAGGAGTCTTTCCACTGATAATGCAATGACTCCATCTCATGCAGAGCTCCAACTAAAGGTCACAACACCCCTAAACTCCCCCCATGTACCTCTTCCTCATTCATCAGAAACCTGTTCTGCCTAGGCTTCCTCCTTGGCATTGAACCTATACTCCTTCATTGTTGGTTCCTCATTCTTTATCCCTGGCTTGTAGACCTCCCTTAGAATCACCCCATCTGCCTACTAGTCTCAGCAGTGATCAGTCAGGATTCTGTGGTTGAAATTACAGACATAGATTATGGCTATCTGGATGAGAAACAGTATTATATAATACTATTGAAATACATGGTATCACAAATATGTATAAATATATAGTGTATGCTATTATAAATATATATGCTATTATAAAACAGTATTATGTATTATCATGACTATGGCATAATTCACACACATGGGAAGAAGGACAAGACCCAGCCAGCTGGAGTGAGCTATAGGTAATGAAAACTGATGTGGACTTTCCTTAGGGCTCTGCCTCACCAGGAACGAGTTCTGGCCAATTTCTTACTTGAAGGACTCAGCCAGATGTTGAAATGTCTGCAAGAGTCTAATTTGTCTGCTTTGGACCAGGTTCCCACATTCATACTGCTTGATGCATTTGGAGTAGTGGTGAAACAGAAGAAGATTGACTCCCAAAGAATGACCAAGATCCCATTACTGGGATAAGGAAAATTCATCCTTGTGGAAGGAAATCTGTCTTAGTGGAAATTAGATTGTAGAGGTCAGTGGGCATGTGTCTTAGTAGGAATAAGGTGGGTCATTGGAGGTATGTCCTAGTGGAGAAAGGTGAAAATACACATGCCAGTTAGAACGGCTTACATCTCTCCTTACGGATACAGTGAGAAGACCAAGAGCTCTCCCCCAGGGCAGGACGCTTCTGCACACCACCACAGTCCTGCCTGTTGAATGTTTCAAGCCCAAATTGAGAGTTAAACTTTCCTGGATTTATTTTGCGCTCACCTCTCGTGGCAGGATGGAGCAGGGCTGATGGATTTTGTTTATAGAAGCTGGCCATTTGGTAATCTTGCCGCCACACTCCAGCCATTGTCTCACAGGATATGCGGTAAGAGTCACACACGCATCAGGAAGGGTGCGGCTAAACACTGTCATTTCTGCAAGGAATGAGGTAGGGAAAGGAGGGAAATTCTAAGTGAAATTCTGAGCTCAGCATCTCTTTTGAAATCACTAAGACAAAGCCCAAGGCCAGCTCCAAGCCGAGAGGTGGGTGACCTGGTTCGGGAAAACACAAGAGCTGGACCTGCTGTCCAGCCTTGGGGCTGCTGCTATCCAGCCTTGGTCTCTGGAAATATCAAGGCCAGTGGTTAAGTTAACAGTGCTAAAACTCATTAATGCTCTAAAACTACAGCCAAAAGGCTGTGGTTGCACCCACCCAGTGCCGTCCTCACTCCATTTGAGGACACACTGTATTGAGAGAGAGAGAGAGAGAGAGAGAGAGTGTGTGTGTGTGTGTGTGTGTGCATGCTCATGTGTATGGTCAGCCTATGGTCTCCTGCTCCATTTCAGGAATTCCCACTCATGCCTAAGTCTTATCCACTCAGCACAGTGACTGATGTATGCTGAGTTCTTACCAGATATTTATTGAACAAATAAGGACACATCAGAAGCTAAAACCTATTATCTCAGCGAATGCTGTGACCACAAAACACAAGGGGGCCTTGTCTACCTCCCTCATCCTAGAACGGAGACACCCAGCCAGGTATGCTGTGGTTCAGATCCAAGCCACCACGGGAAATTCCAGGAAATCTCTCTTTTGGAAACTGACTTAACAAAAGAAATCAAGATGCATAGGGAGGGATGGGCCATCTGGAGCCTTTGGCTTGAAAGACGTGCAGACACCTGGGCTCACCGAGGGCTGGACCAGGCCCTAGGGCAGGGAGCTCATGGCAGAGAGAGAGGATGTGCTCCTTATGCGTTTTGCATGGTGGGACCAGACTCTTCTTCAAAAAAAAATATTACTTTAATTATATAAATTTATGGTGAACAACATGATAATTCAAATGTTGGTACTTGATCTGAATCATCTGAAGAGTTCCAGAAGATCTCTTCTAAAGGAAACCCGTGGAGAACCACGGACCAGCCCTCATATCCTGAGTCTCACATAGTCTCTTCTTCCCTTTGGGGGAGGCAGGCGACGGTTCTGACGTTATGTTTGTGAAGTCAGCTCCAACGGCAATATTTTTCACAGTACCCAAAGGGTGGAAGGAATCAATCCAAGTGCCTATGCTCAGTCTTAGAAAGGAAGGAAATAGGGGCCATGTCATTAAGACCACAGATGGAACTGCCAGCACACTTAGATGGTGCTGGGTGTTTTAGGGGTATAGCCATTGGTGAAGACCCTGGGCTACTAAAGTGGAAGCCAGTCATCTTCTATAACCAGCTAGGTCCATTCAGGTGTAAGCCATGGACACACATGCTCAACACAAGAGGTGCAATAGCAAGATACTAGAAATTTCCACAAAATAAACTGTGTTATATTCCTATACCAATATAACAGTCATTGTGTATTGTTATTCTGCAACAAGAAGAACCAGCTGCAACTACAGGCAATTGTGTGGGCAGATCACAGAGCCAACACTGAGGGCAAGAGCAGACATCAGCCGCATCCCACTCGAAGGGCTCCTGGGGCTCCGTGGTACTGCCCAGGTGTCATGCAACTTGTCCAAGTGTGTTAGACTGCCTTTTAAGGATTCGTATACATTTTCTTTGTGAATTGTACCTGCATTTTTGTTTTTCAAAACAGAGACATAAACCCTGGGAGGTATGTAAGTAGTTATCATCTCTGGATTGTGGATGGTCTTGTTTTCTTTTTCTAAAATGAGCCTACCCTCTAACAGTTTTATTGTAAATGGTTTCTAGGTGTTGCTTGTTTAGGGGTCAGTCCCACCTGCTTTACTGGGGAGAGGCCCTGTGATGTGTGGGCTTTGTTGGCCTCAAGTAGAGAGAGTACATGGGAAGCGGTGCCTGTTTTCAGAGAAGGCTGCATGGGAGTGCTGCTCCTCACAAGGTAGAAACCAAACCTTAGACACAGAGACTGTTCCCAAGGGTCAGTGGGGCTGACTCTGTCCCCTGGGGCAAGACCTACTTCCCTCCTAGGAATAGTCAGTTGCTGTGTTAGCCAGCTTTCTTTCACTACAAAAAAATACATGAAGTCGGGCTGGGAAGGTGGCTCACTGGTAGAGCGCTTGCCTTGCATGCCAGAGGCCCTGGGTTCGATTCCTCAGCACCACATAAGCAAAAACGAAAAAAGCCGGAAGTGGCACTGTGGCTCAAATGGTAGAGCGCTAACCTTGAGCTGAAGAGCTGAGGGACAGTGCCCAGGCCCAGAGTTCAGGCTCCACAACCGGACCCAAAAAAAAAAAAAAAATACATGAAGTAACCATGGGCACACCCCAACTGAACTGACTTCCTCCCATGGACACAACCCATTGACCCAACTTCTTCCTATTGAAACACACTCACACTGACCCAACTTCCTCCCATGGACACACCCCCACTGACCCAACTTCCTCCCATGGACACACCCCTACTGACCCAACTTCCTCCCATGGACACACCCCTACTGACCCAACTTCTTCCCATGGACACACCCCCACTGACCCAACTTCCTCCCATGGACACACCCCACTGACCCAACTTCCTCTCATGGACACACCCCCACTGACCCAACTTCCTCCCACTGGGACACACCCCCACTGACCCAACTTCCTCTCATGGACACATCCCCACTGACCCAACTTCCTCCCACTGGGACACACCCCACTGACCCAACTTCCTCCCATGGACACACCCCCACTGACCCAACTTCCTCCCATGGACACACCCCACTGACCAAGCTTCCTCACATGGACACACCCCCACTGACCCAACTTCCTCTCACTGGGACACACCCCACTGACCCAACTTCCTCCCATGGACACACCCCCACTGACCCAACTTCCTCTCACTGGGACACACCGCACTGACTTGACTTCCTCACATGGACACACCCCCAGTGGCCTAACTTCCACCTGCTAGACCTCACCTCCCACAGTGCTTTCAGTTGGGGTCAAGCCTTATACACCTGTGCCTAGGGAAGACAAGGCCTGTTCATGTTCTTCCCAGTGCCATCTTTTTCAGGCTAGGCTCTGACCATGCAAGAAGAATCAGAAGGAGCAGCTTTGCTGGTGAAGTCCAGGATGGCATCTTCTCTCTAGTTTTACTCCGAGGGCGAGTTCCTAACTGCCCTTTGCAACTGGATAATGCACAGGGAAGAGGAGGCCTGTAATGGATCCAAAGCAGGACTCGTAGTATTGTTCTGCTCCATGTGTAGGAGGGAGGGAGAGTGGTGACAGCTTGTCCTAGAGGAAGACAAACTAGGAGCTAGCCAGGTCATCCCAACTTACTTCAGGTCATCTCAGAGTTATTGTCTGGCTTTCCCTTTCTCCCCCTCTGAGGAGGGCAGATTGCCACCACCCAGGACTGGAGAAGGAAGGAAGGAAGGAGCTGTTTGCTTTGGGATCGTTGTTTGGTGAAGCCAGCCTCTGGTGGGCTTTCCTCCAGGTGACCTCTCCTTTGAAGGACATTGGCCTTTTCCAGGGTCTGGGAAAAATAGCTGAGGAGAGTCCAGGAAGGCCTCCTTTTAGGAGCTGGCTTTTCCTCCCTTTCATGTAGAAAAGGGTCCCCTTTGGGGAGCTCCCTTGTGTAAACTCTTTAATTGCATAGCTAATGCAAACCAGAGCAGAAATGCTCCATCCGTGAATTCCTGTTTGGATTCATTACCACTTTCAAAGGGGACCCAAGGTCTCTCTCTTATCTGCTCTTGGATCGGCTCAACAGTGGACTTGTTTTCAAAGGGCTTAGCAGTGGAGATAGCGCATTATCGCTCCTTCCCGCCCTGCCGTGGTGGAGGGAGAATTACTCTGAGGATCATTAAATCTCAAAGCTCAATGGGTGAGGAAACCCAGACTTCTGGGAACCTCCTGCCTTGCAGCTGGGCGCCCCAGAGGAGATCAGAAAGAGGGGTCTTCCCACGCTCCACCACCCAAAGTGGGGAAAGAGAAGGGGCAAGTGGACAGGATGTTATTCCACAGAAGACTGGCCCCCGGTAGACAGCAGGCCTGAGAAGCTGGGAATCTTCGTGCTGAAGCTGTGGATTCTCACTGCTTGAAGTTCACGGAAGACCGGCTATGACCTGTGTCTGACGCACTGTACGGGGGCCACCCACAGTTCACGAAGCATGGGACAGGCCCAGGGCTGGAGTGACCTCAGCTTGCACACACAAGGTGCCAACTTACAGGACCCCTGCAGCTTTAGGGGCAGAATCACACCCACTGGTTGGGCTAGCTTCCCCCAGTGACAGCAAGACTGCCTGGCAATCCCTACAGTGCACAAGGCTGCTCACAGGAGCGAGTCTGGGTCCAGAGCTGGCTAGAAGGTGGACAGTGATGTTGTTTGCTTGCGACACTGTAGGAGGACTTCCCATCTCCCCTGCCCCCTTCCCGTCCCTCTCAGCTCCTTCATCCTTTCAAGGGTCCCTAACTAGCCCCTAGTTCTCCTAAAGCAATTACAGCACTTCTTCTTTCGCAAGGAAGCACCACACGCCTCAGTCCCTGGCATTAGAGCCCCTACGGGTCCACCCGCCATCCGAGTGGAGCTGTGGTGTGGTCTCCACCCCACAGGAGCTGCCGTGTGAAGGAGACCCCCCCCTTCCCTCCCCATCGGTGCATCTCAGGTATAGCTCTGGAGTGGCAGGAACACTTGATTGTAGGGCTGGGAAAAGAATCTTCTTAGATCTGGACCTATTGGGATACAACGCTTCCACCTTATGAATTTCTGGGGACCATGAGTCAAGGGAGATTGAGCAGAAAGACGCTCAGGGGCCGTCCTTGGGGGATGGGCAGGGGGCGCGGAGTGGGGTGGGGGACTGTGCATCTGGAAATGTCCTGTTGGGCTCCAAGCACGTGGGGTCGGTGGCCAGCCAGGCTTGGCCCTCTGCTCAGAGTTGAAGTACATCCAGAGTTTTCACAGCCCAGAAATCCCAGACTGAACTAGAGACTTCCAGACAGGGGCCTCAGCTCTGCCTGACAGTTCCATCCACAACCTGACTCTCCCAAGGACCAGGAATCAGACAGCACTCTGTTGCTTCTGTCCCTGGCCTTGCGGGGGCCGTCTGTCCTTCTATCCTGAGGACTCGGCAGCCACCCAGGCTGCAAGGCTGACGGCTAACTCAGCGACCCTCCCTCTTCCCCTGAGAGCTGCAGATAAGCTGCTGCTTATTCCAGCTTGTTTGCTCCTCGGAGATGTACTCCGGCTGGATTCATCACTTATTTACAGAGATAAAGCCTCAGAGGACTCTAAACGATGCTTTGAGGATTTAGTAACGTTAAAAAAAAGTTACAAGAGATTTTAGGGAATTTTAAAACTGATGTCAAACGCATTAGTATGTTGAACCTAGGTTGCCCTCACCTTAACCCTCACTGTAAATCTAACCCTGACACCAGCCTGAACCCCAACTTGAGGCCTGTGGACTTAAGTTCAGGGAAAAGAAAACAGAATTGTCCTTCTGTCCAGTGACATTTTTACAAAGCATCAGGGATTGTCTGCAATCTGGCATGTCACCCTATGAAAATAGATCTCCAAGCCAAAAAATAATGGTTTTGTCTTATTTTTCCAGTGAGTGGGTCTCAGAAAGCCAGGAGGAAATTCCGTCTTTAACACTCTATATTTTCCTTGGAAAGGGAAAAGGCCTCTCTAATGGGTGTCCTTGAAGGCAATTAAAGGCAAGAGAATGCATTGCCAGGTCTAATAGGGCATATTCCAAAACTCAACACCAGCAAATTGTGTTTAGGAACAATGCCCACTGCCGCAGAGTTATTTACTGAGGGTTGACATCTGGGGTCTCTGCATCATCTGAGCAATAGAAGAAACAAAACAGAATGAAGCTATACAGGAAAGGGAGGGAAAAATATTCTTCACAGGTCATCATAGTTCAAAATATACGAATGCTACTGGGCACTGGTGGCTCACGCCCGTAATCTTAGCTGCTCTGGAGGATGAGATCTGAGGATTGGGATTTGAAGCTGGCCCAGTCAGACAAGTCTGAGAAACCCTTAACTCTAATTAACCAAAGAGCCAAGAGTGGGTAGAATCCCAGCCTTGGGTAAAAGAGCGAGGGGACAGTGTCCAGGCCCTGAGTACAAGTATTGGCATGAACATACATGCTCAACACACACACACACACACACACACACACACACACACACAATATGAATCAAAATAATTGAATAACTGTGAAAGACAAAGTTGTAAAATACTAGTAGCATCTGAGTGAGAATCTAGTTGACGGAAGTTTCAAAATATCAGAGACATAGAAGTGATTTTGAGAAAAATAGATAAAATATAAATCAGACCTCTACATTCTATAAAAATCATAAAAGACAGTCAATTTGACAGGAGGAAAATATTCCTAGTTGTGCAGATGAATACTTCAAACAGTATTTTTATAAATTTGGCAAAAATAACTTTGATTTTTCTCCAAAAGAACAATTGGCTTGGATTTCCAAAAGACAATCTGAGAATTAAGAGAGTATCTGGGAAGATGTTTTGCAGTGCTAGCAAATATTAAAATATACTTTGAGAACACTAATTAATCTTGGCTTAAAATTTAAGAGTGAGGCAGAAAAAAATACACTATGTGGCCTTGAGCTAAGGCAATTAGGTACAAGACTAGAGATAGCCACATGGCAGTTTTACATTTCCCAGTGGTCACATTTAATATCAGTAAATAGATGTAATCAAGCTGATTTTAATAGTGTTTTTTATTTAACCCGATACATATAAAAGAGCATTACTTCAGCATGTAATCAATCAAAATACTATCAGCAAGATACTTACATCTTGATGAGACGTTGAAATTTGAAGTCTACTTTTAAGCCTTATAGCTAGGTGTGGCCAGTGGCTACCCTTCTTCCCAGCATAGATCACAGGACAGGGACTATTTTTTTTAGTGCCAGTTCTCAGGCTTGAACTCAGGGCCTCATGCTCTTGCTTAGCTTTTCCACTCAAAAGTCGGTGCTCTACCACTTGACCATAGCTCCATTTTTGACGCTCCGGTGGCTAACTGGAGAGAAGAGTCTCACAGACTTGTCTGCCCAGGCTGTCTTTGAGTCCTGATCCTCAGATCTTAGCTCTGATTACAGGCATGAGGCACCAGCACCAGCAAGACAGGGAGTTCAATTACTGAGCAGCACCAGGAAAATAATGAAGGAGAAGAATTGGTGTTGGATAAGTGGTGTGATGTCGGATTGGTGAGTGACATATCCAGAAGCATATCACAGTGAATCAAACCATACCATAAGCAATTGATACCATCTGGTCTGTATGAAGTAGATTATATGCTAGCTTTTAAACAGAAAAAAATGGGAAAGGCAACAATGAGATGTGTGATGTCATGGCTGGATGGCTCTGAGTGAAGACCTGCTGGTCCCAAGTCGGGAAGGAAGAGATGTCAGGATGATGGAGTGGAGCCGTCTGTGGACTTGGTTGGGCCCAGGGAAAGGGTTTTGGAGTCCACTGCCAGGACCCAAAATGTAGACACCCCAAATCCACGTCCAAGGTGATTCAGACAGCTTTGTGCCTTGGGCAGCCTGATGGGGTGGGGCAGTATACCGAAGATTCCAGGCACTGATCCAACTTGGAAATCCCGGAGGGTGTTGGTCTATGCGGAAATCTGTCCACAGAGGCCAGGGCCCACCCACGGAAGCTCCACCAAGGACAGCAGGGCTGTGTCCTGGGGAAAAGGCCACGGTGGGGTCAGACTGTCCCCAGAGGCCTCAGGGTCTGCCACATGACCTCAAGCCCTGAGGAAAGGTGGGATGGCCCCAGGACCCCAGACATGCCATCTTGTTAGGATCCCAGTGTGGGTCAGTGCCTGGGAATGAGACATGGGAATGGAAGCCATGTTGTGGGCTGTGTCCTCTCAAATTTCTAAGCTGAAGGTCTAACACCCAAACCTTGGGTGTGCTGTGTTTGGAGTCAGAGCCTTCAGAGAAGTGATGGGGGTGAGCGCTGGAAGGAGAGGAGAGGAAGGTGGAGAGGAAGGTGGAAGGTGGTGCAGAAGAAAAATGAGGCCCCAGAGAGAAGCCAGGCACTCCAAGCCCGCAAGAGGGGTTCAGAAAGTAGCAACAGGCTCCAGACCCCCATGTCAAACTTCTAACTGTAAAATTGTGGGGGAAATGGGTGGGTGTGCCTTGGTCTTTTCCATCTGTCATCCTTTACCACAGCAGTGTGAGCAAATGAATTCAGATCAGAAGCCAACGAGTGTTCAGCAGGAGCGCTCAGCCTCCACACCCCTTCCAGCCTTCCTGCTGTGAGAGATAGCTCCAGCCTCTTGGGTAGGAAAGCCACGGTCCAGGGCATAGCCCGCAGGACGTGCTGCTGTGTCTTGGTGGACCTGACCCCCAATGTTAATCCTGGCTGGAGAGGCCTAGCCTGGTATGAGCTGGAACCAGCGCTTGGTTGCCAGGTGGAGCACAAGGTCTCCATTTTGACCTGAGCCATGGTGTTCTCAGTGTTTCCCAATATTGCCAGGGGTACGGGGAAGGAGCCAGTTGGACTACAGATCAGGGAAGTGTCAGTATCTCAGTAGCCAACTAGGTAAAGGTTGTGACCAAAAAAAGAAAAATTATACCAAAGGACCTGTCATTACCATACAGCCAAAACTCTGGAAGTAGAAGTGTGGCTCAAGTGGTTGAGAGTCAGCCTGGAATAAAATAGCCAAAGTGCAAAGCCCTCAGTTCAAGCCCTATGACTGGCACAAAATGAAATTAAATGAAATAAAAATAACACTTAAAAAATGAAAAGCCTAAAGTACTTAAGCAAGCAGAGAACATGGCTCTGCTGCTGCTTTCTGGGGGTAGAAACAATTCACAATGTGTTTATAGTTTTTGATCCAAAAATAATCTCTGGGACTTTTTTTATTGTTTCTGGTGGTACTCGGGTTTGAACCCAGGGCTTCAAGTTTCCTAGGTGGGTGCTGTACCACTTGATTCATGCCTCCTGCATGATTTTGGGTTTTATCCTAAACCAGCGATTTAAAACAAAGGTGGAAAGATAAGATATTGTACATTAATCAATCATAAAACAAATATAAAAGTAGGAGTGCAGTGGAGTAATGACTGAAATGAAGAAAAATAAAAGAATGGCTCCTGTACTTACCCTTTACAATTTCACTTGGGCTGTTAGCATATTATTGTTTGTGGCCAAATATCAAAATGAAGAACCGTGTTTCCTCTTGGGCCCCCAGGGCGAAGGTCCAGGGCGAAGGCTGAGTGTACCCTGTGGGGATTCTAGGTGTCTCCTCACACAGGGAGGGAAGAGTCCTGGCCTTTCTGAAAGAGCTCTGAGGACTTCCGACTCGCTCAGAGAACAATTCCATGAAACTTTCTCTTTATCATCTATGTTTTTACATTCTTGGCTATGAGATTTTCTCTGGCTGGAGGTTCAGTGTGCTTCCCAGAGAACTGCTTCCGTTCAGTGAGACAGTGGTTTAAACTCTGCAGGAGGGACTGGGTCTCCCAGAGTTTTCTGAACTTGGGGGTTGGTTTTCAGTGGTCAGAGTTGGGGAGAGGGCAGGGGCACGGCAGAGGTTTTTAAGGCACTGGGTGCAGCACCGTCAGAAGGGATTGATGCTGGACTAGGGCAGGCTGGTGGAAAGCAAGGCCACCCCACGCAAGTGGCCCTTTGTGCACAGGGCTGGTTTTCATTTCTCTTTTACAGCAGGCTGTGAAGCAGCCAGTGAGTCTTCTCAGAGGCCAAAGATGTGGCCACTCAATTTTGCACGTTCAGTCGCAAAGCTATAAGCTAAAGAAACCTCTCTTCTTTAGAATGTACCCAGACTCTGCTGTTTGTTTGTTTGTTTGTTTGTTTGTCATAGCAAGAGAGAAACATCTATTCTGTACTTTTAATAAATGATTCTTCACATAGTCTTCTTCTAACCAATAGCAAAAAAACTATATGAACTATTATGATAACATTCTTTGTGTGGTCTGGGATAATCTTTTTTTTTTTTCCCCAGGTCCTGGGGCTTGAACTGAGGGCACTGTCCCTGAGCCTCTTGGTGCACAAAGCTAGTACTCTACCACTTAAGCCTCAGCTCTACTTCTGGTTTTTTGGTGGTTAATTGGACATAAGACTCTCACGGCCTTCTCTTCCTAGGCTGGCTTCTAACTATGATCCTCAGATCTCAACCTCCTGAATAGCTAGGATTACAGGTGTGAGCCACCAGCACCTGGCTGATAATCATACTTAATTGTCATTATGTCATTATCCAACATTAATGAGGAGCAAGAGAGGGCTTTGGGGTCCCAGAAACATCTAGGTTTCAGTTCTAGAATAGATAGCACCAACCATTACATGAGCAGGAGGAGGACAGTACGCTGCGGGCCAATCGAGTGGACCTATGGGAGCGGTTCCTAAAAACGTGTTAATGTCCAAAGGCACTGAGCCCGATGTGTGTGTGTAGACATGGAACAAGGAAACTTGGGGAGGTGAGGGGTTGGTGCCAGGGAGAACAATGGGAGGCGTGGTGCTGATCAAGATGCACTGAACACGTAAAACTGATATGTTGACTTGAAACCCTTTTGTTCAACTAAAGATAGTTTAAAAATAATGTTTTTATAAAAGCATAGCACTCTTTGCTGAAGTTCTCAAAGCTTTCCCCACTGTAAATTTGGGAACAAGAGAGCACTCATGTCCAACGTGGGCTCCTCACAACGAAGCACTGTAGATGAGTGGCTCAAGCCACTGACACTTGTTTTCTCCTGATTCTGGAGGTGAGAACTCCATCTAGGTCTTGGTAGGGCTTGGAGACAGGCATCTTCTCCCTGCTTCCTCCCATGGGTATCCCACTTATGAGGTCACAGGCCATAGTGGATTACAGCCCCTCCTGCTGTAAGGTCCTCTCCTGGAGAGAGGAGTCTGGCAAGCAGACTCCACCCTCCTCGCAGCAAAGTCTCCACCTAGTACCTGCGTTACCTAGGCAACTGGGACATCTGAAAGAGGTCACATCTGAATTTGATGTGGCCACACCTTTCTCCACTCATACCCTAGATAAGGCCTAGTCCCAGGCCCAGAAGCTCTCTCTCTGCTCTTTTCTAGCTCTTTCCTCTCTTTTCCTCTCTTTTTCCCAGCTCTCTCTTTCCCACCTCTCTTTCTCAGCTCTTTCCTCTCTTTTCTAGCTCTTTTCAATCTCTTTCCCAGCTCTCCCAGTTCTCTTTCCCAGGCCTTTCCCCCCCTCCACGTGGAGGACCAAGATGGCCTGGTGCCAGCCAGAACGATGAATAAATCTACCCCTTACCTGAATACCACGTGTGTGGTGTGTTCTTACTTGGCTACCTCTTTCTAAAAACCTAACACTGTGACCTCATTTTAACTTAATTTCCTCTGAAAATAACTACATCCAAATCGAGTCTCATTCTAAAGACGGGTTAGGCCTTCAGCTCAAGGACACAACTCAGCCTACAACAGGTCACGAGAAAGGACACGACCTCCTCTTCCTGGCTCCGAAACTGCACAAAAATTCCATGTGTGTTATAAAAGAATCCTAGCTTTTCCTGGAAGCAAGAAAGTTACCAAATGTGCCGCCAAACACCAAAGCATGCTTGTTCCAAGGCCTGCCTGGCCTGTCCTCACAGTGACCACATCAGTGCCTCATGCCTTTCTCTCCGGATTCCGGACATTTCTGACTCAAACTGGACGTTTCTCCTGGGAAGGGGTCCTGAGCTCAGGGCACCCGTGAGAGCCTTGCCAAGGCCTATAGGCACAGCCAGAGCCAGAGTGTCAGCACTATCTCCCCCGACCACACCCAGGGAGGCTGGGATGGAGTTATCCTCCGAGACATCTGGGGATGTTACATAACATTTGCAGCAGGGAGAAGAAACTAAAACTCCCAAGAAGCTGCACAGTTCCTTCGGCCTGTCAGCCTTGGCGGACGGGTCAGGGCACCATCAGCCTCGGGATGCAGGGAGGGCAGAGACAGTTCTATTTGCCTGTCAGCCTCTGGGTACAGGGCAGGGCACTGTCAGCCTCGGGATGCAGGGAGGGCACTGTCAGCACGGGACAGGGCAGAGCACAATTCTAGTTACCTGTCAGTCAGCTTTGGGGTACGGGAGGGCACTGTCAGCCTCGGGGTACGGGCAGGGCACTGCCACCCTGCAGAGTATACATATGATATAAAGCCTTAGGACGGTGGCATCGTGGTCACCGCAAGGCCCACCATTCTGCTGAGGTGCCAGCCACACCACAGATGTCTTTTGCACAACTAGATGCTGTCCACTCCTCCCTCTGAGCCTTCTGAGTGCACACTTGCAAAAGCATGACGTGTGTCGCCTGGGCCCTGTGGCTACACAGCAGTCCTCCACCCGACCCGGACGTGCTACCTGATTCTTCCAAGGTTGGGCAGGGGGCCTATCACCTGAGGATGGGCACTCGACCAAGTGCCCCAAAGCCGTCAGGGCTGAGGAGCCACCACCTGGCAGCACTGGAGTCTCAGTGCTGGGTGCCTGCCGCCGCCTTCCTCCAGGCTCCTACCTGCCCAGGACACACGGCTTACAGCAGGCCCCGCCCACCTGCCCAGGACACACTGCTCACAGCAGGCCACGCCCACCTGCCCAGGACACACAGCTCACAGCAGGCCCCGCCCACCTGCCCAGGACACACTGCTCACAGCAGGCCACGCCCACCTGCCCAGGACACACTGCTCACAGCAGGCCCCGCCCACCTGCCCAGGACACACAGTTCACAGCAGGCCCCGCCCACCTGCCCAGGACACACTGCTCACAGCAGGCCACGCCCACCTGCCCAGGATACACAGCTCACAGCAGGCCCCGCCCACCTGCCCCACCCACCTGCCCAGGACACACAGCTCACAGCAGGCCCCGCCCACCTGCCCCGCCCACCTGCCCAGGACACACAGCTCATAGCAGGCCCCGCCCACCTGCCCAGGACACACGGCTCACAGCAGGCCATGGCCTGTGCTCCATGCCTGGAAACTCAGCATACCCTGGCGGGTTTCCTTCTTTGAAAAGTGGTCTCCCCATCTGTTAGAGAAGAATGCTGGGCTGGAGTCTGCCTGAACTTCTCAGAGAAGGCACACACAGCTCTAGGAAACCTGGGAGAGCCGGGCACTTGTTTATCTCAGCATTGCACTAGTTATTACGCTAGAATAAGTATGTGTGCACACATTAGGTAAATTAAGGTAAGCTCAGCTCCTTGCAGGCTGTCATTGCCTTTCCCCAGCTCTTGGACACACACACACACACACACACGTGTGCAATACACACACAAACTGTGGCTGAGGATGCTTGAGTAGAAACATCTAACAGATAGAGCCTTGCTGGCCTCACAAGTGGGGCCCAGGACCATGCTCTGTCCTCAGAGAAGTTCGTGCCCTGAGCTTACCACTGCTAAGGCTCCTGGTGCTCTCACCCCTGTCCTGTCTCTGTCGGTCTCTCCCTCCACCTAGCACACTGTGTCTCTGCTCTCTTAGGAATAAAGCTTGAAGGAAGGCCGTACCTTGGCACCTTGGCTTCCAGAGTGGGCATGAAGCTCTGGGGCATCTCAAATTCACCAGAAGGGAAGCACCGTTTCCTGCAGGAAGCTAAACTAGCTTACCATGCCTTGGGAAGAGGCTTGGCCGGCACAAAGCCTTGCCTTTCTATTGCTGGTAAAGAGCAGGCTCTGGGAAGGGCCGTATCCACTACAGTGGCCGAGGGTGGCTCTGCACCTGCAAATGGTGGTACAGCAAGTGGTCTGGGTTACTCAGCCTCCTTCCCTTCCTGTTCTCCAGGTCCTGGCATGCCTCCTGTTCTTCAAAAGGCCAGCCCAGTGATGGTTCAGGTAACCTCTCCCCTAGGACCACAGTATGAAGCAGTAACCAGATGGTGAGCTGGCACACTTCGGTCACTGGGGACAGCGTGGTTAAACACAGATGGCTGGGCAGCACCCCCAGAGTTCCCGCCTTAGGAGGCCCAGGGAGGGGTGAAGTTCATGTCCAGCACACAGGTCCTTCCAGAAGGGGCCAAGGGCATGTCTGGTGCTCAGGTCCTTCCTGGAGGGCCCAGTAGACCCCTTTCTTGCAGAAGCTATATTGTTCCCTCTGCTCCTTGCTGCTCCACACAGAGCTTGTCAGACATTCAAACCTCGTTCCCACTTCAGCCATGAACAATCAGAGTCTGGATGTGAATGAGATTCTAGGGGCCCAGCTCCCAGAAAAGCTTGAGGAGACTTCTCCAGATTGAGATCCTGCGAGGCTTCTCTGGAAGGTCTGGAGGTCTCAGGACCTGGCACAGGACCGGATGAGGCGGAGAAGCTGGGCTGGGGCTGGGGCTGGGGCTGGAGCAGGCATTGCAGTGGTCACTATATCCATCCTGGTCATGTCTGTCTTCACTGGCACTGTTGAGGCCTGAGCAGGGTGCCTTGTCTGTGCATGCCGGACTTGCCAGGATGCCCTTTCTTTTTTTTTTTTTTGGTCAGTCATGGGGCTTGAACTCTGGGCCTGGGCGCTGTCCCTCAGCTCTTCAGCTCAAGGTGAGCACTCTACCACTTGAGCTACAGCACCACTTCCGGTTTTCTGGTGGATTATTGGAGATAGGAGTCTCACGGTCTCTCCTACCGGGCTGGCTTTGAACCGCAGTCCTTAGATCTCAGCCTCCTGAGTAGCTAGGATTACAGGCGTGAGCCACCAACGCCCGGCTCCAGGATGCCCTTTCCCTGGGTTATCAGAGAAACCTCTCCAATTACCCACTGAGTCCAAGAGTCTCAAAAAAGTGATTCATCCCACCCCCCATTCTCCACTTTTTTGTTGGGCTTGAACTCAGGGCCTGGGCTCTGTCACTGAGCTCTTTCACTCAAAGTTAGCTCTCTACCACCTTGAGCCACAGCATCACTTCTAGTTTTTGAGTGGTTCATTAGAGAAAAGAGTCCCATGGGGACTTTAGTGCCCAGGCTGGCTTTGAACTGTGATCCTCAGAGCTCAGCTTCCTGAGATGTGCCATCCCTTTTGGACCCCAGGATGCAAATACATCTCTACCTGTGTTTGTGCAAGTAGAGTATTTCAGGTGTCTTCACACATCACTTCCTGGAGAACTGATCTTCAAGTGATGCTTGGGGTCATCTGCTCAAGGCCTAACAGGGAGTCCACTTTGTTTACCTGTGCCAAAACTGAGCTCAGCTTTCCTTGAACAAGGTTTCCAGTATTATTTTGTTGATATTATTGCATATTGTTAGGCCTGCCAGACACCAAGAACCGACCACCACAAAACAGAAAGCGTAGTGGAGACACTGACACCTACCCAAGTCACCTCCACCTAATTATGTCTGGTGTGGAGCCCTGCTGTCCGGACGAGCATGGCCATCATTGTGAGCTGCTTAGCAGCAAATCAAGTCCAGGTTGGTGATGGTTGTTTGGGCAGGCATAACGGAACCCCCGGCCCTCTCAATGGAAGACCCTGGAGCACGGTGACCAGAGCCCATGCATTGTCACCATGCCACTCCTTCCCTCAGGGACTCCGGTGAGAAGAGGAAGAAGTTAAGCTTTGCCCACAAAGCATCTTGTAACATAAACAGGTGGCTATGGCCATATTAGAGTCTTCTTACCATGTGCTGGGATATTGTCACCATTGTCCTGCAGACAGAAAGTGTCCCTTCCCTTGAGAGAACTCACAAATCCTGCCAGCACAACTTCACCTCCATGCATATGTGTTGTCCCCTTCCATTTCTGATACATTAAGTAATTATTCCTGAAATATATACTGTAAGATAGAAAGGGGGGAAGAATTACCAGATAGGAAGGTTGGTGGTGGTGGTGGTGGTGGTGGTGGTGGTGGTGGTGGTGGTGGTGTATGTGTGTGTGTGTGTGTTTCAATATTGGGGTTTTTAGGTTATTTTACTTCTTTATTTCCAATCTCTTTTCTTTGTAGCCACCACCAGCCTTGGAGGAGCTTGCTGGCCTGGGGTACAGACAGTCACCTACCTCTTATCTTTTTTTCTTCTCCAAGTTTTTTCTTCTCCCCCACCCCCCACGCCACTCCCACGGGGACAGGAGGAGAGGTGGACACCTGTGCACTCTGGCCTCTTTCACTTTCGTTAGTCCAAGCTTTGCTGCGCTGAGTATGTCAATTTAGGGAACTCTCCTTTGGTCCTGAAAAGTACAAGGTGTTCTGGCTTGGACTCCATCTTCTCTCTACACTCCCTCTCACAGGATGCTCCCCGGCCTTGCCTTCCCATCTGCCCAGCTGCTTCGCCGCAGGACCGGGGGCGCAGGGACACCCTGTGTAACACTGGGGCCCCAGTGACTGTCCCAGCTCTCTTCCCAGCCTTCTCTGGATTTGTTTCACAGCCACTGACAACCAGTGTCTTCTGTCTGTCTTCTGGGGTGGAGGAAGTGACAGCCTTGCACTGGGCTCCAGCTTACCCCTCCTGGTAGAATGCTCTTCACTCTTCCACCAGGATTGTGATCACAGTACCCTGACCTCTGCCCACAAAATGCCCTGCACCACACTTCCCTCCTGCTGACCTTCCAGAAGCTCCCTGGAGCCCCTGGAGCTTCTCCACAGCCGGCTCCACCCTGCATTAATCAGCTCTTCCCAGTCCCCAGCTTGCTGAAATCCCCACGGCTCTCCCCACCCTGAGGTCCGTCTTAGTCACCGGTTCACAGATGTCACGAACTTCCCCAGCTCAGGCGTGTGTCAGCACCCGTGTCCGAGTTCATGTGTCACAGCGCGGCTGGTGTCTCCCTCCCATCTCTGCCTCTCCCAGCTCAGCTCAAGTGGCTTCCAAACTAGTAGGTGATTATAGCTTTGGCCTTTGTGACCTCCTCAGCATGCCTTGCTGATGTTATTCTCATAGGACTGGTTTTTTGGTTGTTGTTGTTGTTTTCTCATTGGATAATGAAAGTTGAAAAGTTGTGGGTTGGTTGTTGTTGTTTCCAAATCAGAAAGCAAGTTGTCTGGTAAAGGAAAACAAACTGTCTTGAAAAAACTTGTATCATGACTTATATATTTTGCTGGCGTGTGTGTGTGTGTGTGTGTGTGTGTGTGTGTGTGTGTGTGTGTGTGTGTGTATTCATCTGTGTTGTCTTCTCATTTTAGCCATATGGTGACATCGTTCTAGGAAGGAATAGTGGGCTCTGGTTTGGCAACCCCAACACTCATCCTCAACCCATTTCTCACTCTCCTGTCTAGAGACTCCTATCAGAGGGGTCAGTCTTGTGTGTAGTTCTGGCCAATGAGACCATATCAGCCAGTACATATAAGACTATGCTAGGATTGCAAATTAATCCTGAATTCAGTAGCCTAACACAATGGGACTCATTTTTGCTCACAGGTCTGGGGACAGAAAGAGAGAGAGAGAGAGAGAGGCAGAGACAGAGACAGAGACAGAGACAGAGACACAGAGACAGAGACAGAGAGACAGAGACAGAGAGACAGAGACAGAGACAGAGCAGAGACAGACAGACAGAGACAGAGCAGAGACAGACAGACAGAGACAGACAGAGAGACAGAGAGACTGTAGTGGGCCCTGGAAGCAAAGGAAGCACTCCAGATACATGACTGTTCAAAACAGAGTCAGCACAGGATCTATGCTGTTGTAACCATGGGAGTCTATGAAACCAGACTTGTCTTCATTAAGATCCTTCTCTGTAAGGACAGGCCTGGGCCCCAGAACTAACCAAAACACTGGTAGGGAAGTTCCTGAGCCCTCTTTGTCAACTGTACCATCATAGCAGTCTGCTAAACCATAAGAACATGTCATTGAGGGCCCATCTTCCCTGCAGATGGAGATGACACTGATTTGACCCACAAGGCCCTCCTACACCAAGTGAAGGCCTCCATTGAGTTCATCTGATTGAATGAGCATGCTAGCCAGCAGGTCCCTCCCCCGCACCATGTTTATCAAGAGGACTCCAACTCTTTTCTCTCAGTCTACACTGCGCCCCCCCCCCCCCCACACACACACATATACAGTCTTCCTAAAAATCCAGGTTGGTGGCTTTTGCACAGACTGGAAATTTACCAGCCAGGTTTCCTAATGTCTTAAAAATACTAGAATTTCCTTTAGCTAATGATCCATTTGACCATATCTTGGCTATAGGAAACAATGCTTCTACGAACATGGTTGTGCTGGTAGCTTTAGTGTGGCGTTGTTTGTGTGCTAATGGATAAATGCCCAGGAGTGGAATTGCTGGGTCATAATGAAGTTCTATGTTTAATCTTTTGAGGAACTTCCATACTGCTTTCCAGAGTAGTTGAACAAGTTTACAGTCCCATCGGCAATGTAGTAGTGTTGCTTTTTGGCCACATCCATGCCAGCATTTTGTTGTTACTTTTCTTGATAATGGCTATTCTAGTGGGTTCGGTGGAATCTCAATGCTGTTTTGATTAGCATTGCTTTTATGGCCAGTATGAAATCAACCCAGATGTACTTCAGTGGATGAATGGATGGAGGAAATGTAGTATATATACACAATGGAAATTATATGTTTCCATCAGAAAGAATGGCATTGTACCATTTGTAAGGAAATGGGAAGACTTGGAAAAAATTATATTAAGCCAAGCAAGCCAGGCCCAATGAAACATAAGTTGTATGGTTTCCCTCATTTGTGGTAACTAGAATGTGACTATAAATCTGCAAGTACACACACTAGATGGCAAAAGGAAAAAAAAACACCGGAACATGATAAATTATACAAGTCTCTAGACATTCACACAGAGTGAGAGCAAAGGAGGATATTCTGAGGAGAGGATCACATAGGTGCAATAGCTATGTGCATCTGAGCATGCCAAATAATAATAAGCTGACCATATAAAATAATGAACTCCAGGAAACTGAACAAGAGTTTTATTTCTCTTTGTTGCTTTTTGTTTTCAATGTTGTTTGTTTGTCTGTCTTTGGAAGGGGAAGGGGGCACAGAAATGTTGGGCAAAGGGTGAACAAATGCAGCAGTGGTACTCACTAGATGCTATGTTGAAAATGATCTATGTAACTTGTGAGTGGTGAGAGAGAAAAGCTGGGAGAGAAGGAGGGAAGGGGTGACACTGCTCAAAAAGAAATATACTCTTTTCCTGACTTACGTGACTGTCACCCCTCTGTACAACACCTTTACAATAACAGTAAGCAATTAAAAACAATCCATTTGGCCGGGCGCTGGTGGCTCATGCCTGTAATCCTAGCTACTCAGGAGGCTGAGATCTGAGGATCGCGGTTCAAACCCAGCCCGGGCAGGAGAGACTGTGAGACTCCTATCTCCAATAGACCACCAGAAAACCGGAAATGGCGCTGTAGCTCAAGTGGTAGAGTGCTCACCTTGAGCTGAAGAGCTGAGGGACAGCACCCAGGCCCAGAGTTCAATCCCCACAACCGACAAAAAAAAAAAATAATCCATTTGTCTGATTCTGAAGCTTATGCTCCAAGTTTGTCTTAGCTTCTCTTGTTCTCTCTCCCTCCTCCTCTTTCTCTTTGTCTCTCTGTCTCTGTCTCTCTGCTGCCCTTCTCCCTTGCTTCCAAGGCAGAGGCAGCCCGGCCCTTGTTTCTTTGTCTCTTGATGCTCAACTCCTGAACAAGGACAAGACAAGGGGAACAGCGCTGTTGGCTCTCTACCCCACATGCTGGACCCACTCAGCCATCCCAGCCTCAAGTAATGGTGGCAACTTCAGACAAACATCCGGGGCTTTGCAGGAGCTGTGACTAGGGACCAGCCCCGGTTCTCCCTCTGTTTCACAACACAGTGTTCCACACTCACGTCCTCCTCTCTGGAACACAGGTGTGTGCTTCCCTGGGCCTCGCAGTTGGTGGAGGCATTCGTGTCTTTTCCGCATGGGGCCTTGTGTCTCTGAAGGCTGCCCTCTCTGCCTTAGCCGCAGGTAGGAGATGCTGAAGGCCCCCACGTAGCCCTTTGAAGCAGGAAACCCCCCAGAAAAGCCGCTGAGCCCGCCTCTCCCCTGCAATCCCCTGTCTGCTGAGCAAGTGACAGGTTTTCTTTTTCTTTTTTTTAGGCGACTGGGACTTGGTACCTGATGCTTTTGCTCACTGGCTGGCACTCTACCAACTGAACCAGGTCTCCAAAACCCAGGTGACAGTTTTCATTTCACCTTTCAGGATCACTTTCCAAAGATTAGCCAGGCAGCAGTCAAGGCCAAGAGGGGTGATTTGGAAAGGGACTGAGCTGGGGCTGAGGAAGCCTGGGCTTAGGGGTGCTGCCTTGCTACACCCCAGCACACCAACCATGCCAGCGCACCTCATCTTTTTGGGTCTCCATCACTTCATTTAACTAATAAAATTATCTTCACTACCTAACACTAGTTTATTAACAAGTGTCTCCTTTCAGAAGGAAAGGACTTTTCCCTGATCTCCTGAGAGTCTTACTAAGATGCTAGAAGGTTCTAGGATGTTCCCTTTGTCTCTGGCGACGGACCCCACTGAGGACCCGTCTCTGGGGTGGAGGAAATACCACGGTATCTGGGTTTCACTGCAGTTGTGCTGCACTGTGGCACACACACCACTTTCTGTTTTGTTCTTCATTCAGGAGTCACCGTGGAGAATTTCAGAGAGATGAAAGAGGAAAGTCTCCCTAGGCTGCTGCTCAGCACAGACGCAGGCTGTAAGCCTTTGGGTGTTGCTTGCCAGCTATCTGGTACAGACATTGCAATACCTTGTAAGGAAGGCTCTGAACAGTACCAACAATGTGTCCTGCCCCTGAGGACAAGGGGGCTGCCAGCGATCTGCCCTCTCACCTGTCTCTACACGCCTTGATTCCTTGGGGCACGATCTCTTCAATTTACACATCTCTAAAGGAAATTAATCTCTATCCTGTAGTAGAAGCCGGGGAAGGTGAGGTGAGGAGAGGCAGTGTCCAGGGCCCAGGGAGTAGTGGAATAAGCTTCCTGTGTGTGGAACAAGCTGGAGAGACCCTCTCCCCCTCAGAGATGCCTCCTGCCCTCCAGCCTACAATAGAGCAGCCGATTACTTCCTTTCCAGCACACACAGTTCCAAGGAGACCAGACGTTGGGCCTGGCAAAAATCACTTGGAAAAACAAGAGGCAACTCGTGAAAAAATCAGTGTGAAGGGAATTCTCAACTTGAGAAAACGCATTGAAATCAGGATAAGAGTCCCTCCTCAATCAGGATATGGCAATAAAAGCATCTTGCAGGGTAATCTACTCTGGAGGAGTCTGCCCTCTGAACACAGCCCCAAGAAGCCACAGAAGCAGGGTCCTAGCCAACATCTTCCCAGAGTAAATAGCAAACACGCTGGTGGTGGTTGGAATCCACCACGTTTAGGGGTGGTTGCCACACAGAGAGGGACAGACAAACGTTCTGCTGAAGAAAATTCTAGAATAAAGGGACACAACCTTTGCAAACAACTCATCTTTTATTTCTACACTTGCCCAATTTTAATCTAATCACATGCTTGCAGTAATAAGCATGTTGAAAACATGGCCAAAGCACATGCAAGTTCCTTCCTTGGAGAAGTCTGACTGTTTTCAATGTTAACCATTTTAGTATCCATATAATTTCTATTCTAGCAATGCAGGAAAGAAAATGTGTCAAATATGGATACATCCACTTGGCCTAGAGTCAGTTTTTGAAAAGACTGTTCTCTACACACTGCCCTGCAGAGCTTCACTTAGCATGCCTTGGACACCACACGCATCCTCTATTTCTGAATGGACTATTCTCTTGCCACTGGTCATCCTGTTCATCACAGTCTCCGTGCTAGCTGAGCACCTTATTGGCTCGTGATGGCTGGGGACGTGTGCTCCTCTTCTTCAGGCTTGTCTTGGGGTTCTTGACCCTCTGGATTTCCGATATTTTAGAACCAACATGTCATAATCTCTTTTAGGTTGTGATTAAAATTCTTTTGCGACTATAGATGTCTAAAATGGATGAGCTTTTTACAATATGATTTTTTTCTATCAATGAACATGGTATAGTTCCTCCTTTTAAGTAAAGGGGTAGTTTTATTTTATTTTATTTGGGTCCAGTCGTGGGGCCTGAACTCTGGGCCTGGGCGCTGTCCTTCAGCTCTTCAGCTCAAGGCTAGCACTTGAGCCACAGTGCCACTTCCGGCTTTTTTCTTTTTGCTTATGTGGTGCTGAGCAATCGAACCCAGGGCCTCAGGCATGCAAGGCAAGTGCTCTACCACTGAGCCACCTTCTCAGCCCAAAAGGATAATTTTAAAACACAGGTCTCTTCTAGTGCTCCAATCTGACAGGCTTACAAGAAGCAAACCCCAAACTCACACATGAGAATGAAGAACGATATTATGTTACACTGAAAATGGACCCTTTCTTTCAAAAGTGAAATGTGGAAGCTAAAGGAAAAGCCTGAAATCCTAGGAGGGCCAGAAGTCACTGGAACCCCATGGACTCGTTTCCTCTTTAAAATCCCTCCAATCATCAAACCTTTCAACTTCTTTATTAGCATTTATTAAGTGCATAAATAATGGGTTTATGGTGATATATTTAAATGTGCACATAAAGTACTTTGACCACATTAATCCCCCATTGCCCTTCCTTCTCCTTTCTTCTTCTTCCCCCATTCTCCTTCCTCTTCACTGAAAGTCCCCTTCCATGAGCCTGATCTCCCTTCCCCACCAGGTTCCACACAGGAGAGGAAATGTGATACCTGCCTTTCTGAGTCTGGCTTATTTCACGTCACACGATCATCTCCGATTCCATCTGTTTCCCTGGAGGTGTCATGATTTTGTTCTTTTGTTTTATGGCTGAATAATGCTCCTGTGTGAATTTACTCCATTTATGTCCTTCAACTTTTCAAATGTCGCTAAGCTATACACACCCATTCCCCTCCTCAATTCTCTGTCCTCTAACTGTAGGATCTTGACCTGAGTGACTAAGACATCAGAGTCCCTGCCTCCCCAAACTAAAATGTGCTACTATAGTGTTAGGAAATGGAGTTCCAGGGAAGCAGCAATCAGTAAGGAGAGGGCAGAGGCAGGGAAAGAAAGAGAACCTATCTGAGGGTGGGTGGTCCCAGTAAGGCCCGCAATGGCCTTTCGGGCTGGATCTCGGGGAACAGATTTTCTGGGCATACCATGGATGTTTGCATCTCAGAACAATCCTCCCTGAGGAAAGAAGGGAAAATGAGTTCCTCCCAGCTCTCTGCTGTTGCAGGGAGTTCGCGGCATCGGTCTGCCTTGTTTGCAGGGATGGGCAATGAGGTTCTGAGGTGAGTAGGGAGGCACAGGTGGTTTGTGTCCCTGGGAGCCAGCTGAATCGGTGCAGAGCTGGTGGTACAGAAGAAGTATCCGGAGGTCCCGCACACAGGTGAAGAAGAAAAGAATCGTCCGGTAGGTACTAGTGTCTCTCCTCTGCGTGGCTGCAGGAGCTTTTCCACATCCCATGCAGTGCCGAGCCTTAGTAAGGCACCCAAGGGACCTGCTGAATGGCCGTGCTGTTCTTCTAATCACAGCACTATCCACAGTACAGGAGTCCTGCTGACACTTCCGATGCCATCTCTCACCTGAGATCCTAGAACAGGAACGGGGCCAGGGTTTGATCCGCAGCCCAGATATCAATTGTATCTGTTCTTCACCGGCTTGGCGACCACAGGTGTCTGTATGAAACAGGACCAGCGTAGCTCTGCCACACGCGGTGTTGTGAGTGGTGAATGAGCGTGGGCACAAGCAAGGTCCTCAAGGAACACCTCAACGCCCTCCTCCCCGACGCCCTCCTCATTCTCTCCAGCACTCCATCGTCGTCACTATTTCCTGCCCTAGGACCCTGCCGCCCTGTTCTCCGCTTTTCGGTTGTGTGGTGTGCTGTCTCTGCACAGACAACAAACGTCTTCCTAAGACTTTCGGCAGAATGGGGCAAAGCAAGTTTGTGAAGAAGCTTTATCAGCGACGGTGCCCTCCGCATGACTTTTCCGCAATGGCCGTGCAAGGCCCGGCTCTGTAGTGTGTGAAACATCGGTCCCCTGGGAAGGGAGAGGAAGCAAGAGTTCCTGGTGGGAAGGAGAGGGAGATGCGAACATTCTGATGGAGACGGAGTCTCTGCACCACACGGGGTCTCTGGAGCACCCCTCGCCTCACCCCACCCCCAGACAACTCTCCAACACTGACCTTTTCATTTAACCTTGCTCTGCAAATAAGGAAAAGCAATGTTAGTGGAACAATAAAACCCATCCCAAGACCTCAGGCCCCGTAAATCACAGAGCCTTTGTCTGTGGGAGGCCCACCCCACGCTGTCCCAGCCCAACACCTTCATATTGCGAATGCTCTAAATCTCTAGATTCAAGCAGCTTCTTTTGCACACTTTGGAAGCCAGCAATGCATTCTGGGTGCTCCTGCAGCAGAGAGAACTCCACAGCTCACCTTGGGTATCCGTGCAGAGCATCTGGCTTCTACCTGGCCAGAGCTGTAAGTCAGTCAGTCAGTCAGCCTAAAGGCCCCTGGGGCTCTTAAGATACAGAAATCCAAGTCATAAATAGCAAAACTGTTAAGAGCAGATTAAAGTTGCCAAAGTGACTCGGGCCGAGTGAGAAAAGTGGACCCCCCTAGAAATGATCCGCTTCCAGCCAACAGTAACAAAACCCTGGAAACAAAGCCCCGGGTTTATTATTCAACAAGAAGAACACGTGTTTAGGAAGGAGCCGCGGCCAACGTCTAGCATCAGCAGAGGATGGGGAAATGTGAGCTGCACTTAATTTATTTTTCATTCTCTCTCTCTCTCTCTCTCTCTCTCTCTCTCTCTCTCTCTCCTCTTCCCTAATAAAATGACCGGCTGGGGAATTCTCTGACTTTTGACATTGGAACTCTACAGGGTCTGTCTGGGAGGTGACAAATGAGAATGCAATCCAGGAGCCTAAAGCTTGTGGTCTGAGGGAAGAAAGAGAGGCAAGTCCAAATGTGATAAAAAGAGGAATTAAGTAGGGAGGGAGGAATGAGAGGAGGAGGAGGAGGAGGAGGAGGGAGGGAGGGAGGGAGGGAGGGAGGGAGAGCAGGGGGAACTGCAGGCACTGGGAGACAATCCCATCTCCACGTACCTTTTTTCTTACAACTTAAAAACCAGAAAATAAATACTGGGAGGAAAGCTCCTTTTCTGGAGAATCGATTCTACTTTCTGAAAAAAAAAAACCCGAAAAACAAAAACCAACAAGCCCAGTCTGTCCTGACACGTAGTGTTTGTCATTGGTAAGACCTCGCGTGAAGCTGGGGTGACACGCCCTCAAATTCCTCTACAAGACGCTTTCATTTCAGCAGGTGAAGCAAACAACCCCAGCCATGCACACCCTCTCCCTCTTCTATTCTTGCTCCTTCTGTTTACCTTTGTTTCTGAAGAAGCCCTGGAACGTGGGGACATTCTTAGCAGAGGAGGGCAGCAACTCTAATCCCAGAACCAGGTGGGTGGCGTGGTGAGGCATTATTCAGACACCTGGGGTAACGCCCCCGGATCGGGCGGTTCTGTTTGTTTCTCTTTTCAGTTTGCAGTTTGTATTGTCACTAGCATTATGTGTTAGAAGAGCTAGGGCACTCAGCAGATGTGTATTGAATTTTTGAGTCCTCAGCCACAAGCCAGAAGAACCCCATGCTCCACCCGCCATGTAAGCAAAGGCTTCAAGCAAGCAGGTTTATGTTTGTTGGGAACAGCCTTTCTGAGTCTCTTTCTCTGTCTCTCTCTCTTTTTCTCTCATCTATGTGTGTATCTGTGTCCTAAAAGCTAAAAAAAAGTCCTCTTTCAGTCTTCCTTCTAGAAGAAAGCCTTTACAATAAGAAATCATGTCATTTTTGTGATTCCTAGGCCTTTGTCTCCTATGCTAAATAATATTTTTTAAAAAATCAGCTTATTTCAGGAATTGCAAAAGGTAGGAAAACTGATAGCAAACAAGAGTTCTTGCTTTACAGGAATCCTTGCCTCTGTGGTGATCATTTAACCTTGTGGTATGCTATTGTCTTGCTTTCCTTTCTTTTTCTTTTGGTGCTGGTATTTGGACTTGAACTCTTACCTGGCTTTTCCACTCAATGCTGGTGCTTTACCACTTGAGCCACACATCCACCTCTGGCTTTTTGCTGGTTAGTTGGAGATAAGCATCTCGGGGATTTGTTTGTCTAGCTTGGCTTGGATCTTCGACCCTCAGGTCTCGCTCTTGTGAGTAGCTAGGATTACAGGTGGGAGCCACCGGCGCCCAGCTTCCCCCTCCCTCCTCTGTAAGGACTCAATGTGTCTCATTACTCTGTTGTTGTACATTTGTATGAAGTATAAATGCAATTAGTTTCAAGGACTTTTACGGGCCTCTGGAAACAGGTGGCTTATAGCACAAATGCACTTTCCCTCACCTCCCTTTGTGTGTATATTTGTTTCTTTCTCTTGGATATTGGAGAAGAGACACCCTGTTCTGTGCTTACTCTGGGACGGTAGCAGTTCCCTATGACCAAAACACCCTCCAGCTGTGTCCTGTGGAGCAGAGACGTGACCTGCTGTGCTGTCCACCCTTCTTGGAGGTGTGCCTTCCACATGCAGTCCAGCATACAGCCTGCCAGCCCTTGGTCAGGCCGCAAATATGTGCAGGAACTGTGACCTGCTGTGGCTTCGTGCTGTCTCCTAGACCTCAGTCCCTGGGACAGAGGCCACAGCACACAAAGGGGGGCCTGAGGCTCCCAGGCTGCCCTAACCACCCCCTCAGCAGCCCCCACTCTGATGCTAATTTAAGAAGTTGACAGACACAATTTGGCCCAGTGGCTGGAAACTGAAGAGAGTAGGAGGATGATAAGCAAAGCTACGCCTAATTAAAAACACATTTGCAAAAGGTCAGGCCTGGCAGAAAATGACAAAGACAGTTAAAGTTTTAAAAATCAAGTCATTCTCTCTTGAGAGATCTCTCGCAGACCTGGGTGGATTCGGGATGCTGGGTTTTCTCTTCCAGCAAGAACCTGCCCAGCTGGGTCAGGGTGAGCCAAGGGTTAGCTCCTCGGTTGTTTCCAAGGGAGTAGGACTTTTTCCTCCCAAAGAGACTCCAGCTGGAAAGTGCATGGCAGGGGAGAGGCAGAGCCCTGCACACACCCAGTCACCATGCCAGCCAGAAACCCTGGCATGCGGGAAGCTCCCCGAGGCCGAGCGGGAGCAAGGTGCTCCTTCAGGCGATCACAAGGCCGGGGTTCTGTGGCAAACAAACTGGGTTCAGATGGGGAAATTCTTAGAACTGACTTGACATTTCACATCTATTTGTACAAAAAAAAAAGGACCAGACACGCAGATCTGGGGCCAGTGGGGAACCCACAGGAGGGTGGATTTCTGCCTAGGAAACCTTCCAACAACTGACAAGCACTGTTGTCATGGGGGATGGGGCTGTGGACCCGGCCTGTCCTCCTGGAGGTGTCAGGGAGGGGCTCCAGCAGCCACAGACAGAAGTGCGACATTGAGTTAAAATCCTCTGCTTCTAGATTATTGCAGGGCTCTCCGTAGAAAAATGTCTATTGCCCCGCTCTCTGGGAAACGATGGTTCTTGTGTGTCTTCACACGCATCTGTCACCTCCATTAGTGAATGAGGGTCCCCCCTCGAAGCAGAAACATTTCCCTGATCTCCACAGGCCCCAGAGCGTTCCGTTTCCTCTGTGAATCATTACAATGCAAGCACATGGATGACAATCTCGCTCCTGGCGCCAACAAATGCAATCAGCGGAGAAGAGTGTGTCTTAAATAAAAGTGGTATTTGCAGTTGGCAAAACATAGATTATTTTTGCTATTAGAGAAATTGATCTCTGAAGACATGATTAATTATGTCTGTAAAACAAAAATCTATCAAAGACAAAATGTTTCTCCCTTCAGAAAACACTTGCAAATTCCTACCATGTCATGGACTAAACATGACGCTCTATTTATGGGCACTGTGACTCGGAGGATGAAGTCAGGCCGCTGGCTTCCCACTGCACCCTCCCCAGGCCCTTCTGAGATTGATGACCTGTGATCACACCAGGGCAGCACTCCATGCCTCTCTCTGGGCTTTTGAGAACAGAGATGAAAGCCCTGCCAGAGCTGGCCCCTCAGAGGGGAGCAGGTTCCCGTGTGGTGTGAGAGGGGCCTCTGGGCCTTCCCCGGGGCAAGCCGGCCTGTGGCAGCCCCATGATTCCCAGCATCTTCCACCTGGGGTACTGAAGTCTTCTCCCTGTAAGCCAGGATCCCCGCATCCATCTGCTCTTCTCCCTTCATTCTAACCACAGCACCCAGAGTGATCCAGTTTAAACTACAGTCTGATATTGAGACTGACTGGTACCGCTCCATCTTTCCAAGGGTCTCTCATCTCAGTAAGAGTAAGACTTCCCACTGGCCTCAGCCCTGGCCACTCCCCTCCACCCCCCAACTCCTCCCCACTTCTCTGGTCCATCCTAGCTCCACTGATCTGGCTGGGTCTGTTTCTAGCATGGCCTCTGGATCTGGCTGTTACTGGATCTTCTGCTAGAAGAGTTTCCCCTTGGGCAGCCATCTTCTTGGCTGTCTCTCTTGCCTTCGTGAAAGCTCCAAGTCAAACATTATCTTCTTAGAGACAGCTCCCACTGTCTTTAGAGCTTTAGTTGCCTCCTCCTGCTCCCCCATCCTTCTCCCTGGCTTCTGGCTTCCAGGAATCCTCACTGCTCTGTAAACACACTGTGACTTATCTACCTGCCTCACAGGAAACAGCATTTCAGATTGTAGCAGGTGCTTAAGAGCTGCTCTTACTGAAAGGCATTGACCCCTTACTGGGGACCACAAATTAATTAAAAGCAGGAGAAAAAATAGTTATCCCAGCCTCTATTTTGGATCTATGACTTTTGTCCTGATCTGTTTCCCCCTCAACCACTTTGCAGGCATCTTGGAACCTAGAAAGGAGTGGAGAGGAGACTGGATTGCCTTCCAGGGAGGTGTCAATGACTGCTAGTGTAACAGGGCCTTTTCCAACTAATCCTGAGAAAACCTAATTTCTGACCCCACCACTAACCATCTCTGACCACTGGAACTCATTTGTGACTAGGAAAATCCAGCAACTCCCCTCCCCACCCCCGCTGCCTGTAGTTCTTTGTCTCTTTAAACCTATAGTTCAACCTATAGTTTGTGTCTGTCATAGGACAGGGGTAAGGATGGGCTCAAATGCTGTCTTCCTGTGGTATGCATGACAGGTAATACATTTTTTCTGTCCTTCACCATGATTTGGCATATAGAAGTGAACACCTAGAGTTTGGGCCTAGGGTTTAAAACTCTGGTTTCATGCTGGTGGGATTATTATCTCTGTTGCCCACTATAGGATCCCCACTTTCTAGAACGTGTCTGATACATAGTATACTCATGTAATCTTTGAACAAATGACTTTGTGGTTGGGTGGATGATAGAGAGGGGGGAGGATGGGTGAGTAGATTGTTGGGTAGATGGATAACTAGATGGATAGATGGATGAGTAGACAAGTGAATTAAGAGAAGGGGGGTTAATAGTTGGGTGGTAGGTGAATGAATGGACTGATGGATACACCAATGGATGGATGAGTAGATGGACAGTGGATAAATGGGTAGGTGGATAGATGGAGAATGGGCATATATATGTGGATAGGTAGAGAGATGATGTGTGGATGGGGATGGATGGATGGCTGTTTTGTGGAGATGAGTGGATGGATAGGAAAATGTATAGATGGAAAAACAAATGGGTATGTTGATAGGCTGATGGATGGCTGGCTGGTTGGGTGGATGGCTAGAAGGATGGATGAGTAGATGGATGGAAAGATGGATGAGTGGGTGGATGGACAAATCTCCATCTCTTAGGAGATGTGGGAGGCACAACTGGCTTCTTGAGAAGGGCAAACCTTGAGAGTGCTGGGACTACTGGTGGGGAATGCAAGTCTGCAGGCTTAGCACAGGGCCCAGGAATCCTCTCCCCAGGGTTTGTTCTGTACAGTGATGGCTGAGTTTAAGAGATGACACAGGAGTCTGCAGAGGCTTTCTCTTATCCTGAACACCTGGCAGATTGATAAGTAATGCACAAACTAAGCACGCAGGGAAAGATTCTATGGGAAGAGCAGGGTTTGAGAAGCAGCCTTCTTTTGTCTGAGAGCCCACCATCTGTCATCTGTCCACCTGCAGGCGTCTTCTGACGGTCCACAGGTGACTCGAATCCTGCCTGCAGTCAGTAGAGCAGGAGCTCTTCTAGCCTCTTCCTTCAGCGGTGGAAGTCCACCACTTATGCCCCGCTTGGGAAAATGGAAGCAGCCCAGAGTCCTTGTAGCCTTCGACCCGCCTGCTGTCTGTTAGTGGCATCAAGCTGCCTGGGAAACCTGCACCATTACTGCTCTCAACTGGCCACCGAGTTTTTTGTTATCTGTTCAGGAGTCACACCATCCATGTCCTGGCTGTTACTGTCGAGCTAAAGGATGCTGGCCCTTAGCCACACGGTGTGATGCTTTCCTGTTTCCCAGCACCACTCCACACAGCGCCCTGAAGACCAAACACCAATGCCCCTTCGTTTCCCACCAGCAGATCCTAATGTATGTAGGTGAATGTTCCCTGCCGTCTACACAGTGTGAAGAAAGGGGCGGGGAGGGCAGGAGAGAGGGAGAGCATCTGTCACAGAGAGGTGCCCCTGTGGTGACACAGAGGATGACATAAAGCACCAATTTAACAAGGAAATGAAAACACTAGCAAGAAGCCATCACGGACCGCCAGTGTCACCTGAGCACCCCGATTTACGGGTGAGCCGTGCGGTGACCAAGTCCCCGTGGTCCCTCTGCTCTGGCGTTGATGCCAAGCCAGGCATAGTGGAGCACGCAGGGGAGCAAACCCCCAGCTCGGCTCAGAGGGAAGTGGGTGGGTGGGTACATGGATTCCCAGCTTCCCTACCTCTCTGAGAGGACAACTTGTTCCTCACTGTTTTCCAGAGTTCATAGCTGGGAAAGGCTCAGAACACAGGCGGGACCTGATCCCAGGCCCCTCAGTCTGCTTCCTGCCTTCCCAGCAACCCACCCTCTCAGCAACTGTCATGGCGCTGCTCATATTCTAAATGGTAGTTTGCAGCGAGGAGCCTGTGGCCCACAGCTGTTCCTAGCTACCCAGGAGGCTGAGATCTGAGGATCATGATTTGAAGCCAGCCTGAGCAGGAAAATCTATGAGACTCTTTTCTCCAATCAACCAGCAATAGCCCGTGGTGCAATGGTAAAGTCCTAGCCTTGAGCAGAAAAGCTCAGAGACAGTGCCCAGGCCCGAAGTTCAAGCTCTAGTACAGGTACAGAAAAAGGGAGGGAGATACAAATTTATATTTGCTTTCATATGCTCTGGAATTTGTCTTTTAGTAGAAGTGTTTAATGCATTGGTTGTATTGTATTCACTGATTTGCTGGGTCTTAATCCTGTCTTAGTTTATGATTACTACTTATGCTTTCCCTTGTGTTTCTAATTTATTTCCTTTCCTTTGCAATCATGCTTAAAGAGTGCTTGTTATTTTTTAAATTATTATTTGTGATCTATGCCTTTTCTGTTTATTTCACTAACAACAGCAATGCTTAACTTTGACTGATAAATATATAAATTGTTTTGCTATCAGCGTCTGCATCCCCTGAGTGTTCCAGACCCCCGTGAAGGAGAGAATCAGCGTACAGCATTTTCCCCTGTCTCCTATCTCCTTCCCAAGATCTCATTGAGGTCAGAGGGGATTTGCAAAAGCAGATGTTTATCATTAAATTATTTTTTATGCAACAGATCACTTCTTTGTCGAGATTTTGCTTTTACTTTTACATGAAGGTCTTGGGATGTATTGTCAGCGTTCACCTACGTGCGACTGATTTTCTTCTGGCCTGGAATAAAGTTCCATTGTGGTATTTTGTGCTCTCCCATACCTATATCCGGGCTCTGTTCTCAGCAGATCCCTCCTGGTGGCAATGGCGAGGGAGTGAATGGGCCCTTACAGTACTAAGGAGTCACCATGTGTCTCTAGAAAAGGGTAAGAATTGGACGCTGGGCTGCGTATTTTCCCTTCAAAACACAGAAGGTAGGAGACCACATGGCCGGTGCCTCTTGCTGGGAGCTAGTCTAATGCCTGTTTGGTTTTGATTTTGCAAGTTACCTCTCTTCCTGCAATTTTTAAATCTTCACAAAGCAACACCTAGCGGCGCACTTATCTCTTTAAACTCCAAAATGCAAATGGCTTTCACTCCTTTTCTGCTTTCAAAGTGAGCCAGTGTCCTGTTGACTGCTTTGATTAACCACAAAATAAAACTCACAAAGCAAGCGTTCCAGTTCGCGCGGCTCTCTTTACTCTGCAGGGGGCCGTCAGATCTCTTTGCCAGTGTGAAGTCAGGATCTCTGGCGTCCTCGCGGGGACCCACGTGTGCACACAGAGCCCCTTCTTTGAAATCGGGGGGCTTCCAGACCCCGCACAGTGCCGTGTTTGCTGGCTGCTAGGAGCTGTGGCAGTCCCGAGTCCTTGGTCAACTCTCCTAACCCAGACAGTGGGGACACAGGTCCCTGCACCACCTCTGCCCCTTACAAGAGCAGGCCCTCAGGGCGCTCACAAGACCGGACCGCCCCGGCCACAGCTCACCCCGGCCTTGCCCAGACCTTCCCACCCAGACCCACACCTCGGGGCCTCTGCAGCTTCCCGAGAGGCCGCTCTGTCCTGAGCTGTGCAGGGAGGGCTTCCGTGACTAAGCCCCGCTCTTCTGGGCAGTTTGTGCCACCTGCTGTTGGGGTCCTGCCCTGAGCACACCCCATCCGCCAGCCTCCACACTCGTGTTCCCCAGGCTGTCATCCATGCCTGGGGGACACAGGACCCCTCAGCTACATGCGCTTCCCATGTGGTCAGGACGCCTGTCCTGGTTCTCGCCAGGCCGACGCTCCATTCAAGTTTGATAACTCAGACTTGCAGCACAGCTAGAGCCTGGGATTCAGCCCTGCTCAGAAGTGATCCAACTGTCTTCTCCAAGGCTACCATCACATGCAAACGCAGGCAGTCCCTCGTCATACTGCCTCCTTTTGTTTGTTTTGTATTTTTTCTGCAGGTACTGAGCTTGAGCTCAGTGTCTCATGCTCTCCCTCAGCCTTTTCTGCTCAAGACGGTTGTTCTACTACTTGTACCGCACCTCCACTTCCAGCTTTTTGCTGGCTAATTGGAAATAAGAATCTCATAGACGTTCCTGCCCAGCCTGGCTTCGAGCCAAGATCCTCAGATCTCAGCTTCTTGTGTAACTAGGATTACAGGCGTGAGCCACGAACACTTGCTCATTGTAAGTTAGAGCACCTCCTTAGCGCGCTCAAGAGATTGCATGTGAATGGATTCAAGCACATCTCTTGTTTGCACAGTAGAATTATGGGAAATACAAAATAGGATAGTGCTTGCATAAGAGAGATGTGATGTAATATTTTGGCTTTCCTTCTGGACAGCTGGGAAGAGGATACCCCCCCCCTTCCCTTCCTCTCCTCCCCCCCCCCCCCAGCCGTCACAGGATAAGCACTTATTCTCTGGATGGCTTCTTGGTGTCCCCAGGGAGAGCAGGGGACTGACAGGTGACCAGGGGGGGATCATGCCACAGGTCCTGCCTGCCACCAGGCCGAAGGGTGCTCCCAACACCTAATTTATCAGCCCTTGTTTGTCCGGCTGTAGCCAAACACGCAGACTTGTTCCACAAATGGAGAAGGAGGAAGCCATTCTTCACCTTTTCCAGAAATGTATTTTTGTTCTGGTCAATTTCCCCAAGAAATGATGGTCTTGTCCTCGGGCTGCATTTGTGGAATTCCTGCGAAGTGTTATTTAGTGTTTTTGAAAGCTATGCAGAACAGAAATGTATTTACAATGTCAAAGGGAAAAAAAAGCCAAATTGAAGAGCACATTTTTGTGTGCGTGTGCTGTTTCACAAGCTCCGCTCCAAGCTTAATCCTGGCGACCTTGCAGCCCATCAGGCCTGCTTCGCAATGTCACAAATCTAAGTGTCAAGTGTTTGGATGTTTTGTTTCCATGTGACTCATTAGGCTGTTACCCAGGTACCATGGTAAATGTCTGTCTCAGCCAGGAATTTATCTCACACGTGAATGTCTCTATCTTACTCTGAAGAACGTTCAAGCTAATGATGTCCACAGTTTTGAGACTTCACTGTTATTGTTTGTTCAGGATTAAAAAAAAAAAACAATGGAGAAGTTATTAAAAGGTTGCTGAGCAATGAAAACGCCACTAGATCTTATTATTGTTTATTGTGCCCAGATGTTGAGAGTTTCCAGTATCCCCAGGGATTAGCAGGGATGTCTGATACCGGAATCTTACTGCTGCTCATAGATATCGATTCTGAATTTTGCTCATTAAGAACAAAACATTGGCACCAAACTCACGGTGGATGTCGGATGAAACATCGAGCTCAACAGAGCGGCATTCTCTCAAATCAGACTCAGGACATAATTAGAGACCACAGCACAGCTTTGGCTACTGTGAGAAATTCTGTTCTGGAGGAAAATAAGCGCATGGTGTGCGTGCTCTTTAATTTTTATGCAATGTCCTGTTTGGAAAGGAAGCTAATGATGAATGCATCCAACATGAAATAAATCATGCTAGCAAGCATGCGGAGACACCATTTTAAAGAAATCTTTGTTTTTAATGAAAAGGAAAGAAATCAAAGCAAACCCAAATAAGTGTTGAAGTATATTAAATTCCTAGTAAGGGCCAGGGGCTCTGCTCATAGCTACAAGAGAGAGATTTCTGCTGCTGGGTATGTAAGGACCACTACAGGAAAATAAGTGGAGAAGGAAAAGGGGGATGGCAATTTAGAATCTGGCAGCAAAAATTAGTCCTACGAGCTCCACTGGATATTAAACCAAACTGTAAGGCAAAAATAACTGAGATAATGAGAGACTGGTTTTGTCAAAAGTTTTCAGATACTGGTGGCTCATAATCCTAGCTACTTGGGAGGCTGAGATTCTTAGGATCATGGTTCAAGCCCAGACTGGGTAGCAAAATTCAAGGGACTCCCCCTACTAAATGTATAACTGGACAGGATGTGCATGTCTGTTCTCTACCTACTGTGGGTGATGGTGCCTAGGTATACATATAGGCAGGAAGTGAGACTCTACCTCAAAAATTACCAGCAGTGCCGGGTGCTGGTGGCTCACGCCTGTAATCCTAGCTACTCAGGAGGCTGAGATCTGAGGATCATGGTTCAAAGCCAGCCTGGGCAGGAAAGTCCATGAGACTCTTATCTCCAATAAAACCACTCGAAAACCGGAAAGTGGCGCTGTGGCTCAAGCGGCAGAGCACTCGCCTTGAGCTGAAGAGCACAGGGACAGCACCCAAGCCCAGAGTTCAAGCCCCGTGACTGACCCAAGAAAAAATTACCAGCAGAAAATAGAGCTGGAAGGGTGGCTGGGTGTTTAGAGCACCTACCAAGCAAAGGTGAGGACTGGAATTTGAATCTCTGTCTACCAAAAAGGAAACAAAAATTCGGATACATATTGAAACATAGATAAACTGTGAGAATATTATACTGAGAGAAATAAAGCAGGAAAGGACAAATACTGCATCAAGTCCTCTTGTCAAAGAGGTCCCACAGATGGCTCACAGAGGGCATGTGGAAGGGAACAGGGGCGGGGGTGGGGATGGGCAGTTACTATTGTGACAGAGTCTGGAATTCTGCTGTAAAACAATGTGAGTATATTTAATACTACTGAATCATGCACATAAAATGGTTAATCAAAAATTTTTATGTCATGTGTGTGTCTATAACAATTAAAACTCTTGTGCTGGTATTTGGACTTGAAGTCCTGGCTCTTGCTTGACTTTTTAGCTCACGATAGGAACTCTACCCCATGAGCCATACCTCCACTTCCAGTCTTTTGGACTTATCTGCCTAAACTAGCTTCAAACGACAATGCTCAGATCTCAGTGTCCTGAGTAGCTAGGATTATGAGTGTGAGCCACCAGTGCCCAGCTTAAGAACCTTTCCTAGGGCAGCTTTTTAAAGGGCAACAGTAGCTATAGGTAAGTGCCACACTTTAATATATATATGTGTGTATGTATTATGTATGTATGTATCTATGTATGTATGTACATATATATGTGATTAAGTGAAGACAGTCTACTGAAGAGGTCTAAAAGGTAAACCTGTTAAAAACATAAGGGTTCATTTTTTAAAAGACCTGAAGAGCACAAATGTAAGAAAATGTACAGAAGTGAAAGATAGCCAATTAGTTAAAACAAGGAACAACACCATCATGAAATTCAAAATCCCATTCATAAAAGACACAAGGACTTGAAGGAGTCTTAAATAGTAATGCATACAAGTGACACCACCATTAAAAAGTCAGTGAGGAGGTCCTTGTAAACTGAGGCTGGCTGGATGAGCAGAAGCATAAAAATCCTTGTCAGGAAGTAGAAAGAGACGATGCATGAAATGTCCTATTTCACAGCAACAACGTGACTCCTAATAAAGTAGTGTCCATTGGACCAGCCAATGGTAGTAAATTGACTGACTTGGGTGGGGACAGAGCTGGACAGAGCTGGAGGACTGGGGCTCCTCATTCTTTCTGGTCCTGGCTAAAGAAACAAATGTGGACAGTTCATAGTCATAACTTTGCTTGCTTATCCTTAAAGAGTGCCCCTACCTTGTATAAGTTTTGCATTAACACCAAACTCCTAGTTTTCCCTGTGTGGACGCATTAGAAAAATTCTAAGTAGAAGCAAACAAGTTAAATCTCATCCATTTTAGTAAGCACAATATTGACTCCAAGACAAAAATAAAACATCCAAGGGAAATCCAACTAAACAGAAATGAAGATGGGCGGATAGTGTATGCCAGGACCTTGTGTGGTTATACTGTGTCTGAACAAGGATGAGGAGGAATTATCACACACAGTATTTAGGGATGAGCTGATAAGCATATGGAGAAAATCTAATTTGTATCCATATTTACACTAAAATTCCCAAATAAAGGAGTTATTTAATCAGCACAAATGTGTTTATGGAGAAAAAAGTCAGCAGAAAGTATCTTAGCTCTACATAAACAAATAAGTACTTCAATAGATATCTAGCTAGCTAGCTAGATTTCCAATTAAAGAAGATATGAAGCAAATTGATAGGCCATTTGATATCAGAAGTTTAGACTACTGATTAAAATGAAATTAACTATATGTAATGCAGAGAGAAACACATGGGATAAAATATTGACATGAGCTGGGTCAACAAACATGGCAGACTTTGGTGAGGCCCTGGGACAGACTAGAACATAACCGGAAGAACTCAAGACTCCTGTGAGAAGGAAGGCAAGGTCAAGTTCAAAAATGCACACATAAAAGAGAATAAAAATACTTAAACCAACACTTGAATGAACTTGAAATAGAAAAAAAAACACAAAATGGAATACAAAATAAGATCAAATAAAAACTAACATAAAAGCACATGTGAACTTTTTAACTTAAATGAGGGAGATATTTTAAATAAAAACATCTGTTGCTGGAGAAGATAGGGTGAACTCAGGCAAACACAAATGTTTGCTTCTGTATGGGCAATGTATGGTTAACAGTGGTGTACCTCAGTACCAACCATTCATAGATGATCTAGCTATGGAAACCAATTTTGCAGTACTGGGGTTTGAACTTGGTGCCTCGTGCTTAGAAAGCAGATGCTCATACCCCCAGCTCTGGCAAGTAAAAATGTAAACCTATTTTGCCCATTATCATCTCATCTGGAAGGAATAATTAGAGAATCATGAAGTAGGGCTGGGCTGCTTGCAGGCTCTGTCATGCGTAAGGTCCTGAATTCGACCCTTAGTACAAGAAAGAGAGTAGTTGTTGTCATAGTATTTGTTAGAGAAAATAGGAATGCCTTAAGTACTGAATAACAACAGATTGGTGATAAGTAAATTCTGGTTTTTCAGTTTGATGAGCTGTTATGTGATTTAATCCTTAAGAATAAAAGGTTTAAGACAGCCACCGGTGACTTGCCTGGTAATATTAGCTACTCAGGCTGACATTCAGGGGTGTATTGGCCTTGGCCAATGTGGACAGAAAGTCCAATAGACTCCATCTCCGTAATAACCAACAAAAAGTTGGACTGGAGGCATGGCTCAAGTTGTAGAGTGCCAACTGAGCAAACAAACCAAGCAACTGCAAGGCTTTGAGTTCAAACTCCAGGACTGCCAAAATAAACAAGTACTAAGTAAGTGTAGTTTAAAAATGTAGACATGTGAGCAGATCTGTATAGAATATGAAATGAACCAACTGTGTGAACACAGACCTAAGGCAATCAGGAGAGAAAAAACAAGGAGTCAACATTCTTTGTGCCTTGGTGTGTGTGTGTGTGTGTGCGCGCGCGTGTGCGCGTGCGCGCGCGTACGTGTGTGTTTGTGTGTGTAGGGGCTACTGCGGGCAAAGGGAGGGGGCAGCATGAAGCCTACTGAGAATAACCAGATACCATAACCACTTTAAGTAAGAAAACAATAGATATCTTATATTTTATTTTTGAGATCCCACTTTTCCATAACGTGGCCCTATTAAGATTCTACCCTTCAGGGTGAGGCTCTTTTAAATGTCAAAACCAGAATGAAGATGTCCATTACCCACGTATAAACCAGGACTCTTGGCAGGCAGTTCTTAAACATCAAAAGATGTGTAAGAAATACAAGGAACTGGAAATTAAAGCCCAAATTTACTTTGGTTTGCTTACAAGAGTTTCCCCTGCACTCATTCGTGGTCAGAGGCTGAGTTTGCTTTGGATAGGTTATTACTTTCCCACTTGGGGAAAATATGGCTCAGGGTAACTTTAATCTTTCAGACTTAGCACTTGGGACAAGTTCCATGTGGGAAAGGCCTTTTCGGAGCCCAGTTAAAGTTCAGCGTGGGTGCGCAGCGAAGCCCTTCCCCTGCTCTGCACGTGGTGCCCTCCGTGGGCTTCCTCTGCCCGGAGGATCAGGTGGGCACAGCCTGGAAGCCCACATGGCCTTGGGCACTGCAACACAAACCACACCACACTCACCCCACACACACCTGCACACGCAGTGCAATTGTTTATCATGTGCATGCTCTTTGGGGTTTTCTGTGCCCATTCTAGGGTTTCAACACAGGGCTGTGGTGCTGTCCCTTAGCTTTTGTCCTCGAGCCACACCTCCACTTCTGGCTTTTTGATGGTTAATTGAAGATAAGAGTCTCAGACTTTCTGCTTGAGCTGGCTTTGAACTGTGATCCTCAGATCTTGGCCTCTTGAATAGCTAGGATTACAAGAGTAAGCCCCAGAGTATGTCTTTAAACAAATGAACATATCATTTACTAAAAGCCAGGCCTCTGGACATATGTTTTAGCAAACAGGACTTAGTGTCTTTTCTATTGAAAATTCCTTACGGCGTGTGCAGGGACTCGGTGTCTGTGGTACAGCTGTCTTTCAACGCTCCCTTGAGATGCTTCCTTCACTGAATGGAGTAACCTTGTGATGAGATCTGTTGAGCCTCTAAGTTTCCATGAAACAGGCTCTTAGAACAGGGCCTGCAAGGGGCCAGCAGGGGGTACACAACTCTGCTACCTGGGGGCCAGAGAGGGAGGATCACTGCTCAAAGGCAGCCCGGGCCAAGTAGTAGTGAGACGTCATCTCAGCAAATGATCCGAGCAAGGTGATGTATTTCTGAGACCCTAGCTACATGGGGAGAGAGATAGCTACAGAGGTAGAAAGATCACAATCATGAGGTCAGCCTCAGACAGAAATGTGAGACTCTATTTTTAAAAAAAAAGCAAAAAAGGGCTGGCTCGACTACCTAGAAAGCATAAGATCTTGAGTTCAAACCCTTGTAACACCCCCCCCCCACACACACACACGCACGCACGCACGCACGCACGCATACACGCATGCACTTACAGACCATTACGTGCCTGTAACTGGTGAGCAATAGAGTGTTTAGCTGTTATTGTTGTTGTTGTGGGAAGCCTACAGTAAATGTTTTGGAAATGGATCAAAGGCTCAATCTGACTACCAAGGAAATTGTGATACTTGCACACAGGTCCTAAAGGCAGTGACCCCCAGAGAGACTGCAGGAGCAGAGCACACTGGCGCTTCTCAGCGGGGACCTACTGTGTTTTACGATACATGGCAAGTTTGTGATCATTTAATGCGAGAGAGAGAGAGAGAGAGAGAGAGAGAGAGCGCGATGCACTCCATGGTCTTAGAGAATGAAATGACATCATAGTCACGGTGGGGTGTGTCCCGAGAGATGTGGGTTCTAAATAGCTGGCTACTCTTGTGTTTCCATAACCGCATGTCTAGGCCCCCTGCTGGGGAGGACAGGGTGATGGCAGGGAAGACGGAAATGAAAGGCATGAGGGAAAGGGGAGATAAAATTTACCTTGGAACCCTGGCTAAGCGTAGGAAGGGCGGTTCGCTGGCGGCTCACTGCCCTGTGCTCCTCTGCTTTGCCCTCTGGGGCCACATGTGACACATGGAGTGACCTCACGCAGGCTGTGGACTCAGCTCGACCAGGGCGTGTGAGCAAAGAGGTGAACAGAGGTTTAGAGAGCATGGGGCCCTGAGCTCCTCACTCCGGGCCTCTGTGGCTCCACCAGGTGAACTTCCTACAGAGAAACCACCTAAGGGAAGCCAGGGGCCCATTTGTCTCTGCAGACCCTGGATATGGCCTCCCCCGCCACCCCGGCTGGCAGGGCTGCCTGGAGGGCGACTCATCCCAAACAGGCAGTGGTAAATGTCGATCCTTCCGCTCAGGTTGCTAGAACATGGGATCTCAGTGTCCCGTCCACTATGTCCTCTGCAGTTCCTCTTTGCTCTTGAGTGAAGAAAGTCAAGGGTTCTACGGAGTGACAGGAATGACAGGAGGGATGCAGGATGGATAACGGATAGATCAATAGATGACAGACAATGTGTAGAAATGAATTCAGAGGTGGACCACTTTTTCGAGGGAAAACATGTGGCCCTAAGCAGAAAATTACTGGTAGCTCGCTTGCGTAGTGACTTTCAGATATGATGAAACTCATGTACCCGGAAAAGCTCCTCAGCAGAAAAGGTAGACAAACAGCACATTAGAAAGGGGGCAACCAGCAGGGTGAAGAATGGACTGCTACAAAAAGATAAAGTGAGTAGGAAACTAGATGTGTCAGGGAACACATACCCAGAAATGAAGCCTGGCACGGTAGCTCGCACCTGTAATCCCAACTACTCAGGGGCTGAGATCTGAGGATGGGGGTTTGAAGCCAGCCCTACCATTCACTCTTGACCCCCGTCCTTTAGTGATCCAACTTCTGATCATCTCGTCTCTTAGCACAGAAACTTCACCATTTCTGTTCCTTTCAGTCAGTAAGGGTGCTCTCCCTTCAGTCCCCAGCTAGCAGGTGGAGTGTGGAAATCTATGTGAACTGGAGCCTGTTGTATCTGATTGCAAGCCCAGGGTCTCACCCTGGTTACTGATAGGACTGTGTGTGCACAGGCTCTGTCTCCGCAGCCTGAGCTGACGGCCCCACCCGCTCTGCTATCAGCTGAGCCAGGACAGGGGATCAGGCGAGGTCCCTGGCTCTGTGCGTCTTCAGGGTATAAAGACAGCTGCATACGCAGCTGCTCTTCCATCCAAGGACTGTGGGAGAGTGGGGCCCACTCTGTTTCCATCCATCTCTCTGGTGTGAATCTGCAACATTTGAAAAAGAGTCCCTGCCACGTAGGAGCCCATTAAAAGGCCATCCCTGCTCCAGGGTCAGCGGCTGGAAGAGGCCTGCCATGGTGGGTGTGGGGGTGAGCTCACTCAGCCACAGTCCTGCGGCATCGAGAACGTGATTAATGTGCTGCCACCATGATAGATGATAAACATAATAGAGCTTGAAGGAAATTAATGATATTTTGAATCTTTAATAATAGTACGTAACTGTCTAAAAGAGATATCTCCATCACAAAGTCATTCTTTTCAATGCCAAGGGAGCTTTGCTGACACCCAAAGGGAAACGTGGTGTGTGCCTGCATCGGGATTGGGGACAAAGGTGGCAACAGAGAGGGCTCCTTTTGCCGGGATGGAGGGACAGGGTCTCTCCAAGTTCCGTGGACACTGTCATGATCCGTTCGTGTACAGTCTAGAAAAGTGGAAACTCAACTGCAATCCCATCTTCTTCAAAACAGTGTTGTGGTTTTTCATGAGGAAATAAAGGTTGCGGTAATTTGCACCCTGTCCCCTATTTCCAGTGACAAAGACCTCCTGTTTCACCAGGCATGCAGAAGCTATACCGAGAGCCACTGTCCTTGGTTTTGTCTACTAGAACTTGGGGGAAAACGCATACTCTCCGCCTGGAGGAGGGGTCAGAGGTCGGCAAAAGGAATGTCTGAAGGAACAATGGGTCACTGTGGCACCCTGGGCCTCAATTAATCATCTCCATCATCAGGACATCCTGAGTAGCAGTGCTGGGGATGCCCCTAGACAAGGACCAGGGGCAAGTTCAGAGCAAACCTGCCGGGGCTGCCTACGGTCTGGGTACCAGCCTGCACCCAAGGAACGCGCCAGCAAATTCTTTCCTTCCTTCCCATCTTGGTTTGCTTTGTCACTCATCAAAGGGGACTATTCTGTGAATGCATTAACTTAGAAATCTGTGAAAATGCGTCATGTGACAGGCAGTGAGCTGTTGTATAAACAAGCTTGGATTTTCACAGGCCAGCCTGGGCCTTACTTCCACGCTCTGGATCCACAGGCTCTGAGCTCTGGGGAAGCTGGTATGGTTGGGAATATCAGAATATCAGGGCTTTGTGGCACAAGTTTGCCAACTAGTCCCCACGGTGCTTTATAATGATGTCGTCCTCTGAGTTTGCTAGCACTGTTTTGCTGGTATTAAATGAAGTTCTTCCAAGAAGCTGAGTTTTCTCATGGCAACAAATTCACCATCAAAACAGTTGCCAAAATGGGCATGGTGGCTCTTCTCTGTTATCCTAGCTGTTAGGGAGACTGAGATGTTGATTTGTGGCCAACACAGGCACAAAGCCCACAAGACCTCATCTCAATTAATATAAGCTGAGCATGGTAGCACACCTGTCATCCTAGATACAGGGGAAGTGTAATAGGGGGATTGGTGTCTGAGGCCAGCCTGGAATAAATGATATTCTATTCATAAGAATACCTAAAAGCACAAATGGGCTGGGGACAGAGAACAAGTACCATTGTGCCTGCCTAGCAAGTACAAAGCAAACAAAAGTTTAAAAAGAAAACAAGAAAGCCTCAACCATCCACTACACTTCACGCCTCCTGAATATAACAGACTGGCTTTGCTTCTCTCACTAGGGATACACTTCCTCATCAGCCTAAGATTTTTCAGCCAAGTGCTGGTGGCTCATGCCTATAACCTAGCTACTCAAGAGGTTGAAGTCTGAGGATCATAGCTCAAAGCCAGCACAGACAGCAAAGTCCATGAGACTCTTAAGTCCAATTAAACAAGAACATAGAAAGTAGAACTGTGGCTCAAATGGCAGAGTGCCAGCCTTGAGTGAAAAAGCCAAGTGTCTGTGCAAGGTTCTGAGTTCAAGCCCTAGCACCAGCACCCACCCCCCAAAAAAAGAACAAGAAACTCTTGCAATGATGTCTTGAAAAAAAGTGACCAAGTTTTATTTGATGCCAAACTAACCAGGAGCAGAAGACAATTTCTGGCTCAAGACCCCCGATCAAATGTCCCGGCGGCCTTGTTTGGCCTGACTGAGGGTTCGTGGCTCATGGTTCATTCAAACGGCTGTCGGGAGCACCACGCCGGGCTCTGTGATGGATTGTCATTCTCACATGTTGTTCCTGAGCTACAAGTGTTGTTTTACAAGAGCTGCTGACAGTCAGGTGATGGAGACAGAAGACAGAGCGGGAGCGGCTTTGGAAGGAGCCGAGAGGTGGAGCAGGCTCTCCCACCTCACAACCCTCCCTGAGCTCACCCAGATGTCTCCTGTGACTGGAAAGGGTGTGCCAGGAGCAAGAGGGTCTGGAGGGGTGATGGAGAGAGGGGAGAACAAACGCCTTGGCCAGAGACTGAGACCTAAGGAGGGAGTCTGCAAGGAGAGGAGAGTGGAAGTCTGCAGATGACAGATGTGTTGGGGACCAAGGCGGCTGAGTCCCGCTGTGCACCCTCGCCTCTTCTTGTGCCTTTCCTCTTCACCTCCCTTGGTCCCTGTCCCATCAGCCTATGCCCAGGAAGCCTGGAGGACGTGGAAATAATCGCCATGAAGGACTGGGCTGTACGTGGCCTCAGCAGGCCAGACCTCACTGGCTCCACTGAACACTTACCATGCTGGGCCAGGTGAGTGGTGACCCATCTCTGCCCAGCCCTTCTGTGCCATGACGAAGCTTGTTTTGCTGTCTGGTGCCAACATCTCAGCAGCTGTTCTGTGTTAGCAAGAGCCTTCGTGGTGGGTGGCCTGACATCCAGATGACATTCTGTTTTCTAAAGCATGTGGATAACTTCCATGCATCCTTTACAGCCAGGGTTGATGGGGATCTTTCTTTGCAGGCTCTGCTGACTGCTACGAAGGAAATTATAAGACATAGCTGTTTCTCCAGGGGTTCAGAATGGGGTTGGAGGAATAGCTGGGTGTTTTCTGTTGCTCTCATTGTTACAAAAAGTAGAGGTTTCTTTGGTTCACACTTGTGGAATGTGGGAAGTCCCCAGGCAGGGTACTGGCATCTGCTGGGGCATGGTAAGGCAGAGGTGGCACACGGGTGAGAGAGCAGGGAATGTCAGGGGGCGTCCACGCTATAACAAAGCCACTCGTGAACGAAAGCGTTAACCCATGGATCCATTCCTGGGGCAGAGACACACGAGCCATTGGTCTCCTGAAGGCCTCACCTTCCAAACACAACTCATACGAACTTGGTGATGGAGTTTCCAGCTCTTGACTCTAGGAAACACATCTAAGCCATTGCAAGAAATCCCTCAGGCCAAGAACAGTTGGAGAGTAGGAGACGATCAGAACCCAGTGAGGAGGTAGACACCGCAGAGTGGGCGGCTGGGTTTCTTCTGGCCTCGGTCTTCCGTCCGGCTGCCAAGGGACGTTGGGCTGTGGTGGACGACGTAGATATGGAGTATGTGTCCATGTGTTCGGGTCCCTCCCTGTGGCAGAGTCTGGTACCTGGTTACAGGTGTACCTGGATCACAGGCCAGGACAGCGGGGTACCTGGAAATCACTGAGGCAGAGAGCATAGACACCCAGAGCCCAGGAGTGTGCTGTTGCCACAGAGAGGGGAAACGGAGGGACCGGAGGACCTGACACCTTTCCGTGAGGACAGGAGCCTTTTCCCACCTCCCTCCAGCGCTGGGATTTTGTGGGGGATGGAAGATGAAGGGGTGTGGGATCTAGAGGGGGCCCTCTATCCTCCCATGTGGAAAATGGCCTTGCAGCTCCTCTGAGATTTATTCCATGTTCAGAGGAACTGACAGATAAGGAAGATTCTAGCAAATGGTGGGGATTTCATGAAAGCTGTAACCCAATGGAATTTCCACTGGGCAATATTTCTGCCCAATTTTGCCAACTTTAGATCATAGAGCTTTTGAATTCTTCTTCCTTTTCACAAACAATTTTTTGAGGGAGGTGTGGGGAGACAGTGCTGGGGTTTAAACACAGGGCCTCTCATCTGCCAGGCTGATACAGTTCCATTGAGCCACACTTCTAGTCCTGTTTTTTTCTGGAAGACAGCCTCATTTCCTGCCCTGGAGTGTGTCTGAGCTGTGATATGCCTACATTAAGCTTCTCATAGCTGCTGGGATTGCGGGCACTCACCTCCATGTCCAGCTTCCCTGCACAAGGGTGGCGTCTCATGAACTTCCCTGCTTGGGTTACCTTGAAACCACAATCCTCCCAATATCTGAGCCTCCCACTTACCTTGAGATAAGAGCTTTTAGGCCTGTTTTTGAGCCTAAAAATGACAGGTCAGGCAGGGCCATCTGGATCACAGAAAACCGAATCTCACACACACACACACACACTCCACAGAACCATCCCCCACTTGCCAACACAGATCAGATGCATGTATTTCCATGCAGTTATTCTTGGATCAAAGCTACAAGGGGGAGGGAGACAGGGAACCCCGACTGATTCTGGCACGGCAGTCGGAGCTTTGCTTAACTGAGGAGCCATAAAGTTGCTGCTACAGCCTTGATCGTCTACACATTTTCTCATGAAGACAGCCTATTACAAAACTTTTGCATCTAATGCGTGAGTACCTGCTACCCTTCTCCAGCACTCCGGGGTTCATAGCTCTTCTGTAAGTAGCAGGACTAAAATGACTTCAGAAGTTAGAAATGTGGCCTCAAATAGTCAAATATTACCTAAGTAGATCCATAACCTCCTAGTCATTTTACCAGAACAGACACAAGTTTCTTGTGACAGGTATCAGTGCAAGGAAAGATCTCCTTGCAGGGAGCAACAATCACTGGCACCTTATTAAAAGCTGCCCAGCTTCTCCATCTTGAAGAATTGAGAAAATGTAGCCCCATTTGGCAGCAGCCCAGCCACGACAGCCCTGGATCTCCAGCATTTCCGCAGCTCTTCCTCCCCTCGCAGTGACTTTTGCTCCCAGATGTTCCTAGATGATCGTGGAGGCTGCCGTGGAGTCCCATCTCCCCAGGACTGGCCATTCTTCCCCTGGCTGGTTCCTACGCCTTCCTTGGTGCTGGCCACAGCACACACCCTCACCACTGCTTGACAAGCTCAAGGAAGAGGATGCAGTAAGTTCAGCCGGCAGCAAGTTCTGCATCAGGAGAACTCTGAGCACTGAGCACTGGCCTCAAGCCAACCCTGAGCTCCACAACGCTGGGCCTAACTTCAGCCTTCTCTCCCCAACATGTGCTAGGCAAACAGTGCCTGTGTCCCACAAAAGAGCCTGAATGTGTGCATTGGGATTAAAGATAAGGGGAATGGGGGTGAGGGAAGCAGGGAGGGAAGGAGAAAGAAGGGAGTGGAAATGGTGGCTGAGTAAAGATGGTTTGGAAGCAGTGCCTGCCTCCCAAGGGCTTGTAATCTGGCACAAGGATATATAATGTGTGTGTGTGTGCGTGTGGTGTGTGTGTGTGTGTGTGTGTGTAATTACAAGGTAAATAGTGCATTAGCTGTCTGAGATACTCGGTGACGGACACAACCTCATTACAGTGAGCTCATCACTACAGTGATGCTTTAATTCTAAATCCTGGGAAAAGACAGCATTTTGTGTTGAGGGTAGGAAGTCTCCCCTGCTTTCTCCCTCGTCAGTGCAGACATTGCTAGTCAACCCCTAGTCAACCCCTAGTAGCAGGCATGGCTAATGGACCACGATCCATTTCCCACAGAGCTTTACAATCCTTTTATGGGGCCCTGAGCTGTGCCCTCAGGCCCACAGGTACTGCTCATGGTCTTGTTCCTGAGTGGCCATCCTAGGACCTTGGGCTGCAAAGCAGAGAGTTCCAGAAGCACTGATAGCTTAAAGGGGCCTGGTGCCCTCTCCAGGGTTGGGAAGCCTTCCACCTGCAGTATTTGGTTGGCATTATAAACCTACCCCTACTCAGGGCATCTTTCTATAAGGCCTCTGTGTGTCCGCACTCACAGAGCATGGAACCTGAAGAGCAATTCCCACGGTGGAGGACTCAGTGGCGATGTGTCATGAAGACCCACACTTCTGGGGAGAGAAGAAGAAGAAGGAAAGAAAGAAAGAGAAAGAAAGAAAGAAAGAAAGAAAGAAAGAAAGAAAGAAAGAAAGAAAGAAAGAAAGAAAGAAAGAAAGAAAGAAAGAAAGAAAGAAAGAAAGAAAGAGCGAGCTTTGGTTGACCATTGGCTCTGGGTAAGCACATCATGGGTCTTTTCAGATGTGGTGTCTTTGGTGTGCTAACAGCTCTGTGAAGCTCATTAATTATTCAAATCCCCCAAACACACCACTACAGACCAGGCATTAGGAATCGCAGTGGCAGCCGCTGGCCAACCTGTCTGACTCACACCAAGGTGTGGCGTTTCTCACTCTCTTGTTCGTAGAGGCTTTGGCTGCTATTGTTAGCGGCCCTGTCCCCCATTAGGCAGTCAGACCATGCCTAAGATTAGGAATTTTTTTTTTTTGCAATTTGCTATTCAGCGTCTAAACAGCAGGCAGACTTAAAGAGAACCTAATTGTGATTTAAATGCCATCGGGTGCTTTTGTCCCCCTCTGGCTCCCGACCATGGCCTTGTATTTTCAACCAGTCGCAATCTTTTCAAGTCCCTAACTTTCTTCACTTCAAAGTTTCCTCAATGCCTGAGTAACAGGGGCTTGGGGGCGGGGATGGACGCTACACCCGTACACTATGCAGAGGGTAAATAATATACATCTGAGGACATGGAAGACTTCAAAACCATTTGTGTTAATGTAGGCAGCGGCCGTGAGTTATTCCGCCCTGGTGGGATGCCCTATTATAAACACCACAGTGGAGGGAGCTTGGGGAGGGGAGCCCTTGTTCGTTTACATTGGGTTTTGTTCATCGTCCTCTACAATGAATCCACGTGAGACCCACGGAGCACACGGCCATGGCCTCCTGTGCCTCCGTGAAGTCTTTCATCAAAGGAAGAAAAACACTCGCTTCATTCTTTTATGTGGCTCATCATCCAAAATGCTCCTGAGACGAAGCCCTTGAACATTTAGAAGCTGTTCATTAGGACACAGAGGCTCAATAGACTCAACTTCCTCTGGGTACTTTCTTGTCTAAATAGAGATGTAATGATAATAAACATTCCTTTACCATAACCTATGACAATACTGGCTATTCTGTGCTTTGTGTGCATTAGCTCCATTTTTGTCTGATCATACCAGGGCTTGAACTCATGCTCACTTAGCTTGCTTGCCCATCTGATGCTCTACCACTTGTGTCGTGGCTCCAGCTTTCCTTTTTGGTAGTTGTTTTGTAAATGGGGCCTTGTGGACACTTCAGCCTGGGCTGTCTTTGAACCTGATCTTCCCAATCTCAGCCTCCTGAGTTAGCTAGGATTGCAAGAATGTGGGACAAGAGCCCAGCTCGATGAGTCTTTACACAAATCTCATCTTAAAACATGAAAATCATCTGTGGGAGAGGGTGGCCCAGTTTTCTTAGAGCAGCAATTAGTCATACCAGGAACCCTTTTCTCGCAATTGTCTCCCTTTGTTGTTTTACTGTAATACAGATACAGCTCTCTTTGGCTGATCACAAGGCAGTATGCATGTATTTATTTTACCTCTCTGTTGCTCTAAAATCTATACAAGTCCTACACACTCTGTGAAATAGGAAGTAGTGATCTTTTCGTAGGGCAGGTTGTAAATGACAGTCAGACAGAATCAAATCATTTCCCTTAAGCTCGGGGAAGCAGCCTCATTCCATAAGAGAAAAGAAAAGGAGGGAAGCAAAGGAGAGGAGAAAGAAAAGAACAGAAGAGAAAAAGCCCACAAAGCCCACTTTTGCCGCCATCCTCACAGACAGCGCTGTGTTTGCCCTGTCGCTCGCCCAGAGCTTCCTACAGGAACCTCTTCCCATTGCACTGTAAATATCTGACGTCAATTGTTTTCCATAGCACAGAGGACTTAGGGAGTGGTCACTTCAAACCTGGTGCAGAACTTTCTCTGCTCCTTTAAGACTGTTCTACAGATTACGAACATGGTCGCTGATCTCTTGCTGGCTCCATGCATCATTTTCTCCTCAGACATTGATGTCTAGAGGTGCTCAGAATTATTCATGTCTGAAGCACATGCAGGGAAATCCTTGTGAGCAGACAGGGGTCGCTCTTGCGCCTGAAATCCTTCCAGCCAGTTGTTCCACTATGTGGAGCTCTTCACTCCCCATGTTACTTGTTTGTTCATTCATTTATTCATTTTTGATGGGATGGGGTTTGAACTCAGCCTCACAGTCTCCAGATGGGTGCAAAACTGCTGAGCCGTATCTCCAGCTCTGTTTTTTCCCATTGGTTATTCTTAGGAAGAGGGGAGGTCTCCCTTCCATCTGGGTACCCACCTGAGCTGTGATTCTCTTCCTTGGGGCTTTCTGTGGTTTCTGGAATCACAGGTACCCACCCAGCCCCCAGCTCCCCTCTGTGGAGAGGGAGTCTCTTGATTTTTTCTGACCAAGCTGGCCTGGAGCCACAATCCTCCAAACCTCAACGTCCTACGTAGCTTGGAATAGCAGGCCCGGGCCATTATACCCAGCTATGGGTTGAGAAGGGGGTCTCTAGAACTTTCTTACCTGGGCCTGATCTCCTATACTCACCTTCACAAGTAGCTCCCTTTCCATCTTGAGTGTTCTGCCGCTGTCTTTCCCAGCACTGTGTTCACCCAGCCATGTGTGGAGTGCTCAATGTACCAGCCACAAGCCATCCCCTCCACCCCTCCTCTACCTGCCCTTTGCCATCACTGCCTCTGCCCGGCCGCCCCCCTGCCCTCCCCAGCCAGAGTCCAGCCCTAGAGAACCTCTCCTCTCCAGTCTGGCTTCCCTGGGGTCATTTTAAATTAATATGTACTAATAGCCATGTTAATATTAATACATCATGTTAATCAGCAATAAATCAACTTCACCTCATCTAACTTTTAAAAAATGATACTCATTTGAAGTTACAGATTGTTGTAAAATTTTGTTTTTCAATGCTTCATGAATTGAGAGCTACAAAGACAACAAAAATGTCTTCCCACCCTCATTCTAAGAAAGCAATTGTCTCATTTTTGATGTCACTCCTCCCGCTGCAAGAAAATAACAGTCTCTGTCACATACAAAATAGAACGCTATCATTTAAACCGTCGGTGCTTGTGGAAACACTCACACATGGCACCTAGTCCATCTTGCCAGTTGAGGAATTTCACTGGTAATGTGCTAACTTTTTTCAAATGGCAAGATGTTGATAAATAACACATTTATAAATGGCTCACATAATGGGTTTTTAACAACTTCTTTGGGAGATAATTTTAAGTCATTTTTCCTGCTAAATTTCCTCCTGAATTTCCTTTTGTCATATTCCATGACTTAGTAAGGTGTTGGGGTCACCGAGCTCCGCAGATCTCCAGCAGGGAAGGGGCAGAAGGGTCCTGGCTACTCAGAAGAGGAAAAGACTCACTGAGCACACAGTAAGACCCGCCCCACAGTCCATCTCTTCTCCAGACAAATGTCAAACGAAGCTGCACGTGTTCTCTGAGTGACTGTAAAAAAATCCTTGACACATTTTTAATGGAAAAGGCTCATTTTGCACAAGAGTCATATTGAAGAGGAACATTCTGGAACAGTCATGTGAGGCGCTTGTTACTGCCTCTTCTGGATGCTGGCCGCCTGGGGGAGCAAGGCTGGGGGCCGGGTTACCCTGTATCTGAAGCCCCATCTTTGACAAGGCTCTCGATCCACCTCCCTTCTGTCTTCTTCCTACCTTCTCTCGGGCGCCCATGTGGCACCTCTGCTACACTCTGATGTCACCACTAGCGACTTGGCTCTAGGAGTTCCTTGGCACCCTCATTCTCTGGATTTTCTCCACTGGGCACAAAATATTTGTGTCTTCTATTTTTATATTGTACTTTGGCAATTTGTTTTTCCAGAAATAGTTTGTGAACAGGGGACCCTAACAAAATGCTGCTTTCATTTTTGCCTGGGAAGAATGTAGAGTTGGTCCTCAAGAAAGAGGAAAAATGGGTCAGAGAAGGTTCCAGGGCAGCTGCATGGAGCCCCTGATATGAGTGCATACCCAGCCTGGCCCTCCTACCCCGTGTGCTGGCTTTCCTCCGGCTCCGCTCCAGCTCCGCTCCATGCCTCCTTCCTCCTGTCCCTCACTCTGTGACGAAGAAGGACTTGAGGGTAGAGACAGGCCTGCAAGCACAACGCAGGTCTGCTTCATGACATCGAAAATATGATGACAGCAAGGCCAATTCCACAGCCACGTCCAACTCCACTGTGTGGAGGACAGATGATCCACTTCTAGGTCAAGGTCTTTGTGAAAAGAGTGGGCTTCAGGGAAAATAGGAAAAACAATGCAGCTTATACAGCCATCCGCCCGATGGCACTGATCTGGCACAGCCCTGAGCATGGCGAAACGGCGCCAAGAACACTTGTCAAGGGAGACCAAGGACCTCACTGATTGTGGAGCAGGCAGACGCATGAAGGGACGAAGGAGATTCATTCTACAGATGTGTACTGGGGCAGGCTTTGTTCCTACTTCTAGAGAGAAAGCCTTCCCCTTGAAGCTTCTATTCCAGTGAGAAACTGGGGAGAGCCTCACTATACCAGACACATAATAAACAGCAGTGCTTTAGTTATTAAGTACTATTGGAAGACACAGAAAACAGAGACGCAGGCATGTAATTATTAGGACATAGGTTGACATTTTAATAGCAGGGGCCCAAGAAGGATACACCGAGAAGGTGCCCTTATGAGCAAAGACTCCTCCAGGAAGCCAGGACGGAAGCCACACCCATACTGGGGGAGTCAGTTCCCAGACAGGAGGAGCCTCGTGCATGTGGATGGGAGAAGGGGTCTGTTGGCACGTTCAGGGCACAGAGCACAGGGAGAGTGGCATTTGAGACACGAGCAGGGAGACAGGAGTAAGAGACAGGCCACGATCAGAGAGCCGGGCTGTGATGGCGGGGACTTCCACCATGAGCCGTGAGCTGGCCGCCAAGGGGGCTCTCTCTGGGATTATGGGATTGCTTTGGCTACTTCACAGCATGGAGGTGGGGGGTAAGGACAGGCATGGGGGGAGGGTAGACACTGAGCTGCTGTGTCAGGAGTCGGAGGAGTTGGAGGTGGTCAGCCACCGGGGGTGGCCCAGTGGGCAACACGAACTAATTCTGGAGCCAATGTGATTTGCTAATGGGTTTCATGCGAGGTGGGAGAATGGGGAGGCATTAACCTTGTTGGCAGAGATTTTGTTTAATCAACTGGAAGAATTCTCTGCCACTGGAGAAAGATTGGAAGAACGGAGTTGGTGGGAACATGGGGAGCTCTGGGCACTCATCATACGCTTCGGGTGTCCAAGGGAGAGGACACACTTCGAAGAGAAACCTGGGTCTGAGACACTGGGACCAGGGGCAGGGCTGGGACACATCTCCCAGCAATGGGGACGCGGATGGCAGCACAAGCCAGGAGGACTGCAGCTGCCTGCGGTGGAGAAGGACAGCCATGAGAAGGTCAGAAGGTGGAGTCCCGGGGATGCCCGCATCTGGAGGTCACAGAGTAGAGGAGGAGCCTCCGTCCACCCCGGGGAGACTGCACAGCGTGGAGTCTGCCCAAGCCAGAAGGCCCCACATCTGGATGGATCCACGGAGGGTTTCTGGACCTCACCGTGGAGCAAACGCGATATGCATGCATTCAATAGGAACCAGACCCTGTGCGCTGAACTTGGATCTGTTCCCAGGCTAGCACTATGCAGTCTGATCTTCTCCTGGGATGTGGGGTGGTGGCAGCCGGCACAGCGCCCAGGCCGCCCCACCAGACGCACGCCAGCCCCGGTGGCTCCGTGCATCTCTGCCAGGTCGCCGGGTGGGTTAAGACTAGTCAGACACGATTGATTTCCCAGCTTGTACCCCAACATCAGCCAGAGTGTTGGAAAGGAAGCTCAACAGCAAGATGGCGAAGAGAGGGAGGGAGAGCTCCCCCACGCCCGGGTCCAGAGCTTGAGGCCAGGGAGACCTGGGCCGGAGTGGTGGTGGTTCAGAAGCCCGTGATCTTGTAGTACTTTCAGGGCATGGCAGAGTCAAAGGCAGATGGTGTCTCTGTGCCCTTCGGGCCCAGGGAAGGAGCGGGGATGGAGGCAGAGGAAGCAGGTTTGTGGGGAAAGGAGGTGCTGAGCCCCCTGAAGGGCAAGAAAACTGAGTGTTGAAGCGCAAGAGCTTGGGAAGAGGCCTGCCTGGTCGGAAGGGAGACCATCCCAAGTGATATAACCCCCTTGACGGGGAGCTCACGCACGCAGTGGGGTGTGAGGAGGGAGAAGAAGCCTCCAGAAGCCCAGGGTATGCATTCACTCAGCGACTACCTCCCTGGTCATAGGCGCTCCCAGAACCGTATGAGGAGTGTGGGTGGACAGGGTCAGGGGGTCTATGAATGTCGTCGCAGTGCAGACAGAGTCTCTTTTGACAATCCCTAACCAAAATCTCATCCGGTGATGACAGGGCTCGAAGGGAGGCATTCACACCTCTGCAGGCAGCAAGAGCATCACGGGCCTCTGCAGAGCAGCGGCAGCTTTGTACACAGGGCCCTGCGGCCCAGCACAGAAAACACTAGCAAGATGTCTGCCCAGCACCTCTCTCTGCCAGCTCGGACTGGCACCATCTTGTGTGGCAGCCCAAACCCGTCGTGTCTCCGTGTGTGGCACAATCCTCCTCATTTCACACACAGAAGCTGCCCTAAGCCAGGGTCACTCTGTTGACACTGGTTCATGGGGGTGCTCTGAGACTCCCAAACAAGCACCATCATTCTCTCTAGAACGTCTCTCTGGTTGACCTTCAGCTGGACAGAAGCTGAAGTCACAGAACCCGTAACTCAACTGGGGGACAGATGAGCTAAACGAGAGACCCAAGGCAGAACTCCCAGGGAAAACCTTCTCATGAAAGGAGGGGAGAAAGGAGACGGGGCTTAAGCCCTGGAGAAAGGGAGTCTTTTTGGCCCCCAAACTCTACCCTGTCCCCTTGTGCCCCACAAAGTGTCAGGGAGAAGAGACTTTCCTAGGCAAGAAGACGTCATGCAGTCATGAGACTGAAGACAGGTCAGCTCTTGTCGGGACAGGCGGCTCCCCCATCCAAGCACGTGGCTCGGAGCGAGGATGGTTGGGGGTAGAGAGGAACAGAGGCCCCCGCAGCACCTGGAGAGAGGCTGAGTCCATCAGGTGGCCCGCAGGTATCAGGAAGGAAGTCCCTCTCCTCTCAGGAGACCCAAGGCAGGACGTAGCGAAGGTCAGAGCTGTGTAAGTGGTCCCAGTGGAAGGTGCAGGTAGAGACTTGGGCCTGCATCTCCCTGGATCCTCACTGTAACAGCGTGAGACGTGACTCTGCGTGGAGGGAAATGGGGCCGAAATGCAGCATAGGGGACTGACCTGGAGACACGGAGCTCCTTGCAGAAGACCCTAGAAGAACACAGGCAAACCTCTACACCATGGAAGATGGTAGTTATTTGGAAGCACCCCTCCCCTCAGGAGGAGGTCCTCTTCCAGACTAATTACTTTCTCATAAGCAATGCTCCCTTTGCCTCCTTCACTTTTACTGTCCATTGTAGAGGAAAAGTCGATCGGTACCCACCTTCCCCAAGACTGCCTGAGAGGAAGTTTCTAGAGAGACGGTGGCTTTCTTGTGGTGGGAGGTGCTGAACCCACCTCACGTGGGCTCCTTGAGCTCTTCACTGAAGCTGATGAGACATCACTGAGCTGGCTACAGATTCCACTAATGGTGACCAGGGTACGTGAAAGACATGGAGGTACAATCTAGATAAACGTGTGTTCATTTAACTAGCATTTTCATTTTCTTTTTTTTTTTTGTCAGTCGTGGGGCCTGAACTCTGGGCCTGGGTGCTGTCCCCCCAGCTCTTCAGCTCAAGGCTAGCGCTCTACCACTTGAGCCACAGCGCCACTTCCGGCTTTTTTCTTTTTGCTTATGTGGTGCTGAGGAATCGAACCCAGGGCCTTAAGTATGCAAGGCAAGCAGTCTACCACTGAGCCACCTTCCTGCCGCTCAACTAGCATTTCCTAAGGGACTAATGCACACAAAGGTGTGTGGGCAATTCAACTTTCCCATGTTCCAACAGGAAAGTGCAAGTCTCCAGGGAAGCATGTGGGCCAAACAAGAACCAAAGGCCTGACTCCCTCCTGACCACAGCGTCTCCTCCAGGAGGATGCAAATCCCTCCACACACCTTGCCACCTGTGCTAGCCACCATGTTGGCCAGTGGCTGGCAACCAGAAGTGCTCAGAAAAACCAGTGGCAGTGGTGGTTTTCTGGTCAGGAGATCATCTGCCTCATTGTGCTCTAGTGTAAGGAGGACCTATGCTTTGATCCACACTACAGAGCAGGGTTATTTTGCAAAGACCAGTTGTAATGACATAGCATTGCATAGCGTCATGGTCTCTTAATGACATTATCTCTGGAATGTGAGTCTCCCAATGCTCCCCAAACATCAGCAAGACTTGAGCTCTGAAGAGCAACTCTGATGCTTCATATGACAGAAGTTTTACAGTAGCCCTTTGGCAACAAACGATCCATCTTCGAGGCTGGAGCCAAGGGCTGAGCTGCCTTGTTTGAGGTGCTATCTCCTCTGTACTTCCCAGCTTGTTAGTCAGACAGCTCACGGTTACCTTTCATGCCACAAGTGCAGGAGAGGAGAAGGAAGGAGGGGAAAGAAAAGAAAGAAAGGAGGAAGGGACAAAAAGCAGGAGGGATATGGGGAGGGAGGGGAAGAGAAAGGGAAGAGGAGAGGGGTAGAAAGAGAGAAAAGGAGAAAGTATGCAGAAGTGAGAGGTGTCTATTGCCTTGCCTTCAATAATGGATTTAGCAGGCATAGACAGATATCCAAATTCAGCAACTTGTGTAATTATTAGCAGGATTTGAAGTCAATTATACCTTAATAAGTTGTTTTTCTTAAAAAAAAATCTGCCTCACACAGGCAAACTAGGGTTAAGGGATGGTAGAAGGGTGGGGTCTGGGGTGGGCTGAGGGGCCCATATGAGGCTCCTGCCAGAAGCTGGGTGCAGGTCCCTGTCTTCTACCTTGATCTCTCCTGGGAGCACTGCCTAGAACTTGATTTGGTTCACCAGAGCCCAGCTCTGGGGCCCCTTTGGTGAGCTCCTGTCCCAAACGCTTCCACTGCACCATAAATCAACATCCTAACCACAGCTGCGGTGCAGAGCCCCAAGCAAGCAACAAGGGTGCTGTTCTCATGAACTGCTACAGGTCAGAAAAGCACCAGCTTCCTTGGGTTTCCTGGCTGGCTCACCCCCTGTGTGACGGCCACTGGCAGTGGTAAGGTGGTTTAACTGACTCATAGCTAGGCCACAGAAGCGATGTGGAGCAGAATTTGCTTTTATTGGCCTTATTGTTTTCTGATGGATCCTAGATAGGAAACATCAGAAGATTAAACGCTACTTCTTAATGGAAAATTAACTCAGAACCAGACGTTGCTCGGGTTTCTGCTCCCTGGGGCTAGGCTTCCTGGTCTGAGTGGTAAGTGAGACTTCCTGGATACCATGGCTCTCTCCTTCCCTGTCTCCCAGCCACCCTGGGCTCCCAGTACCGCCTGCATTTTACATAAACCTCTCACACACCATTACTTGCCTGCCGTGTAAATATCCCCGCTGGGCCTTTGGGGCCACCAAGCTACGACTTCACATAAGGCTTTGCCATTATGTATTTCTCAGTCAAACTTCACGGATGATCGTCAGAATCCTCCCCCACAGGTAGTAGCGGGGAGAATTTTGTGCTCACTGGGTCAAATTTAGAACAGCTGCTCCCCAGTTTGGAGCCTTTGAGGGACACATTCTATTCCAGGTGACATATATTTATCATCAGAAGTTTACAGAGACACATGAGGTGACGGTACCATTGCAGTCCCCAAACAGACAGCTGGGGAGTTTGGGGCTCTGAGCTTCTTTTCTGATGGACAGCTCGCTCTGTGCATGGACCCACCTCTTCTAGTAATCTGGCACCCACCAATAAGAAAGCTACTCACTCTGTGTTCTGTCCCAATGCCACCATGCTGCCCACTCTACTGCTGCCTTCTACGTCGACACAGAGCACAGGGGTATGAGCCAAGAAACTTCAGGGAGAGGGGATACGATTGACCCCAAAGCCTCCCTTATCTGTCTTCTGGCTCCGGGGCTGAACTCTGCCTCTGCACAATACAATGCCCAGATGAACAAGTCATTGTTCATTGGAGATTATAAATGTAGGAATTCCAAACAGTAAGGCAGGAAAAGGGATCGCATGTGGAAGTGGCCTGGGGTCTTGGACTTATACAAGTATGAAAAGACTGAGCACATGTAAAGAAGGATTCAACAACCAAAACCCATTTCCAGTTCATATAAGAGCACTGGCTAGCCAGGATCCATGGGTATAAGGACATGTGTGTGCTGAAAGATGTGTGCCTATGTGTGTGTGTGTATTTGTGTGTGTGCTTGTGTGTGTTCTGTGTGCATTTGTGCCTGTGTGCATGTGTTTGAGAGGGTGTGAACGTGTGTGCACTCTAGATGAGGGTATGTGCATGTGTATGCATGCACGTAACTGTGTGCATATACTGTAAGACTTCCCTGCTACACCATTTAAACACTAGGGAGCTGTTAGTTGCTTAGTTCCAGTCTTTTGTGACCCTGATAGAAAAACCCAACTAGAGGCCCAGTTAGTCAGGACTTCTCCCGCAGGGACAGTGATCATCTTCTTGGAATCTCTAGCCCTGTTTAATTAACAATTCACGTGTACATAAAGAGAGAAAAGCCCACAATCCCAAAATAATAAAGAATAAGCAAAGCCGAGAGAGACTACAGAGAACATAATGCAGCTCCCAAGCCGGCCACACATCTGCGTTTGCTCATGGTCCTACCAGTACCCTACTTCTGAGAGGCCCATGGACCGCCCTGTTGGGGGCCTTCCAGCCTTCCACCAGAGCAGCTCCTCTTCGTGTGGTCTCTAATTAGCCCTACTGACGTCAGGAGGCTTTCATAATTATTCAAAGTTGATGGCAATTTTTTTTAGGTTTGCCAAGGTCATTTAAGCCTGATGGTTTGACTTCCATCCAAACCCTAAGCCGTTTCTCATTCATAGCTTTGATGTGGCCAGGATGTGACAAATGTGTTTTTTCCCCTAACCACCAAAGAATTTCTGTGAGTTGTTTTCTTTAGTAATGCACATTTTGAGTAATGAGATTTGCGAAAGTGTCAAAATCAAAATGGTGTCACCTGTCAGCCAACTCTAACAGAATTAGTCAATACACACACCAAGCAGAAGGTTTTTTGTTGTTGTTATTTTTTGGGGTCCGGTCGTGGGGCCTGAACTCTGGGCCTGGGCGCTGTCCCTCAGCTCTTCAGCTCAAGGCTAGCGCTCTACCGCTTGAGTCACAGCACCACTTCTGGCTTTTTTCTTTTTGCTTATGTGGTACTGAGGAATCGAACCCAGGGCCTCATGCATGCAAGGCAAGCGCTCTACCACTGAGCCACCTTCCCAGCCCAAGCAGAAGGTTTTGAAGCAAGGGTTCTCACACATGATTGTCTGATGGTAAAGACCACAGTAGCCTGTCCAAACCTCAAGCCTGCAAAGGGGCCACTAGAACCTTGCACACAAAAACGTACTTCTGTGAGGATCTAAGCTCAGTCACTGTCTTTTCAACCTGAAACTGAGGTCACCCATCCCAGGCTCTGCCCTCTGCTCTGCAACGCTCTTCCCATGGGAAACATGACTGTGTTGGTCTCAGTGACAGATTCTGAGGACCCTGCTTGTAAGAAGCCTGGGCACGCTCATCCTACTTGCAAGTCCTCTGTGTCCCTCCCAACTGTCTTCTTGCAGTGATTCCTTAGAAATTCCTCTTTTCTGTCCCTGTCTTCATCAGGTGCCCCACCCCCACCCCCATCCCCACCAGATTCAGGGGCTTTTTATACTGAAGATCAAAAGGGTTTGCTCTGTTTTGTTTGGTTTGTAGTACCTGGGCTTGAACCCAGGGCCATGGTGTTCTCCCTTAGCTTTTTTTTCCCCTCCAAGCTGGAACTCTATCACTTGAGCCACTTCTGGCTTTTTGCTGGTGAATTGGAAATAAGAGTGTCATGGACTTTTCTGCCCAGGTTGGATTTGAACTGCAATCCTCAGATCTCAGTTTCCTAAGTGTTTAGGGTGACAAGCATGACCACTTGCTGATGCCTGGTTTGATGATCAAAATCATCTGTTACTAGCTTAATAGCTAGTGAGATGGAAATATGGCATCCAGTAGTGTCTAAACAGAATCATGATTTGCAAAAAAAAAAAAAAAAACCCAAATACAAATTCAGTGCAGGCAAACACAGAACCGTTGTATTCCTTAGCCTTATTTTTTTAATTAATTGTGCTTGAAATACATTCTGCTACCCAAACCCATTTGTTGGGGAATTCCCTGGTACAGCACCTACCCAGAGCTCTGTCCTGAGCAAGCCTGCAGTTGCCCAAGTGCCTGTGACACAGTCCTGTGGCTCTCTGCAAAGATCTTCCCCCGCTTCCTTCAGCTGGGCCCCCAGCTGTGAGTCTCAGCAGCTGCTTGTCCATGAGGGGCAGTGTGCACGAGTAGCTGGGCTACCGCCCTTTTGTGTCATAGCCCCGGAGGGCAGACGGGAATACTCCCATTTTGTAGACAGGGAAATAAAGAGTCTGTATGCATCAGTGATTTCTCTAGAGCCTGGCAGTGAGTAGGAGAAGTAAAGCCAGGATTTAGATTTGCACTGTTATGAATTCAAACCCAAACCAGGCACTGTATCATGTACAGTATTTGATGAGCTCCAGAACTCCTCACAGACTCAGGAATCTGTGTGCCTCTCGCCCGTTGTATACAATGATGCAGTGTGTGCGTGTATCCGACGTGCCTACATCACGATCAGTGTCTGCGCGTATCCTGTGTACTCACTCCTGTACACCTGGACATCTCTAGCTAATGCAACACAAATGCTATGTAAATAGTTATTCCTATGGCATTGCTCAGAAACTAACAGAAACAAATCCAAGAACCAACTTTTGCTTTCTCCAACATTCCCAACTGTGGCAGGCTGACAGAACTCATCGCTAGGGAGGATTGATTATGTGTATCAAGTTTGCTCAGAATGGGCTGGGTAGACTCTCAGGAGGTGAGTGGGTCTAATGGCACGACCTCTGTTTCCATTTACCTCATAAAAGCTAAACTGACTCTTTGGGCCTCATGGTCGCCAGCAGAAGGGGTCACCCAAGCCCAGAGATTCCTCTCTCTCTCAAGGCCTCTTGAGAAATCTGAGCAAGAAAGAGAGGGATTGACCGCAGAGCTGGTACACACACACAAGGGCACGCTGGCCCTCACCTGGCAACCTTCAGCTCAGTTCTGAGCTCTGACATCTCCTCCGTTCTTTATGAATCGAAACAAAACGAAGAAGCAGACCTGAGGAATAAAACCTTGCCACTACAGTTTTCTTTGGAGCCTGTGGAATAGGGGGAGGGCTAGTCTTATCTCCATTTTAAAAGTCCCTCGCTGAGTCCCTCTACTTACCAGAGGTCCCAGGAGGGCTCCACAAGCCCAACAGAGGTCCACATCAACCGCTAGGACTCTGGCCATTCAGCGGGCAGGGGTGGGGTGGGAAGGAGGAGCTGAGGGGCTGGGGGGCTGTGGTCTGTGATTGACGGCAGAGTTGAGCCTGAGGAGCCACAGTGTTTGAACAGGTGTCACATTCAGTGCACACCAGATTTCAAAACTCCTTGCCTTGTCAATCCACCCACAGAAGCTTCACACCAGGAAATGGACAATCTTCATTTCCATATGTTTTGGTCCTTGAGTTCTCACTGCTATATCTGGGAAGGAAGATCTAAGGAACAATCTTTAGAATATATGAAATGAGAAGACAAGTAGTCATTTAAGAGCACTTACAAGGAGAAGTGCACTGACTATGTATCCCCTGACTGGGTTGAATCCATCATTTGCACCACATATTCCAGATGTCCCCCTGGTCAGCAGACTTTCCACATGGGCCATTACAGAGAGGGGCACATGGGAAACCCCTGTGTGGAACTTTCCCTTTGTCCACTCTCACTCTCCGTCCTTCCTGCTCTACAAATTCCACCGTGTGTGCAATCCAGCCATGTACAACTGCAAATAACAATGTCCTGAAGCAGCTCAACCCTTCCTGGCTACTGAGGAAGTCTTAGGCCCACTGGACTTTTCCTGCAGCCCCCTGGGACCCACAGGCTGAGCCCACAGCCCTGGGCCCTGTGACCTCCCCAGTATGGATCAGAACTCCAGCTCCCAGGATTACAGAGGACAAAGGCTGAGCTTCCTGCAGATCTGCCTTGTACCTGGCACAACCCATTCGTGCCTGGGAAGAACCCAGCACTTGACCAGATTTCCCTAAGAAGTAGTGCCGGCTCACCCAGCACCAGCCCTCATCCCAGCTGATCTGAGCCAGGATCACGCAGGGAAAGTCATTCCTGTCACTTCCCATGATCCTCTGCAGTGCTCTGCTCCCCTCTCGCCGCAGGGAAATCGACTCCTCCACGTGTGAGGTTGTTTGCTCTTGCTGAAACACCACGCGGGGGCATTGACAAAGGCAGATCACAAGGGAAGGTTCGGAGTCTCACATCAGCTCTGCTAACGTAAACATCTACGGGAAACTGCTAGAAAGAAGGGGTGCTAAAAGGGTGTGGGCCCTGGAGTTACCAGTACCAATTATTATTACTTTTTTGCAATGGACAGAATCACAGAAAGACCCTAGTGTGTCATTTCTCAAACCTCGCAGAAGAATGAAGACTGCCGTGCTGTACGGGCTCTGCTATTCCGTCCTGATTAATTTATCAGAGTCCGCGGCGGACACATTCTCTCATGGTAACATTACTCAAATATGTACAAGACAAAGCTAGTTATAAACTCCTGGCTCACTAGCAGTATGTATTTACAGAGGAAATTTTTTGTAAAGGGGGGCCTTCGGTAAGAGCACAGCTCAGACCAATGAGATGAGTAAGTCGTGACAGAATGCATTACTCTGCTCACACAGAATTGCTGGTTTGGAGCTTCGTCATAGAAAACCGTCCTGTGTGTGGCTGCACTTGTGTGCGTGCTGGCCGGGGCACCCTCCATTGTTTGGTTGATGGACCATGGCTTGCATCACCAGTGTTATCAGTGCCATCATTTGCCCCTTGCGTATTTTACATATTCCCCTACTTGTTTCTAACTGCCAATCCATTATGTTGACAGGCCAATCATGTTAAAATGTATTCCAAAATGCAATAATGTAAAATAAAAACAGGCCATTTAACGGAAACATATTTGTGGGCCATGTCCTGCTACATTGACTGCTAGCTGACGGTTACAATTGGTTATGTATGAAGTATTTGGAGCTGGGAGCGGGCAGAAGTGTTCCCGTGAGGGAGACAGCAGGGCTGGCAGCTGAGGCTCAGTCTCTACCCCAGGGCAGCAGGAAAGTCTGGGTTACTCCTGTCTTTCCATTTCCCATCTGCAAACACAATGGCTTAAACAAGCTTCCTCTTCACTTGGCCTCCGTCCATGGGGATCACAGGCCTGTACTCTGACTAATCCAGAATGGTTAGAGAAATGCTGCACAAATCACTGTGGCGAGGCAGAAGTTTGGGGCTCACAGTCGGTGAACTCATTCAGCTTGATGCAAAGGAAATCAGGGGGACCCGTGGTGGCGACAGGAGAGGCCGCAGGGTGTGAGTGAGTGAGTCGCCATGAACACACACGAGTCCTGACACACTCAACAGCTTTCCAGATAATCCCGGGTAAGCCTGCGTCCATCCAACTAGAAAGCAAGCATGCAAAATACTCATGAAGAGCTTGCGGATGGACGTGAAATTTCCACCTAATCCAGTTTTAGGCTCTGGAATCCAGCTGGTCCTGAGTTTGTGCGTGAGCCACTCCTGCGTCTGCGCCAGGCTTTGCACGGTCCTTTTTCTGTTTCTGTCTAGGGGTTTAAATTCCCCACTCCTCCTGAGAACACCAGAGGGACTGGATTGAAGACATACCCCATTCCACCTGACCTCCTCTGGATTATGTCTGCGAAGACCCTTTTCCCAAAAGACCACCATCCTAGTCTGTGACGCTAGAAGGAAATATCTAAGACCCTGTCATCCATAAAGAATAACTGTACTTCCAAAAGTTGTGCAGGTTGGAAAGTCCCGTGTGAAGGAGCTGACAGGCTCAGAATCTGCAGCGACCCATTTCTCATGTGTGGTCTACATCCTCACACAGCAGGAAAAATGGAAGGGAGTAAAGGAGACACTGCCCGGCCACACTCTTTTATAGACACCTGACCCCACCCACAAGGACTCCTTGTCTTATGACTCAATCCTCTTTGGAAGGCCTCATCTCTTTATATTGAATCTTCAATATCAAGAGAGTTTTGAAGACATTTGAGCTATAGCAGCCACATGCAGTATGTACTTCTTGAGCAGTTACTCAGTATGTAAGAAAAGCACTCGCACACATGGAAGTACAGAGAGGCACACTTACAGTATTTTTGAATGCAGGCTAGCTCTGTCTCCAAATCCAGGAGCTATAAAGGCACACTGTTTGGGGAGGTGAGAAAACATAGAAGAACCATTTGTTTTTCATTCAATTAACGGTTTTTGAGCAGTAAGTCATGATTTGCACTGATCCTTGGAGGGAAGCTTTTAAATAGGCCCAGAGTAAGATCATCTGCTCTCAAATCACTGATGAATGGAGCTGCTCCCTGGGCCTGCACAGCAGTATCAGCCTTCAACCGTGAGGCAAGAAATGGTCCTTCATTCTCCATTCCAGAGCAGCAGGGACCTTTGCAAAGAGAGCAAGAAAGGTAGCAGAGGGTTGTTTTGTGTTTGGGGACTGTGTCCCAAACCACCCCTTCTTCTAGACAGTCCAGTCCAGGGTTTCCCTGGGAGGACAAGAGAAAAAAAGCCTTCCTGTTGTCAGAAGAAAAAATCCCTGGGATTCGTCCTGCTCAATAAGGGGATCCCTCTAGTGTCATCAGAAGGTGTTTTAAACACGGTCTCAGAGTGGGTGAGAGGAAGTTTCAACAAGAGGACTCACCATGTGAAAAAATGAATGGTTTCACGTAGGGAAACACCCTTCAAAATATCTTCCAGCCTTCCTGGGGTTTGCTAGGTCTGCACATCTCTTTTATCACCAAACACTTCGTGTTTGCCCTCAAGCTGATACATTTGGAAATATAATTGATCCCTGTCCTAGGCAACAAAATCCATTTTGAGCACTTGCTTAATGCTCCAGCTGCATGTTCTCTCATCGGTATTAAAAATAATCACAAAACTGAGAAAATAAAGAATGTCTACCCCTCAGCCACATGAAGCCCCGTGGACTGTCACGGTGGGGGCTGCTGGGGGGCTGCAATCGCAGAATTCTGATTTCCAGCAGAATCCATGGGACTGAGTTTGGCCATTGGTTGTCTGTGGGCCCAACAAGAACAGCAGTGCTAACTCCAGACACGGATCCTGTGGTCCTTAACACATGGAACTCCACAGCCACACACCGCCCTGGCTGGAGTGCCAGGCTCATTGCTGAACACCACCTGACCTTAGAAAACCTCGGTTTGATCATAGACATCACTAGGCCGCCGTCTCCCACTTGGCCGTGCTAGTGTGGGCACCAACATCCATTGGTTCATAGACATCCACTGAACCCCTCATTTAGGACACCAGGCACTGGGCTTGGCTCTCTGTGCCCCAGGAGGGAGTACACCGTCAATGCTGTGTACAAACATCACCCACCATCTCTAAGTTACTTGTTTGGTCAAATTATATGTCCACTCATTAGTGGGACAATCTGAGGGGGACCTACGGGGTAGAGGAGATATTTGTTCACGCAAGACAAAGGCCAGGTTGGCAAAAAAGTTAGGTGAGATATAACACTCTTAGAGATGCTACTTGCTCGTGTGGCATTGATGACAAAATGGGAGGAAGAGAAGTCCCCAGTTTGTGCTCCTGGCAGGGGAGAGGCATTCCCAGGGGTCCAATAAAGAGCCTCACACGGTATCCTCACAGACCAGTTACCTGTCCTTACAGGCAAATTGTTTTCCCTATCACTCCCTGCACACATGGTCCCCTGACACGCAGGTGACTTTCTTTTGACTTATTTTCTCTGGGCTATATCATCTACAAAAGATGGCCTGGACAGTGAGCTCCCTACAGAGGAACCGGGGCTGCTTTTATGTTCACAAAGCACTGAGCAGAGTGCAGGGTCTGGGTCGTACAGATGCAACTGGCCTGACCCACAAGGACCAAGGCCCAGCAAGGCCGTGGGAGATGCCTCCGGGGCTGCACTTTGTCTGCCTCCGTCTCTGTTTCTCTCACTGTGGTTGTGAGGCGACTAATCGGATGGTGTAATAGGGATTTATGTATTTATTTTTGCCCTGACATAACGTTTATTCGGTTGTGCTTTGGAGCACCACCTAGATGCTTCCATTTTGCTTCTGTAATCAGGCAGCTGTAAACATTTGGATTATGATCTTATGACCTAATTACTTTGACATTTGCTGTTTGCTTTTAAATTTCCCTTTCTTTTACAAAGTTACAGGAAATAGAGTACTTGCCCTCCAAAAGATAAATCACCGCAAATTCCAAAGAGGAATTTGTAATATTTAATGACTTCAGATTTACTGCTTGGAGTCCACCTTCTCCTGCCAGTGACAGAGCCAACCACGGAAGCCACAGAGGATTCTTTGATGTCTGAGAAATGCAACGTGAATGGCAGGGAAGCGGGTAATGGACATAAGGATAGGAGTGACATAAGCCAGGACATGGAGGTAGGAAGGAAGCCCAGCCTCGTCCCTGTCTCTTTACGTTGGTGTCAGATTAACAACCCTAAAAGTAAACATCCCACCATCCCACACTTTCTTTTTCCCCAGGACGTCCTCAGGGCCTTTACAAATAGATAAAAGTGAACCAACTTTCACAGGAAGAACTCAAAAATCCCAGCAAGAACAACATGATTTTTTTAAAGAAGATTTACTTCAGTATAACAGGTTTAAGGTAGGAAGAAATAGACAGAAATACCACCTGCTCCTCATGCAGGATATAGAAATTAAAGCCTCAATCTGGCACCTGTTATCTTCTGTCTTTGTTCTTTCTGAGCTAGGAGGAATACAAGTGGCCATGCTGTTTAGAGACTCCTAATCCTTAGACAATATCCTAAGTGGATAAGATAGGAGAGACCACCTAAACACAGGCAACTTTTAGAGCATCCTTCAGCCAGACATGTCTTTCGTTCTTTCTGTCTTTACTCATCCAGGAAGACTTCCCAGATTTTTGCCGTTTCAGGAAGGCAGATTTAGATAGGCCTCTGTGAAATCTCCTACTCTTGTAACTGACCATTGAAAAGGAGGCATGATAGGAAGAGAGCGTATCTGCTTCTCTCAGTTTACTTTCTGCTTTTAACTTTTGGGTCTAGCTCTTTTGACAGTTATTGAGAATAATGTAATTTCCCTGTCTCCTTGTCTACCTGTCCTGCTTCATTTCCCCTCTAAATGACTTTGGTCCCTTTTCATTTTAACGGGAGTTCAGAAGAAAAGTGGTCGATGATCTGTGACTTCTACGTCTACCACATCTGACCAAGACCAGAGAAAAAAAGTTACTCTCTGAAAAGAAATTAAGGAGAAATTAGGGAAGATCGTTAACAAATAAAAGTATTTCATATATTTATGTCTAGGTCTATACTTGTCTATATCAATCTATCCTTATTTATATCTTTCTGGTTCTTTCTTTTTCCATGTCTGTTGTTTGTATGATGTTCTTAAGAAGCCAACAAGAAATATACACAATTGACCAAACATTTAGCCAATAACACTGGCAGGTGGCTTTCTCCAGGCACTTTAGGGGATTTTGGAAACAATGGTAGAACTGAAAATGTACTTCCCTTATGGCTCCACAATTTCCCCCTGGATGAACATCCTAAAACTTTCTCAAATGGGAAATATAATGTGTGTGGGCTGCTAACTGCAGCATTGTCCTGCAAGCAAGGAGAAGAAAAGCACTTCAATCCCCATTCACAGGAAAATGGTTAAGCAAACTATCGTAATTTGCACAGAAGAATCACTATCACGGTTGAAAAATGCTCCTTAAAGCACCTCTGTTTGGGGAAATGTTCACATGGGGTACAGAATTGAAGATTGGCCTGCTTTTATTTGTTTGTTTTCTTTCAAGCCCTGAAGGATACTGCTCCAATGTCTTCCGGTGGACATTGTTTCTTATGAGAAATCTATGGCCATCTGTATATTAAGTTTTTCTTATTCCATCAGCCTGCTATTCTTGTCTTTGCTGTATTGCTGCTTTTGAGATGGACTCTTTAGCATTCATCTTAAACAGTTTGTGCATTTTGCTCCCTGGTGCATATTGCTTCATGTTTGTTGTGATTAGGGTTCTTGGGGCTGCAGTTTTATAATCTTCATCAAATTTGGAAATTTTTACATTGTCACTGTGTTTGACATTATCCCTCAGATGATTCTTGTCGTAGTCATTTTTTTCAGTATTTTTCTACTTGACTCATCTTTTATATGTTACATTTTTCAATTCACCACTCTCTTCTATTTTTTTCATCTTACAGATTGCACAATTTTCACCTCAGGTTTGTCTGGTATCATTTTTATATCTTTAAGATTCTATTTAATAGGTGACAGTTGTTATCATTGCATTTCAATGTCCATGTCTACTAATTAATGAATCACTGTCCATTCTGGGACAATTGTCATTGCTTTCCTTGGCTATTATAGGCTTTGTTTTTCTGCTTCTCTGAACACCTGATGGGAGTATTGGAAGATTTTGTGAACTTCTCAATATTCTTGAGATTTATTCTCAGATGCAATTAAATTAGTGAATTAAATTAGTTGGAGGGAGAGGAAACTCTTTAGACAGGAGCTTCGAAGGTTACATGATGTAACAATTGTAAGAATGTCTCCTGATATTTCTATTTTCCCATTATCCTTCAAAATTCCATATGTCCTGACTTAATAAAAGTTAGAGCATGGTCTTTGGTATGCTTCATGAGTCACGTTTTGTTTTTGTTTTTGTTTTGTTTTAAATGGAATCCATAAACACCTTGCCTTAATCACTACAGAGAAATTGCACTATCTAGTTTCTCATGGCCCTACCCCAAACATCTTAATAGTATACCAAAGACCATGCTGGTGGGAATGGGGCCATGCTCAGGCTATGGTGAGCTCCAGACAGACACTCTCACTTCTAACCCTGAGGGTGACTCTTTCTCCAGAATCCAGAGTTGTCTTTTACCACAGTTAATAATCAGTACTTGGCTCAGTACTCAAGGGGCATCTTCTGCCCCTCTCCAGAGTTTTGTCTGTGCAACCTTTTCCTCCCTGTAAGCTCCAGACATTATGCTTTTCCTGCACTCTTAGTATTATCTTTCCAATCCAGAAGCCACTAGCCTGCATGTCCCCCAAACCATCCCACCCCACAGCTGGAAACACTCTCAAGTCCGGAGAAGTGGAAATCTCGTTCCACGTTGCTTGCGCTCTCATAAAGATCACGATTCCACCTCACCTCATGCCCATGTCTTTGAAGGCACCATTTTGGGAGGATGGTCAAAAATTCAAAGTATGTCCTGCAAAATTCAGAAAAGTGAGGGAAGGGGTAGGTGGAGAGGGCTAGCTGAGAATTGATTAGGAGGCCTTGTATTCATAGACTGCCTTGTTGAACGACCACTCCTTTGTACAGCTACTTAACAATAGTAACTTTAAAAGGCATCATTTCACATATTTTCGACTGTTTGCGGGTTCGTTTCAGGCAGGAGGGTAAATTGAAGCCTGACTATTTCCTCTCACCTGAAAGAGCAAGATCATTTGATTGGAAGGAATCATGGTCCTTTAATGAATGAACTAGACTGATGAAGTCTGCACATAGTAAGGAATCTAATGATGAATGAAAAACAATTAAACTGGCAGAAAATATGTGTCGAAAACCACTCGCATGGTTTTAAAACATACCAAGGTATCCTGACATCACTTTTGTGCATAAGAGTATGAACAAATAGGCAAATCTAAATTCATGTGAGCACAGAGATGGCCCTGAGAAGAGAAGGTTAGGACAAGGACCCATAAAAAGAGAGGAATAGCCGATACAAAATCAAAATAAGAAATAGGAAACAAATGGGTAAAATGTTAGTGTATTAGCATTACATTAGCCGATGGCTGATTGCAAGAAGAGTTCCTATGTCTTTTTCCATCTCCAAATTATTTCCTGATGTAAGCAATCTATCATTTAGGTTATTAGCAGCTCCCTCTGTGAAGAGGAGATATTTGAATTTGCCTTGGAGCTCTTGTCCTGCTCACCCCCCTTTGCTCACATTTGCTTAATTAAATAGCTCAGAGAGAGGGCTTCCTGGGGACAAAGAAGATATTCCCCTGCCGAAGGAGTCCTTCTGATGACCGCTAGTGATTTTTTAGTGTAGAATTTAGTGTCGAATTCTAAAATCACATCTGCAAAATAAACAAAGTGTATTTTGGTAAACATTCATTTAGACTTCCCCACCACGAAAATGATTGCTCACACTTGTGCTTTACGGTAGATGAGTGCGTGCACGCACGTATCTGTATGTGCATGTACCTGTGAGTAGGTGTGAAGACATGCACACACACACACACACAACATTTTTCTTGCTTAGGAAAATAGGATGGAGAATCCTAAGATTGTTAAGGTTTTGGTGTCCATTCTCAGGGCTTTATAAAAAAAAAGCCCTTGTGGGCTGGGAAGGTGGCTCAGTGGTAGAGCGCTTGCCTTGTATGCCTGAGGCCCTGGGTTTGATTCCTCAGCACCACATAAGCAAAAAGAAAAAAACCGGAAGTGGTGCTGTGGCTCAAGTGGCAGAGTGCTAGCCTTGAGCTGAAGAGCTGAGGGACAGTGCCCAGGCCCAGAGTTCAGGCCCCATGACCAGACCAAAAAAAGAAAAAAAAAAAAACCTTGATTCACAATGTCCATTATTTAATATAAATTACTACCTCAACAAGCGTTGAGGTCAGGGCTGTTGAGTAATTATCTTGTTGGGACCTTTCAGGGCTGAGCTAGCCCACACACCCGTCAGAGTGGTGTTTTCTGTAAGGTGACTAGATTGTTCCATATCTGAGATACCAGAAGAGGCCAACCTGGGGGAGAAATTCAGAACTGCCCCATTTCTGTGTGTGAGCATTCCCACGGAGACCCAGAGATGTTTTAAAACATGGATGGAGGAGTCATCCGGCCCCGCCATGAAGAACTGAGTCAGAAGCCACGAAGAGGATGCCCTGGGTTGGGCGCTCTGGAGGTGGCACAGGGCAGCAGCTCTAAGCCTCTTTTATTGACCCTTCAACTTCCCATCATCCTCTACTTCCAGAAGCCCCGACTTACTAAAAGTGACAGCCTGGGCTCGGCTGTGCTCTGACGGGTTAAGGACAAGGACAGCCAGAACGGGCGGGAGGAGCTGCTCTGCTCTCCGTGGTGGGGACAGTGGGTGCCGTGGGGTGATGGGCACAGGGGCAGGGGGCGGTGGCAGCAGTTTGGCAGGAGCAGCATGCCCTGCAGGCCCCGCGGACCCTCGCCAGGGAGACTTGAGGGCCCTCACGGAGCACTGCTGTCCAGCACATAGAGCAGCAGAGGCCTCTGGTGACACAGACAGCTCTTGGTGGTTTGTGGGAAATGTGGGTGAAGATGGGTTGGGGAGGCCCAGGTCTATGACAGAAAGCGAAGTCCTGACAGGAACGTGCACACTGTGCATCCCAGCCCAGCAGCACGGCAGCTCGCGTCCGCGTTTGTTCTCTTTCCACGCACGGAACAGACCCGTGCCCATGCCTTCACTCACCTGTGACTACGCTTTTCTGGTGACCAACTTGAGAATGTGAGTGTGTGGTGGTCTTTTACAGCTAGCCTTGAATCCACTTAAACTTGGACTATTAATAATACTAATTGCAGGCTCGTCCCGGGGGCTCATGCCTGCACATCTAGTTATTTGGGAGGCAGGGATCTGGAGGATTATAGTTAGAGTCCAGCCCAGGCAAAAAGTGGTGAGGCTTCATCTCAATCAATAGTAACTTGGGTTTGGAAGTAGATGCCTGTTGTCCCAGATAATGTGCTAAACCAAAACAGGATCATGGTCCAGGACAACCTAGGCAAAAAATACAAGACTCTGTCCCAAAAGTAACTAAAGCCAAAAGGCTAGAGTGAGTGGTAGAGTACATGTCTCACAAACACAAGGCCCTGAGTTCAAATCCCAGTACCTCCCCAAATTAAGTAATAAAAAAAATGATGCTGATGCTGATGATAAATGGCTCATACCTGGCCACAAGGAGCCAAGGCAGCTGGGAAGAAGGGGGAGGGGAATGAGCCAAGACAGCATCTGTGCTGGTCTGAAGGAAGGAGAGCCAGGGGTCTGAGAAACTGGACAGTCAATTGCCAATGCACTTCTCAGTCACCCCTTACTCAGGGAGGCAAACTACTCTGGAGGTTCAAACAGAGGGAGCAGAGCACAGGCCGCTGCTCACTCGAGTACCGGGCAGGTGTTGTCTGTCCACAGCGGATGGCAGACCATGGGAAGATGAGCTATGGTGGCATGTGCTCTGTCCCCAGGGCCTGGGTGTCACAAGGACTGGGGACCCCTGGGGACCCAGGAGAAATGGCAACCAAGGCAGGCAAAGCATTGTCTGCTCTTCTTGGGCTCCTGGAGCGGCTAAGCTCCCGGGGTCTGGAGGACCGGGAGCCCTTGAGACTGACTGAGGAGCAGAGCAGGCCCAGGGCCGGGAGGAAGGGAGTCAGATCAGATTCCCATACGATCCGAACATCAGAAGCACCGTGAGTTACCTGTGGTATAGCTATGCCCGATGTGATACTTGGTGTGCACTTATAGAAAGATAAACTTGTTTCTCTGCAATTCAGATTTTCCTGGGCACTCTGGGACCTGACTGGGAAAATGACAGCCGAGGCTGAGCCAGACAGGGAAATTCCTGATCCAATATGGCCTCAGGACTTCCCTTGGCCTACCAAGAAAAGGGAAATTTCCAGACAAATGGAGGCTTATGGGAAGAAAAAAAGAAAAGAAAAGAAAACTAGGGAGAGAGGTAGCTAAGGAGTGAACACATCAGAGTCTTCAAAATGCTTCCCAGGCAGGATCGAGGGCCAACGCTGCCACAGATGTGAAGAAAGGCAGCCTGACACCGAGGGACTGGGACTCCAGTCAGGGATTCTTGATAATGAGCCACGCTCCTGATTGAGGCCTGAGACTAATCAGAGACAATAATATGCTTATATGCTTAGTCCCCAAATTCAATCAGAGCTAAAAATATGCCTTGGTTTTGGAAGCATGAAATGGTACACTTATGCGTTGAGTTCTCCCGCCATCTTGCCACCCGGTGGTGGGAATGGGCAAATAATCCAGGAAGGAATTGGAGACAAGGAGACTTCAGAGCTGAGTTCAGCCATGAGCACTGCTGTCTGTCCCAAGAGGGCATTGTGTGGAAGTAATGGCTAGCTCCGGAATGCCAGACAGCCGCTGCGTCCACACCAGATCCCGTCTTAAACTAACCCTACTCTGGCAGCTGTGAAGGAAACTGGGAAATCACCCATCCTGCCTGTCCAGGAGGACACACGGCATGCCTTCCTCCTGGAAAGCAACGGAAGTACCCTGATTCCCAGGCTTTTCCCCTCCACCAAGAACCAGGATGTTGGTCCCACAAGGACCCAAACACATTGGCAAAGCTGAGCCATGGGGAGCAAACTGTAGCAGCTGGATTCAGGACCGAGCTCTTTCCACACAGAGATACTGCTGCAGACTTTATCTGCATGGCTTTACCTCATCAACCAGGGAGAGAAAAGGAGCAAGGCTCGGCTCACAGACCTGCCATCATTCCAGCAAGGCCTGGACTGGAAGGAAGCTTTCCTGCCCATCGTGCTATTTGCATGAAAACCCAAAGGATGTTGTGAGAACTTTAATGAGGAGAAAACAAAGCCAAGTTTAGGCAACTCATCTGCAGAAGCAAACATGGGAAATGGCGGCTGGTGTCCGAGGTCATGGGATCTACAGTGAGCGAGGCTCCATGGAGGAGTCTCGGTTGGGGAGGGCGGGGGGAGCACATACAGAGGGCTTTGAGGTTAGAGCGGATGGTGCCAGCATGCCTGGGATCAGGCCTCCTGGGGTCTGGTGGCGCTACCGCTCGTGGCCAAATAGGCTCTGGTGCTGGTATTAGTGCTGCTGGTGTTAGTGCTGGTGTTGGTGTTGGTTTTGCTGGCGTTGGTTTTGCTGGTGTTGGTGTTGGTTTTGCTGGTGTTGGTGCTGGAGCTGTGCTGTTCTCGGCGCTCTGCATCCATGCACATGTCCAGTGTGGTCATCTCTCCTATCTGTGGCTACTGAGAACCATGAGTACTGCAATGGGGAGACTAGATCTTTTACTTCATTGTAATTAGTTTGCGTTAACACTGGTCCTCAGGGCTGGGTATGTCGGCTGAGTGGTGGAGGCTTGCTTAGTGTGCACAAGGCCCTGGGTTCACCCCTAACACCACAACAAAAAGCAAACAAACCTCACACTCCGTGATGAGAACCACTAGGGCACCTGAATGTTTTCAACAGGAAGTTTAACGGAACTTAAGAATAGAGTAAGCAAATACATTTTATGTGTGAAACATACCTGAGATTTCAAAGACATGCTACAAGAAGAAATCCAGAAGATCTCATTAGTCATATCTCATTCGTGCTGGTCATGAGATTCAGCAGAATTCTGGATATACTGGATTAAATAAGATGCCATATTTCAACATTGCATTGACCCCCACCTAGTTTGCTGAGGAAAGCCTGAAGATCAAGAATATCTGTTTGACTTCTAGATTTTTACCTTGACGGTGCTCAGAAGCCAGGGCCACCTCACATCTTGCTGTGTGAGGGCAAGTAGCCCCGGCAGGAGGAGCCTGCTGCGACTGAAGGATGAACAAACACGAAGCCAGAGAGAAGGAGGCAGAGAAGAAGAGAGCACCCCGCCCCTCCCCAGGGTGGCCTGGTTTGAGCTGGGTATGTTGGACTGGGTAACCGGAAACACGTGTGTCTGTTTGTATATGTGTGTATGCGTTTATGAGTGTATATGTTTGTATGTGCGTATGCGTATAGGTGTGCATATATCTGTGTGTGCATGTGTATATTTTGCATATGTGCGTAATGGTATATATCTGTGTGTTTGCCTATGTGTGCATGTGTATGTATATGTGTACATATACATATATACACATATATGGTATATACTTGTGTGTTTGCCTATGTGTGCATGTGTCTATATTTGTGATTGCACATCTGTGCATGTATGTATGTGTTTTCATAGGTGTGCATGTATATGTGTGTGCATGTGTGTTTTCATGTGTGTGCGTGTATATCTGTGTGTGTGCGTATATTCATGAATACTCTCATTCCGGGCCCTAAAACAAGAAGTAAATGGAAATTCCCCAGTCTTCACCCAGAGCTGGCTGCCCGCAGTCTTAGGTAATGTGTAAGGTTGACTTTGGCCAGGCGTCTCCCAGCCCGTGTACGCAGTGTGGTTCTCACGGGTGCACAGGGAGCCCAGCCCGCCGCCCATGTCCACTTTCACCCCTCCAGGAGCGATGATGACAGCTGGGATGTGTAATGCACAGAGAGACTGTCAAGGGGGCCAGGCCCCTAATTACACCGCACACATCCATTCTATTAGCAGCACAGCCACGAGGGGAGAGGCTGGTGCGCATCCCGTACGCCCGGAGCACAGCGGAGGCTGCGCAGCAGGAGACGAAGCCAACGTGGCCAGATGCAGCTGCCAAGTTTCCTCTGCAGTCAGAACAGAAAGGGGCCAAAGGCCTCGCAGATGAAATGATGTGCTTCCTGAAAATCCAGATCACTGCGAGAGAGTCATACTACAGCCCACAAGAGTAGTTAACAGAGGGGGGCTCTTTGTTTATAAAACCTCGTGGATAGGAGCAGAATTTATTCCTGGGAGTCGCATTCCACTGGACCTGCCTGGAGCCTAATGCCGGGATGTTACGGGCCTGTGGCTGCTGCTTAATTAACAATGTCAGCGGGGTGGCCAAACACATCTGCATCAGGCCATGACACAGAACGAAGCCTGCCCGGTGGGCCAGCTAGCCTGCCGGCCAGGGCCAAGTAGAGGTGCAGCCAGCAGGAGGTTGCTCCCAGTGCTGCCTGGAGGCACCCACAGGCAGCTCTGACAAGGGGGACTAGGAAGGCAAATCCAGCACCCAGCAAGAGGCCCTAGAGAGAGAGCGAGGCCCTAGCAGAGGCCCCAGCCAGAGGGTGAGCTCCCACCACCTTCCTGTTATATCCATGGGAGGATCAGACTTGTGGTGCTCACAGCTCTGCCCTAGTTGGTGCTCAGAGGAGGGATACAGGGTCAGATGGGGCCCCATCCTGCCCAAACCCAGAAGAAGCACCCACTCACTCATTGCCCTGGGGTGCTGACCCCACTTCCTGAAGCAGGAAGCAGGTATCCACAGGAGAACCTGCCTTTTCCATGACGTTCTTACAATATTTTAAAGGCGAAAACAAAGATGTGTGTAATAAACGTAATCATAGTGTTAGCCACAATGTTGTACACCTGTAATCCCAGCTATTCAAGAGGCTGAGATCTGTGGATCATTGTTAGAAGCCATCCCAGACAGACAACTCTGAGAGAGTCTAACCAACCAGCAAAAATCAAAAGTAGAGATATGGCTTAAGTAGTAGAGCACTAACATTGAGAGCAAAAGCAAAGTGAGAGTACAAAGCCCTGAGTTCAAGTCCCACTACTGGCACGCGCACGCGCGCGCGCGCGCACACACACACACACACACACACTGGCACTAGGGCGTAGCTCAGTAGTAGCTTGTCTATCATGTTTGGGACCATGGGTTCAAACCTAGCACTGCAAAACAAAATTCATTAAGTATAAAATAAGGTGAAGCAAAGAATACCCCCCAAAAAAGTATCTAAAAATCTTACCATGCAGGGATAAACACTGGCCAAATTTTATAAAATCCATTGTTTTTTCATTCTTACTATTATTAGTATGCTATTTTCATTTTAGAAAATTTTCCCACACCAATGAGTACTTCTCAATATTATGTGTATAAGATACATAAAGCTCATTTTCAGATGCATATAAAGGCATCTTTCCATTGTTTGGGCTTGCAGCGGATTTCATATTAAATGTATAGTTAGTCTCTGATGTCATTAGAATCCATGGCTAAACGAATTCCCTCCAGATGATTTCCCACACTTTGGCCTGTGACCTTCAACATGGCTGTGCAGACACAGATGTCTCCAGCTCTGGACGGTGCGTGTTTCATGTCTGCATCCAGCTACATCTCTCTGAGGCTGCTGCAGCCAATGACTTGGCGAGACAGGTCCGTCTGAGGACCTGGCTTGCTCAAGCTCTGGGTGTCACGGGGATTGAAGACTCCTTCCTTGGGCGCCTCTGGACCAGGGAACTTCCCTCCTCTGTCCCTCCCTGACATCATGGTCATCTTGAAGAGAGGGGCTGGTCCCATTGTCCTTCCCCAGTTTCTCTTGGGAGCATGTTCTTGAATGAAATTCTTGCAAAAATTATAATAGCTTGACACCTGCTTCCCGGGGACCCAGGAAAAACACCCAACGTCCTATCTGTCTGCAGACTCCCCACTAGTTCGTTTCTACCCCCAGGCTGCACCCGGCTCTGTCTCAGCTCTCAGTGTCTGTGTTCTCTGATGTTCACCACAACCAACACCACATTACCTGGGCTGCCCGAAGGTACGCAGAGGTCACAGCGATGTGAGGATGGAGACCATGCGGGTGGGACCCAGGGACCAGACCCCACACTGGACACACTGGAGGTGTGCAGGCCGGTCCTCACAGGCCCCGTGGCTGTGGACAGGCCGGTCCACACAGGGGCCCCGTGGCCATGGACAGGCCGGTCCTCACAGGCCCTGTGGCCGTGGACAGGCCGGTCCTCACAGGCCCCGTGGCCGTGGACAGGCTGGTCCTCACAGGCCCCGTGGCTGTGGACAGGCCGGTCCTCACAGGGGCCCCGTGGCTGTGGACAGGCTGGTCCGCACAGGGGCCCCGTGGCTGTGGACAGGCCGGTCCGCACAGGGGCCCTGTGGCTGTGAACAGGCCGGTCCTCACAGGGGCCCGTGGCCGTGGACAGGCCGGTCCTCACAGGCCCTGTGACTGTGGACAGGCCGGTCCTCACAGGGGCCCCGTGGCTGTGGACAGGCCGGTCCTCACAGGCCCTGTGGCCGTGGACAGGCCGGTCCTCACAGGCCCTCCCTGTGACTGTGGACAGGCCAGTCCTCACAGGCGCCCGTGGCTGTGGACAGGCCGGTCCTCACAGGCCCCGTGGCTGTGGACAGGCCGGTCCGCACAGGGGCCCGTGGCCATGGACAGGCCGGTCCTCACAGGCCCTGTGGCTGTGGACAGGCTGGTCCTCACAGGCCCAGTGGCCGTGGACAGGCTGGTCCTCACAGGCCCTGTGACTGTGGACAGGCCGGTCCTCACAGGCCCTGTGGCTGTGGACAGGCCGGTCCTCACAGGGGCCTGTGGTCATGGACAGGCCTCTCCTCACAGGCCCCGTGGCCGTGGACAGGCCGGTCCTCACAGGCCCTGTGGCTGTGGACAGGCTGGTCCTCACAGGCCCCATGGCTGTGGAAGGCCGATCCTCACAGGGGCCTGTGGGTGTGGACAGGTCAGTCCTCACAGGGGCCTGTGGCCATGGACAGGCCGGTCCTCACAGGCCCTGTGGCCGTGGACAGGCCGGTCCTCACAGGGACCTATGGCCATGGACAGCCCAGTCCTCACAGGCCCTGTGGCCATGGACAGGCCGGTCCTCACAGGCCCCGTTGCTGTGGACAGGCCGGTCCTCACAGGGGCCTGTGGTCATGGATAGGCCGGTCCTCACAGGCCCGGTGGCTGTGGACAGGCCGGTCCTCGCAGGCCTGTGGTTCTGCCTGGCCTGAGAGGCAGAGTGACCCAGCGAGGACACATCAGGCCACATTCACAATGGGGGTGTTATGTATATACAAGCAAGTGCATGCACATGCGCGTGCACACGCACATACACTATTAAGAGGCTAAGAAGAGGGGAAACGCAGTGGCTTCCTGTCCACAAGGACACACCATCACTGGTATCCAGTAACCGGGACTCCGGTCACTGACAGGACCCCCAATGCCGCCTGGGCGCCCACTGTGCCCTTGGGGCCACTCTGTGCTGCATGAACCCCAGGTGGCTCCCGGTAGCTCCTGGAGCTGCTCTCCTTGGGGCCCTGAGCGCGCCCAGTGCTCCCAGGACAGTGGGGGCGGGGGCGATGGGCGGCGTGGATGGACTGCACAGCAAAGGCAGCTCAGGTCAGAAGGGGTGATCTCAGAGAAACCCAGCTTTAGGAAAGGACGCCGCGTCACCCCCGTGGGGGCCTACTCCGCTCTCACTGTGACCCTCTTTCAACTCTGTGGGCGTGTGTGTGTGTGTGTGTGTGTGTGTGTGAGTGTGTGTTCACCTTTGCAGCTTGCTTTTCTCAAGTTCACAATCTGTTGTGATGGAGGACGAGGTGGTGCCACTCTAACCAGAAATGTTAGAAAAGGAGGAGGAGGGAAGGAGGGAAGGATGCCCCAAGAAGCCCCCGAGGTCTTTGTCTGCATTGTTTGTGTCAGTCCTGGGTGATGGAGGCCGCACTCAGTGGTGGAGCTAACAGGCGCTGGAATTCTTTTGTGGGAGCGCCACCTTGTGGTGTCTGCTGGCTTGCACGCCTCTGTGGACGCGCAGGCCCAGCGACGCCGGCGTGGCTCTGGGTTCACATCCAAGCTCTCCTTGCTGAAGCCTGCCGCTCACAAGCCTGGGAGGGCGGGCAGCCTCCCCTCAGTGACTTCTGTGGGGGTGTGCTGGGTGGGAAAACACCAAGGACCCCCGGCGCTGGCCCCGCAGCCCTCACCGAGCCCTCACCCACGAGTTCCTCCCTGCAACCTACCCTGCCCCGCGGTGCCCACCCTCCCGCCACGGCCAGGGCTCGCGTGGGCACAGACACAGCCTTGCCTTGGCCTCTGCCTTGTCTTTTGTTGCTGTTCCCACCGACGACCCCACGTCGTGTGTACACCAGGCAGTCGCGGTGTGCTGTGCAGCGCCCGGGCTAACAGCTCCGTGTCCGCCGCCCTCCCTCACCGCTCACGGATGCCCCGTGCAGCAGTACTGAAACACGCAGAGGGCGAGGGCCCCGGGGGCATAATTTGGCCCGTGCGACCGTGTTAAGAAAGGACCAGTGGCTGGATTGTGGGAGTGGTAAGGGCTCGGGACTGGGCCCATTATCCTGACCCAGATGGTCGTGAGGTGAGTTCCGCTCCCTCCCCCCATCTGGTTTCCTCTAAGGCCACGCCCATCACTCACCAGCACTAGCCTGTCTCCATTAGGATGCAGCTGTGGCCTCCTGAATTAGACTGGGTGGGCTTTAAGCCTGTGAATTCAGAGAAGCCTCTTTGCCTTAGAAAGCACCCAGCCTCACGTATTTTGCTCTAGCAGCAGCCCAAGACAGGGCGGGTTGTACAGCTGGGAGCAGGCAGACAGGAGCGGCTCCTGTCCTCAATCCGCACACGTTGAACACCCCCCATTCTGGGCTACCACAGAGGAGAACACACAATTCGATTCCATAGGAACTTCTAGACCGACTCTTTGGGAAAGTTCTGATATTAAGCTTTCAGAGGTAGGCGCTGACCTTGAGCTGAACATAATATCTAACACCTGTGTTGTGGGTTCGTAGGTCAAGAGCCTCTTCCCGCCTCATCAGCACCCCAATTTCTCCTCATCTGGCTAACTTCCTCGGGAGAGCCTCCGCTTGTCCAGTTGGAATAGTATGATCACAGCGCCAGGCCCCAGCCGCTGGAGGACAAAAGAGAAAAAGATGTGATAAATAACATTTAAAGCACCGCAAACTTCCATTTCTCAGGTCTGATATCTGCCGCTGGAGATTCTTCTAAGTGTCTTTTATTCCTCTGTTCATAAATTCTTACGATAACAATTTTATTTGGGAATTAATCCAGATTCCCATTATTCATTAAATCGCATTTTCTCAGCAGGTAAGGTCTCCCTGGCTGTAAGTTACAAACCTTGAGAATCTGCTCAGTCTCCAGACCCGCTGCGAGGATAGGAAGGTATTACTAATTGCCACGTCTCAGAATTACCTTTTCAGAGCGCTAACGCAGACTGAAAGGGTTCAGGAAGGCAAACAAGCTGCAGAGCGAACCTGAACTGGACTCCTGCCAGCAAAGCTTAGGTGTAACTCCATCCCGCCATCTGCCACGCTCCTTTGTCTGTGCACATAGAACAGGCGCCTCCTGGCGTAGCATTCAGACTCTGGGGCCAAACTCCACTGGTTCAAATCTTGACTCTACCTCTCACTAACTGTGTGATCTCAGGCAGGTCACGGGCTTCTCTGACCCTGGGTACCTTCGTTTGGAAAATGGAGAACTAACTACATCTTGGAGCTGTTGGAGCTGATACTGGTGCTTACCCAGTGGTTGGCATTGCCGGAGTGTCTCTGTGGTGGGCACTGTGCTGAGGTCTCTGCCTGACATTGCACCCACTCCACACCTCCGCAGTGCCCCAACATCATTGATGGAGAGGCGGTGACCACTCAGCCCATGGTGGTCATCGGCCACTGATTTTGACACCTCTGGAAACTATCCAGACTTCAGTTGGAAACTACCCCTACCCTCCCGAACAGTCCAAGGTGTCTGGGCAGGGCAGATCATGTAACAGATCGTAGCCAATCAGCCTCTCACTGGCATCACTCTGATTGTTGATTGGTCAATGGATTTACAGTGGGTGGGCTCATGACCTCATCAGCGTGAAGACTTGGGGAAAGGCATTTTGGCTGAGATGGGAGGCTGGTGCTGCTGTAGCTGGAGGAGGGCAGGTCCGAGAGAGACAACCCTGAGTCCACAAGTGGGCGGGGAGAAACTAGACTCCACTGACCTCAGGTGACCCACTCACCACGAGTGTCCGAGAGAGGACCTGACTCTGGACCTCTCCATCACGTTGTCACTCACAGCACAGTTCTGTGGGGTTTCCTGGCCTGGCTGATGCTGGACTGTCAGGCGTGTGATTACAGCCTGGAGGGGAGTGCATAAGGGCTCCCCCCTCCTCCTCTGCAGTCCAGCTCCCACCATGAGCAAGGATTTCCTTCTGTCCTCTCCAGAGCTTGATAGTACCCCACGGAGCCTCCTGTTTCAGACGGTTTTCAATCAGGCAGGGTGTCCCAAAGAGCAAAAGCAGACATCATAACTTAGAGAAGGTTTTGAACCAGAAGATAAACTTGTAGCAAAGCAATATAAATTCTGTGGTTAAAAGCAATAGCAATGTATCCTCCCACCACTCTGAAAGGCCGGGGTTTCAGAATCAGCTTGTTAGCTGGCTCAGTCACTGGGAAGTTCCAAGATCCAGCCTCAGGGGGTCGCACCAGCAGGCCTTGGTTTGTGGACACATCCTCAGCCTCCGCCTCTCTGTGTATGACCTGCTCCCTGTGACTCGGTGGTCCTGCTTCTTTCTCATAAAGGCACCAGTCCTACTGAATTTAAAACCCACCCTGTTCCTATAGGGTCTCATCTTTACTTGATTACATCTTCAAAGACTCTATTTGTCAAGGTCAACAGTTCCAGGACAGCATGAACTTGAGGGAGTACTATTCAACTCAGTGCAGTAGACATAACAGTGGGTGTCACCTTTCACCGGGTTCCAGTGTAAGGGCGAACCTATTCTCCAGAACCACAACAACATCATCTGGGCTAACGGAATACGGAAAACGCAGCACCCAGTCTTTTCTTTTCTTTTTTCTTTTTTTTTATTGTGAAAATACTGTACAGAGGGGTTACAATTACATGGGCAAGATAGTGAGTACATTTCTTATCAAGCATTGTAGCCTCCTCCTTTGTTTCCCCTTCCCATCCCTTCCCATCCTTCCTCCCCCCCACCCAATCCTTCCCCCCCCAAGTTGTAAAGTTCGTTTTTGACATGACAACTTGTACTTCTCATTGCTGCAACAGGTCCACCTGTATTCTTATTTAAACGACTTGTTTTTCCCCTTCCCCTCCACAAATTATACAGACATCAAATACAGTGAAAGCAGGGGTTATACTGTGGGGGAGGGACATACAAAGCAACAAAGAAATAATTTTATAATTGCATTAGAAACAAATGCATGAAAGAAAAAAAACATTTAAAATACATATCTTAGGGTTCATTTTCCTAACATCACCTTATCTGACCTTTTCTGCTTGACTCAGACATATACTAGATATTGCAAATAAGGGAAATCATGGGACCTATGTTTCTTTGGGCTTGGCTTACTTCACTTAACATAATTTTTTCCAAGTCTTTCCATTTCCTAACAAATGGGGCAATGTCATTCTTTCTGATGGAGGCATAGAATTCCATTGTGTATATATACCACATTTTCTTGATCCATTCATCTACTGAGGGGCATCTGTGTTGGTTCCAGATCTTAGCTACGGTAAATAATGCTGCAATAAATATAGTTGTGCTGGTAGCTTTAGTGTGGTCTTGTTTGTAAACATTTGCTTCATTGTTGGTGGGAGTATAAACTTGTTCAACCACTTTGGAAAGCAGTATGGAGGTTCCTCAAAAGACTCCACATAGAGCTCCCCTATGACCCAGCACTCCCACTCTTTTCTTTTTCATTGTAGATGAAGTTGAACATTTATTCTTCTGTGTCAGTTTTGCAGGGGGGGAGAGGGGGAGCGTCTGTTCAAGTCTTTGCTCATTTTCTCCCCAGCTCTTCTCAAGTTTTCATTTCAAACTTGCACGGGATATCCTCCAACCATTTTTCTGTTGGCCCTCCAATGGGATGTAGCTTTCTTGACCCTTTTTGGCTCCCATCCACTCTCCCCTCTCTATACAGCTCCCCTGCTTGGAATTTTTGTGAACGGTCTCTCCGTTTTGGCACTTGGCTTCAGAGGCCATGTGGCCAGGTCCCTGCCCACTTGCCGTGGACCTTCCCCCTGCAGTCTCCCAGCTCCCTTCTTCCAGAGCTTTCTACGGGGCCTGGGCCCCAACATGGAGAAAAACTCTGGCAGGCCACAGTGAGCCTCAGCTGGGTCTGAGTAGCCCAGGCCCCCAGCTTGACCGGGATCTCTGCAGCCTCACCTCTGAGGCTGCCAGAACCCAGGAGCTGAGCCACTGTGTCCCATGGTCCCAGGCTTCATGATTCGACCTCTGCGGCTCCTCCCTGCCTGGGTCCCGTCCAGTGCTCAGCTGCTTCCTTCTGCTTTATTTACACAGATGCACACGTGCATGTATGTGCACACACATACACACACACACATACACACAAATCTTTTACCATTTGCTGGCGTGTGCCATCTACTCATTTTGAAGTTCTCAGGGTGACTGCAACCTAGGTTTAGTCTGCCACCCATGGATTTCTGATTCACTGTCTTGTTGTTCTTGGTTCCAACCAGGGAAATTAAAAGCCAGACTACTACCAACGTGGCCATTTTACCTGCCCTGCCACTATCTTTAATAAGACTACATATTAGTGAAATTTAGCCTTGTGTCTTTCAAATATATTACAACTGTTTTCTATCAGTTCAATTTTTTTAAGGCACCATTTTCTTTCCACTTTGATGTGCCCAGTCTTACTTTTCTGTGTGGCATCTGGATTTTTGAGTCATAATGGAAAAGCTTCTCCCCAAAGAGACATCAAACATGTTGCCTTCTAATACTCTCATGATTTCTGGTTTACCCTTACCTCTCTAATTATGTGGTGCTTCTTGTTGTACATGGTGTAAGATGCAGTTACTCAATTGCCTTCATATTCTCCATTAAAATGCCAATTGCTGGGCTGGGGCATGGTTCAAATAGTATTGCACCTGCCTAGCAAGTGCAAAGCCCTACGTTTAAAACCCAAAACTTCAAGGCCTTGAAATGTCACCTGCATTCTGCACTGAGTCACCACGGGGAACTGGGTTACTTCTGAACTTGCTCTTCTATTCCACTGATCTGTCTCGTCAGGCAGCATATACTTTAATGTGCATTAGGAGCTACTTAAAAACACACGGAGCAGATTAAGCAGAATATGGTGGTGTTTCCGGTATCCGTACCCCAGCTTGAGACGCTCCTGTGCTGCAGCTGCTGAAAGCCACCCTGTGCTGGTCCCCAGGGCGTGCTGCAGCTGCTGAAAGCCACCCTGTGCTGGTCCCCAGGGCGTGCTGCAGCTGCTGAAAGCCACCCTGTGCTGGTCCCCAGGGCGTGCGGGCTCACACACTCTCAGGTGGGCTAAACATATCAGGCTGCAGTAAACAGACAGGAGGTACAGCCTGGCTGCGGCAGACCCCACCTCTGAGGAAAAGGAAGGGTGAGTCGGGACCAGGAGGCTTGAAGGCGGAGTCCACACGAACGGAAAACACTCTCTGGCCTGGAACCTCCAGCACTGGCTCCACAAGGTCGTGTGGCTGGGTGTGTATGTCAGCCTGTGCCTGCCTTGTGAGCGGGTGACCCTGTGCCACCCTCTGGGCCAGGACGCTGGGCGGAGCCGTGTCTCTTCAGTTGGAAATTCAACTGTGACCAGACCATACAGCATTTCTGGGCTGATCTGATGCCGACCTCCAGGACTTGGGGCACGGACAGAGTGAACTGGTGGGGTTCCAGGACCTCAGCAAGGCCACCGCCGAGAACATGGGCCTTGGAATCAGTTCAGACTCCCGATTCCAGCTCCATGACTTTGGGATGGCTCTCTAAATTCCCTGAGCCTTGGTCAGTGGTGGTGCTGGTTATGTGAGAAATCCAGGAGACGGCCCAATGAGACACTTTAATAAATGGCTGCTGGAATTGAGCTAAATCCAGATTTAAAATCTCCCTCGAGCCTATCACATAAACCTTGTGGACACGCAGCATTGGGCACTTCACAGCCTCAAGCTGGCTCATGCTGGCCCCTCCTAAGACCATCACCTTGCCAGGGACTCCACGCCCCAGATAAGAAGTGTTGGGAAAGCTGTGGAAAAGTATGACGGACAAAACACCTGTCTCTTCTGCCCAGAAGCCACAGAAGAGTCCCTGTCTTGGACTGTGGTCCTGGGGAGAGGAGGGGGAATTGAGCTTTCCTCCCTGCAGAACCCCCTTCCCATGGAGACTCAGGGGTGCCCACAAAGAAGCTTGTTTGCACCTTGCCCTTGTCTCTAGAACTACCCCTCCCCTCTGCACCCAGTGCCCCAGGCTGACTGTGACCTTTTCCCTCAGCCTCCCATGCAACAAACCTCCACTTGGGCCAGCTAAGGTCGGGCTATACCCAGAGGAAGCTGCTGGCCTAGGGAGCCCCAGGAAATCTGAGAGACAAACAGAGCCCGTGGAAAGGGACTCCTGGAAAGTAGTGTCCTGGATCTTTCAGGAGAAGGAATTAACTTCCTTAAGCTGAAAGAGGAACATATGGAAACACAAGGCTTCCCCAAGGCCTGTGGCTTCCAGATCCTTCCTTCAGAAGGAAAAATCTCCTGCATGGTGACACAGCATCCCCTTGTGGTGGGGCCTGGAAATGCATGGGTCTCCAGACTCGGCTTGGCTCCACTTTGGAGGGGAGCAAACAGAAATGACTCCCGAAGGACTGCATCCCACCGGGATTGCCAGGAATGTGCGTGCTTCCCACTATCCTAGGTCAAAGAATATTTCTCAAAGCCTCGTATGAATGAGATTATGGAACAATCCAACCATCTACTTGCAGTCATATCATCCATCTGCCCAAACACTGAGAAGACTAATCCAATGCAATACTCCCAACCACCCTGCAGGATGCAGAAGTAACCTCAGGGAGGGAGGGAGGGGCTTCTCAAGGTCAGGCAGTTGGCTCTCAAGGGCTCCTCTGTGGAGTATATGGGAAACAGCCTGGCGCCACCAAACCACAGGAAGAATTCTATTTGGGGTCAAAAATTCTTAAATTTCTTTGCTTACTGAAGACTGACTTTCTACTTAGCCACTCCAAACCCTAGTTCATTTCTAGGAAAGCCTGAGTCATCACTCTGAACAAGTCCCTGATCGTTTATTATTTGTGAGCTGGGTGCAATGGGTGAAGCCTGCAGGAGGAAGCTTACTTTCCCCTGAGGTGACCCCGGTGACACTGAAGTACTCAGAGCTAAGAAATCAAGTAGACTCCGCAGATCATCCCAAGTATTTGCTGCTAATCTTAGCCCCAAATTGGGCTTGAGGGCCACTTGGCACAGAAGGGCTCAGGCACCCAGGGTTCCGGGCCTCGGGGAGCTCAGAGCCAGCAGAATCAGGAAAGAAAAGGGAACAGAAAGAGGGCTGGCACAGCAGCAAAATCAGCCTTCATTTGTCATCTCTACATGCTTAAGAAAGATTAGGACGTGGAAGAGCCTCTGGGACACAGCAGCTCGGAGAACTCCACAGCAAACAGGGCAGGCGCAGGTTTCATTCAGCAGGTCGCACACGCAGCAGTGGCCGGAGGACTGCGTGGAGGAAGGATCTGGAGGCTGAGATTGACTGGTAATGTCTGCCACGGTTTGCATCTGGAGCACTGGCAGGACCCAGTCCATGACTATTTCTGTCTGGTTCCAAGAGAACTTTCTGAATATGAAAACCTGTTTCTAGACTGGATACATGGAAGTAACCTAATGGAGAGGAGGAAACTGAAGAGAACTAGACAAAACGGCAGTGCCTCCAACGCAGACCAATAGAGCGGGGCCTATGGTGACGGACCACCCCACCAACCTACCCCTGCCTGAGGAACTCCACAAGACACCTCCTAACTCCCAGCTTCACGACCATCTAAAAGTACTTACAGATACTGTGTGGGCCAGACAATGGCAGTCCTGTCCTGATAGCAAGTATGCTTGCTCAGCAAAATAAATTCCCCGTAGACATGGATGCAGTGCCGTGCTTAGCTGTCTTCAGTGAACTTCCACGAGAAGCCGCTCATGAAGGCCTGCGTTTATGCACTGTGTGCATTGCTATCTTCTTAAGAGAATACATTGTAGGGATAGGCATGCGTACTTGAAACACTTATGTAACTACACCCTGCCACTCTCATCAGCGAAGCGCCCTTCTGGTGGGAGGGACGCTCCAGTCCCCCCAGGAACCACTTCCTGGGGCCATAGCTCTCCTGCTCAGCCCATCCCCTCACTGGGGAACAAATTCCTACCTTATGGCTTTTTGTTTTTTACTTTACTTTGGCTTCAGTAAACCTGTGTTTATCATTACGTGTGTGTGTGTGTGTGTGTGTGTGTGTGTGTGTGTGTGTGTGCTTAATTCTTTGCTAAAGGAAGGACCTAGACTGACACCCAATTGGGACTACCCATCAGTAACATCTTCCATGTATTATGAAGAGATGGAAGTTCTGGGTGCTTCTGCAAATCTATACAAGTGAAAAAGGCATCATCAGCACAATAAAGAAGCATGCAGGACATTTGCCAGGTGCCACAGGCAGAGCTGGTGGCTAGGGGTGAGGGGGGGAGGATGTGAAAAGCAGGCAGGGAGCTGGGGGGGGAGGGGGACAGTCAGCATGGCTGCCCTGTCTTAGAACCTCTGAACACACCAGACATGAAAGCAAATCAGGGCTGGCATGAAATGAAGTTGGGCAAGGATAGTGAGCTAAATCCCTCTTGGGAGGTGGGGGTGGAGTGGCATCTGACACCCTCAGTCCTAGGACATTCTTATTGCAAGAATTACCATGTCCCAGAAATTGACTGTCATTTAGAAAGACTGGGCGACCCATGATCCTTTCCCTTGCCATAGTCTGCAGTGGGATTCTCGCGAGAGAAGTTGGGTCAGCTGGTTTGGGTGCTGTGCCAGGTACTCCCAAGTGTCTCCTGAAGGTCCTGACAGGCTTGTTCCCAATGTGGCCAAGTGCTAGTTCTAGGGAGTGTCTGTGACAACCTCTACCACTATTAAAGAATACTATGAAGTTTGTGAAAATATGTTCATACATCTACTTTTGAAGGAAGGACCGGAACAGCATGTAGCAAGCTGGTAACTGTAAGGTTCACTCCTGGATGGCTAGCAGACTCCACCCTCCTCGCAGCAAAGTCTCCACCCAGTACCTGCGTTACCTAGGCAACTGGGACACCTGGAAGAGGTCACATCTGCATCCGCTGAGGTCACATCTGAATTTGATGTGGCCACACCTTTCCCCACCCATACCCTACATAAGGCCTAGCCCAGGCCCAGACGCTCTCTCTCTCTCTGTTCGTTTCTAGCTCTCTATCCCTCTTGCTCTTCTTTTCTAGCTCTTGCTCTTGTTTTCTAGCTCTCTCTGCTCTCTCTCTGCTCTAGCTCTTTCCTCTCTCTTTCCCAGCCACGTGGAGTGCCAACCTTGCCTGGTCCCAGCAGGTCTACTGAATAAACCTACCCCTTACCTGAATACCACGTGAGTGCTACTGTTCTTACCCCTCTCTCTGCTCTTTTCTAGCTCTTTCCTCTCTTTCCCAGCTCTCTCTCATTCCCAGGCCTTTCCCAGCCACGTGGAGTGCCAACCTTGCCTGGTCCCAGCAGGTCTACTGAATAAACCTACCCCTTACCTGAATACCACGTGCGTGCTGGTGCTGTTCTTACTCGGCTACCTCTTTTTAAAAACCTAACAGTAACTAACAGAGACCTCACTGGATTGAGATCACATCTGTTAAATAGGATACCTCAACTCTATCTTGTTTTGTTGGAGACAAATCATACTTTTACGGTTCCCCTTTCTCCCCCAATTATCTGAAAGCAAATAGCAAAGGATTATGTCTGTATAGTCAGTTTGTGTTCTTGCAATGCTTTTCCTATTTGCCACTGATTTTATGTGTTAAGTTAAAATCGCAAATGTTTGAAATAAATAATTTCTAAAAATAAAAAAAAAAGAATTACCATGTCCCAGAGCCCCGAGCTTAGCCTGCCAGTCAGAAGAAAGAGGGGGGTCATAAAGCCAGGAGGACAAGGAAGGGAGAGGGGAGGAAAGGAAAGCTACTCCCAGAACAACTTACATACTTAGTGAGCATTCATGAGGTCTACAGTCCGGTTTTAAGCACATCCTCTGCTCAGTAATCAGAGTGCCACACACTCTGACACACACAGATTTATAGCTACAGAGGAAAACCTTCTACGCATGTTGACTATCAGCCTAGGGAGGTGAGTACTGCGTGTAACAAGGGCCTTTCACCATGCTGTCCTAGAATCTTTCCCTGCCGCTGTTAGTTCCCCAGACTTCCTCCTACAGCAAGGCTTCTTCCACACTTTATCCAAGACCCTTGGCTCTGACCTGACATCATTTTTCACACATCTTCCTTCTTCCTCCAAACATTCCTAACAATTTATCTGTCCTCAGCTCCAGCCAGCCTTTCTGGAGTCATGCAAAACTCCTCTTTCTCCCCCCCCCCCCCTCCGCCCCTCTCCTTCTCTCCGCCCCTCTCTCTCTCATCTTTTAGTCAATATTTGACGCTGGGCATCTATAGCTCATGCCTGTAATAGTAGCTACCCAAGAGGCAGAGATTTGAAGATCACAGTTCAAACCCAGCCCAGGCAGGCAAGTTTGAGAGACTCTAATCTCTAATTAACCAGCAAATGCAGTAATTAGAACTGTATGGATCAGTGGCAAGAGCACCAGCCTTGACAGGAAAAGCTCAAGTGAGAGCGTAAGGCCCTGAGTGCAAGTCCTAATACTAGCACACACCCCAAAAATAGTTTTGAATAGTTTGCGGAGGACGTATTCAAAGCATAGGGAAAAGACAAGTTGTTTCACAAAATGGTATCCCAAACTCTTCTTCCGGAATTATATACCCAAATTCTCTGAGTATTTTTTTCCCAGCCAAGAACTGTGTATTTAAGGGCTGGAATTTCAGCAGCTGAAAACCTTTAAACTGCTATTTTTCTCCTAAAATGATCCAACTGCTGGGAAAAGCTTCCATTGAATATTTCACTGCCTCAAACACATCATTATTACCTACTAGACTTCAAAATCCTGCTCCTCAAGTTTATGTAAATGATCTTACATTCATGCTTCACCCCCTCCTCCTCTTTGTAACAATGGGTAAAACTTTGCTGTTTTATTCCTCACACATATCTCCAGTTACATTCACCACGTGTGTCACTCCTATTTAATGTTCTGTTACTTGGCTTTCCATCACTATAACAAACACCTGGGATAATCAGCTCATAACCCAAGAAGGTTGATGTGTCTCACAGCTTTGGGGAGTTCAATCTGTAAGCAACTAGCTCCATGGCTTTTGGTCCTGCCACTCACTTCATGGCCAAAATGTGGAAGAAAAGTGGAGAAGGGGGCCAGAGTTCCATTCGTCTTCAAGGGAACCAAAAACTATAAACCACCCCTGGGGTCTGCCTGCTAAAGGTTCCACCACCTGAGGACTAAGATTTCAACATGTGGGCCTCTGAGGGATACTTGAGATGAAATCGACAGCTGACAATTCCCAGAGGGATGGTTTTTTGTTATAATATTCCATCCAGAACATTATTAAACACGGTTATTTCCAGACAGACATGTGGATGATGCAAAAATAACCAGCAGTGGCTACATTCAACTACAGCATCTAGGACTTGTCTTTAATAAGAGCTCCAGGCAGACAGGGGAGTGTGTACATGGGTGGGGGCTGTGTATTCAGTCATTCTACCATGTTCACAATATCCCATAAAAAGGAACTACCTGTGGACTCCACATCTGAGACCAGCAGGACCCAAAGTGGCCACAAGATAAGGGAGTGATGTGGATGAGCGTAAACGAGGTGTTGACAGTCTCCTCTCCCTGCCTTTAAGGCTGCTCTTCCTCTTAGAACCCATACTTGTTTTGAACTCCGAAAGAAGGCAGTGGAGTCTCAAGAAACACGAAGGAACCTTGTCATGTCCTCTTCCTCATACTGCATCTTCGTATTAGCTACTAGGTTACGCCCATATCGACTCCATAAACGTAAACGACAGATCACAATTCTTTGAGTCCTGTCTTACTTGTCCTAAGTAAATTTAACCAGGGGAGTATTCCCAAAAAGGTTTGCTTACAAAGCACTACAATAAACACAGCTGAGTTCATTTGGCACAGTATTTCCATGGTTCCCATAAAGACAAAATCTGTGCACAAGCAAGGAATGAAGTAGGAGCTGCAGAATTTCTGTGATTACGAGTTGAATGCTCCTATATTTGCATGTGAAACTGATATTGCACGATATATACATGTCCAACTTCAGCCATAAAATATAAAGCGTTTAAATTTTCTTTCCTTTGGATATTAATTAGCAATTCTGAGCAGCAAGAAGTTAGGAGGAGAGATGCTGGGAAGGAAAAAAATCTTTAGATTTTATTACCTCTAGCAGAGTTTATCCAGTTTTTTTTTTTTCTTTCAAAACAGAGCCCTGAATGTTTAATTTGCTCTGGGAACCACAGATTATTAGACCCTCTTCCCCGGAGCCCTCCCGGGGTCTGTGAAGACCTAGGGCAACTCAGAATCCGGGAATTCTAGGGTGGTGCGAGGGGCCCTGAGGCCTTTGGATTTCTGGGGTCGGACAAGGGTGGGAAACCACGGGTGAAGGGGGGAGGAGGAAGGAGGGAGGAGAGAGGAAGAAAGAGGAAAGAAGAAGGAGGAAAGAGGAAGGAGGGAGGAGGGAGGAAGAAGGGAGGAGGGAGGAAGAAGGGAGGAGGGAGGAAGCAGGAGGGAGGGAGGAGGGAGGAAGCAGGAGGAAGGAGGGAGGGAAGAAGAAGGGAGGAGGGAGGAAGCAGGAGGGAGGAAGAAGGGAGGAAGGAGGAAAGGAGGAGGGAGGAAGGAGGGAGGGAGGAAGAAGGGAGGAGGGAGGAAGCAGGAGGGAGGGAGGGAGGAGGAGGGAGGAAGGAGGGAGGAGGCAGGAAGCCGGAAGCAGGGAGGAGGGAGGAAGCAGGAGGGAGGAAGAGGAAGGAGGAAGGAGGGAGGGGGAGGGAGGGAGGAGGGAGGAAGAGGAAGGAGGCAGGAGGCAGGAAGGAGGAGGCAGGAGGGAGGAGGAAGGAGGGAGGAAGCAGGAGGAAGGAGAAAGAAGGGAGGAGGGAGGAAGCAAGAGGGAAGAAGCCGGAAGCAGGGGGAAGGAAGCAGGAAGGAGGAAGAAGGGAGGAGGGAGGGAGGAAGGGAGGGGGAGGCAGCAGGGGGGAGGCAGGGGGAGGCAGCAGGAGGGAGGAAGCAGGGGAGGAAGCAGGAGGGAGGAAGGAACAGGAAGCAGGGGGAGGCGGCAGGGGGGAGGAGGAAGGAGAGGGGAGGCGGCAGGGGGGAGGCAGGAGGGAGGAGGCGGCAGGGGGAGGCGGCAGGGGGGAGGAAGGAGGGGGGAGGAAAGAGGGGGGAGGAAAGAGGGGGGAGACGGCAGGGGGGAGGGGGGAGGCGGCAGGGGGGAGGGGGGAGGCGGCAGGGGGGAGGGGGGAGGCGGCAGGGGGAGGGGGGAGGCGGCAGGGGGGAGGGGGGAGGCGGCAGGGGGGAGGGGGGAGGCGGCAGGGGGGAGGGGGGAGGCGGCAGGGGGGAGGCGGCAGGGGGGAGGGGGGAGGCGGCAGGGGGGAGGAAGGAGGGGGAGGCGGCGGGGGGGGGGAGGCGGCAGGAAGCAGGAGGGGGCGGGCGCGGACGGGCGCGGGCGGCGCGCGGCGCGGGCCGGGCTCCCCGGGGTGCTGTCAAGATGGCGCCCCGGCGCCGGGGTGGAGGGTCAAGGTCGAAGAGGGCGGCTGGCGGCGCCTCCGTCGGCACGTGCACTGCTCCCCACAGGGGAGGCAGCCGACCGCGGGCGAGGGGCGCTTCCGCTCCCTGAGCACCCACTACGCGCCGGCCGTGCCGCGCAGCGCCAGACGCGACCAGGTCCACGTCTCTCCCTCTCGCCTTGGCCGCGCGCGGCGGAAGCGGAAGCGGCTTCCGGCGCGGCCGGACGGGTCCTCCAGAGCACCGAGACGCCCGGCCAGAGCGCCGGCTCCCCTCCCAACCCGACGCCGCCTAACGACGCGACGGAAACAACATCGCGCCTGCGCGCAGGCGCTCGGCGGCGGCGGCGGCGGCGGCGGCTTCTACGTCATCGCAAGCGCGACGCCCCGAAGGGACAGCTGGGGGTCCGGCCCTCGGGGAAGCGCGGCGGCGAGTCTGGCCGGGAAGATGCCAGTGGCGGTGATGGCGGAAAGTGCCTTCAGTTTCAAAAAGCTGCTGGATCAGTGCGAGAACCAGGAGCTCGAGGTAGCTGCCGGAAGGAGCCTTGGGGCGCTCGGGTCTCGGGGAGGCGCCGGTTTCCAGGGTAACGCGGCCGGGCTCGCCGGCGCCCGGCGCTCGCAGGGCGGGACGGGCGGAGTCGGGCTGGGGCGACCGGAGGCCTAGACCCCCTCCCCCGACCGATTCGAGAGACCCGGGGACGAGCTCCCGGACCCCTGGCCGGCCCTGAGCATTTCATGCGTCCTTGTGCATCTTTGCTTTAACTCACCGACCTGCTCCGGACGTCGCCGGGCGAGAATGGGGGTCCTGGGTTCTGTTATTACTGTTATTATTACTGATAGTGCAGATCGCACACAGACTAGAAACAAAACCGAAGGAGCCTTCGTTAGTCTTGTGAAGTTGTACTCAACTAAGCCTGCTGTTCTCTATGCCAAATGGAAGTTGCGTTGTGCAACTGTTAAGGTTTTTCTTAGGTACTTAAGCATTTATAATGATGTAAAGCGAATGGGGACACCCGTGGAAGCAGCCGCCGGCTAATGGACATGAGTAGATCTGATGAATGAGACAAGAAATTACTTTGTAACTCAGCGGCGACTGTACTGTTCCTCACAGATATCCGCACGTCTGATAGAGTGGGCAAGATCGTGCCTTAGGAGTCTGTGCAAAGTCTTTATTTCCTACAAGAGTAAGATGACCTAAATCAAAATGTGAGAACTGGTAGAGGAATTTTATTTGAATGTTTTTGTATAGCAAATAAGATTGAGACCCAACGGGTTATAATGTCACAGCTGATGACATAGCCAAACTCACTGCTCAGGAGTTTAGTACTTAGAATTTCTCTCCTGCTCCTTCTGAGTCTGTAGTAGTATAAGATGGGCTTTCTCATTAAGAATTAATGTCATGTTCTTTGTTTATTGAAAGTATAAAATTAAATGAGTTTTTTTTTCCTCTCTTACTTTTGGCCTTCTAGGCCCCTGGAGGAATTGCTACCCCCCCAGTATATGGTCAGCTTCTAGCTTTATATTTGCTCCATAATGACATGTAAGTACCTATTACTTAAACTAAGAGCAGCAACTTCCTCTGTTGGGCTGAATTCTACATCAAAATAAACCACAGAACAGACACAATGAACTATATCTTTTATTGTAATATGCTCCAGGATTTCTGTTGGATCATAGTGAATTATAATGAGGTTCTTTTAAATACATTTACTTTACATACACCTTCTAAAAACTTCGTGGGTTGTTTTCTTTCTTTTTAAACAAGAAAGCACAATGTCAGTAATCATTGACCTTGTTTTTGCTTTTAAAAAGTTATGACCTTTGTTTGTTTATGTTTTGTACAGGGCTTGAACTCAGGGCCTCTCTTTGCCACTTCATTTTTTTCACTCAAGGCCAATGTTCTATCACTTGAGCCACATCTCCATTCAGGCTTTTTATGGGATAACTAGAGATGAGTCTCATGGACTTTTATGCCTGGGCTGGCTTTGAACTTTCACCCTCAGTTCTCAGCTCCCTGACTAGCTAGGATTGCAGGCATGAGCCACGAGCACCCCGCTGTTTACTTAATTTTAAATATAGTACACAGGACCAAAAGAAGCTTGAAAGGGGAAACTGAGGAAGCTGAAGAATTGCTTACCAGTGTCTGTGATGTCTGTGAGGTTTCTTGAAAGCTTTTTTTTTTTTTTTTTAACAAAATTTGTTTCCTTAAGGAAAATCAGAAAGCATCTATCCTAAAGAAAAGGAATCTCTTTAGTCCTAGTACACACTGATGGTTTCTGGTTCTATTTTGACTTAAATTCCTGCAAACCCTTTGTGATAGTGTTTCAAAAACTAACCCAGGATCTTTATTTTTTTAATCTGCTATCTTATGTTTGTTCTAGTACCTTTAAAAACTCCTCCTTGAGGCTTCAGAGAAAGATGTTTCTCCCACTAGGAGAAGGAATTCTAAGGAGAAAAACTGTGTTCCCTATTTACTGTCAGGATGTGGCAGAGCTTTTTAAGTGTATAACATTGTTTATCTTTGTATCTGCAATTCTGTATGTTACTTAGTTTGGCCGTAATTTAAGAGCTGGGTCTTATTTTAAAATCAAGTAAAAATGACAAAATAATACTTTGGTATTTTGAAATAGATATCTATATGTTGTATTGGAACCAGTAACTGTTTATTTACTGAGATTTTAAATTGCTCTTCTTTGTGTAAATTAGGAATAATGCAAGGTACCTTTGGAAAAGGATTCCACCTGCTATAAAATCTGTAAGTATTCTTTCAGTGCAACTTGTTTTTTTCAATACAGCAGTAGCATTCACATAAACAGCAACTTCTTACAAATTCCTCCTTTCTTTCCTATGTCACAAAAACTGTTGTTAAACTTGTATTAACGTTAAGATGTCAGTTTTTCCAATCAGAAGTTTAAAATTTCTATGGAATGGTATAGAAGTATATATTCAACTTATTGATCAGATTCTTATAAGCTGTTGCCATTATTAGCAGGAAAAGGAAACAGTGCGGGAGGGTGGAGGCAGTGGGTGCTGGTGACTGTACCTGCCTCATGCAGTTTTTGGTAGTGGTGCTTACTTTGCAACTTAAGTTTTTTATAAGTAACATTAAGATTAGTTTTGCTAACTAGATTTTCGATGGAAGAGTAGATGAAATAGAAGTGCCTTGCAAAATAGAATGAAGTTAATTTCTTTCCCTGACATCCTATTAAGTAAGAGTGAGAGTGAGTTGTTAACTCAGATTCCTTGGTAAACTAAAGAATTATTGAATGTATACATAGTTTCAGTATTAGTGGAAGCTATTCTAGGCAGTAGTGTGTGACTTCCTAGATTGACAGCCTGCTATTAACTGGTTGAGTATTTTGGGCAATGTATATATAAATACATATATGCATATATGTAAATGTACATACAATCTGATAATTGTCTATATAGGAAAATAAATGTAACATCTTTAGAAACAATAATACTTAAGATAATGATCCCCAGGCTTAATTCTGAGATATCATGCTTTAATTTACTGTTGTAATAAAAATGTGTATCTGATTATAAGTATTTTCTGTTACCAGTGTGCAAAGTATCTGAAAACCTTTTTGCTAATAGAAGAACAATTGCAACTCTTAAAAGAAATGTTGGTTTTATTTTTTTAATTATGCCACTAACAAGTTTCATGTTATTTCTGGCATTTTGTTTTAAGATGTAGTCACTGATAAATTACACGAGTTAGCAATGCTTTCAAATATAATACTGTTTCTTGTAGGCAAATTCAGAACTGGGGGGAATTTGGTCAGTAGGACAGAGAATCTGGCAAAGAGATTTCCCTGGGATCTATACGACCATCAACGCCCACCAGTGGTCTGAGACTGTCCAGCCAATCATGGAAGCACTTAGAGGTAGTGTTTCTTTGTGTTAAAAATTACATTGGGGGGGCTGGGAAGGTGGCTCAGTGGTAGAGCGCTTGCCTTGCATGCATGAGGCCCTGGGTTTGATTCCTCAGCACCACATACGAAAAAAAAAAAAAGCTGGAAGTGGCGCTGCAGCTCAAGTGGTAAAGCGCTAGCCTTGAGCTGAAAAGCTGAGGGACAGCGCCCAGGCCCAGAGTTCAGGCCCCATGACCGGACCCAAAAAAAAAAATTACATTGGGAGCTGGCCACCAGTGGCTCACGCCTGTAATTCCTAACTATTCAGAAGACTGAGATCTGGGGATCTCAATTCAAAGCCAGCTGTGGCAGGAGAGTCCATGACTCTTATCTCCAATAAATTGGAAGTAGCGCTATAGCTCAAATGGTAGAGTGCTATCTTGAGCAAAAAAAGCTCAGGGACAGTGTATAGTCCCTGAGTTCAAGTCCAAGGACTAGCAAAATAAAAATAAATGGGCCAAGTGTGGTAGCTCATGCCTGGAATCCTGGCTGTTGGGGAGGCTGAAACCAGGTTTGCCATAGGAAACAAGTTACGACAGTTTTCAGTCAGAGCTGGCCACAGTGGCTCACATCTGTCATGATATCTGTCTGGTACAGAGGAGGCCAGGATTTCATTTCAGACTGGCCTAAGTAAAATAACCCTGTGTGACTAAACCCTATGAAAGTCCCCAGATTCATGAATGCTGCCATATTTTCCTCCGTAGCATGCTGCCTGGTAAGAGTGGTCTCAGGACAGAGTTGAATGACTCCAGAGTTTAGTCTTTTGCATTTTGGTGTATTATAAACCTGTTTTCTAGTTCAGAACAATCACTGTCAAGCTTAGTACCAGTGGCTGAGAAGCTGAGATCCAGAGAATCACAATTCAGGTTCATCTCAGGCAGAAAGGTCCGAGAGCTTTCGTCTCCAGAATAACCAGAAAAAATAGGGCTTAAGAGGTCCAGTGTATCTGGACGCTCATGGCTGCTATAATCCTAGCAACTCAAGAAGCTGAGATCTGAGGATTGCAACTCACAGCCAATCTAGGCAGAAAAATCTGAGACTTTTATCTCCAAAATACTCTTTAGTAGAAAGCCAGGAGAGCTTTGGCTCAAGCTGAGCGAGAGCACAGGGTCCTGAGCTTAAACCCTAGTTCTAGCAAAAAATAAAAAGAAGGAACCGCCATTACCTTAGTCCATCCAGGGGCTGAGTGCTTTATAAATGAAAGAGGTTTATTTGGCCCACAGCTTCTGGAGGCTGAGAGCCTGGGATGGGATAGCTCCATCTCTTTGACCTCTCTTGAGTGCCCCTAGTGGTTGGTGGATGGCATCACAGTGGTGAAGAGAGCACGTGGTTAGACCAGAAGCCAGACAGGGCCAGGCTTGCTTTTTCCAAAAACTTGTTCTTGAAACTAAGTGGGGACCTGGAAGAGTGGCGTTGGTCTCTTCTGGGGGCAGTGCCCCAGGAGCTGAGCACCTTCCCTTAGGCCCTCCTTCTTAAGATCCCACTTTCTCATGGTCACTACACTGAGCGTTTCCAGCGTGCCCCTTCCCCCCTCGCCCCCAGCAATGCCTTCCCATTATGTTCTGAATTAGTTTTACTAGAAAAGTAAGGTAGCACGACTGAAGAGAGGCTCTCGAACAGACTTACCTCCCAGAAAACCTGCAAGGCTGGTAAAGCGCCCACGACTGGCTGTACAGGGGGACCAATGTCTCTGCAGCTGTGGAAAAGGGACTATCCCCGTGGATACAGGTTGGCTGGAGCAAGACGGAGCAGAAAGTACATTTCCTGACTGTTGCTCTGGCCTCTAACCTCCTGATGGAACCCCATCTGCCAAACCAGGGGAGCCTCGGTGCAAGAGGCACCGGTGGCCCACCTCTCCTACTGCCAGCACAGCTAGGAGGGCTGGAGGCGGGCTAGGGAAGTAGGGCACTGACTGCTCCCTGATGAGCAGCGCCTAGTAGGTGACAGACACTTAAGTGTGTTGAACACCCTCTGCCATGAGTTCAGACAGGGCCTTTCAGCACAAGCTGCAGAGTGGAGGGTCAGGACGCAGGCGTCAGAGTTCGTCAGGCTATGGTAAGCGTGCTCTGGGAGCTCCAGCCTTCATCCTTGCTCCTTTGTTGATCAACTTCTGCCTCCTCTATACTCTTCATTTTCCAGCTATGCCTCTTTCTGCTTCTCCTCCTCCCTGTTTTCTCTTCCACTCATGTTCTGTTGCTTTTTCTCTATTCCTGAAATCTGACCAGCCTAATTTAAAGAGTTACTTTAAAAATACGGTAGGCTTACCATATATTTTTTTTAATTGGTCCTGGGGCTTAAATTCTGGGCCTAGGTACTGTCCCTGAGCTTCTTTGTGCTCAAGGCTAGTGCTCTATACTTGAGCAACAGAGCCACTTCCAGCTTTTTCTGTGTAGTTTATTGGAGCTAAGAGTCTCACAGACTTTTCTGCTGGGCTGGCTTCGAAAACGATTGTCAGGTCTCAGCCTCCTGATTAGCTAGGATTATAGGTGTGAGCCACTGGCACCTGGCTATACTTACATTTTTTTTAGACAAATGTTCTTTGTCATTGCAGCCTTGTTTATTTTCCTCCCCTATGTATTGATCACCTTCTTAAAGAACTTTTTGCATTTAAAAGTCTGGAGGTTGGCAGAGAGAAGGAAGGAACAGAGTAGAAAGACATGGGAAAGAGCAAGTAATGGCTCAATGAGAGCTTGAGTGGCTCCACAGGAAAGGAAGGAGTGTGCTGAGTTCAACTGGGAGAAAACACAGTCTGAGGCTGGGTGGTACCCGATGCACACACACCAGCAGCATGTGTTCAGCTCACAGCTTGGTGGAGACTTAGAGGGATCTGCGTAGATAGACCAGGAAGGCCATGGCAATGTATGGATGGAGCTATGTGCCATCGGCGGTGAAGGAAGCTTGATAAGTTAGAAACTTACACTGCAGGAAGTTTATAAATGGACAGAGGGACACTGACAGAGAAGGGGTTTCAGGCCATGGGGAAGGAAAAAGCCCAAGAACAAGAATGTCTCACACTTGCCTGAGAGCCAAGGGGCTCCTGAAGTAGATGCAGGAGAACTTAGACCATGTCTGCAGGAAATTCCAGGGGACTTTCAACATGTTGTGGGGTTTAAATGTGTGTGTTTACCTACTAAGGAGGGAGTAAAATCCAGAATGTTTCCTAAGCATTTTGGCAGCCTATAGAGGAACCCCTCATGTTCCAAAAGGGGGTGGTAGAGCAGAAGGTGAGCTAGCTGGGTTCCTCTGGAAGGAACTGTCTCAGCTCTCTCAGCCTTGAATTTAGTGTGGACATCAGCCATTTCTAGGGAGGCATTTTTGTGCCTACTGCCTGGCACCCCTACCTTAGAATTGTTCCGGGGTGGAGTTTAGGATTGTGAGAAGAGTCTAGGGTTTGATGTAGGCATGGGTATAAGGATGAGTGAGTGCTCTACTTAGGAAGTTTGTTCTGCAGCTCTGGGGTAGCGGGTGGGGTCTGGGGGAAATCCTGTGTTAGATCCTGGAAGGATCTCTAACAGAAACACATGGGCTTTCTAATCGTTCACCCACTGTTTGTAAGTGAAATGCCAAAATACCAAGAATAAAATCTTTAAAAGGACTATCCTAAATACATAAGTATATTTAAGTAAATTTTCTGAGTGTTTCATTATATATTAACCATTTTCGCTATTTTAAGAGGCTCATGGTTGAGCCCCTCTGACAGGCTGGACACGTCAGTCTGTCTTTGAGCCAATCTGGTCTTACTCATAAACACAGGACAGCAGCAGTCCTGGCCTGCAGCTCTGTGGTTTTAAACACTGCTCTGTCCTCTCCCAACCCTCCACCTCTACCACAGAAGCCACAAGGAGACGCGCCTTCGCCCTGGTCTCGCAGGCCTATACCTCCATCATTGCGGATGACTTTGCTGCCTTTGTTGGACTTCCTGTCGAAGAGGCTGTGAAAGGTATGGGCAGCTTGTCACTCACAAGGGGCAAAGAGGCTGCAGTCCCTTCCTGGTGCAGTTGAGGGGAGATTTGCTTCTTGGGAAGGTGATGTGAAACATGTTTCTCACACCACTTCCTGCAAGGTTTGGACAAGAAGCACCTATAGTCTAGCACATGACTAGAGCAGGCACTGAGCCCCACCTGTGCATTGGTTAAGAAGATGCGTCTTCATTGTTCTCTTGGCTTCTGTTTAGAAATCCTTAATTCACCCCACTTTGAAAGACAGTTTCCCATATCCCTCTCAAGCCCTTTTCTTTCCTACTATTTCTTCCCCATTCCCTCGTGCCTGCACCCACTCCTGCTGCTAGAGTGCTGTGTACTCCTGCCAGTCGAATGCTGTATACTCTGTGTGCATATGGTGGACAGTTGGATTTAACAACTGGATGGGAGCTACATAAAGTTCTACTTCTTACTCTTCAGTGCCAGGCCTAGTGCAGTTCTGGACTTAGGTGGAGTGAGCAAGGCACTGTGAGGGTGTTATTTAGTGCTGGGAATTGAACCCAGGCCTTTGTACATGCTAAGCATGTCCTTTACCCCCAATCCCAGAACTCTTCAATCACACAGTTTCGTTCTCAGACAAACGTACTCATGACTGATGTATGGTTTATTGTCCCATAGATCCTGCAGTCCAGAGCCCATATTCCTGGCTCTTAGCAGATGGCCTGGGCACGGGTCCTCAACCCACCCCATCTGCCTTACAGCTGCACACTAGCCTTGGGGAAATCACTAATGCCCTCACCTCATTTTCCCACACTTGGTAAATGATGGCTGTAAAGCCCCACTTTATAAAGCTGTGATGATGGCGTGAGTTGGTACCCTAAGCACCAGCATCTTTACTGGGTTACTGAGAGGATGATGACAAAGGTATCGCACGTATTTTCCCATCTTTGCTTATAGTGATATTGACTAGGCTAATACTTTATAGTCTGTCGATTCAGGATTAGAGCAGATAGAGTGAAATATCTTTTAAGATAGGTTTGCATGACTTGGCAGTACACCTTTGCAGATATGTGAGCATTGAATTAAGCTGGTCAGGTCTACTATCCAAGTGAAGTGTAGACACCTTGTAGAACTTTTGCAGTTTCTTCATTAATATGTGAAACACATACTTTTAGGAATATTGGAACAAGGATGGCAAGCTGACTCCACCACAAGAATGGTGCTGCCCAGGAAGCCAGGTAGGCGGAGCCCCGGGCCCGACAGCACAGAGCTCAGAACTCCTACTCATGCCACCCCTGACTTGAGCCATGCAATAAGAGCTCCATAGTGGTGCAGGGGGACTAACTCACCTGCCAAATGTAGACATGGGACTTAGGCACTTAGAGCAGAAAGGCTCTTGAAGGTCTCCTAGTGGTACGTTAATTTTTTTAATACATTTATTTCCAATTCCAGGCCACTAGTGCTATGAGAAACTAATTTGTTTAAACTTTAAAAGTGTGTAATTCCTGTTTAAAAGACTATTATATGTTAGTTTTTTAAAATATTAACCTCAGTCTTGGTATTTATGGAGCTATTTCTAATTGTGCATATCCTTCAGTATCACTGACTTTATAGAAAGAAGTTAAAGATTCAGAGCTCCTTTTTCTTGTACTAGAGGCATATAGACTGCTCCTTTTAGCCTCTTTTTGAGGCCTCGGGTCTATAGCCTGTCCGTTGTTTGTGCCAGGCCTGCAGAGCCAGGTTTTATGCCCACTTGCATATGTTTTCCTGCCTCCACCCAAGTTCTCTGTTGTTTAAAATGCCATTGTCAAATCAGGTGTTAGTCTGCTTAGCCCTCTTACCCGGGTGAGAGCAAGCCCCAGCCATTGCAGGTGAGGAAGCTGAGCGTGTCAGGCCCCTGTGCGGGGAAGGGAGTGGGTCAGGCCCACGGCATGGGGAAGGCAGTCCCCTAGTGCCTGAGGGTGAGAGCCCAGTCCGTGGCTGGATAGCAGTGCTGCAGTGGGACTGGAGGTCCTAGCAACGCTCCTGGTGAAGAAGACTGCGGTAACCTCGCTTGTCTTTGTTTAGTTGCAGGTGCCCTGGATGTTTCCTTTAACAGGTTTATTCCTTTATCAGGTATCTGTTTTCCTGTGTTCATTTAAAACGTTTTGTTGTTGTTTTTTTATATAATGTCTGTATGTGTTTAAGCTCTAAAACACAGAGGTTAAAAGTCCTAACAACAAGAATAATAGGCTATAAATGCGAAGTCCTGGGCTCCCGTAACTTTGACCTGGAACAGTGGCACACTTCCGCCAGCCACAGACTTTGCTAACTTTGCTTGTGTCAGGCCCTGATGTGGATACAGAGGGTATCCCCCAGTTACTATGGCAACTCAGTGCTAGAATGCAAATTCCCTGAGGATGGATTCTTGAGGTTTGTGTTCATTAACAATGTCCTCTGCCCCTAGAGTTGTAGCAGGCACATGGATGCACTTTGTATTCACTCCCTAGAGTAATTGTCTCACGGGTGGGGCCTTCTCAAGCTCTGTGCTCTCCTGTAGAAGAGATTGCACCTTAAGCATTTTGAACCTTCGCACAGAACACTGACCAGCAGAGGTGACAAAAGAGATGTTAATGTCCAGTTTGGCAAACCATATGCTCATAGAAGTATAGATTTCTTGGCGTGATTTTGTCTCAAGTCAGGTAGCTGTAAGAGTCAGCTTCTTGTTAAATCAAAGGCTGGCTAGGATGGGTGGGTCGCCAGGTGGAAGCTTGGCCATGCTCCTGTCTAACTTGACATGTGTTTCTCTTCGCACAGAGCCTGCCCCTGTTCCACCCATCCCCAATGAACAGCAGTTAGCCAGGCTGACTGATTACGTGGCTTTCCTTGAAAACTGACTGCTTCTTCTGAGCTCAAGATCTACCTTCAGAGTCCTGTACAATGACAAACAGAAATGTAAATTTTTATTTTCAAATCTACCAGATGGAATGTGCACTCGGCATTCCTTTCTGAGTATGTGATAAAATGCGTATATAATATAAAGTATATTATATAGATTTTGTCCTTGAGCATTATGCTGAGTAGTTGCCGTAGCAGGCACACTTGTACCAAGATAGGTTTGGTGGCGCCCAGCAGGGTTACGCGGTTAGTGTGCATTTCTGAGTGACTCATGAAAGCTGCCCCCTGCTCCTGTGCACAGGCCGTCCAGCCATCTTCACCCTGCCTGCTGCTGGTGGGTGCACTTGGGGTTGACAGAGCCCTGGCCCTGGGCGGAGCTGCCAGGACTTGAGATTCACCCCCCAGTGGACAGCATGTGCTCCTTCCTTCCACCTCCAGAGAATCCTCCATGTGGAGTACACAAACAGCCGAGCCACAAGCAAGTGCTTCTTGAGGGAGCAGGCCCGATGTGCTCTGCAGACATTGCTGGCGCTGCGGGCCGGCCCTAAAGAAGGGGCGCAAGAGAGCTCAAGAAGTGTTACGTTCTCAATTGTCTTTGAGAAGAGGGCAGAATGGGGTGCAGTGCGTTGTGGGGGTGCGTGCACACTGGCACAGCACTGTAGCTCTCCTTCAGCCCCTTGGGCCTGCGTGCTCATCTCTCAGCTTAAGTTCTTCCTTTTGAAGAAACAGCGAACAAGCCTTTCATCTTTGTGTGACAGGTCCCTGAATAGTTGAAGTTGTGTAGTGTATGTTCAGGTGCAAGTACCCCTTAGTTCATTCGTTCTGCATTTGTTCAATAAATATTTAATTGAATTCTTCAACTGTTTCATATAAGATAGTTTGTAGAAACTTCACGATCTCAGTCTTTTGCAGACATATTCCAATTGTCATTACCTTTCAAAGTATGAATTTCATAAGTAGAAATGATTGCTGTAGTGACAGTTTCATAGTTCTTGTTTATTTGCATTTGTTTAATTGACTCAGTTTTTTCAACAGATGTGAAAATATCTTTTAAATTACAATTTTGTTTAATCCTAGTGCTGCTAAATCTTGTTTTCCAGTTGAAAAGTCAGAAGCTCAAATAAAGGTGGTGGTGGTGCCGTTTTAAACTCCAGGAATTAAGTGCTAATTGTACCCGGGGCGGATTGGAGTCAACCTAGATGCTCATTAGTAGGGTGTTGGTTGGTTAGAAGGTGGTTTGCAGTGTGGACTGCAATTGCAAAAGGCACGAGGGGACTTTATGCTAAGTGGGGAGACCCAGAGGAAGTAGGGCCAGTTGCGCAGTGATGGAGCGTGACTGGAGGAGAAAGATCGCAGCGTGTACACACACTAGTTCAAAGAGCAGGGATTGACAGGTAAGCCAGCATGAAATAGAGGTGGTTCTCACAGAGGAAGAGACCAAGCTGCATGAGGAAGGAATGACCACCTCGGGTGAGCCCCCAACACTGTGTCTCCAGTGTACGTCGGCAAAATGCCTTCATGCAGGTGTGCCTCCTGTCGAGGCATACAGTCTGGTCTTCATCTCCCAGGGCTAACAGCAAGGCCACGGTCGTGATCGTGACATCGGTAGACATGAGTAAGCTTCGGTTCCATTGGGAAACTTTTTCTCTGGAAGCGGTAACTTCCTGCCTCTGTCCACCTGAAAAGGCCCAGAATAATGACTGCAGTGAGAATGGACATGGCTGCGCCACTAGTACCTGGAGGTCCAGGGCCGCTGACCCACAGTGTGCACCAGGTAAGGAGGCCTCTGGAGACACTGGGTTCTGGCAAAGGCCCGGGCCACCTTGAAGGGCTCCCCGTGGCCTGAAAAAAGTTCAAGTGTGTTTATAAACCCCAGCTTGTAACTAAAGTAAAATAACATCATGGTGCAAGAAGGGTAAGAATATGAGCCTGATTCCATGGCCCTGGTACTGATCAGTTTTCAGAATACCAAATTGGCAGGCTTGTCACCAAAGCAACAAAGCTGGGCTGGCAGTGTCAGACAGCTGGAGGACACAGCACTATGGGAGAGTTCCTCTAGGAAGTGGAGGGTGAATTAAAGCGTTGGCGCTTGGCAGCCTGCCTTGGGGACTAGTGCCCGTGGCTGCTGAGACGGTGACAGCGGATGTGGCACGCACCGTGGCCCTCTGGCTGCCCCGCATCGTCACGGCACCCAGGGGGTCCATTCCATGTCCGGCTGTTCTGGCACTGCACCAGGGTCCACATGCGTTTCTGGGTGATGGGGCGGTCCCTAGAGCAAGCAGTCAGCGGCCTGACAGTGAACAGATGCTCCTCCCTGTGCCCTGGGCACAGTTCCACGTATGTTCTATAACTGAGTCTAAAGGACCCTGCAAGGTGGAGCCGTGGTTTCAGTGGAACCACTCTGCACTGAAGCTTTGGGTATTTTGTTTTGTTTTTTGCCTTCCCAGAAGCTGGCTGTAGTGGCATGAGCATGTGATCCAAACAGTTACAGAAATGCAGGTGGTGACTCGGGTGCATGCTGAGGCAGGAAGTGAGACCCTGTCCCAAGAGTCATTTGTGAAAAACGGCTGGAGACATAGCTCAGTCATCCAGTGCCGGCCTCGTAAGCACAGGGACGAGTTCAAAACCCAATATTCTCAGCTACGTATGGTGACAGACTTCTGTGATCCCAGATAAAAATCTAAAATCAGTTATTTTAGCTTCTACCTTGAGAACTTAGAACAAATTATATACCTCAGGAAAGCAAGGATAATCTTGTCAATGAATACAGAAATTAATGCAATGGAAACCATACAAATAATACAGAAAGTCAATGAAACAAAATGCTGTTCCTTTGAAAGTGGAATAGTTGATTGCAATTCTGAAAAGAACATCTGGAACGTACTTGGGCAAGTAAAGAGGAAGGTGGAGAACAGGAGAGGGTCCAGAAGGAAACGGGAGAGTCTACTCATGCATCAAAACAGTTAGTGCTCAGGACTAGCGCCTAGTGAAAAAGGATCAGTAGACCTGTGCTGGTAACAGATGCAGAGATCTCTTGGCTTGATTTTGTCTCACGTCAGGTAGCTGTAAGAGTCAGCTTCTTGTTAAAGGCTAGGATGGGTGGGTCGCCAGGTGGAAGCTTGGCCATGCTCCTGTCTAACTTGACATGTGTTTCTCTTCGCACGCAGAGCCTGCCCCGTTCCACCCATCCCCAGTGAACAGCAGTTAGCCAGGCTGTTAGGTGCAGTAGTGGAGATTAGCCTCATATCTGACCCATGAATTACTTAGAAGCAGCTTTTAAAATGAGTAGATTTGGGAGCATCCTTCAAACTCTCCTGCCCTGGAGTCCTGACTGATCTTGTTGACAGAGAACGCAATATACGATTTCACACCGAAGTGTACCGGTACTTGCCTAGGCCTAGGATAGGGCTTATCTTCAGATGACCATGTGAAAGCAGCAAAGCTGCCCATCCACTGCCAGTTTGAGAGGTGACCTAAGCTCCTTTGCACATTCTTGACAAAGCTGTGGTGTGCATATACTCCCCTCACCAGAGGGAAGAAATGAAGACCCCCCCCCACCTTCAAATCTGAACCTCTAAAGTTATCTACAAAATGAACCCTTTCTCTTTAGAAAGCTAGCCGCCTCCTGCACCTACAATTGTAGTAACAAAGTAATTACCATAATGGCTATGGGCAGGGCTCATCAGTGGATATTAAATTGATGGATAACTTGAGAACTATGAATACTTCAGACCTAGACTTCCTCCATGCAGAATTTTCTAAAGAAGTATGTGAACGTTTTAATGAACAAGCCAGTCAGGGCCTTCAAACGCTGTCTTTAGCAATAATGGGCCACATCAGTGTATTACTTCTGCTACGTGTGTGTCCAAGATGGAAACCCTGCACTGATAGTGAAGAGGCACCAGACAAAGGACATTTCACACAGCAGCCAGCCCATCATCCCCAGGAATGCTAGTTCTATGACAAAGACTTGAAACTTCCAGCACAGCAGCTACAGAGGCATTGCTATAAAGCTCATTCAGGAATTTCTGGGTGAAGTCTAGACTTGTGAAGAGTTATCAAACTATGGCCCATGCACCAAATGTATTCGCAGATAGTTTTATTGGAGCACAGCCACATCTACTTATTCATTGTTTTGTATGGCTTCCGTCTCAGCTGCACAGCTGATGGGCTTGACAGAGACTATGGCCTGCAAAGGCTAAAATACCTTCTGGTTCTGTATTAAAGGAAGTTCTCCAACCCTTGAAGTGGGTTCTTCTAATCAAGGTTGATTTTCTTGATCTGGTTGTTTTTACTGTGCTTGTAGAAGATACATGTATTTTAGGTAGATTGGTAGTAACACTAGTCTTGTAATTTTATCAGAAAACCAGATACAGAAAACCATGCTTCTAGACTGTTCTTGGTTGCAGTACACCATTGCAGGTGGTAATACTCGAAACAAAACTCCTGACTTTGTTAGTCTGTGGCCCGGATTGAGAATTACTGTTTGAGCTATATGAAAACAAAATGCCTACAAACTTGTTCGTTGTGTTAATTTCAAAACTGTGAGATGTTCAGAAGGGGGAGAAATGTGGATTCACTATAGACTTTGGAGTTTAATGTTCATGTGAATATTCAGAGCTTATATCTGTTTGTGCTAAGCAAGTTAACAAAATAGGGGATACCTACTTCCCAAGGTAGAACAACCAGAATGCTGTTTAAATTAGTACTGAAGCCTTTACTGTACATTGATGAGCTGACATAAAGTAGAATATCCCTGAAGACCAGAAACAGCGGTCCCTAGCACTGGAGCCTGTGCCTGTGTGTGTCCTGGGCCACAGACTGCCCCCCTCCCCGCTCTAAGGTACATTGGGCCACTGATGGGGAAGGAGCAAGAGACAGAGGCAGGTAAGTAAGACCACTGACCTCACAGAGTCCACCTCACAGGTAAGAGAGCGCATAGCAGGAAGTCCTCCCCTGAAGGAGGGCTGTCGAAGAACAAGAAAGAAGTAATACAAGGAGAAGGAGTGTGGGCTTGTTTCCAGCCTTCAGCAGTTCCTCCCAGAAGTTCAACAAGATGAACATAAAAAGTTCCATGGTATACAAAATTAGTAGACTCAAACATCTTAAATGTGTCATTTTACTAAAATATTTGAATTTCTGCATTAATATTTTATGCCTAAATTAAGTGTTGAAAATATGAAGAATACTCAAAAGAGACACTGAGAAGACCTATGAAAACCCCACATAAATAGGAGTCCCAGTAGATCAAGACCTTCATGTAAGACCTGAGACTTTAAAACTGCTAAAGCAAAACAGGGAGAGCTTTTGAAGATCTTGGTACAGATAACTATTTCCTGAATAGGAACAAGAATTAGTGGGATGACATCAAATTACAAAGCTTCCATTCAAACATAGTGGCTGACACCTGTCATCTTCGCTTACTCAGGGGGCCAAGAGTGGACAGATGATGATTGGCAGCCAGCCTGGGCAAACAGCAATGAGATCGCATCTAAAGCCAGGCAGAGTGTCACATGTCTGTCATTCCAGCTTTACAGGTGACAAGCAGGGGGACTGAGGCCCGGACAGGCCTGGCACAAAAACGAGACTTATCATAAAGGGAAAGCAAAAAGGCATGGGTGCAGCTCAAGTGGTAGAGCGCCTAGCTAGCAAGAATGAGGCCCTAAGTACAAACCCCAACTCCATACCAAAGAGAGACAGCTTCTGGAAAGCTAAGGAAACCTGTCAGGAGAGTGAAGAGATAACTTACAGAATGTGAGAGCATATTTTCAAACTATTCTCAGGAGATTAATATCCATTATAACCGCCCCCAACCCCTCAACAACAACAACAAATTCAGTATAAACATGGGCAAAAGACATGATCAAACACGTGTCAAAAGAGGAAATAAATGGCAATAAGTCTATGAAAAATGCTTACCATGGCTATCAGGGAATGCAAATCAAATGGCCTTGAGAGTACCTCTCCAGTTAGCCAATTCAACTGACTAGAATAAAAATAAGCTGGGAAGGATGTGGGATGAGCCGATTCCTCATCCAACATGGGTGGGGTGGAAATGTGTCCAGCCGCTATGGGAAGAAGTGTGTGGAGGCTTCTCAGACAAAAGAACAACCGTAGGTTCCAACTGCAGAATTTCCACAGTAGCCAAGAGAGGAAATCAGCCTCGGTGCCCCTGAGCAGAAGAATGGATGAACAAGATGTGGTATGGAGCCACAAAGCAAACAATTTACCTGGCAGTCAATCCTTGAATAAAATGACCCCTTGTTTACCAGCAAATGGGCAGAGCCGGAGAGCTGAAAGCAGAGGGAGTATTTGAGTTGGGGAGAAGGAGGGAGGATAAAGGGAGTATGGCATCAATACATATATAGGAAGTTAGTGAAACCCATTAATTAGTATAATTAGTATATATCAGTGAAAATATCTGTGGTGTGTGAAAAATTAACTAGAAACTTGTTTGACATATCACAAAGTTAGAGTCTCACTGGAGAGCAACAACTAGCTATTGTGAAATTGAAAGGTTTTCAAGAACAACTTTGAGGAGGCTGGGGGTGGCTGCTCCCGTCAAGATGAGAAGAATCGGGGCAGAGCCACAGCCAAGATGCCGCTGTGTCCTTCCGGCCAGCCGGGATGGTGAGAGCCAGCCAGAGGAACGGCCTGCCCGGAGACCTGCGGGCGGATGGGTGCTTTTCTTCTCACTTTGTGAGCACGTTGCTTGTCCTCTGGTTTCCGCAAATTTAAGTATTCAAAGCAATAAGAGAACAGATGTTGTGCAGCCCTGGGGTTCGGTTTTACTCCCCAAAAGCACCCACTGAGAGTAGCCAGGCTTAAGAAAGCATCCAGCCGGAGAGCAGCAATCATCTTGACGTGTTCCAAGGATGGCATACATAATCTGTAACATGTCTCAAAAAGAGTGTGTGTGAGCGGGAGGCTGTTAACATGGGCTGAGGGCTTGTCAAATACTGGACTGACTACCTTGTTGTAAGACTCTTTTTTATACTTGAGACAGTAAAATCCAGAGGGCTTGAGAAGGCCAGCCTCAACTCAACACCAAGGGAAGCTTTTAACTGCCCAGAGTAGTGCTGTCCAATAACACACAAGGCCAGCCTCATATAGAATCTGAAATTTCCAGAAAGAGTAGAAAGAAAAGCTAAGGAAATTAATTTTAACAGCATGTTCTTTAGCCCAAATCCAAGAGTATCAGGTCAGTATGTCACCAGTGGCAACAATGATGACATGGCTTACTTTTTTTTTCTTTTTAGCGTGTCTTTGAAGTCCCATGTGTAATATGGATTACAGCAAGCCCAACTGGGCCACCTTCCAAGCTCTGGACAGCCATGAGTGACCACTGTGTGCAGATTCTCTCAGGCAGGCCAGTGAGAATCCTGGAAGACAAGCTGCTCACTGCTGAAGGAGAGGCGTGGGGAATGTTCATACTGTTAATTATTTGTAGTGAGCACAGGAAGAGAGGGCGCCACCTTAGAGCATCCATCCCAGGAGGCCGAGACATGACTGGCTCTTGCATGAGTGGAGAAGCCCTCGGAGGCAAACGGCCCTTCCCCACACCCCTCCCTCTGACCTCTTGCTACCTGCACTGTTCTGATCACAGGGCATTGGGGAATGGTCTTTGACCGAGTTAATAACGTTGGATAATCTGCTCCCATTTTTGTGGTTGAATGAAGCAGTAAGCAGTGAGCTTCCTCTGAATTTGGAGTACCTTTAAGTAACGGGAACTTTCAAGACGTAGGAGGAAAGGTTGTAACGTGTTTAAAGATCCCAAGACAGTCAGTGGCTGTTTCCTTGATGTAAATGACTTCACCTGGATCTGTTGAGACAAGGGAAAGCCAAGATGGCTTAGGACAGGTCTTTAAAGCCCTGAGTGGGCGTCAGTGATGACAGGGTACCAGTGCCAGCCCCCTGGGCAGAGCTGACTTGACAGGGTACCAGTGCCAGCACCCTGGGCAGAGTTCTGATTTTCCTCCGGGGTGGTACAGTAGAAAAGCCTCAACTCTGCAGAAAAGAGGAGCCATGCCACATTCCACTTGTGAATCACATGATGCAGGCTTGATTTAATAACGTTCTCCTGACCGTGTGCCTCTGTCTGGTCTCAAGAAGGGCATTTCAGGACAGAGGAGAGCTATCTGCCGCCACATGGTGCCCAAGGGGACAAGAGGTCACTCTGTGTTCCTTGCATAACTCAATTTGAAAACTGGACTAGGTCGTTTACTAGCCTGGTCAGTGAATGGTGTCAAGAAAGGAGTGGTCCAGGAAAGCGCAGGTCCACGTGGCAGCCTTCAGCCTGCTGGCGGCTCCTTGGGAACCAGAGACTCCCGCCAGACCGGCACACGGGACTTTCTCCCCACGTCACCCAGCATGTGAGTGGAAATAGGGGGATGTGTCCCGCACAGCCTTAGTTATGCTCAAGGTAATTTAATAAGGGAGCGGTTTCAGTGTTCTCTCGCGCTGCGGCATGGTCTTGGCCCTGGAGTTGGGGAGCACCCTGCTGGAGCTATGCCAGAGCAACGGTCCTGTGTTTCTACCCGCCTTCACCCCCAGGGGCAGGAGGAGGAGGACGAGGAGGCGCCTACAGCACGCTGGGCCTCTGCTTCATTCTGCCCACGCTGGGTCATTGGGTTACTGCCATTACCCACGCAGTACCATTATCCCTGCCACTCTGTTCTGTTCTGTGACCATCACTCTTGGGCTGGGACGTGACATCTTCTCTGAAGCTTCAGAATGTGGGGGAAATCTGTGGGGAACACAGGTAGCAAAGATGGCCCTGAGAGGAAGTTGAGTGGGCAGAGCCGGATTTGTTTAGGTTCAGTGTGTAAACATCTCTTGGAAGCATAAGGTATGGCCTTTCAGTGATTGGTTGATCCCATTTCCTCTCCTCCCACGCAGTCTTTTGCTTTAAAAAGGGGACGCTCCCTGTTAATAAACGAGTTCCTGCTTGACTTGACTCCCCGCTGCGTCTGATTGTCTCCTGGGCTAAGGGGAGGCTGGGGAACAGGCCAGCGGCCGCACTTCACTTCACACTTACCTCTCCTCGGACCCCGTCCATCCAAAGACGGACGAAGACCCAACAGGACCCCGTCCATCCAAAGATGGACGAAGACCCAACAGCAGAAATCGTCTCCAGTTATTTGTTTTCTGAAGACAAGCTTTGTTTGTTCAGTTTTGAGCTTCTGGATTGGCCCTTGAGACAGGAATTCTTTTGTCATGAGCGTGGAATGGGCCCGTTCACGGGGGCCTGGCGAGATCCGGAAATCAACGGTGAAGGCTGAAAAGCTCTCAGCAGTGTGTTATTTGTGGGGAGGAGTTTTCACACACTTGGAATCTGGCAGTTTAGGAAGATCAAATCTGAATATGTATTTTAAATTTGGGGAAATAGCAAAGTAGGCAGAATCTAAACAAAATGTCCCAGACGTGTGTCAGCAGCGTGAGGGAGCTCTGGCTGGGGGCTGATTAATGGCTCTTCTCTGGAGGAGGGCAGTGCGCTGGCCTTGGCCCCCTTCTCTGGTCCTGGTGCAACCCACCCATATTTTAGGAACTGTCAACTAGGCTTTCGCATCCAAAATGTGTGGCCTGCCCTGGATTGCAACACAAGATACACAAGCACCCAACTCTTGTCTCAGCATTCGCTCCAAGCAATCTGCCTGGTTGGGGAAAAAGAACTGTTTTCTGTAGAAAGTTCCCTATGATCCTGATTCTTCAAATGTGCCCCCTGGACTGCCAGTTGGCCATCGCCCAGGACCTGCTGAATCAAAGCTCCGTTTTGACAAGCTCCAGGCGCTCCTTGAGCTCTGAAGCCAAGGAGCCATTATAAATACATGCTGCGTGTTGCTCTGCTCCTGTGCAAAAACCTGATTGTATTTTCCTCTGAAATATGGGAAAGATGGCATTCTCTGTCACCCAGTAACGTTTTTCCGTCTCCAGCGTAAGAGGAACTCTTCCAGGCCGGGCATGAGAAGGGTGTCTTGTGGATAGTGTACGTCTTGTAGCTGACTGGATCTGCCAGTTGTCATGGTTACAGAGATCTCAAAGCCAAATGCAGAGTCTAGCAGCTGTTTGCAAGCATGTGACATTCATTTTCTCTGAGTGTGCGAGCTCTTCTTTCTGTTTCTCACACACTCTGCTTTAGTGCTTAACATATTTCTGCAAAGACCCTCCGTGTTTTTCTGTGCCATCATTGGCAGCCAGCAGTCTTCTCTGGTGTCAGTATGTCCTTAAAAAATAAGGGAAGTTGTGTGATATTTTTCAAAGAACCCTTCACATTTGGCCTTCGTGTCCACCAGAGCAACCGCTACTGGGAGTGAGTGCCATGGGACACCGGCGGTGACTGGGCCAGGCAATGCCTTTGATGGCGCTAACGCGTCCGTGCAGCCTAAGAAGGGAGACGATGATTTGTGCTGGGTGCTGCCCCGTATTTAGCGTGGGAATGTAGTTGCTACTCCCAGGTTCACGGACATCCCAGTCCACGTTATTTCATTCCCTGAGCAGCTGGCCTGCCTCTGGTCGCTAACCCCGCTTGCTGCTGTGAGCTGAGCTGGGAGTCATCTGCCGCAGGGGGCTAACTTCCCGATGTGGTCATTAGCATGATGGATTAGGCAGGAAGTTTCAGAAAGAATTGCAGACATCTTGAAATCCGTCGTATCGAATGTTCAGAATACAACGACATCGAAATGCCTGCTGGCCCTCTCTCCTCATGTTTTCCTAGAGAAGTGATCTCAGATGCAGCTCGAGCCTTGGGGAAGAGAATACTCATGGCCACATCATTCCAAACATGTAGTCAGTACCCACAGGGGAAGCGGAACCCGCTTGTACACCAGCAAGCCCTGCGCGCACGCTCAGGTGAAGGCGAGGTCATGTGAGGCTTGGTGTCGGCCTGAGCTTTGCAGAGTGCTGGGCCGAGTCTCCCTGCACAGTTACCCAGCACTGGAGGGCAGCATGTGTAAGGCTCTGTGGACCAGACTGAGGCATCCATGGCTCAGAACAAGCACAGCACTGGGCACAGGCCTATGGGGCAGGGAATCAATGCCTCTCAAAGAGAGGCAAGGATTTGGTGAGTGATAATAAAATACACCACAGCTGCAATCTAAATGTGTTGTACACCGGCAAGAAGGCTTAAGAGAGGAGCCACCTGGGCGTCCTCGGGGAATCCGGCCTGGCAGCCCTGGCTTGGAACCCCTGCCCTGCTGAGCCTGCCCGCACTCTTAAGCAGGTGACTTCCTGGCACCGAGCGAGGATCTGTGTGGCTCGGCAGAACAGACGTGAGGCCTGAGGGGAAAACCAGATGTGGAGCTCACTTGAGCTGCTCACGTGAGCAGCTTTTCCTTGGAAAAGGCTCGGAACTCTGAGCTCAAGGGAGAACCATTGTAAACGTGGAACTCCCACAGCTAAACGGTTCATTATTCTATTTGCCTGTGGAAACTCCAGGCGTGAGCTCGGTGGCCGTGTTTCTGGCAGGGCAGCTCGCATGTCCCAAGATGGTGGCGTGAGACAAGCAGTTCTCACGTCAGGGATGTCTTCACAGTGACAGAAACAGCATTCCTCAGAACCCGTCCAGTAGTCAAAGGACACAGCGTGCCATCACAGGCAGGAGCAAGTGAAGGCGTCTGCCGTCAAAAATGGACTTGGAGTCTCCATCCTCTCCAGCAGCAAGTGCTTCCTCATACCACAGAGGACAGTGAGGCCCTGTGCAGGCTTTCCTCCAGGGGCCGAGAGGACAAAGTGAGCAGGAACTGCCCCCTCCTCCATGTGAGGGCAGCGGGCTGTGTGTCTGTCTGACCTGCAGGCTGGGTCTGTGTGTGTCAGCTGATGCATGTGAGTCTCCATGTGTAAGATCCAGCCTTATACATGTGTAAGGATCAATGTGTGCATGCCTGATGGGAAGTTGCGTGTACATGCATGTATCTCCATGTAGGAACCTGTGCATGCACATGTGTGTAACCTCATAAGTAAGCCTTTGCACCCACACCCATATACATGTGTTTAAGTCATGTTCACACACACACACACACACACAAGATGGATCTGTGTGTACATGGGAACACACAATCACATGTGTGTAAGCAAGAATGCATGTTTGGGAGCCATACATGTCTCTATGTGTGTGTGCATGTAAATGTATGCAGACATGAGGATCCTGTGCATCCATGTGGGTTCATATGCATGAGAGCCTGTGTCATGGTGTATGTATATGCATGTGCACATGTGTTGAGATCCTTGTGTTATTGTGCACGTATGTACATGTGGGAGAAGCTTATGTGTAACCATTTCCTTTTGGCATGCATGTGTGAATATATGTGCAGTCGCATGTCAGAGTGCACACACATGCACACTGATGTGAATGCATTTACAAGCCTGTGATGATATGTGCATGCGTGTGTGTGTCAGTGCACACTTGCATCTTGATGTGTGTAGGTACTGGCATGTTCATGTGTTGGGTGCATTCACAAACATGGGTGTGACCATCGGTTTGTTTGTGTGAGCCTTGTGTCACCCTTGACAAGAGGAGCCCCAAATAACAGGACCCTCACTTGAGTGAGCAGGACCTCGAATCCAGTGCAGCTGAAGTTCCAGCTCTCCTTAGCCCTGAAAGGGACACAAATTCCCCAAGGAGAAGGCTGGTGAGGACACAGCGCTGGAGCTCTGCGTGGGCCGCCTGGCTTTGCCTTCTGTCTTTTGATGGACCCGTGGCTGTTTTCCCACAATTCACCAACTCACTATGCACCAGCCTGAGGAGAAGGTTCTGGTAAACAGTGGAAGAGCCCAGATCTGGAGTTCCAAATCCTTGATCTGGATTGCCTATCCGTGGGAGCCAGTGAGTCTCACCCTGTGAGCTGTGTGTGGAAGTGACGCATGGCCCACACCCCTGTCGCACTCGACACTGTCTGGCTTGTCTCCAACGCTAGTTGTTGTTAAGTTGTAGAGTGAATGGCAAGCAGTTTGAATTTGTGCACACACATCCCCGCTCCCGGCCCCCCATGACTGATAATGCTGAGCAACTTTTTCTTTTTCTTTTTCGACAGTCCTGGGGCTTGAACTCAGAGCTTGGGCACTGTGCCTAAGATTCTTTTGCTCAAGGCTAGTGCTATATCACTTCGAGCCACAGTGTCATTTCTGGCTTTTTCTGAGTAGTTTAGGGGAGGTAAGAGTCTCACACTTTTCTGCCCAGTCTGTCTTCAAACTGTGATCCTCAGATCTCAGCCTCTTGAGTAGCTAGGATGACAGGTGTGATCCTCAGATCTCAGCCTCTTGAGTGGCTAGGCTGACAGGTGTGAGCCACCAGCGTCCGGTGCTGAGCAACTTTTCTATTGTTCCCTGGTCACTAAAAGTAACAAACACAAGAAGTGCTGGAGGGTGGCTCCAGTGGTCAGATACCACTCCAGGAAGACAAGGTCCCGAGTTCAAACTTCAGCACTGCACACGCACGCACATTGTATCCATGTGTGCACATGTGTGTTCGCATACATGCACACACACAAAAAATGTTTTCTAGCATCAAGGACTTGAGAATTCGGAAGCGTCTTCATCCCAGAAATGAGTGATCACTGAGCATTTTGCCTTTTCCTGATACGCTGTTAGGTCATGTTGGTGGGGATTTAGGGACACAATACATATTAAAACCTCACGGGCGTAAGCTGCCGCTCAGGACTTGCAAGCTGTGTGACCACGTGAGTCATCAACACCCGCAGCTGACGCTGCATTCCTTGTCTGCTCTGAGAATATGTCTCCCCGGATGCCTCATGCTTCCAAGCAGGTGCTCTACTGCTTGAGCCACCACCGCCACCCTAGCCTTGCCCACACCTCTTCAGCCACGCCCGTGCCTTAGCCCCGCCCCACCCAAGCCCCGCCCCGCCTTAGCCCCGCCCCTGCAGCCCCGCCCCACCCTAGCCCCGCCCCGCCCTAGCCACACCCCTGCCATAGCCACGCCCCACCCTACCCATGCTGATAGCCACGCCTCTGCCTTAGCCACACCCCTGCACTAGCCATGCCCCTGACAGCCACACCCCTGCCATAGCCCCACCCCTGATAGCCACGCCTCTGCCTTAGCCACGCCCCACCCTACCCATGCCCCTGATAGCCACGCCTCTGCCTTAGCCACACCCCTGTCCTAGCCACACCCCTGCCTTAGCCACGCCCCTGACAGCCACGCCCCTGCCTTAGCCACCATCCAGCCTAAACTCCACTTTTTTCTGCTGTTTTATGATCTGATAAGGCCGCAGCAAGTGGAGGAAGGCCTGCTTCATTAGGTCATTCTCAAATCATCAGTGATGTCCGTGATATTGAGGTAGCCTAGGCCCTGGCTTAATTATCCAGGAGGCCTTCGAGGCTGACCTGCCAGACTTAACCCAGACTCAGGAAATCAAGACACACTTAACTTTTGAGAGACTCTAGACCAACCTTTACCAAGCATCTCTTTAAACACGAGATTGTGATCTTCCTAAAATCAAGAAACAAGAGGAGGGTTTTTCTGTAGTGAGTTGAACGTGACCTCTCTCCAGGGCTCACTGTTGATTTTGGATGGGGATGAGCTCTCCTCTCCTGCTCAGCAGGGACGTGTGCTCCTCTCCTCGCTAATTTCAAGCCTTTACATAAGCACTATGTTAGTTTGTTAGTTTTTGATGGGAAGACAAAGCCTCTGTGCTGTTTTACAAATGACAATGCAGGAGAAAGGGCATTGTCTAACACAGAGCTGTGTCTCGGGGGAGGACTACACACTGTGACACTGGCACACAAAAGTCCAGAGGAAACAAGAAAGACAATCCAGAGCCACGCACACACGCCTTTCAGGACAAAACAAAATAATAGTTTAAATGGGTAGAGTTAAACACAACTTTCAATAAAGGAGACTGAATTGTTAAATCTCACAAATATTTATAATCATTAACTTGATAAAATAAAAATAACCAACTAGGAAAAGACTGATGACCTAGAAACAACTTTTGCTTAACCCTTCAATTCAATTCAATTCAATTCAATTCAATTGGGGAGTCATCTGAAAAAATCCCTACAAAGAAGAAATGGTCATTAGAGAAGCCTGTCCAAGGGGGAAATGTTGCTAATGATACGAATGTTCAACAGTGATGTTGAGAAGCCAGGATGCCCATGTGGTCAGTCAGTTTATTTATTTATTTCCTGGTACTGAGACTTGAACACAGGGTCTTGCACTCTGGCTTAGCCTTTGACCTCAAGGCTGGCACTCAACCACTTGAGCCAGGCCTCCACTTCTGGTCTTTTGTTGGTTAACTGGAGATCAGAATTGTCTTTGCAGGTTGGCTTTGAACCGCAGTTCTCATATCCTCCTAAGTAGCTAGGATTACAGGCATAAGCCATCAATGCTTAGCTATGTAGTGAACCTGAATTGTTTCTATATAGTCTGGGAAGTTATATTTTGTGTGTCGGGGGAGGGGAGGAAGAACCACTTATTGGGCAGATAAAATAACTGCTTGAGCAAAAAGTTCTAGAAATAAAGCAAAAAAGTATAAAATTTCTGAATAAAAAAAGGAGAGTTGCTTGATTTTATAGGTAGGAATAATTTGGAATTTGCAGTTTTTATGAAATTGAATGCAAACATTATATTTATTAAGCATGTGAGCACTGCCGCCTCATAGAAGAACCACCCCCCTGCTAACTGCTGGACCAGGCAGGTCAGCACATCACCCACAGGTGACTCCCTGCCAGCTGACCCCTGGAGAACAGAGACAGACACAGAGGGAAAATAGACATTTTCTTAGGCCCTGGCCTTAGCATGATAATTTTTTATGTCTTGACTGTTAAAATATTTGCAATAAGTCATTTACTGGAACAATACTTTCTTATACAAGGAAAGGCAGAGTCCAAGTTAAAGATAATATTTGGTTGTGGCAGCAATTAGTTCTATTATTCTCCTCTCTGTTCTTCCCTCTCCTTCTCTTTTTACTCTCTTCCCTCTCTTCCTCCCTTCCTCTTTCCTCTCTACCCCTCCTCCTCCTCTTCCTCCTCCTCCTCCTTTTTCTCCTCTTTGCTTTGCTTTTAATTCTGAACCTCCAAATCACAATACAATTGCAAGAATAGTGCAGACATTCTGGTTTACGCTTGTGCCAGTGCCTCCAAATGCCCACACCCAACATAACCAGTAGCCCGGCTGTCAGCACCAGAATCTGACACTGCTGTGACAGTTAACTCATCCATGTTTCACAATGTCCCGCCCAGGCCTCTCCCGGCCAAAGTTCCAGCCCAGACTCTCACACTTGGTCCCACATCTTCCTGGCGTCCTCCAGGATGGGACAGTTCCTCCGTCTCCACCTTTCCTGCTTTGACACCAATATCGAACATTGACCTTTTGTAAATATTTGTTTATATTTGTCTGATATTTTGTGTGATGAGATCAATCGTGTGCCTTTTAGACAATTATGCCCCCAAGGCCATGCTGGGTCCTCCGGGAATGATTTGGGGGTTGACATGTCCTACTTGCTGAGTGATGACTTGGATTATTACGTTACAGTAGCATCTGTCAGTTTTCCTCGTTGTTATTATGTTCTCCTTTGAAACAAGTAAATGCAGACAATATAATCATTCTTTGTCATTCCACTCATTAATTTTAGTAGTCATTTGATGATTTTGGAATTCAACAGTTATGACCTTAATGTTTGCTAAATAATGTGTTCTTTCCTTCTACCATTCCATAAGCCTGAATCGATCGGAAAGAGTGCTCTTTTCTGGCATTTCTTGATTCCATTGTTTGTTTGTGTGAACATGGATGTGTGAGTATTTCTCGTTATCTAGGTGTTCACTTCCTCACTGAGTCCTGATCAAGTCTTCCGGCGATCCTTCAGTTGACCCTGGCTTGGCTGACCCCCTCGTATTTGGCTTGGCTTCTCACGTCTTGGCACTGGCCCAGAATGTCCTGGCTGATGTGGCCTGGCCTTGCTCAGACATGTTATTTAAAATCCCAGATCTGGGCACGATGGGTTGGCCTGGGGGTGTCATTTCTTCTGAGCTCTCTCATTGGTCATGTTCCCCCGCCATTAGGGACTCTCCCTGCTTCATGTTTGTGGGGATGGGGAGGGACATGGAGAAATCTCTCTCCTCTGCGGAAGCTTTGTTTTACAACTCCCTCTAGGAAGTCAGAGTTCATCAGTTCCACCTCGCTCCCATAGTCAGGGTCTCTTTGAGCCTCACAGATTGTTCCCAAGCCTGGTGCCCTTCTCAAGGGAGCAGAGTGGGGTTTAGCTTTAAAGAGGACTGGCCAGGAAGCTAGCACTATGGGGTCAGGACTTATGGATGGGGAGATCAACAGATGGCTTATCTGCCTGCTCATGGGCTTCAGCTCTATGTCAGACACCCACATACCGACATGCACACATTCATGGACACATGTGCACCTACATGCATGCATACATACACACATGCATGTGTACACACACACACATGCATGCCCACACACGGGGGGATTGGGAAGTCTGCTCTGAAGCTGGTGGCCCTTTCTCCCAGGGGAGCCCCCCACTCCCTCTGTGCCCACCCACGGCTCCTCCTGTCAGAGCCCACGCACAGCCCCTCCTGCCAATGCCCCTGTTCCTGAGGGCACTGGGCTAGAACCTCTCATCTGTGAATCCTCCCTAGCTTCTTTTTACCAGTGGACACTGTCTGTCCAGTCTTTAAATCCCTGGACAGTCCATCATGAAAGGCTAGACAGCTGGTACAGCTGGTACAGATGTCCAGCTGGTACAGACAGACATGAGATGGGGACACTGGTTGAAAGGGATCCCTAGACTGGAAGGTGGTCCCAAAGAAGCGGAGCTGGGGCAGGGGCATTGGCCAAGACCACAGCAGGTGCAAGGTCTGGAAAGCCAATCCTGAGAACCAACATGCAGGAGCATGAGGCCCACAGAGGCCCGCAGAGGCTCTGGCCTCGGGGTCCTGTCCACAAACTCTGGGGCTCTGAATTCTGAGAAGAGGGCCAGGAAGTGAGGAGGAGAAGCACCCCACCAGCCTGGCTCCAGTCATTGTCCAAAATGACCACAGCAAGACAAGGCCCAGACATGTGAGCCCAGGAACGCCTGGGACCAGAGAGCCGTAGCTACCCCAAGGGGTGGGGACCCAGTGTGTGGGTGAGGGAGATACCCGAGGGGCAGGGCATGGCTGTGTGTTCAGGACACCACTCCCATCACAGATCAGGGAAGAGAGGGTTGGTGGTGTGGGAGCCAAGCCTGGGCCTGGCCCCTGTCACCCTGGCAGGGCATGGGGAAGACCGGGGATCATGCCCTTTTCCTGCAGAATGACTTGGTGTTGCAAGGGTGGGTAGTGGCACAAGGTCTCAGTAGTTTCCAGCAGGAGGGTGTAGGGGCTGAGTGGCTGCAGGTGGGCTGTGGGGGCTGAAGCCCCCTGCGAGGTGGAGGTTATGTCCCGGGTGCCCACAGGCTGCTGTCTTTCCTTGGTTGGAGGGAACCGCGGTTGGCTTGCAGCCCCGAGCTGTGGGTGGAACATAGAATACTCAGTACTCTTCACTAATAGCTGCTTTCTAACCACAAGGGAAGGGCAAAGTCATGTGAGGTTGAGAGTTTCCAGTCGACACAGACCACACCCTGTGGTGCCTCACGTGTTCCTGGAGGAAACGGTGCTATTCTCCAAATGAGGATGGGAGAGAGCCAGCAGGGCCGGCCGGGCACCTGCTGCCCACCCCCACTTCCCTCCCTCGGGCAGCTGTCTGCAGAAGAGCGAGCTTTACCATGGAAACCTTCGCTGCAATGCTCTGGATGGCATGCCCACACACGGGAGTGCTAAGACTCAGCTCTGGTGGTAGGCATGGCTGGACCCATGGTCAGAAATGTCTGGAAGCATCATCCTCTGCATCCTGAGTCGATGGCTCGAGGAAGGCGGCAGCAGGTGCTCAGGGTGTGAGGGTTCCCCAGGAAGTGGGGGGGACCCCTGATGGGGACTCTGAGCATCCTTGGGCTCAGGACAATCAGGAGGGAGGTGGGAGACTGTGAGTGATCCTGAGAAGCACAGCAGGGATTGGTGTGTGAGCGGCTGGAGGTGCTCTGGACATTGGCTCGCGTGGGCTAAGACCCCTGACCAAGACACAAGAGTGCCACGAGGCTCCCGGCGTGTGACAGCCTCCAGCAGCTGGGACACGCTTCCCATGGTCCAGAGGCCTGTCATCAGACACGAGCACGGCTGGGCAGGGCACTGCTCTCTGGAGAGGTCCAGCAGCAGTCATCAGACTAGAGAACTACCTATCCAGGAGCTCATCAAATGGCCTCTCCATGCTCAGGGACATGGTTGTCTTTCAGCCATAACTGAGGCGGTCTAGCCTCAAGAAGATACCTACACATCCTGAAGACCCTCGCAGCACAGAAGATACCTACACATCCTGAAGACCCTCGCAGCACAGAAGATACCTACACATCCTGAAGACCCTCGCAGCACAGAAGATACCTACACATCCTGAAGACCCTCGCAGCACAGAAGATACCTACACATCCTGAAGACCCTTGCAGCACAGAACCAGAGACAGACAAACTGCATCACCTGCATCACCTCCCACTCGGTCTCTTCATCGGTCGCCGCTGGCTTTTGTGGGTGGCGTGTGTGGTCCAGTTCACAGGCACCAGTGATCCAGTTCCCTCTTTGAGGGCATGTCTCAATCGCAGAGAGAAGAGTATGTGGTTTGAGAAAGACAGTTTGGAGAAAATGAATTAAGGAGGGAAAACCCACCCACTTAGTATGGGATCTTATAAAACACAACACTCAAGAACAACTCAAGAACAGCTCAAGAATTCATCAAATGTGTATCATATCACAAAATTCTTGCTCTGAACACCCAGATATAAAAGTCAAGGTTATAAAAGTCACTCCCCGTGGCGCATGGTCTAGAAAGGGTGGGAGCAGTGGTGGCTGGGGGTGTCTGCAGGAAATGTCCGACCCTTGCCAGATTTATGATCTCTGCTCTTCTCGGTTCTCCAACCCAGCCTTCCTCTCATGTGATTTAAATCCCTCTCAGAGAAGAGGGAAACTCCCCATGGAGCTCAGCCACCAGCACCACTCCACCTGTAGCCCTTGTCTTCTCCCATCTCCTCCCTCCTGTGACATGAAGCAACAATGATTTTTTTAAAAAAAGAACTAAGAACATTTGCTGTTTGGGAGCTCAATAGCCAAGACGAGATGGAAGGAAGAATCAACAAAACTGAAGATGAATTGACAGGAAAGATCCAAGAAAAGAAAGGAAGAAGGGAGGAAGGAAGGATAGAAAGAAAGAAAGAAAGAAAGAAAGAAAGAAAGAAAGAAAGAAAGAAAGAAAGAAAGAAAGAAAGAAAGAAAGAAAGAAAGAAAGAAAGAAAGAAAGAAAGAGGAGGGAGGGGAGGGAGGGAGGGAAGGAAGGAAGGAAGGAAGGAAGGAAGGAAGGAAGGAAGGAAGGAAGGAAGGAAGGAAGGAAGGAAGGAAGGAAGGAAGGAAGAAGGAGCCCCAGAGGCCTGCAAGCCCTCACTAAGTGTACACCAAAGGCTCCAGAAGAGCTGAACAGTGAAGAGGCATGGCCAGTCCGGATTGACTAGATTTTCTGGCTTTTTATTCAACAAAACACAGGTCAAAAAACATTTGGAAGAAATTGCATCTGTACTGAACACATGCATGTATTTTTCTCGTCATCATTCTCTGGAAAATTCGGTATGCCAGCTGTTTATGTGGCCTTTGCACTGTGTTCCGTGTCATAGGTAATAGGAGAGGAATTAAAGCATATGGGGAGAGGGTTGTGCAGAGGTTGTATGCAGAGACTATGGCATTTCATAGAAGGGATTCGAGTATCTTCAGATGTTAGCCACCGTGAGGGATCCTGGCACCAATCCCCTGTGCATACCAAGGGAGAACTATGTTTAAAGCAATAATGGTTTAAAGCTTTAATTTAATGAAAAGTTACTTTGCCTATCCACAGAATCATAGATTTACACCTAGATATATTGTTGTTAAACTATTAAGCCACAAAGCCAAAGAGCAAAATCTGAAACTAGGAAGGGAAAAATGACTCATCATACCTAGAAAGCAAAGTAAAACAACAAAACCACAAAAATCATAGTAAAAGTAACATCAGACTTCTCATCCAAAACAATGGAATCCAGAGGGCAATGGAGAACCAGTTTCAATAGAATAAAAGTGAGGAGACCCCAGAGCCATCAACCAAGATTTCTGTCTCCAGCCAAGTTATTCTTTTCCCTCTCAATATTGTGCTTTGGTGCACATTTTTTTTTAAATGATGAGGTCCAATTTATATTTTTACATCGTCTATTTCTTTGATCCAAGAAATTATTGCCCACTTCAGGTTCACAGTTTTTCTCATATGTGTTCTTCTAAGAGTTGAAAAGGTTTCTGGGTAGCCACCTTAGGGGACACTGGGTTCAATATAAAAGTACTGTCATTCCTCTCAACTCCGTTATCTTATGTGTATAAACCATGGAGACCTCAGAGTGAGTCTGTGTAACAGCTGGCCACAGGGCCATGCCATTCAGAGTGACGGATGAGAAAGCCTAGAAAGCACTGCACTCTGCTGGCTTCTGGGTTATTCCTTCATTTAATCTAGACAGGTGGAGCTGCTGTGGTTTCCCTGGATAGGGAAGAAGCCGAAGTTGCTGGCCAGTGAGCAGCTGCTGCCTCTGCCCTGAGCAGAAGCCTGGCTCCAAACCCCTTTCTCAAGTCCCTGAAGGACTCCTCCACACCTCAGTGCCGGGCTTCTGGCTTTTCTGTGGGGGCTTCTCTGGGAGGTTCCAGGAGTGGGCTGAGCCTCCTCCTCATTCAAGCCTCCCCTGCAGGCCATCTCTGGAGACCCCTTGGTTCCCAGACCTTTGCTAAATAGAAAGACAAGAGAACAAGTCAATCTTGCACGAAGGCTCGGTTCTGCCCAGAAGTTGAGCTCAACTGGGCAGTTCCTGTGAGACCCAGGTGCTCAGCCCTGTGGAATGTGACATCTACCATTCTTCTAGTGGGTGTGTGAAGTGCAGGGTGGCAGGCCACCTCTCAGCAGCCTAGCTGTCCCACCTCTCAGGGGCCTAGTCCCCCCCCCCATCAGGGGTCTAGTTCCCCCCCCATCAGGGGCCTAGTTCCCCCCTCAGGAGCCTGGTTCTCCCAGTCAACTGCTTTGAGTCTGGCATCCAGCAGTGAGGCCTGGACCTTCCTGGGTGAGTGTTCACGCAGTGTGCGTAGCCTGGCCAGGCTGCAGCCCTCTCAGCCCTCCGGATAGTCTTGGTGGGGGCAGGGGGAGCCATCTGGTCCTCCTGTACCCCAGCGTCTGTTCTCACTAATGCTCCTTCCTTACTTGTCCCAACCTCCTCCTGCCAGGAGCTCCAAGAAGACGAAGCCCCATCCCGCTGTGCTTCCTAGCGAATCACACTGGATTGTCCTTTCTGGGGGTCTGGCATTGAAATCAATCAATCAAGGCAGGAAGTGAAGCCCTCTTAGTGGATAGCAGGTCCCTAGAGGGCTCATTAATACCGGATGACAGCTGAGGAAACTTGCAGAATTATTGCCTATGAAATGAGTAATGGAGTTCACAGCTCCCACTAGATGATCAGAAGCTTCCATCACTCTACACTGGCCACCTATGGACAGATCACTTCACATCTGATTCTTAGATACAAGAGCGTTTTCTCCCGGAGCTCTCTCCCAGAGCAGGCCCAAGGAGAGACTTCTGAGCTGGCTGCCCCTGCCCCCAGACTGGCCGCCATGGCTCTGACCGGAGAGGCCTTGGAGGGGGCTCCATGGTGGCTTCTGGGAGGAAGGTGATGCCCTTAGCGGCCAGCATGGGCTCTGGGAGAGTTGGCTTCAGCAACAAAGCAACCAGCAGATCAGGGGCCAGAAGGGGGCTGGTCTCCTCCACTCTCCCAGTCATGAATAAGTGTTTACTGCCCATGGCTTGTTTTTCTGTTGAGAAAACAAGTCTAGCATGAAAGTTTTGGAAAGTAAACAGACTTGCTCCAAGGTTTGCTGAAGCAAGTGTGGAAATTCCTCCGAGGAGGAGAGGGCCTGGCGCGGCAGGACCGGGAGCGTCTGGGGACGTTGGGTTAGAATATCTGAGTCACGCTGAGCCGCAGGCGGCTGTAAATAGTAGCCCAGGGTGCAGAGCCCACCCTGCATGTCCGTGTGTGTGGGCATGGGCTCATCTGTGTGCAAACACAATGTGCTGTGTGTCGTGTACACGCCTCCTTGCCATTTTTGTGTGCATGCACACACATGTGTGCACACATGTGAGTATACACAGGTCATGCTATTCCCATGCCATCCTGGGTATTTATATGTCCCACACACGGGACATGCAAGCATGCATACAATGAGAATGTGTATGTTCACAAAAGTATGTGACTATACATGACTTTGTGTTTTGTATGTGCCTTCCTCTGTATTTGTATGTATGAAAACATATGTAGAAGTATGCATGTATACATTTGTGCAGATTGTGTGTGCATGTGTGTGATGTATGTTACACATGCCTTCCTCTGTATTTGTGCATGCATTGTGCACGCGTCTTACCAGCCCCTCACTGCAGGAGGCTGATGGGAGTGCGTGAGGGAGTGAGCCTCCCCCCACCCCGCCCTGTCCCCTGTGAGTCCTTACCCCTCCCCCCCACCCCTGCCCCAACCCTGAGAGCGCAGGGCAGGCACACACCACCGAGCTTGTCCAGAAGGGCATCTGCTGGGATTATTTGGTGGTGTGATTCCTAACTGCCGGTGCCTTGGGGCGGTGCCCCTCAGTCCGGCTTCCACGCAGAGGTGGACTTAGGAAACATACCCTGCAGGAGACAAAGCAGAGCCACACAACCTTTCTGGAGATGCTGGGGAAGTGGAGAGGAAGACCTGCCCCGATCTCAACCCCACAGTGGGTGGGGAGAAGGAGGAGGGACGCTTTGTGCCTCTACTTCCCCTTGTTCTGCTCCCCGCCTCCCCAGCAGCTGCTGTAGCCCCTCCTCCTGGAGCTGGCTCATCTGCACACTTCCCCTGGGGCCTAGGGGCTGCTCCGTGCGGGCCAGGGAGCTGCCCACATCCTCCAGGGCCCAGCCTGAGCAGCCCACAGAATTTCTCTAGAGATGTGGCTGGGGAGTCTTGGGCATAGGACCCTCAGAGGAGTGTGCAGTCCGGCCTTCATCATCTCGCCCAGCTAGGTGCACAGTGCTGGGATTGTGACAGCTACGTGGAAGAGCGAGACGTTTGGAGGAAAGAAGTGATGAGCACATGGCCAAGGGCCAGTTGGACAGAGGGGCAGCTACGTCCAGACCCAGGCCCAGGCACCTACCACGTTACAACTCCATCTGGGGACATGGGGAGGGGTCCCCAGCTCCATTATTGCAGTCAGAAGACCCTGGTGGAAGGGCACAGGGTTTCGGTTGATTCTCCTGATACCGGAAGTCAGTAAATGACTCCAGGAGCCCCCTTCCCCCAATGAGGGCCCCTGGGGGCTCTGTAGAAAGCTGATGTCCAGGGTTGGCTGTCCTGACATATCGGAGGAGAATGTAACTTAGAAATACAAGTACTGAATAGCCTTCTTAAGGGTTTTTTTTTCAGTACTGGGTTTTGAACTCAGGGTCGTGTTTGCTCTACACTTGAACTATGCCTCCAGCACTATATGGTTTTAGTTATATTTTCAGATCAAGTGTCATGTTTTTGACCAGGGTTGGCTTTAGACCATAATCCCGCTCTCACTTTTGTCCGTCCACATTCTGCCATTGCAGCTGTGATGCACCATGCTTGTCTTATTGGTTGAGGTGGGAATCTTGTGCACTTTTTTCCTATGCTGACTTCAAAGTGTAGATGCTCCCGATTTCTGCCTCCCAAGTGGCTTGGGAAGAGGGTGAATGTGATCTGAATATTCTATTCACCTGTGTGAAAACGGAACAGTGAAATGTGTTGAATTTGTTCCAAGAAGTGGGGAGAAGGGGGGGGCATGAGAGAGTGGATGAGTTCATCAGAGCACATTGTATGTACATGCATGTGCATGTGTGTCCACATGTGTGAATACGCACATGCATGTGCATGCGTGTCCACATGTGTGAACGTATGGGTGTGCATACGTGTATGATCACGTCACAAAGAAACCCCTTTGTGCAACTAATATGTGCCCATCAAAATGGGAAGAATTTTTTTTTATTTTTTTTAAATTTTAATTTATTTTTTATTGTGAAAATACTGTACAGAGGGGTTACAATTAGATGGGCAAGATAGTGAGTACATTTCTTATCAAGCATTGTAGCCTCCTCCTTTGTTTCCCCTTCCTATCCCTTCCCAGCCTCCCCCTGTCCCCCCCCCCCCCACTCCCCCCCCACCAAAGTTGTAAAGTTTGTTTTGGACATGACAACTTGTACTTCTCGTTGTTGCAACCGGTTAAGAAGAGTTTGTAAGGGGAAGTGGAAGCCATTTGTGGTTCCTCTGCCTTCCACCAGATGGCACCCTTGAAACATGGGAGGTGGCCGGAGGTGCCCCACACGGGGCTGCTGAGAGAGGCCAAGTGTGTGAAGAGGTAACCGCAGAGTGGGCAGCCCTCCTTCCTCCTTCAGATCACCCTGAAAACCTGTCAGGTGCTGAGATCTCCCTCCCCTTCCCCCCCCCCCCCCAGCCAGGCGCTCAGATCTGCCCCACACCTGGCCATGTCGGCCTCACAAGCCTTGCCCTGCAGGGTAGGTACCTTCACCCTCCTCCCCGCCGCCCTCCTCCCCCACCGTTTTCCTCCTCCCCCACCGCCCTCCTCCTCCCCGCCGCCCTCCTCCCCACCGCCCTCCTCCCCAGGATGGGCCTCCCAGCTTCCCAAGCCTGAAGTCCAGATCCACATGCTACCATCTCCCTCTGCCCTCTGGGACCAAGGCCAGGCCCAGTCAGAGAACCCCATGTGGGGGTAAACAGGAGAGGGAGAGGGGAGCATTGGATGAGGTGGATGAAGCGGGACAGGAGCCCCCAGGATGGGCGTGCGTGGCTCCAGAGCCATGACCGCCCTCGTGACTCTGTACCGGCCCCACACATCCCACAGGGACCAGCTGTGGAACACAGAAAGAAGTGTCCCGAGTGGCTGTTGGGAGAGGGTTGGGGCGCATGCATCCTCCCTCCGCCCTAGCCAGCGTGGTGGAAAGGCCGAGAACACCACGACTGCACCTGGACAGAGCAGGTGTCCCCTCTGCCCCACTGCCTTCCCAAGCCAGCCTCCTTCCTCCTCCAGCCTTCCCAAGCCGGCCTCCTTCCTCCTCCAGCCTTCCCAAGCCAGCCTCCTTCCTCCTCCAGCCTTCCCAAGCCAGCCTCCTTCCTCCTCCAGCTCAGGAAGAGCAGGGGTGGCACCATTGTACCGGGAAGGGGACGGGCTTGGAGAGGCAGAGGTCCTGCAGCCCCCACGTCCCGTGGCCGGCGGAGGTGGGAGGCGGGCCTCAGCACAGCCAGGGCCAGCACGGCTGGAGTGCACACCGAGATGCCTCCGCGAGGCTCAGCTTGGACTGGCTTCGCCTTAGGCCCCAACTGCTCCCCCCCCTTGCCTCCCTTCCTGTTTCTCTCCTTTTTCTCCATCCCTCCCTCCTTTCCTCTCTTCCTCCCCTCCTTCCTCCCTCTCCCCTTCTTCCTCTTCTTTAATGCAGTTGGACTCCACTTGAGGTTAGCTCTTTGCACATCTGCACACACAGAAGAGCCAGAGGCCTGCCACCAGCTGCAGGTCGGGAGAGTTTTCCCAGGGTGCCGGCCGGCTCCGTGACTCCCTCCCCCTTCCCACCAAAGTCAAGCCCTTCATTAGCGAGGAATTCCAGCGTCTTTACCCACACAGGCCATAAAACGGCTGCTTGAGGGGCCGCGGGTCCGTAATCAGGACCATGTGCCATTCTGTGGCTGGTGTGTGAAGAGAGCTTCCCAGGAGATCGAGGGAAAAGGGAAAGACCCCAGAGTCCCACCCTGCCCCGCCCCAGGCAGGGAACCCAATTAAGTCCATTTGGCGGGGACCCCCGGCTGGCAGCTGGGGTTGGAAGGCAGCCATGCCCGGCATGTTCCAGGGAGGACGGGGCTGTGGGGTGGTGGAGGCTTCCGTGCTGGTCAGGGCGGCATGAGCCCGGCCAGTGAGTGGGCGCCCGGCCAGCGAGTGGGCGCTGGGGTGTGCAGACGGTTCTCATTTTCCAGATAACCATGGAAAACTTGAATCAGAGGCCGCGGGCGGCCCCCACTGCAGAGCGGGCGGCAGCCGGTGACTCACGGAGCTGCTTTTCCCATTTCTGTCCAGGGAGCCATTCCTCCTGGCAGGCCGGCAGCCTAAGTCCCCTCTCCTCTTCAGCCCCTGCCCTGGCTGTGCCCAAGGGGTGCACGTGCTCTCCATTAAGGGACAGCTCTGGGGACACTGGCCGGGACTGAGCACAGCCTGGTGACGGGCCAGCAAGCCAAGAGATGCATGAACGCGTCCAGGCCTCCACACACACCCAGGTGGAGGGCACCCCGTACACAGCTCCTGGGGGGAGGGCGGGAAGTTGAGGCAGAAGCCTGGGGCTCCTCACCTCCCAGTGCCTTCAATCAGAGGCCAAGCTTGCGTGCACGCTCTCTCTCTCTCTCTCTCTCTCTCTCTCTCTCTCTCTGTCTGTCTCTGTCTCTCTGTCTCTCTGTGTCTCTGTCTCTCGGTGCCAGGGCTTGAATCCAGGGCCTGAGCATAGCTCTCGGGCTTTTGTTTTTTGCTCAAGGCTAGTACACTACCACTTGGACCACAGCTCCACTTCTGGCCTTTTGGTTGTTCGTTAGAGATCAGAGTCTCGTGGACTTTGCTGCGGTCCTCAGATCCCAGCCTCTTGAGTAGCCAGGATGGCAGGCGCAGCCACCGGCTCCTGCTCACTTTTCTTGTTGCATCGCATCCCAGGCCCACTGAACGCAGCGCTCTGGCTTTGGCGCCATACTCCGGGTGTCTGCGTGAGGTCAGGTCCGCGGAGAGCTGGGCTCCCATCCTAGGTGGCAAGGGCCTGCATGCCGCCTGTGTGGAGCAGCCGGCCCGGCGCTCCCAGCCCCAGACCTGCCTCCAGGGCCACTGGGACCCACATCTTCCCTAGAGAGGTGGGGACGCAGTGTGCCTCCGGGGCCGCTTGCAGAACCTGGGCTCTAGGTTTTTACTATGCTGTGATTTCTGGTCCCATGCGGCCCTTGGAGATGGAGATGGAGACAGAGGCAGAGAAGGAAGACCTTCATTGTCACTCATGGGTGAGGACACAGGCCCCTAGAAAAACGGGGTGTTGCCTGAGACCATTTAGTTAGAAAGCGGCAGGGTTGGGATTTGAACCCCGGGCCCATGGCCTCCCGAGTCCTGCCTAACCCTGACTGACGGACTCCCTCCTGAGCCAGTGCTGAGGGCCTGTCCTGCACCAGAAGACACACAAGCCAGCCCGCGCTGCTGTGCGGGGGGGATGCCCTCCTTTTGTATTTAACAATGCCTCGTTCTGTATCCTAGGTAGATTATAAAGACTCCTGGGGAGACAGCACAGCCCCCTCCCCCAGGCTTCAGGTGTCCTCTGGGAAGGAGAGAAGCGCCGTGCAGGTCACGCGGCCCGGCAGCGCGTGGCGTTGAAGGGCCCAGGTGGAAGGCAGCACTCATGGGCGAGTCCTGGCCCCCCCACATCCTTTGGGGTGATCAGAGAACTCAAGATCACAGAGCCGGGGCATCCAGGCTGAGTCCTGACACGGGAGGCCTTGCCAGACCGCTGCCATGGAGACGTGCCGTGTGCCGCGTGCCGCACGAATGTGGCTAGGAGATACAGAGGCAAGGTTCCCATGTTAGAAGACAAACGAAGAGCGGCGACGCCGATGGGGACAGCTGCGGTGGCTAGGTGTCAGGGAGCTCGGGACCCTGGACGGAGCTTCAGCAGGGACCGAGCAGGACTGCGGGGCCGGATCAGAGGTGCGCCGGGCCTGGCTGGAGTGCTGAGAGCCGGGAGTCGGAGGGGCTGTGCAGCCCGCGGACACCGCTGCGGGGGAACCCGGGCAGCGCGCTCGGGCGCCGCACAGAGAGGCGTGTGCTCACACCCGTGTGTCCAGCCCACCTGCCGGAGAGGCCCTGGGACTGCGTTTTCCAAGAGACACAAACCCACTGTGATGCTTCACCTAGTAAATCCATCGCTAAGAGTTCGAATTAAAAAAAAAAAACCCACGCCTGACACAATCTTTTGAGATATTATTTGCTGTTGTAAACTAAATTGGTAGGCGTTACACCTCTAATTCTCCAGGGTAGTTGAAGTCTCAGTATATTAGGAAAGGGTCAAATGTCTGAAATGGCTCAGGAGAATTATAACAGCATGATGGCACGGGAAAAGTGGTGCATGAAAAGCTGCATGTGACACGGTCTACACTGCATAGAGGAGAAAAGCTTCACATTCTCTAAATATCTGCTTTTGATTCTTTTTCGTGATGGGGATTTCTAGTGTCTTCCTCATGCATTTTCTCCTACCAGGCAGCCTGTAAACAATTAAGGATTCAGAAGTCAGCCTGGGTGAAGAGAAGGTTGGGAAGAATGTGACTGCAGCTCCTGATGGAGAAACCCCCCCATCCCCCAGAAAGACAGCGCTCTAAAAGAGATGAAAGTTAATGGACACGAACTTATACACCTCTCAATTCACTAGTGACATTGAATACTTTTTTTTTCAAACGTTAATGGCCTCGCCTGGCACCGGTGCCTCATGCCTGTAATCTGAGCTACTCAGGAGGCTGAGATCTGAGGATCACAGTTCAAAGCCAGCCTGGGTAAGAAAGTCCCTGACTCTTGTCTCCAAGAAACCATTCAGAAAAATGGAAGTGGCACTGTGGTTCAAGTGGTAGAGCACTCACCTTGAGCTGAAGAGCTGAGAGACAGTGCCCAGGCCCAGAGTTCCAGCCCCACGACCAAAAAAATAAAAGTTCGTGGCCTTTGAGTACACTCTGCTATCAAATGTAGTTCTTGTCTTCCATGTCTTTTCTATTAGAGGGTCTATGATTTTTAGTCAGTTTGTATATTTATCAATGAATATCAATCACCCATATTGATTTATCTACCATCCATATCATTTGTTTATCAATCATCTATATCTATCATTTATATCTAGCTATTGTCTATGAATCAACTACATGAACTATATTTATATCTATCATGTCTATATACCTACCTACCTATTTACCCATTTGCCTATCTACCTATCCAGCTACTCACCTTTATTTTAAAGTATTTCTCATAGAACCCAAGTCCTCATTCTTTATCAGATTATATGCTGCATCTGGCTTCTCTTAATCAGTGACGTGTCACTTTGGCAGTTCGTAGCTGTGCAGAAATTTCCAATGTGTACCTAATCCACTCTGTTTGCTCTGTGTGTATACATGTAGTTTCTTTAAAGTGTGTTTCTTTATTCTAAATTTATAATCATGTTTTCTTCTTTTCCACAGTAAATCAACTTTTAATAAAAAATGTTTGCACTATTTATCCTTAAGGAAAACAATGTTCCGGAGATGCAGGCTGTGAGTCAAGTGGTGTCCTGGGACCCTGGGCTGGGAGCGGACAGCATGCTGGCCCGGAGTGAGCTAGATCAGTGTTCCTTTGGGCAGTGGAGAGACACCTCCGTCCCCTTCCCTCAGGACCGCCTCCCAGCTTAGCTTGATGCCAGGCATGGCTCAGGGAAGAGTCAGGCATTAAAATCAAACCAAGACGCCTGGATCTTGTAATTGTCTCTGCCTTTGTCCTCTCTTCCCTGTGGATCTTCGCATGCCACGCCAGTGTGATAACCTAGCTGGAGTGGCCACACAGCAGGGCACGGGTGTGATCTCTCCAGGCTCTCGGCCGAGTCCCTGCCTTGTGGCTATTTCCCTGAGTCAGAACTCACTGCTTGAAACCCTAGGCTTTCCAACAGATCTCAGATTGGATTGAGCGGGTCCTGCCTGTCTGTGCATCCCTCCTTTTTAAAATAGCTTGGTCTGTGGGGACCATTTACTTTTCCACACAAAGTTTAGAACCAGTTTGTCATGTCCATTAAAAGCCTTATTAAGCGTTTTATTGGACTACCATGAAATTTACACATTAGTTTGGAGGAGAGTTTCAGTCTTTCCATCCATAAATACCATCCTCTTTCTCTTCATTTGTTGAAGGCATGTTTTATATCCCCCATACCATTTGATTGCTCTGTCTCCAACTAGTTTTGATTTTTACTTACTCCTAGAAGGATTTTTTTAGCTTTACAATGAATGAGATCAGTATCTGTCTTCATGAGCTTTTGTAACTTGTATTCCTTGTGTACGGGAATGGTGCTGCTTTGGTATAGTAATTACAGAGCTGTGAACCTTGTTAAATTCACCTTCTGAGAAGAATACTCCATAGAATCTTTTTTTTTTTTTTTTTTTTTTGGTCTGGTCATAGGGCCTGGGTGCTGTCCCTCAGCTCTACAGCTCAAGGCTAGCGCTCTACCACTTGAGCCACAGCACCACTTCCGCTTTTTTTCTTTTTGCTTATGTGGTGCTGAGGAATCGAACCCAGGGCCTCAGGCATGCAAGGCAAATGCTCCACCACTGAGCCACCTTCCCAGCCCCTCCATAGAATCTTTTAATTTCATCTCAACCTTCTTACCCTCTGCCATTAATAACAATAAGACTTTTTTTCTGATCTCTTCCTTTTATTCATTCATTTTTTTAGCCGGTCGTGGGGTCTGAACTCTGGGTCTGAGCTCTATCCCTCAGTTCTTCAGCTCAAGACTAGCACTCTACCACTTGAGCCACAGTGCCACCTCCGGCTTTTTCTGCTTATGTGGTGCTGAGGAATCCAACCCAGGGCCTCGTGCATGCAAGGCAAGCACTCTACCACTGAGCCACCTTCCCAGTCTTCTCTTCCTTTTTGTTAATTAATGTATTTATTTTGCTATTCCAATGTCTGGAACTTCAAGTAGTCTAAAGTCAGTGGCTCAGTGGTAGAGTGCTTGCCTAGCATGCATGAGGACCTGGGTTCTATTCCTCAGCACTACACAAACAGAAAAAGCTGGAAGTGGCGCTGCGGCTCAAGTGATAGAGTGCTACGCTGGAGCACAGTCAGGCTCAGGGACAGTGCGCAGGCCCTGAGTTCAAGTCCCCAGAACTAGCAAAAAAACAAAAAAAAGCCAGTGGTGAACTTCATTGAAAACATCTTTAAAGTACATCCTTTCTTCATATTTGCTTACAATTCATTTCTTCATAACCTTGATTAACTCGACACCTAACAACAGGATCCAGCGTTGCAATAACTGTGACATCTAAAATGACCTAGCTGAACAGTCCCAGAATTCCACTCGCATGGTGGGGGGTGGTTCCACCCACACTGCCTTGGCAGGCGGGCTGGACAGCGGCCAAGCACCTCGGTGGACCACCAGTGCGCTCCACTCCCCGGGAGCCACGTAGACGCAGCATCCAGAGATGAGGAGGCTGCATTCACCTTCTGGCTCTCTTTCAAATAACAAAGCTAAGAGAAAGTCCATTCTGAAAGTCTCTTAGGATTTGTCAGCCGTCTTTAAATTACCTGCAGGAAACTCGTAGTTGCATACAGGGTGAGGTTTGCATTCATCGTGAAGTCCAGGCTATACCTTGTATCAAAGTTTATATTAGCTAAAGCCATGTTACTTGACCTTTGGCCTTTCAAAGCATTCCTCAAGAGTTATGTAAGTAACGTGGGGGTCTACAGTAGGTTTGGGTGGGTAGCTTGGATCAACTGAAGGACATTTTCTTCTTGTCCTGATGATGTTTTCTTGAATTTCCTTTTTTTCCTGTTTATTGAGGTGATCATACACTCCTGTCTTTTAATCTGATAGTGAGGTGAATTTTATTACCTCTCTCTAATGTTTCGCTGGCTTGGTATAATGAGCATGAGGGTCACTGGTTCATTCTTTACAAAACTCTGTTAAGCACATTGCTGCATTCCATAGCCCAGTATTTCACTTAGGATTTTGGACTTATGTTTGTGAATGAGGTAACTGTTTATAGGTCATTCTTGTGAGAGTCCAGTGACCTCATATAAATACTGTAGAAAATGTTCCTGCTCTGTCTGGCCTCCCGCCCAGTCCGAAGCTAGGTTCCTCTGTCTCCTTCTTGGTTGCTAAAAATAAAAACAGTTGAAATCAAGTTGTAAAAGTATATCAGACCCATTTTTATTGAACACATTTAACTTTATAACCATATTTTGTGTCTTACTTTTTAGTTACTCCTATTAACACTGCTATGGCATTAAGATTTTTCTTTCCTCTTTCCCTTCAATGTTTTGTGCTTCCCTTCTTCTTACTCCTCCTCCCCTTCCTCCTCACCTGTGTTATTCTAATCTTCATTCCTTCTTCTGTCCCACACTCCATCCTTAATGATTTCTCCACATAACGTCGTCCACTCAGCTTAACCGACTGCTTAATTCTACCAAGAGGTTGTTCCCTTAAAACGCCAAAGTGTTCAACTTAAGGAGGTTTATTTGGTCCCTGTTTTAGATGACTAGCTTTTCCTTTGTGGCTTTTGTATCTTTTTTTTTTATCTCAGTAATATTTTAATGTCACTTTTTGGTCTTCTTTGGTGGTTTATGTTTACCATTTTCATTTCTTGGAGTGAAATGTTACCATTCACTGCGCATGCTGACCCCACTCCAAGATTGACACCCTCACATGGTGATTGATACTCTCTCCACCGCCTGCATTTTCTTTCCTCTGTCCCTGTCCCTTGAAGAGTTTCCACACCTCACTAGGGTTTTCACGCCCTCCACTCTCAGACGATCCACTGGACACAGACCCAAACTTCTTCTCATTCCTACACACAGGACTCAAGATTATTCCTCAGAGACCCAGCTTTTCTCTCTCTACCATCCCCTCCTCAGGAAAAGTAGCCGCTCAAAGACCGAGCTTGGCACCATAGTGCCTTTCACCTCCGTAACGGGAAGGCACTGGGGTGCTGTCCCCTGAGCTGTGTGGCCATGAAACCTCACAGATGAGCGACAGAAGCCTGCCCGCATTGGCCATCCTCTGCCATCTTAGCTTGGGCATTGGATGATTTTGTCCCTTACACTAAGCCTGGCTGTGCTTTTACTGTGAGCATTTCTCCCTCTTGATCAGAAAAACTTTGCACTTGTAGGAAAAAAAATGTCACCCTCTTCCATCTTGTATCTAGAAGTCTTCACTTCAATTGTTCAAGGTGCTAGCGTCTGTATCCCTCCGCCCCTTACCAGTCTACGCCACTGGGTACATGCACCTCCCCTGCCCCTGTGGTTCCTACATTTTTCTCATGGCTTCTAGAACATTTCCTGGTCCCCTCAACCCATCCCCATCCTCCAGCCAGTCCTCAGATTCCCTGGACAGCTCTTCGTCTGCACCCTTTGCTCACAAACCCTTGGTGGCACTGCAGTCAAACATGTCCACAAAGACTCTTGTAGACCTGAGCCTGGGCACTGTCCCCTGGAGCCCAGGTCTGTCACGCGCCAGGCCCACTCCCTAACCTGCCATCTTCCGGTCCAGGGCTTCAGGGCTGGTGTCAGGGTGCAATTGCCATACCCTCCACCGGTGACACGGGGACCTCTTGCTCCACTTCAGGTCCTCTCTTTCTCTCTCCGCAGCTCACTCTCCTGAGCTCTGGCCTCCTCTGAGCACACCCTCCCTTTACCCCCAGCCTGCTCGTGACCTCTCCTGCTGAGTTGGCTGTTCTCCTCCACTGGCCCCTCCTGATTGGTCTCCCCCTAAGCTTACATTAAATTCTGAGGTTCACACACTATTGTCCTGCACTTCGCCATCAGATTCCAGAGAACTTGAATAGCTCTTGTCCTCTTTGTCTTGTTTTCTTTCCTGGGTGACCATGTGCTTTTTGCCCCTTTGCTACAGTTCCCAGAGCTTATGATCACCAGACTCACATCAGAAGCCACTGGACATGGTGAAGGGTTCCAAGCGGTTCTCACGTGGCATAAGAAGCTGCAGGCGTAGGCTCAGGCAGGAACCAGAGCCACATGGTGAAGACAGTGTCTCACCACGAGCTGTCTGCCTGCCGGTGGCTGGGGTTTGTAGGGGCACTACCATGCTTGTCTTGCTTCTCATAGATGAAGACTGAGGACTCACAGCCACAGGATCTGTGGCCTCTCACGGGCTGCCTGGGTGTGAGGTGGAGAAAGGCCTGCTCCCTGCCTATCTCAAGATTGCCCAAACAAGTGGTGTTCAGATAAGGAACACCGGAAGACATACCAGGGCACAGGCCGGGTTGGTTTGTGTGTGCCGGCTCACGTCTCCCTCATATCAGTCTCCTTTCAAGCTGCCCTGGTCACTAGTAGCATCCCCGTCTTCAATGGCAAGACCTAGACAGGCCTTTGCTAGCAGAGTGCTGGTGAGGTGGAGTATGCACATACACTGTGCCTTGTATGTGCGTCCAAGAGAAAGGGAGGGGAGAGAGCTGGGGGGGGGGAGAGAGCTGGGGGGAGAGAGCTGGGAGGGAGAGAGCTGGGGGGAGAGCTGGGGGGGGAGAGAGCTGGGGGGAGAGAGCTGGGGGGAGAGAGCTGGGGGGAGAGCTGGGGGGGGAGAGAGCTGGGGGGGAGAGAGCTGGGGGGAGAGAGCTGTGAGGGAGAGAGCTGTGAGGGAGAGAGCTGTGAGGGAGAGAGCTGGAGGGGAGAGAGCTGGGAGGGGAGAGAGCTGGGGGGAGACAGCTGGAAGGGGAGAGAGCTGGGGGGAGAGCTGGGGAGAGAGAGCTGGGGGGAGAGAGCTGGGGGGAGAGAGCTGGGGGGAGAGAGCTGGGGAGAGAGCTGGGGGGAGAGAGCTGGGGAGAGAGAACTGGGGGGAGAGAGCTGGGGGGAGAGAGCTGGGGGGGAGAGAGCTAGGGGGAGAGAGCTGGGGGGAGAGAGCTGGGGGGGAAAGAGCTGGGAGGGAGAGAGCTGGGGGGAGAGAGCTGGGGGGGGAGAGCTGGGGGGAGAGAGCTGGCGAGAGAGCTGGGGGGGGAGAGCTGGGGAGAGAGCTGGGGGGGGGAGAGCTGGGGGGAGAGAGCTGGGGGGAGAGAGCTGGGGGAGGAGAGAGCTGGGGGGGGAGAACTGGGGGGAGAGAGCTGGGAGGGAGAGAGCTGGGGGGAGAGAGCTGGGGGGAGAGAGCTGGGAGGGAGAGAGCTGGGGGGAGAGAGCTGGGGGGAGAGAGCTGGGGGGAGAGAGCTGGGAGGGAGAGAGCTGGGGGGAGAGAGCTGGGGGGAGAGAGCTGGGGGGGAGAGAGCTGGGGGGAGAGAGCTGGGGGGAGAGAGCTGGGGGGAGAGCTGGGGAGAGAGCTGGGGGGAGAGAGCTGGGGGGAGAGAGCTGGGGGGAGAAAGCTGGGGGGAGAGAGCTGGGGAGAGAGCTGGGGGGAGAGAGCTGGGGGAGGAGAGAGCTGGGGGGGAGAGAGCTGGGGGGGGAGAGCTGGGAGGAGAAAGCTGGGGGGAGAGAGCTGGAGGGAGAGAGCTGGGGGGAGAGAGCTGGGGGGAGAGAGCTGGGGGGAGAGAGCTGGGGGGAGAGAGCTGGGGAGAGAGCTGGGGGGAGAAAGCTGGGGGAGGAGAGAGCTGGGGGGGAAAGAGCTGGGAGGGAGAGAGCTGGGGGGAGAGAGCTGGGGGAGAGAGCTGGGGGGAGAGAGCTGGGGGGAGAGAGCTGGGGGGAGAGCGCTGGGGAGAGAGCTGTGGGGAGAGAGCTGGGAGGGAGAGAGGTGGGGGGAGAGAGCTGGGGGGGAGAGAGCTGGGGGGAGAGAGCTGGGAGAGAGCTGGGGGGAGAGACCTGGGGGAGAGAGCTGGGGGGAGAGAGCTGTGAGGGAGAGAGCTGGGGGGGAGAGAGCTGGGAGGAGAGAGCTGGGGGGGAGAGAGCTGTGAGGGAGAGAGCTGGGAGAGAGCTGGGAGAGAGCTGGGAGGGAGAGAGCTGGGGGGAGAGAGCTGGGGGGAGAGAGCTGTGAGGGAGAGAGCTGGGGGGAGAGAGCTGGGGGAGAGAGCTGGGGAGAGAGCTGGGGGGAGGAGAGAGCTGGGGGGGGAGAGAGCTGGGGGGAGAGAGCTGGGGGAGAGAGCTGGGAAGAGAGCTGGGGGGAGAGAGCTGGGGGGAGAGAGCTGGGGGGGAGAGAGCTGGGGAGAGAGCTGGGGGGGAGAGAGCTGGGGGAGAGAGCTGGGGGGAGAGAGCTGGAGAGAGAGCTGGGGGGGAGAGCTGGGGGAGAGCTGGGGGGGAGAGAGCTGGGGGGGAGAGCTGGGGGGGGAGAGAGCTCGGGGAGAGAGCTGGGGGGGAGAGAGCTGGGGAGAGACCTGGGGGGGAGAGAGCTGGGGGGGAGAGCTGGGGGGGGAGAGAGCTGGGGGAGAGAGCTGGGGGGAGAGAGCTGGGGGAGAGAGCTGGGGGAGAGCTGGGGGGAGAGAGCTGGGGGGAGAGAGCTGGGGGGAGAGAGCTGGGAGAGAGCTGGGGGGAGAGAGCTGGGGGAGAGAGAGCTGGGGGGGAGAGCTGGGGGGGGAGAGATGGGGGGAGAGAGCTGGGGAGAGAGCTGGGGGGGGAGAGCTGGGAGGAGAGAGCTGGGGGGGAAAGAGCTGGGAGGGAGAGAGCTGGGGGGAGAGAGCTGGGGGGAGAGAGCTGGGGAGAGAGCTGGGGGGAGAGAGCTGGGGGGAGAGAGCTGGGGAGAGAGCTGGCGGGGGAGAGCTGGGGGGGAGAGAGCTGGGGAGAGAGCTGGGGGAGGAGAGAGCTGGGGGGGAGAACTGGGGGGAGAGAGCTGGGAGGGAGAGAGCTGGGGGGAGAGAGCTGGGGGGAGAGAGCTGGGAGGGAGAGAGCTGGGGGGAGAGAGCTGGGGGGAGAGAGCTGGGGGGAGAGAGCCTGGAGGGAGAGAGCTGGGGGGAGAGAGCTGGGGGGAGAGAGCTGGGGGGGAGAGAGCTGGGGGGAGAGAGCTGGGGGGAGAGAGCTGGGGGGGAGAGAGCTGGGGGGGGAGAGCTGGGGGGGAGAGAGCTGGGGGGAGAGAGCTGGGGGGGAGAGAGCTGGGGGGAGAGAGCTGGGGGGAGAGAGCTGGGGGGAGAGAGCTGGGGGGGAGAGAGCTGGGGGGAGAGAGCTGGGGGGAGAGAGCTGGGGGGAGAGAGCTGGGGGGAGAGAGCTGGGGAGAGAGCTGGGGGGAGAGAGCTGGGGGAGGAGAGAGCTGGGGGGGAGAGAGCTGGGGGGGGAGAGCTGGGAGGAGAGAGCTGGGGGGAGTGAGCTGGGGGGAGAGAGCTGGGGGGAGAGAGCTGGGGGGAGAGAGCTGGGGAGAGAGCTGGGGGGAGAGAGCTGGGGGAGGAGAGAGCTGGGGGGGAAAGAGCTGGGAGGGAGAGAGCTGGGGGGAGAGAGCTGGGGGGAGAGAGCTGGGGGGAGAGAGCTGGGGGGAGAGAGCTGGGGGGAGAGAGCTGGGGAGAGAGCTGTGGGGAGAGAGCTGGGAGGGAGAGAGGTGGGGGGAGGGAGCTGGGGGGGAGAGAGCTGGGAGGGAGAGAGCTGGGGGGAGAGAGCTGGGGGGAGAGAGCTGGGGGGAGAGAGCCTGGAGGGAGAGAGCTGGGGGGAGAGAGCTGGGGGGAGAGAGCTGGGAGGGAGAGAGCTGGGGGGAGAGAGCTGGGGGGAGAGAGCTGGGGGGAGAGAGCCTGGAGGGAGAGAGCTGGGGGGAGAGAGCTGGGGGGAGAGAGCTGGGGGGGAGAGAGCTGGGGGGAGAGAGCTGGGGGGAGAGAGCTGGGGGGGAGAGAGCTGGGGGGGGAGAGCTGGGGGGGAGAGAGCTGGGGGGAGAGAGCTGGGGGGGAGAGAGCTGGGGGGAGAGAGCTGGGGGGAGAGAGCTGGGGGGAGAGAGCTGGGGGGGAGAGAGCTGGGGGGAGAGAGCTGGGGGGAGAGAGCTGGGGGGAGAGAGCTGGGGGGAGAGAGCTGGGGAGAGAGCTGGGGGGAGAGAGCTGGGGGAGGAGAGAGCTGGGGGGGAGAGAGCTGGGGGGGGAGAGCTGGGAGGAGAGAGCTGGGGGGAGAGAGCTGGGGGGAGAGAGCTGGGGGGAGAGAGCTGGGGGGAGAGAGCTGGGGAGAGAGCTGGGGGGAGAGAGCTGGGGGAGGAGAGAGCTGGGAGGGAAAGAGCTGGGAGGGAGAGAGCTGGGGGGAGAGAGCTGGGGGGAGAGAGCTGGGGGGAGAGAGCTGGGGGGAGAGAGCTGGGGGGAGAGAGCTGGGGAGAGAGCTGTGGGGAGAGAGCTGGGAGGGAGAGAGGTGGGGGGAGGGAGCTGGGGGGGAGAGAGCTGGGGGGAGAGAGCTGGGAGAGACCTGGGGGAGAGAGCTGGGGGGAGAGAGCTGGGAGGGAGAGAGCTGGGGGGGAGAGAGCTGGGAGGAGAGAGCTGGGGGGGAGAGAGCTGTGAGGGAGAGAGCTGGGAGAGAGCTGGGAGAGAGCTGGGAGGGAGAGAGCTGGGGGGAGAGAGCTGGGGGGAGAGAGCTGGGAGAGAGCTGGGGGGAGAGAGCTGTGGGGAGAGAGCTGTGAGGGAGAGAGCTGGGAGAGAGCTGGGGGGAGAGAGCTGGGGGGAGAGAGCTGGGGGGAGAGAGCTGGGGGGAGAGAGCTGGGGGGAGAGAGCTGGGGAGAGAGCTGGGGAGAGAGCTGGGGGGAGAGAGCTGGGGGAGAGAGCTGGGGGGAGAGAGCTGGAGAGAGAGCTGGGGGGGAGAGCTGGGGGAGAGCTGGGGGGGAGAGAGCTGGGGGGGAGAGCTGGGGGGGGAGAGAGCTGGGGGAGAGAGCTGGGGGGGAGAGAGCTGGGGAGAGAGCTGGGCGGGAGAGAGCTGGGGAGAGAGCTGGGCGGGAGAGAGTTGGGGGGGAGAGCTTGGGGGGGAGAGAGCTGGGGGAGAGAGCTGGGGGGAGAGAGCTGGGGGAGAGAGCTGGGGGAGAGCTGGGGGGAGAGCGGTGGGGGGAGAGAGCTGGGGGGGAGAGAGCTGGAGGGAGAGAGCTGGGGGGAGAGAGCTGGGGGGAGAGAGCCTGGGGGAGAGAGCTGGGAGAGAGCTGGGGGGAGAGAGCTGGGGGAGAGAGAGCTGGGGGGGAGAGAGCTGGGGAGAGAGCTGGGGAGAGTGCTGGGGGGGAGAGAGCTGGGGGAGAGAGCTGGGGGGAGAGAGCTGGAGAGAGAGCTGGGGGGGAGAGCTGGGGGAGAGCTGGGGGGGAGAGAGCTGGAGAGAGAACTGGGGGGAGAGAGCTGGGGGGAGAGAGCTGGGGGGAGAGAGCTGGGGGGAGAGAGCTGGGGGAGAGCTGGGGGGAGAGAGGTGGGGGGAGAGAGCTGGGGGGGAGAGAGCTGGAGGGAGAGAGCTGGGGGGAGAGAGCTGGGGGGAGAGAGCTGGGGGGAGAGAGCTGGGAGAGAGCTGGGGGGAGAGAGCTGGGGGAGAGAGAGCTGGGGGGGAGAGCTGGGGGGGGAGAGCTGGGGGGAGAGAGCTGGGGAGAGAGCTGGGGGGGAGAGCTGGGGGAGGAGAGAGCTGGGGGGGAAAGAACTGGGAGGGAGAGAGCTGGGGGGAGAGAGCTGGGGGGAGAGAGCTGGGGAGAGAGCTGGGGGGAGAGAGCTGGGGGGAGAGAGCTGGGGGGAGAGAGCTGGGGGAGGAGAGAGCTGGGGGGGAGAACTGGGGGGAGAGAGCTGGGAGGGAGAGAGCTGGGGGGAGAGAGCTGGGGGGAGAGAGCTGGGGGAGGAGAGAGCTGGGGGGGAAAGAGCTGGGAGGGAGAGAGCTGGGGGGAGAGAGCTGGGGGGAGAGAGCTGGGGAGAGAGCTGGGGGGAGAGAGCTGGGGGGAGAGAGCTGGGGGGAGAGAGCTGGGGGAGGAGAGAGCTGGGGGGGAGAACTGGGGGGAGAGAGCTGGGAGGGAGAGAGCTGGGGGGAGAGAGCTGGGGGGAGAGAGCTGGGGGGAGAGAGCTGGGAGGGAGAGAGCTGGGGGGAGAGAGCTGGGGGGAGAGAGCTGGGGGGAGAGAGCTGGGGGGAGAGAGCTGGGAGGGAGAGAGCTGGGGGGAGAGAGCTGGGGGGAGAGAGCTGGGGGGAGAGAGCTGGGGGGGGAGAGAGCTGGGGGGAGAGAGCTGGGGGGAGAGAGCTGGGGGGAGAGAGCTGGGGGGAGAGAGCTGGGGAGAGAGCTGGGGAGAGAGAGCTGGGGGAGGAGAGAGCTGGGGGGGAGAGAGCTGGGGGGGGAGAGCTGGGAGGAGAGAGCTGGGGGGAGAGAGCTGGGGGGAGAGAGCTGGGGGGAGAGAGCTGGGAGGGAGAGAGCTGGGGGGAGAGAGCTGGGGGGAGAGAGCTGGGGAGAGAGCTGGGGGGAGAGAGCTGGGGGAGGAGAGAGCTGTGGGAGAGAGAGCTGGGAGGGAGAGAGCTGGGGGGAGAGAGCTGGGGGGAGAGAGCTGGGGGGAGAGAGCTGGGGGGAGAGAGCTGGGGGGAGAGAGCTGGGGAGAGAGCTGTGGGGAGAGAGCTGGGAGGGAGAGAGCTGGGGGGGAGAGAGCTGGGAGGAGAGAGCTGGGGGGGAGAGAGCTGGGGGGAGCGAGCTGGGGGGAGAGAGCTGGGGGAGAGAGCTGGGGGGAGAGAGCTGGGGGGGAGAGAGCTGTGAGGGAGAGAGCTGGGAGAGAGCTGGGGGGAGAGAGCTGGGGGGGAGAGAGCTGGGGGGGAGAGTGCTGGGGGGAGAGAGCTGTGGGGAGAGAGCTGGGGGGAGAGAGCTGGGGGAGAGAGCTGGGGGGAGAGAGCTGGGGGGAGAGAGCTGGGGGGAGAGAGCTGGGGGGGGAGAGCTGGGGGGGAGAGAGCTGGGGGGGAGAGAGCTGGGGGGGAGAGAGCTGGGAGGGAGAGAGCTGGGGGGGAGAGAGCTGGGAGGAGAGAGCTGGGGGAGAGAGCTGGGGGGGAGAGAGCTGTGAGGGAGAGAGCTGGGAGAGAGCTGGGGGGAGAGAGCTGGGGGAGAGAGCTGGGAGAGAGCTGGGAGGGAGAGAGCTGGGGAGAGAGCTGGGGGGAGAGCTGGGGGAGAGCTGGGGGGGAGAGAGCTGGGGGGGAGAGAGCTGGGAGGGAGAGAGCTGGGGGGGAGAGAGCTGGGGGGGAGAGATCTGGGGGGGAGAGAGCTGTGAGGGAGAGAGCTGGGAGAGAGCTGGGGGAGAGAGCTGGGGAGAGAGCTGGGGGGAGAGAGCTGGGGGGAGAGAGCTGGGGGGAGAGAGCTGGGAGAGAGCTGGGAGGGAGAGAGCTGGGGGGAGAGAGCTGGGGGAGAGAGCTGGGAGAGAGCTGGGGGTAGAGAGCTGGGGGAGAGAGCTGGGGAGAGAGCTGGGGGGAGAGAGCTGGGGGGAGAGAGCTGGGGGGGAGAGAGCTGGGGGAGAGAGCTGGGGGGAGAGAGCTGGGGAGAGAGCTGGGGGGAGAGCTGGGGGAGAGCTGGGGGGGAGAGAGCTGGGGGGGAGAGAGCTGGGAGGGAGAGAGCTGGGGAGAGAGCTGGGGGGAGAGAGCTGGGGGGAGAGAGCTGGGGGGGAGAGAGCTGGGGGGAGAGAGCTGGGGGAGAGAGCTGGGGGGGAGAGAGCTGGGGGGAGAGAGCTGGGGAGAGAGCTGGGGGGAGAGAGCTGGGGGGAGAGAGCTGGGGGGGAGAGAGCTGGGGGGAGAGAGCTGGGGGAGAGAGCTGGGGGAGAGAGCTGTGAGGGAGAGAGCTGGGAGAGAGCTGGGGGGAGAGAGCTGGGAGGGAGAGAGCTGGGGGAGAGAGCTGGGGAGAGAGCTGGGGGGAGAGCTGGGGGAGAGCTGGGGGGGAGAGAGCTGGGGGGGAGAGAGCTGGGAGGGAGAGAGCTGGGGGGGAGAGAGCTGGGGGAGAGAGCTGGGGGGAGAGAGCTGGAGAGAGAGCTGGGGGGGAGAGCTGGGGGAGAGCTGGGGGGGAGAGAGCTGGGGGGGAGAGCTGGGGGGGGGGAGAGAGCTGGGGGAGAGAGCTGGGGGGGAGAGAGCTGGGGAGAGAGCTGGGCGGGAGAGAGTTGGGGGGGAGAGCTGGGGGGGGAGAGAGCTGGGGGAGAGAGCTGGGGGGAGAGAGCTGGGGGAGAGAGCTGGGGGAGAGCTGGGGGGAGAGAGGTGGGGGGAGAGAGCTGGGGGGGAGAGAGCTGGAGGGAGAGAGCTGGGGGGAGAGAGCTGGGGGGAGAGAGCTGGGGGGAGAGAGCTGGGAGAGAGCTGGGGGGGAGAGAGCTGGGGGAGAGAGAGCTGGGGGGGGAGAGAGCTGGGGAGAGAGCTGGGGAGAGAGCTGGGGGGGAGAGAGCTGGGGGAGAGAGCTGGGGGGAGAGAGCTGGAGAGAGAGCTGGGGGGGAGAGCTGGGGGAGAGCTGGGGGGGAGAGAGCTGGAGAGAGAACTGGGGGGAGAGAGCTGGGGGGAGAGAGCTGGGGGGAGAGAGCTGGGGGGAGAGAGCTGGGGGGAGAGCTGGGGGGAGAGAGGTGGGGGGAGAGAGCTGGGGGGGAGAGAGCTGGAGGGAGAGAGCTGGGGGGAGAGAGCTGGGGGGAGAGAGCTGGGGGAGAGAGCTGGGAGAGAGCTGGGGGGAGAGAGCTGGGGGAGAGAGAGCTGGGGGGGAGAGCTGGGGGGGGAGAGCTGGGGGGAGAGAGCTGGGGAGAGAGCTGGGGGGGGAGAGCTGGGGGAGGAGAGAGCTGGGGGGGGAAAGAGCTGGGAGGGAGAGAGCTGGGGGGAGAGAGCTGGGGGGAGAGAGCTGGGGAGAGAGCTGGGGGGAGAGAGCTGGGGGGAGAGAGCTGGGGGGAGAGAGCTGGGGGAGGAGAGACCTGGGGGGAGAACTGGGGGGAGAGAGCTGGGAGGAAGAGAGCTGGGGGGAGAGAGCTGGGGGGAGAGAGCTGGGAGGGAGAGAGCTGGGGGGAGAGAGCTGGGGGGAGAGAGCTGGGGGGAGAGAGCTGGGAGGGAGAGAGCTGGGGGGAGAGAGCTGGGGGGAGAGAGCTGGGGGGAGGGAGCTGGGGGGGAGAGAGCTGGGGGAGAGAGCTGGGGGGAGAGAGCTGGGGGGGAGAGAGCTGGGGGGAGAGAGCTGGGGAGAGAGCTGGGGGGAGAGAGCTGGGGGAGGAGAGAGCTGGGGGGGAGAGAGCTGGGGGGGGAGAGCTGGGAGGAGAGAGCTGGGGAGAGAGCTGGGGGGAGAGAGCTGGGGGAGGAGAGAGCTGGGGGGGAGAGAGCTGGGGGGGGAGAGCTGGGAGGAGAGAGCTGGGGGGGAGAGAGCTGGGGGGAGAGAGCTGGGGGGGAGAGAGCTGGGGGGGAGAGAGCTGGGGGGGGAGAGAGCTGGGGGGAGAGAGCTGTGGGTAGAGAGCTGGGGGGAGAGAGCTGGGGGAGAGAGCTGGGGGGAGAGAGCTGGGGGGAGAGAGCTGGGGGGAGAGAGCTGGGGGGGGAGAGCTGGGGGGGAGAGAGCTGGGGGGGAGAGAGCTGGGGGGGAGAGAGCTGGGAGGGAGAGAGCTGGGGGGGAGAGAGCTGGGAGGAGAGAGCTGGGGGAGAGAGCTGGGGGGGAGAGAGCTGTGAGGGAGAGAGCTGGGAGAGAGCTGGGGGGAGAGAGCTGGGGGAGAGAGCTGGAGAGAGCTGGGAGGGAGAGAGCTGGGGAGAGAGCTGGGGGGAGAGCTGGGGGAGAGCTGGGGGGGAGAGAGCTGGGGGGGAGAGAGCTGGGAGGGAGAGAGCTGGGGGGGAGAGAGCTGGGGGGGAGAGATCTGGGGGGGAGAGAGCTGTGAGGGAGAGAGCTGGGAGAGAGCTGGGGGGAGAGAGCTGGGGGAGAGAGCTGGGGAGAGAGCTGGGGGGAGAGAGCTGGGGGGAGAGAGCTGGGGGGAGAGAGCTGGGAGAGAGCTGGGAGGGAGAGAGCTGGGGGGAGAGAGCTGGGGGAGAGAGCTGGGAGAGAGCTGGGGGGAGAGAGCTGGGGGAGAGAGCTGGGGAGAGAGCTGGGGGGAGAGAGCTGGGGGGAGAGAGCTGGGGGGGAGAGAGCTGGGGGAGAGAGCTGGGGGGAGAGAGCTGGGGAGAGAGCTGGGGGGAGAGCTGGGGGAGAGCTGGGGGGGAGAGAGCTGGGGGGGAGAGAGCTGGGAGGGAGAGAGCTGGGGAGAGAGCTGGGGGGAGAGAGCTGGGGGGAGAGAGCTGGGGGGGAGAGAGCTGGGGGGAGAGAGCTGGGGGAGAGAGCTGGGGGTGAGAGAGCTGGGGGGAGAGAGCTGGGGAGAGAGCTGGGGGGAGAGAGCTGGGGGGAGAGAGCTGGGGGGGAGAGAGCTGGGGGGAGAGAGCTGGGGGAGAGAGCTGGGGGGGAGGAGCTGTGAGGGAGAGAGCTGGGAGAGAGCTGGGGGGAGAGAGCTGGGAGGGAGAGAGCTGGGGGAGAGAGCTGGGGAGAGAGCTGGGGGGAGAGAGCTGGGGGGAGAGAGCTGGGGGGAGAGAGCTGGGAGAGAGCTGGGAGGGAGAGAGCTGGGGAGAGAGCTGGGGGGGGAGAGCTGGGGGAGAGCTGGGGGGGAGAGAGCTGGGGGGGAGAGAGCTGGGAGGAGAGAGCTGGGGGGGAGAGAGCTGTGAGGGAGAGAGCTGGGAGAGAGCTGGGGGGAGAGAGCTGGGGGAGAGAGCTGGGGGGAGAGAGCTGGGGGAGAGAGCTGGGGGGAGAGAGCTGGGGGAGAGAGCTGGGGGGAGAGAGCTGGGGAGAGAGCTGGGGGGAGAGCTGGGGGGAGAGAGCTGGGGGGGAGAGAGCTGGGGGGAGAGAGCTGGGAGGGAGAGAGCTGGGGGGGAGAGAGCTGGGGGAGAGAGCTGGGGGGAGAGAGCTGGAGAGAGAGCTGGGGGGGAGAGCTGGGGGAGAGCTGGGGGGGAGAGAGCTGGGGGGGAGAGCTGGGGGGGGGAGAGAGCTGGGGGAGAGAGCTGGGGGGGAGAGAGCTGGGGAGAGAGCTGGGCGGGAGAGAGTTGGGGGGGAGAGCTGGGGGGGGAGAGAGCTGGGGGAGAGAGCTGGGGGGAGAGAGCTGGGGGAGAGAGCTGGGGGAGAGCTGGGGGGAGAGAGGTGGGGGGAGAGAGCTGGGGGGGAGAGAGCTGGAGGGAGAGAGCTGGGGGGAGAGAGCTGGGGGGAGAGAGCTGGGGGGAGAGAGCTGGGAGAGAGCTGGGGGGAGAGAGCTGGGGGAGAGAGAGCTGGGGGGGGAGAGAGCTGGGGAGAGAGCTGGGGAGAGAGCTGGGGGGGAGAGAGCTGGGGGAGAGAGCTGGGGGGAGAGAGCTGGAGAGAGAGCTGGGGGGGAGAGCTGGGGGAGAGCTGGGGGGGAGAGAGCTGGAGAGAGAACTGGGGGGAGAGAGCTGGGGGGAGAGAGCTGGGGGGAGAGAGCTGGGGGGAGAGAGCTGGGGGAGAGCTGGGGGGAGAGAGGTGGGGGGAGAGAGCTGGGGGGGAGAGAGCTGGAGGGAGAGAGCTGGGGGGAGAGAGCTGGGGGGAGAGAGCTGGGGGGAGAGAGCTGGGAGAGAGCTGGGGGGAGAGAGCTGGGGGAGAGAGAGCTGGGGGGGAGAGCTGGGGGGGGAGAGCTGGGGGGAGAGAGCTGGGGAGAGAGCTGGGGGGGGAGAGCTGGGGGAGGAGAGAGCTGGGGGGGGAAAGAGCTGGGAGGGAGAGAGCTGGGGGGAGAGAGCTGGGGGGAGAGAGCTGGGGAGAGAGCTGGGGGGAGAGAGCTGGGGGGAGAGAGCTGGGGGGAGAGAGCTGGGGGAGGAGAGACCTGGGGGGGAGAACTGGGGGGAGAGAGCTGGGAGGAAGAGAGCTGGGGGGAGAGAGCTGGGGGGAGAGAGCTGGGAGGGAGAGAGCTGGGGGGAGAGAGCTGGGGGGAGAGAGCTGGGGGGAGAGAGCTGGGAGGGAGAGAGCTGGGGGGAGAGAGCTGGGGGGAGAGAGCTGGGGGGAGGGAGCTGGGGGGGGAGAGAGCTGGGGGGAGAGAGCTGGGGGGAGAGAGCTGGGGGGGAGAGAGCTGGGGGGAGAGAGCTGGGGAGAGAGCTGGGGGGGAGAGAGCTGGGGGAGGAGAGAGCTGGGGGGGAGAGAGCTGGGGGGGGAGAGCTGGGAGGAGAGAGCTGGGGAGAGAGCTGGGGGGAGAGAGCTGGGGGAGGAGAGAGCTGGGGGGGAGAGAGCTGGGGGGGGAGAGCTGGGAGGAGAGAGCTGGGGGGAGAGAGCTGGGGGGAGAGAGCTGGGGGGAGAGAGCTGGGGGGGAGAGAGCTGGGGGGGAGAGAGCTGGGGGGAGAGAGCTGTGGGTAGAGAGCTGGGGGGAGAGAGCTGGGGGAGAGAGCTGGGGGGAGAGAGCTGGGGGGAGAGAGCTGGGGGGAGAGAGCTGGGGGGGGAGAGCTGGGGGGGAGAGAGCTGGGGGGGAGAGAGCTGGGGGGGAGAGAGCTGGGAGGGAGAGAGCTGGGGGGGAGAGAGCTGGGAGGAGAGAGCTGGGGGAGAGAGCTGGGGGGGAGAGAGCTGTGAGGGAGAGAGCTGGGAGAGAGCTGGGGGGAGAGAGCTGGGGGAGAGAGCTGGAGAGAGCTGGGAGGGAGAGAGCTGGGGAGAGAGCTGGGGGGAGAGCTGGGGGAGAGCTGGGGGGGAGAGAGCTGGGGGGGAGAGAGCTGGGAGGGAGAGAGCTGGGGGGGAGAGAGCTGGGGGGGAGAGATCTGGGGGGGAGAGAGCTGTGAGGGAGAGAGCTGGGAGAGAGCTGGGGGGAGAGAGCTGGGGGAGAGAGCTGGGGAGAGAGCTGGGGGGAGAGAGCTGGGGGGAGAGAGCTGGGGGGAGAGAGCTGGGAGAGAGCTGGGAGGGAGAGAGCTGGGGGGAGAGAGCTGGGGGAGAGAGCTGGGAGAGAGCTGGGGGGAGAGAGCTGGGGGAGAGAGCTGGGGAGAGAGCTGGGGGGAGAGAGCTGGGGGGAGAGAGCTGGGGGGGAGAGAGCTGGGGGAGAGAGCTGGGGGGAGAGAGCTGGGGAGAGAGCTGGGGGGAGAGCTGGGGGAGAGCTGGGGGGGAGAGAGCTGGGGGGGAGAGAGCTGGGAGGGAGAGAGCTGGGGAGAGAGCTGGGGGGAGAGAGCTGGGGGGAGAGAGCTGGGGGGGAGAGAGCTGGGGGGAGAGAGCTGGGGGAGAGAGCTGGGGGGGAGAGAGCTGGGGGGAGAGAGCTGGGGAGAGAGCTGGGGGGAGAGAGCTGGGGGGAGAGAGCTGGGGGGGAGAGAGCTGGGGGGAGAGAGCTGGGGGAGAGAGCTGGGGGGGAGAGAGCTGTGAGGGAGAGAGCTGGGAGAGAGCTGGGGGGAGAGAGCTGGGAGGGAGAGAGCTGGGGGAGAGAGCTGGGGAGAGAGCTGGGGGGAGAGAGCTGGGGGGAGAGAGCTGGGGGGAGAGAGCTGGGAGAGAGCTGGGAGGGAGAGAGCTGGGGAGAGAGCTGGGGGGGGAGAGCTGGGGGAGAGCTGGGGGGGAGAGAGCTGGGGGGGAGAGAGCTGGGAGGAGAGAGCTGGGGGGGAGAGAGCTGTGAGGGAGAGAGCTGGGAGAGAGCTGGGGGGAGAGAGCTGGGGGAGAGAGCTGGGGGGAGAGAGCTGGGGGAGAGAGCTGGGGGGAGAGAGCTGGGGGAGAGAGCTGGGGGGAGAGAGCTGGGGAGAGAGCTGGGGGGAGAGCTGGGGGGAGAGAGCTGGGGGGGAGAGAGCTGGGGGGAGAGAGCTGGGGGGGAGAGCTGGGGGAGAGAGCTGGGGGGAGAGAGCTGGGGAGAGAGCTGGGGGGAGAGAGCTGGGGAGAGAGCTGGGGGGAGACAGCTGGGGGGAGAGAGCTGGGGGGGAGAGAGCTGGGGGGAGAGAGCTGGGGGGGAGAGAGCTGGGGGGAGAGAGCGGGGTGGGGAGAGCTGGGGCAGAGAGCTGGGGGGAGAGAGCTGGGGGGATAGAGCTGGGGGGAGAGAGCTGGGGGAGAGAGCTGGGGGGAGAGAGCTGGGGGAGAGAGCTGGGGGGAGAGAGCTGGGGAGAGAGCTGGGGGGAGAGCTGGGGGAGAGCTGGGGGGGAGAGAGCTGGGGGGGAGAGCTGGGGGGGGAGAGAGCTGGGGGAGAGAGCTGGGGGGGAGAGAGCTGGGGAGAGAGCTGGGGGGGAGAGAGCTGGGGGGGAGAGCTGGGGGGGGAGAGAGCTGGGGAGAGAGCTGGGGTAGAGAGCTGGGGGGGAGAGCTGGGGGGGGAGAGAGCTGGGGGAGAGAGTTGGGGGGAGAGAGCTGGGGGAGAGAGCTGGGGGAGAGCTGGGGGGAGAGAGGTGGGTGGAGAGAGCTTGGGGGGAGAGAGCTGTGAGGGAGAGAGCTGGGAGAGAGCTGGGGGGGGAGAGCTGGGGGGGGAGAGAGCTGGGGGAGAGAGCTGGGGGGAGAGCTGGGGGGATAGAGCTGGGGAGAGAGCTGGGGGGGATAGAACTGGGGGGGAGAGAACTGGGGGGAGAGAGCTGGGGGGGAGATCAAAGGGAAGGGAACTCAGAAAGAAATGTTTATCAGGAGAGAGGACTAAACAACAAGACCTGGAGAATTCATCAGGAGTCTGGTGATGAGTCAGCCTCCCCATTTTCCAAGTGACCCATGTAGGGTCCCTGGCAGTGACAAGGTTTAGGGACAATGAAGAAGGCAGTTGTGAGAGGTTTAAAATCCCAATATCATTCATAGGCATTAAAAAGGCACACGCAAATGCACATGCATGTGTTCTCATAATACACACACATGGATGGGAGTGGGGAGCAGAATTCCTTGGCTCCCAGGGAAGGGAGTAGGAAACATATGTATTGAGAGAAAGGGATGCACACACAGGTAGATAGATGGAGAGACAAATGGCGTGGGGCAGGGGTGACAAGGCCAGTGAACTAAGATGTAATCAGCTCAATGATTTGCCCCTGGGGTTAAGAGCACTCGTGTGTCCCAGGCCTAATTTGGTGAAAACTGAGGCTGAGAAGCATAGGAACTGGGGAAGTGCCCCCCTTCTCCTCCCTCTCACACCCTCCCCCCCCCCTGCAAAAGCTCAGCCTGGTTGGGAACAGGGACTTGTCCCACATGTGGGCTGTGGTCCTGGCCAATTTTGTTGGAATCTTCAAAGACAAATGAGCTCATCTGACATCTGCTGTTCACGTCTCTCTGTCTCTGTAAGTATATGAGTTTGTCTTTGTGAGGATTTGCATATGCATAAAAGAGAAACTTGAATGAAAAACATTTGAAACTATTAGGAGTGGTTTTCTCAGGAAAGTGGAGGGGAGCTTTAGGGGAGGGATTTCATTTTTTGTTTTATGTTCTGTTTAAAAGGTTTCCAAAGAACATGCATTATTTCTGGAACAACCCCAGATCTACCAGACAGTTACATGTGGTTCTGGGAAATTTTCTTTATTTTGGTTGCAGCATTTGGATGTGGTTTTTAATGTTTAATAATTCCCTACCGAGCTCCCAATCTGACCAATAAAGAGAAGAGGAAAGTCAGCCCTTCCGCATGCTAGTCATCTGCCCACAGTTGGCTTGCCTTAGCAAACTTTGATCTCTTTGTAAAGTGATTGGTTTGTGGCCTCCGATTCTGGCTATTTGAGACCCTGACATATTGTTCCAGGCCCCTGGATGGAGTTACTTGAAAGCGTTGAACACTAGAATTGGCGGTGCTGGGGGAAAGAAATGCATGTCACCATTTCCCGTGATGTTTAGGGTCCCTTCATGGGTCCTCCCCTTTGGTTTCCTGACTACCACCTGAATTATACTAATTACTATACTAATTACTATACTAATTCCTTTTCTCTCTATTTGCCTTTCTCTTATCTCATTTCTCTCAGTGTCTGTGTCTCTGTCCTCTTCCCATTCCCCCCCCCCTCCCCCAATTCTGCAACTTCTGTGAGGTTACAGCAAGAAGAATTCCAACTGAAAACCAAGAAGTTCCCCCAGAACTAGGTCCAATGACAGAACTATGAGGTAGGCATTGAGCAGGAGACAGACCACCTGGGCTGTGCAGGCCAGGGGCCCACATTGTGTCTCTCAACCTTCCTGCTATGTGAGCTGAGATCACCAGACAGTGAAGATCCGCTCAGCTCCGCCCACCGCCTGGTGAAGAGGGTTCCCCGGGGCTGTCCACACACGGGAGGCCGGGAACAGCCACCTCCTCTCCACAGTGTCCTATAGGCAGGGAACGCTGTATGGCTGGGGGGGGGGGGGGAATCCTGTGCTCCTCAGCCTGCTAGGGTCCTGTGGGAGAGCCTGGAGGGCAGAAGGGGCCACCACTTTACCTTTCCAGGAGACATGATGCGTAGGCGTGGCCCTACAGCGTGAGGGAAAGAAATGTAAGCACAGGGAACCGAGATGTTGGTTGACTCACACAGGACCAGGGCTTCCCAGCAGCTGCGCTTCTTACAGTCTAAGGTTGACAGGATGGGAAAAGTGGACTCAAGATCCGTAAACACAGACAAGGCTGGAGCAACACTGTCCAAAGACCACAACCAGGCAACATTTATTGCACTTAGAAAACATTGCTTTTCAGTGCATGGATGTTTTTTAGAGAAATTGTGTAGACTTTTTTTTAATGTGTTACGGTCTCCAAAGAATCGGATCGTTGAGCAGAGATTTAGAAAGCCTAGAAAGAAAATCTTTGAACATTTTAATAACAAGCAAAACAATACAATGTGAATAGGATTCAGAGCTGTGTTCATGCTGGGGGTAGAGGCTGAACAAAGCTCTGGAAAGGAAGTTTCTGTCAAATACACATTTCACAAAATGTCATTCCCTTCTACATGGACAAGTGAGCCGGGTCTACATTTCAATTCAAATAAAGATAGTGTCGCAGAGTGCTTCCTGCTTCTCTCCCTTCCTGTGGTAACTTCCAGAAGACAGCAATGATTCTCGGTGTTGATGAGAGTCTGAGCACTTTGTTTTGAGGGATGAGGCTGAAACAAGATCCTGCTAGATAGTCAAGCTGACCTTGAAGTCACAATACTCCTGCCTTCACTTCTCAAATGCTGGGACCACAGGCATGTACCACTGCACCTGGCTCTTGAACCCCTCTTAAAAGTTAAACGCTTGACGATTCCCAAGCAGATCTAAATAATTTATCATCGTGATATTCAAGTGTGTGAGTATGCACAAACCTTAAGTATTAGTGCAAATTCCGTGTACCTAATGACTCAAATTCCACTTTAAAACCACGTCAACAAAAATTACATTAATGTGCTGGATTGATGGATGCACTGAAAAGATGGTACACCCAGTGCCGGCTCTTCCCAATGTCCCCACCTCCCACCTTGTCCATCTGTATAAAAGCCTGGCCCCTAGTTTACCTTCATTTGCAACAAATGCATTTTCTCAGTTGTTGAGATGCAATAGCGAATATAACCATAAGATCATAAACACAATCTCAGACATGAGCACAAAATCACCACAGATTCAGCCTGAGGTCATTGTATATGTGCTCCCAGACATTCTTACGTAAACTCATGATGTTAGCGTTGTCTTGGGGGTTCATTGGTAGCAAACTATCTCCAAAACCTGGTAAGCAAAACAACCCTTCTGAACCAGCTCTGAGCCTGCCTTGGTAGTTTGGGCTGAGTGTGGCCATATAGGTCTTCTCTTAGTCTTCCCGTGATTCTGATACGGCTTCAGGCAAGCTGGGTACCCCGGTGTCTCCGATGGCCTCTCCCACTGGTTGGTAGTTGGCTGAGATGGGCCATACGTGCCCAGCTGCCAGCTGACCGGCCATCAGTTCCCACGGCTGCCTAGCTTCCAAGGCAGTTATGAAGCAACCTCTCAGGGACAAGCCCGGTGGTCTTCTGCTGCGGTCCTATCTCATAGCGACCCACTGGCTAGAGTAAGATGCATGACCACACTTAGCTTCCAGGACAGGAAAAAAACCCTCAAAAACTGTCCTTACAATGGGAAGAACAGCAAAACTTGACAACCCTGGTATTTTTTTTATCTTACTCTTGGTTGCGGGAAGGGGACCCCATGTGTGGGTACAAAAACAACACTGAGGGACATGAGTTGGGAGTCATTCCGGGCCACGTCCAAGACACACTTCCTCCACTGAGGACAGACCGGGGCTGTCCAGCAAGGATAAACAGCCTTCCCATGAAACGCTTTCCATCTGCTCCAGTTCCTTTGTTCCTGAGCGATTGTACCAAAACACAGATTAGCTCTGCTCGAGGGTGTTCAAACAGAGGAAATGAAGGGAGAGGAAGATATCCTTGCTCCTCGTCAGGAAATCAACTGGCCACTCCTCAAGAATGTCACCCGATGCTCAGGCCAGAGGAGGACAGGACGTGGGTGCAATTTTGCGTTCACATTTGAGACCCATAAAACAAAGAACACAATGTAAGAAAGAGCGGAGGCTCACTGTGAATCCAAAAAGGGAGTCTGTGCTTGAGTTAATTTGAGAAGCCATTAGCCTTTCTTTATAGAAGCTGAACTTGGATGTTTGCTATTAAAATTTTGTTACCCAAATAGAATTTAACCAATTATTCCAGAGTAGTGAATTTTCATGCATCCTAGAAAAGTAGAGAGATACAGCACTCGAGAGCATCAGAAACACATCTGTCTAGGGGCTGATCTGAGATCATGGAGTTGATCATCTTCTGGAGATTGGAACACAGAGTTGGAGCAAATAAACCAGCACATCTGTGTTTTAACCTTGGAGCCGTTGGGTGTCTCCTAACTACTTTCAAAATCAACAAGTTTGTTAAGTTAACCGAGGCGCAAGTTTTTACCTGTAAAATGAAGATGATTGTAGCTTCCTCACAAGGTTGTTTTAGATATTTAGCATGGTAATTTGCCTGTTGACAATACCAATTACCCAGCACACATTCAGCCTTGAAACACGTACTGATGGATCCTCAAGATTTCATGTGCGTTATCTTTGACTTAAGAAATGAGGACAAGCGCCTCTTGTGCACTGTTCTGCTGGGATGGGGAGAGGCCCAGGTACAAATAGTATGTGTCTGTCTCTTAGGGTTCACATACCACCTCGTCGTTGGTGCCTCTTTCCAGTGCCTGGCTCTCAGTCTCCCTCCTCCCTAGAAACCAGTCCTGTCGCCTACATGTCTGAAAGCCAGTTCTGCACAGGGAAACTTATATTGCAGTTTTCCAAGACATATTGTTGTGGATTATGAAGCAATAATACTGGGGGTAAAGATGCCCATTATATGGGGTGAAATTTCATGAAATTCCCGAGAAAGGGATGAAAGGTAAAACAAAATCACGTGGCTGTCTATGTGTTGAAAGCGGCTGGCTTAAAGCAACACGATCAGAATATTTCGGGGGCAAATTTCTTTCTATGGGTTTGAGGAGTTTTCTTCATCTCATTGTCCTCCATGTTGACAGCTTTTCTCCATTCCGTGTGCACTTTCTGCAAATACATGTCTTCAGAAAAAATTTTCTACCTGCGCATCATGTGAATCCGCAAAGGGGACTTTTGGACAGATTGCTTTGCTTTCGTGGAGAGGAAGAGCTGGCGTTGGGTGGGGAGGGATGAGAACAAAAAACTCGGGGGCCCGTGGCTCATTGGTCCCTGTGTGGGGGCAGATGACAGATCCCAGGGTCCCTCAGGGCGGCTGAGTGCGGTGAGTGGATCTGGAGAAACCCCACGTGCCAGTTCCATCCAGCAAACACAGTGACAGCAATGTTCACATGTGTTATAAATTCATGTTTATACCCCGATGAGAGCTGAGCAGTGGCTCAATGAGCAGACAGGGTTCAACCGAAGCATCTCCCCTGTTCCCCACAGTTACTGGGTCAGAGTACAGGTTAGCTTGGGCAGGTTCAGCTACGGATCAAAGGGCACATTCCAGGGGGCAGGTAACAGGGCATCAGGGAGTAGCACACAGATGCTCATCCCGGCTTTAGACAGGACCTGTGCGCGTGCTAAACACTCAGAATCCCCTCGGATCCAAACAAAGCACGCGCACAAAGCAGCAGTCTCCACACACACCATCCACACACACTTCCTGCACCCATCATAGTTCCCACAGGCTATAGGGGCCCCACACCAAGGCCTGTACTGTACGTCCCAGGCTTAGTGTCAGTCTGTGGTGCTGTTGGTAGTTTCTGGAACTTGTAGGGAGGGTGGGGCCCAGTGGGAGGGTTTAGGTCACTGTGGGGAACACTTGAAACCTGGGGATCCAAGTCTCTTCTGTTTTCTTCAAGTTTCCAGGCCATGAGGTGAGCCATTTTCTCTGTCATACAACTCTCACCGTGGTGGACTTCCTTATCACAACCCAAGACAGCAGGCGCGCCCATCGTTGACTGATGGAAACCCCCAAAACCAGGAGGCAGAGTGACCTCTTCTCTCTCTGAGATGGTTCACTGAGGTATTTGTTACAGGGGAGAAATCAGGGTGTGTGAGGAGCCTCAGAGGAAGGGCAAAGTGTCTGTGAAAGAGGCAGAAAGCAAGGAGAAAGTGTTATTCCAACCAGGTGCTAGGAACATGCTGCTCCCAGCATGGTTGAAAGAACCAGGAAACATTCTTCCCACCCCATGGCGTCACTGGCATCCTTGGACCCGCTGGCCGCACTTTTCACCTTAATGGCTTAACTCCCTCTACTACCTTTGTCTTCTTCTAAGCTAACATTTTGTAGCTAGCATATTATCCACAGCCCCCTCCCTCTGTTCTCCTCCGTGTATCTACCATCTCTTTTCTTTTTTTTTTTTATTGTAAAGCTACTATACAGAGGGTTACAGTTACATGAGTGAGGTAATGAGTACACTTCCTCTTGAACATTGTTACCCCCTCCATTGTTTTCCCCCTACCATCCCCTCCCTCCCTCCCTTCCCCGAGGTTCTTTTTTTTTTTTTTTTTGATTGTGATTAAATGATTACATAATTTCAAAGTCACAAGTTCATTCTAACTTCCCTGGAGCAAATTGTCTACCACAGTCTGTAATATATAACAGTGTTCACATGTTATATACCATATTTGTGATCAGCAGCATGGGGATATTTAGTAGTGGTTCAACCAGATGAGCGGGAGTTCTTTGTTTCTTAAGTCCTGTTAGTTTTGTCGTATCACCTAACCTTTTGGATTTAGCATCCACTTATCAGGGAGACCATGTACCGTTTGTCTCTTTGTTCTTGGCTTACCCCGCTCAACATGATTCCTTCTAGCTCCATCCATTTCCCTGCAAATGCCATTATTTTGTCATTTCTAATGGCTGCATAATATTCCATTGTGTATAGATACCACAATTTTTGGATCCATTCATCTGTGGTGGGGCATCTAGGTTGTTTCCATATCCTAGCTATTGCGAACAGTGCTGCAATAAACATGGAGGTGCACGTGTCCTTGTATATTGGTTCCTGTTGTTCAGGGTAGATGCCTAGAAGTGGTATGACTGGGTCGTAAGGGAGGTCAATCTTTAGCTTTCTAAGGACCCTCCAGACTGCTTTCCAAAGTGGTTGTATAAGTGTACATTCCCACCAGCAGTGTAATAGGGTTCCTCTTTCTCCACATCCCCTCCAGCGTTTGTCGTTGGCTGATTTGTGGATGTGGGACATTCTGACTGGGGTAAGGTGGTATCTCAGGGTTGTCTTTATTTGCATTTCCTTCACCACCAGGGATGATGAACATTTCCTCATGTGTTTCTTTGCCATTTTTATTTCTTCATTTGAGAAGTCCCTCTTTAGTTCCCTTGCCCATTTAGTAATTGGTTTGTTAGGTTTGGGAGGGATTAGTTTCTTGAGTTCCCTGTATATACAGGATGTTAACCCCTTGTCTGATATATTGCTGGTAAATATTTTTTCCCAATTAGTTGGTTGTCTTTCTAGCTTAGTTGCGATAGATTTAGCTGTGCAGAAGCTTTTTATTTTAAGGTAGTCCCATTTGTCGAGTCTCTCTCCAACTTGTTGTGACCCTGGGACTCTGTTCAGGAAGTTCCTTCCTGTGCCTATTAGTTCAAGTGTCTCTCCTACTCTGTCCTGTAGTAGTTTCAGAGATTCAGGTTTAATGTTAAGGTCTTTAATCCATTTTGAGTTGATGTTGGTGCATGGTGATAGGCTGGGGTCCACTTTTAGTTTTCTGCATGTGGCTGCCCAGTTTTCCCAGCACCAGCGGTTGAAGAGGCTGTGTTTCTTCCATTGTATGTCTTTGGCTCCTTTGTCGAATATCAGCTGGCTGTAGGCCTGTGGATTTATATCTGGATCTTCTATTCTGTTCCATTGGTCTTCGGATCTGTTTTTGTGCCAGTACCATGCCGTCTTTGTGATTATAGCTCTGTAGTAGAGTTTGAAGTTCGGCATGGATAGCCCTCCCATATTGTCTTTATCCCCTAGAATTGTTTTGGCTATTCTAGGTCTTTTGTTGTTCCATATAAATTTTTGGACTGTTTTCTGTATTTCAGTGATGTACGTCATTGGGATTTTAATAGGAATTGCATTGAATTTGTATATTAGTTTTGGAAGTATCACCATCTTTATTATATTAAGTCAGCCTATCCAGGAGCATGGGAGGTCTTTCCATTTCCTAGTGTCTTCTGCAATTTCTTTCTTTAACTTTTTATAGTTCTCATTAAATAGTTCTTTTACATCTTTGGTTAGGTTAATTCCTAAATATTTTATTTTTTGGGAGGTTATTGTGAATGGGGTTGCTCCCTTTATTTCCCTCTCTTCCTGTGCGTTATCAGTGTATAGGAAGGCAACTGATTTTTGTGGGTTTATTTTGTATCCTGCTATTTTGCCGAAGTGACTTATGATTTCTAAAAGTTTGGGGATGGAGTTTTTGGGATCGTGGAGGTATAGTATCATGTCGTCTGCAAAAAGGGATAGTTTAACTTCTTCTTTCCCTATGCGGATCCCTTTAATGTCTTTTTCTTGCCTTATTGCCTTGGCTAAGGGTTCTAGGACTATGTTGAAGAGGAGTGGAGACAGTGGACATCCTTGCCTTGTTCCTGTTTTTAGGAGGATTGGTTGTAGCTTTTCCCCATTAAGTATAATATTGGCTATTGGTCTGTCATAAATGGCTTTTATTGTTTTTAGAAATGTTCCTTCTATTCCTATTTTCTCCAGAGCTTTTAGCATGAATGAATGTTGAATTTTATCAAAGGCCTTTTCTGCATCTGTGGCGATAATCATGTGATTCTTGACCTTGGCTCTGTTGATATGCTGGATTACATTTATTGACTTACGTATGTTAAACCATCCCTGTGTCTCTGGGATGAAGCCTACCTGATCATAGTGTATTATTTTTTTTATGTGTTTCTGGATTCTGTTAGCTAGAATCTTGTTAAGGATCTTTGCATCTGTGTTCATCAAGGAGATTGGCCTGTAATTCTCCTTTTTGGTTGGGTCTTTGCCTGGTTTGGGGATGAGTGTGATATTGGCTTCGTAGAATGAGTTTGGGATAGCTCCCTCCTTCTCTGTTTCTCTGAAGAGCTTGAGGAATATGGGTATTAGTTCTTCTTTAAAGGTCTTATAGAATTCTGCTGTGAATCCATCTGGTCCTGGGCTTTTTTTGTTGGAAGACTTTTGATAGCTTCCTGTATCTCATTATAGGATATTGGCTTATTTAATTGGTTAACTTCTTCTTTGCTCAGTTTGGGTAACTTGTATTTCTCTAAAAATGCATCCATTTCCGCCAGATTTTCTTCCTTTAGAGAGTATAGCTTTTGAAAGTAGTCTGTTAGAATTGTTTGGATATCTTGGGTACGTGTTGTGATGTTTCCCGTGGCATCCCTAATCCTATTAATATGGGTTTCCTCTCTTCTTTTTTTAATTAATCTTGCCAACGGGCCATCAATTTTGTTTATTTTTTCAAAGAACCAGCTTTTTGTTTGGTTTATTTTGGTTATGGTTTTCTGATTTTCTAATTGGTTAATCTCTGCTCTCAATTTGCTTATCTGGCTTCGTCTAGTAGCTTTAGGTCCTGTTTTTTCTTGTTTTTCTAGCTGTTTTAGTTGCAACATGAGATTATTTACTTGGTCTGTCTCCATTCTCTTGATGTGGGCACTGAGGGCAATAAATTTGCCCCTCAGGACTGCTTTTGCTGTGTCCCACAAGTTTCTTTGTGAGGTGTTTTCATTTTCATTGGGTTGTAGGAAATGCTTTATTTCTTCTCTGATCTCTTCTGTTACCCAGGCCTTGTTAAGGAGTGTGCTGTTCAATTTCCATGTATTAGAGAAATTTCTGCGGTATGCTTTGTTATTGAGAGCTAGCTTGATTCCACTGTGGTCAGATAGGATACAGGGGATTATGTCGATCCCTTTGTATTTGCTTAAGTTCCTTGCATGAACTATGATATGGTCTATTTTGGAGAAAGTTCCATGAGCTGCTGAGAAGAATGTGTACTGTGTTGTTTTAGGGTGAAATACTCGGTAGATGTCAGTTAATTCCGCTTGAAGTATGGCCTCACTTAATTCGGTAGCTTCTTTGCCAATCCTCTGGTTGGTAGACCTGTCCTTTGGTGAGAGTGGCGTGTTAAAGTCTCCTAGTATTATCGTATTGGGATCTATTTTATTCTGTAAGTTTGAGAGCATTTGTTTGACATATCTGGGTGCACCGATATTTGGGGCATATAAGTTGATGATGGTTATATCCTCCTCTTGGATTGTTCCCTTTATTAATATGTAGTGTCCGTCCTTGTCTTTCTGTACTGATTTTAATGAAAAGTTTATTTTGTCAGATATCATGATAGCTACACCTGCTTTCTTATTGGGGGAGTTTGATTGGTAGATCCTTTTCCACCCCTTCACTCTGAGTTTGTTTGTATGTTTGGCTGAGAGGTGGGTCTCCTGAAGGCAACAGATGGATGGATCTTGTTTTCTGATCCAGTCCTCAGTTCGTTTTCTTTTAATTGGCGAATTCAGCCCATTTATATTAAGAGAAAGTATAGAGAGATGCATTGTTGTCCCTGCCATTCCGTTTTCCTAAGTTTTTCTTCTTTCCTTTCCTCCTGTGCTTGCTCAGTTAGACTTTGAGTAATGCCTGTTTGGGGCAGGTCCCAGTTCCTGGTTGCTTTCTTCAGGTTGTGTCCCCCCTCTTAGAATTCTTTGTAATGCTGGCTTAATGTTTATGTATTCATTTAGTTTTTCTTTGCTATTAAAAGTTTTCAGTTCTCCATCGAATGTGAATGCTAGCTTTGCCGGGTATATCAGTCTGGGTTGGCAGTTATTGGCTCTCAGGGCTCGTATGGTGCTTTCCCAGGCTTTTCTTGCATTCATTGTTTGTGTGGAGAGATCTGCAGTGATTCTAATTTTTTTTCCCATTGTAGTATAGCTCCTTCTTCATTTTTGCTGCATGCAGGATTGTTTCCTTATTATTCAGATCCATCATTTTTACTATAATGTGTCTAGAAGTGTTTCTCCTGGGATCTTGCTTGTTGGGTGTTCGATAAGCTTTTGTGATGTAGTTAAGATGGTCGTTTTTGAGGTGGGGAAAATTTTCATTGACTATCTTGTTAAATAGGTGTTGCATTCCCTTGCTCTGGAATTCCTCACCTTCGTCCACTCCGATTATGCGAAGGTTAAATTTTTTAGCATTATCTGCTTGCTCTTGAATTTCCCTTTGGTTTAATTTGAGTGATTTTTCCATATCTGTCACTTTTTGGTCCAGTTGGTGTATTCTGTCTTCTGTATCTGACACTCTACCTTCCATTTCATTCACTCTGTTGACCGTGGCTTCTATTGTGGTTTGCATGGTGGAAATGGATCCCTTTATGGATTCAATGTTGGTTCTCAGAGTACTGATCTCACCTCTCAATGAGGTATGCATTACCTCTAATTTGGCGTTTATCTCACTTCTTACTGAGGTTTGTGCAGCTTCTATTTTTGCATCCAACTTTTGTTTGATATCCTGTATATCTTTTGATAGTTCATCCTTGTGCTCTTTCAATTTCTGATCCATTTCTCGCTTTATTTCTTGAGTCATTGCCTCCAGCAACCCTTGGATGTAGCTTTTGTCTTCCATTCCTGCTTTGCTCCCACTGGGGCTCTCCCCTGCGTGGCTGCTGGCTTTTGAGGTGAGTTTGCTGTCCTGGGTAGTGGTAAACCTTGTGATTTTTCTCTGTGATTTTCGCATGGGGGTTCAGGAGACTGCTCTTCAATCTTGTTTTGGTGTGTCTGTCTTTGCTTGGTTGCTGATTCTGTATTGGTAGAGAGAGTCTGTGCCTGATCTGGATTCTGTTGGGAGCCTATTTCCAGCTGCTATTCTGACTTACTTAGGATTCTCAGCTCTCTGCTGTAGGTTGCTGGCAATTCCCGCCTTTGGAAGGGTTGAGCAGCCTAGACTGCTTGTGTTTGCTCCTGCAGGTGCTCTTGGGAAGATCAGATGCTCTGGATGCACTCTCCCAAATACTGGAGTCTGCTATGGGCTCCTGATGTGTTTTTGTTTGTTTGTTTTGGGCTGGTTGTGGGCTTGAACTCTAGATTTGGGTGCTGTCCCTCTGCTCTTCAGCTCAAGGCTGGCACCCTACCATTTAAGCCACAGCCCCACTTCTGACCCTTTTTGCTTTGTTCAGGTGCCGGTCCCCGGGCCTGCTTCTGGCCCCAGCCTGGAGCGCGCTCGTTAGGCCTGTGCTAATGTGTATACCACCTAGGTTATGCAGCCTGGAGGACACAGTTCAAATTTCTTCTACTGTTGGTAGTCTTGACTCAGGGGCGCTGTTCCTGGCTTGGGCATTTAAGCTCCCTTCCAGGGGCGCTCTTGCTCTGGCCTGGCCTGCAGAGTGTGCTCCATGGGCTGGTGGAGCTCTCGAACAGTTCCCAGTTTTAGTGGGTCCTGTGGTCCGGGTGTTGGGGTAGGGAGTCTAGGTCAGGGTCTGGGGATTCCCTCCAGCTCTGGTCTCCCTTGAGGGATACACTGTCCCCTGTGGGGTACTCACCCTGTAGGTCGTCAGTTGTTGTTCCCATCTCTTTTCTTTGTCCCTCCCTCTCTCAAAAAAAAATTCCCCCAAATATTGTCACAAATCTTAGAAGTCTGAACCAAGTCAGTCATTTTACATAGTATTTGTAGAGTAAAAGCCAATACAAAATGAAACTCAAAATCCACACTGCACAAGAACTGCTATTGTCTGAAAATCTTTCCTAAGTTTAGATGTCCCAAATTTTACAGAAAAAAAATTGGTCTGGGAGGAAATAATTTTTTTAAATGTCCGCAAAGGAAAATCATTGAGTGGACAGAGCTTTGGCAAGTAGAGTGGAGTAACAGAAGGTTCTGACCATGGTCCCCAGCCTCGACTTCCACATAAGAGAGAGAAGCTGACCGGATGGAACTCATTTAGAATTTGTGCCTTTCTTTTAATAAGAAAAGGGAAACGTTTTCGTGGGCTGAAAACTGCATGGGGCGGCGAGTCTGTGGGTGATCTTTCCCTTCCCATCGTCTCTGTGATTCACCGTATTTTTTTAGGCAGGTCGCGCTGTCTGGGTCTTCTCTATCTCATCTTTGTAGAGAAGCCAGATGGCATTTTTAATGACCATCACACCACGAGGCTGATCTGGAAGCCCTATGTGTGCATTGGCTGCAGAAGGTGGGCCTTTAACCTGTGCTGTCCTCTTGATGGAAATCAAGATTCAAAATGCCCAGCGCCAGGAATTACATCGTCTAGTCCACTGTGACTCCCCAGGGTGACAGGTGGCCTAGGGCTTTGCCCAGGGCTCCTGAGCCCTGGAGCTGGTGGACGAGCAGGCTATTCCTGGGTGGACCTGGTCAGCGTCCTGTGGGGAGGAGCTCCTTTGGCTCCCTGTAGGGACCTGGTTAGGAATTGCTTCAGAATGTTGGCATGCTGTTTATGGCAACTCAGGGGCACCGACAGAGGGGCGAAGGGTTACTGGAGTATGGCCACGGGCAGCTTCTCCTGATCTTCCAGGCCAGCTGGAGGGTGGACCTACCCACGGCCCTCGGAAATCGTCTCTGTCCTCTGTGCTCAGCCCTGCCCAGGGCCTTCCGCTCAGGTCTCAGCGGGGCTGCTTCTGGCAGGCACAGTCTCCTGCTCTTCCAGACCCATTGCCAGTGAGCTGGGTCCTGAGGGAAACCTGGGCCCCTGCCTGGAGGCCTCATCCCTTCTTATCAAGGAGGTAGGAGCTGATCGTGGCTCCACAGGCCCCTGTGGCCCTTGGCCCACCGACGGGGCTTGACATCCTGAGATCCAGGGTGTGTATTCCAACCGGAAGGTCAGCGGGAGAGGAAAGCTGTCTGCACGCACAGCCCTGCGCTGCTCATCCACACAGACGCCCTCCCCCACCGGCCACCTCGCCCCACCAGCCAGACCCGGCCGTGGGCCCGGTTTCAACTCTGTTTCTAATTCTAGTGCTGTTTTTCAAGTTGTCAAGGTGAAAAAAAAATCAACGTTATAGGTTCTGAGGAAATGAAGAATAATCATGACAGAGTCCCCGAAGATTAAAAATAAACTGGACGTTCACACTCCTCTTCAGGAAATACTAAAGTCAGACACTGACTGACCGACCACCTTGATAACAGGAGAGGGAAAAGACGTCTTCAAAGTCCACAAAGTCCAGCCCCGAGGATCTCATCAGAGTCCAGCGGGACCCGCTAAGATGTCTGCCTCAGACATCTGCGCACAGCAGGCTGCCCCCAGGAAGGCCAGCTAGCGGCCGGCACTTGTCTATTGGACGAGGAGACTGGTCCGTGTTTTCTGAATGCTCGTTACCCAAACGCCACACGCGTCCTGCTGTGACATGGGATCTGCTTTTTGGACTACACAAAACAGGGTGCCAGGCAACACTGCTGCCCTGTGACCCCGAAACACCCCAGGCTGGGCCTGCAATTTTCCTTTCTAGTTTCCGGGATGTTCTCTCCATTTCAGATCAGCCTGCGGGATCCTTGGGAAGAAGGAACTCAGTCCCACCGGGAGGCTGTCCCCTCCTTCGTGGGCCTGGCGGGAGGTCAGACCTCCCTGCAGATTGTAGCTGGGACAGAGGGGTCTTCAGGTTGTATCTGCGGCTTGACTCACACAGAGTCTGGCCTTGGCTGGGGGTACGCTCCACAGAGTCAGCTCCCAGAAACTGTTCAGCAGTCCTGGAGGCTGCCCGGCGCTAGACAGGCCAATCACAGAAACTCTTTTCCACAGGAGAAAAAAATCTATTCTGCTCCTCAGCTGGGGGGGCTGGGGGGGGGGAGCAGGAGGGACGGGGGGAGCAGGGGAGAGGGGCGGCGGGGGGGGGGGGGACTGTGAGCTCGGGCCTTGCTTGGTCTGGATGCTTTGTTCCAGGAGGGGCTGCTGGAGAGCAGCAGCCACTTGTCCCGGGGAACGCCAAGCTACGTTCACAGGCTTTTGCTTCCACCAGGGCACTGTCTGGGGTAAGATGCAGGCAGCGGTTATTCTTTCCTGTGCCACATATTCACTGAAGACCTACTATGTGCCAGGCTCTGTCATGGGTCCTGGGAAAGGACTAAAAATGAAACCATGGAAACCATCTCTTCCCACAGTTAAACTCATAGTCTCATAGAATCTAAGATGGGTAACAAGATAATTGAGTAAACCAGGGAGGAAAGGGAGTATGGTGTGACCAGGGGTGGGGTTCATGATTTTCGTTAGGGTAAAGAGGCCAGCCTCACTCAGAAAGGGAGAGGAAGGAGGCCATGCTGGTAGCTGAGGAAGAAGCCACAAGTGCAAGGGTCCTGGGGGTAAGAACGTACTTTATATCCTGAGGTAGTGGCGACAGGTTCAGGACAGGACAGAGGCAGTGGACACAGACCAGTGGCCAGGTTCTTGATTTTTCTATGGTAGTAGGCCTACTAGGTTGGAAGTGGATATTGCTGAGCTGATCGCCTGGGACCGTGAATTTTCCCTGAGCTGAGAAGAGAAGGCCACATTTATGGAAAGAGATAGATGTGCATGGAGCATGTTGCCGGTCCTGGTCCTGCCACGCAGGTGGGTCTCCTCGAACAGGCCAGACCTTATAGGAAGTTAAATGCACATGTGAGCTCAGAAAACCAACGTCAGGGCTGAGAACAGAGAACTGTCCGTGTGTGGTGATATTTAGAGACCTGATACCATCTAAGGATTTTGTAGAGAAAGACATAGATTAGTCATGACCCATGGTCCCTGGATAGCATCCTGGTCTGGCAAGCTAAAAGCAGATCAAAAGAGAGAGCATTGTTTCAAGAGGGATTCCAGCAGAAAACCATTTGTAGCAGGTGCCGGTGTAGGAGACTCGGCTCCTACGTCTTAATGACCCGATGCTCTCAGGAGCATGGAGTATCACTCTTGCCCAGCTTCTAGGAAGAGACTCAGCACAGGGTTGTGGGACAGCGGTGGCCGGCTCTGCCTGCCTTCTGTCAGCCCTTTCTGTGGCCTTTCTCTAGCTGTCAAACCTGTCTTCCACCCCATGGTTCTCGATGGAGCCTGAACAAGCTGCTTCCCAAGTCCTCCCCCCCCCCCCCCGCCAGCGGCGCCCCTCTTCCCAGCAGCACTGGCTGCCAGTTACACACGCCAGGCCTTTCCAGACACATAGTTCATCCTCTGATGCCACAGTGCCCAGTCTCACACTGCTGTGGAGTGGCACTTCCTGCTCTCCTGAGCAGGTGCTGAGGATCAGAAGGTCGAGGCCACATGGCTGAGGTCACACAACAAGCAACACCGGCCTCCGGGAGCTCCTGAAGGACTCTCCCACTCAGGACCACTCATTGTTCCTTACGTGGGCACACAGCCTCCAAAACCAGCCTTCACACGCTCAGGCTCATGAGCTGGGCTGCTTCAGAAGCAACTCGACTCCCCAGTCACCCTAAATCAAACAGGAGATGCTCTCGGGCAGTCACCATGACACCTTCCCCCATCCAAACCGAGACAGCAGCTTTCCAAGATCCCCGTCAGTGCCACTTTGGCCAACAGAATGTAAGAATGAGCCCCAGCTCTTATGCGTCCGACCCAGAACAAAACACATGCCGCAGTCCTGAGTCAGCTCCACAGCAGTGCGCGTGCGGATTCCTGAGCCTGGGGAAGGACCTTCCAAGAACACTGGTGACGGGTTACACAGCACCGCTGTGCAGCAGCTAGTCCATGTGAAAAGGCTGCGTAATTAATCAAGGTTAGAGGGGAAGCTGGATTCCAAGCGTTTGGATTCTTGACTTCAGGTTCAACGTTCTTAGGGTTACACCTGCAGAACAGCCGCACAGGTAGAAGACCAGCATGGCAGCGCGGAATCTGATGGGTGGGGGGAGGGTAGAAGAGGAGGACCGCACAGGATTGCTATGCAGAAGGCAGGTGTGTGGACGAATCTCCGCATAGGTCTCCAAAAGATTCCTCCACGAAACTTTTAAATTAATCTGCCCAGGTTAAAAACAATTATGCCCATGCTACTTCACAAACTCCATTTCTTTTTTTTTTTTTGTCGGTCGTGGGGCTTGAACTCTGGGCCTGGGTGCTGTCCCTCAGCTCTTCAGCTCAAGGCGAGCGCTCTACCACTTGAGCTACAGCGCCACTTCCGGTTTTCTGGTGGTTTATTGGAGATAGGAGTCTCACGGTCTTTCCTGCCCGAGCTGGCTTTGAACCGCGATCCTCAGATCTCAGCCTCCTGAGTAGCTAGGATTACAGGCATGAGCCACCAGCGCCCGGCACAAACTCCATTTCTAAGAATGAACATAGAATAAGGAGTCTCCTTGTAGTTATTATTTGTTGGTGATGTCTATTGTAGATAATCTGTGAGCTTTGTGTAAACAATAGCATTTTCTTTCTCGGTCATGGGGTTTAACCTCTGGGCCTGGGCGCTGTCCCTCAGCTCAAGGCTAGCGCTCTACCACTGAGCCACAGCACCACTTCCAGCTTTTTTCTGCTGAGGAATCAAACCCAGGGCCTCATGCATGCAAAGCAAGCACTCTACCACTGAGCCAACTTCCCAGCCCAACTATGGCATTTTAGAGAAAAGGAAATTACAGAACAGGAGTGTTGCAGATTTCTGTCCTCTGTGACTAAGGCCAGGGCCCTTCGCATGGCTCCCTATGCAACAGCAACAGAGAAGGCAGAGTGAAAATAGGAGAGGAGCAGGCACCCTGAGCTTAAAGGTTTTTGTTACACAAAAGTCCAGAGCTAATGGTTTGCATTTGCTTTTCTATCCACTTAGCTTAAGTGCCTTTCTTTCGGGCTCTTGACAAAAATTAAGAAAATATTTATGCATGGTAGAGGGTGGCATTCTCCAAAAAGAAATGTGCTCATTATCTGACCTAGGTAACTGTAACCCCTGTATGTATCACCTTTATAAAAGCACTAAAAAATAAAAAGGAAAAGGTTTATGATATTCCTGTGGTAGAAAGCAGATGTCCCTTAGTTTTTATTTTGACTTCTTCTTTCTTCTGTTGGGTGGTGAATGCTCTGTGTACTATGTTTTCAAGCATCCTATACATTTAAAAAGAAAGGATTTCCTTTCTATAACTTAGGAAAAATCACGCCTGGCTCTACAATCTTTGTTTCAGTTCTTTGGAGAGGCTGAAGATGGACTGAGACTGGCCGCTAGGCTCCCAGGCGTAGCAGTGCTGTTCTAAGTCGACACCCATGCAGGGCAGTGCTGTACTGAGTCAGACGCACATGCATGAATCACGGTAACAGTTCATCAGATCTGTTGTATGACCGCATTTACAGATGAAGCTCAGAGGCATTAAGGTACTTTCCCCAAAGCATGCCCAGTGGATGGCCACAAGCTGACCTCCTACAGGCTATTCCTGCCTGGTAAAGCCGGGGAGTCACAGGTACCCAGACCTCTCGCAAGCAGAGTGAGCTCACGAACAGATTCTAACCTAAGGGCCACTGTGCTGACCACCATGCTGACCACCACGCTGACCACCACGCTGACCACCATTCCAACTATTGTGTTGACCACCATGCTGACCACCACACTGACCACTGTGCTGACCACCATTCCAACTATTGTGTTGACCACTGTGCTGACCACCATGCTGACCACCACGCTGACCACCATTCCAACTATTGTGTTGACCACCATGCTGACCACCACGCTGACCACCGTGCTTTGGCCCCTTTCCCAGCTTTCCTCCCAGGCTTGCTCCAGGCCCTCTACCTTCTCTTGGCATTCAGCTGGGCGCTTTTCATGACTCTAGCTTATCTCATACAGGGCGGCTTGTGAGGCTTGTTTGGCTTTCCCTTTACTTAGAAGTCAAGTTAACGCTTTGGCTTTAGAGAGGGGAAACCCGCGAGTCATGAAATTAAGCAATCAGGCAGGCAGGAGATGTAATTTTTTCACTTCTCAACTCACCGTTCTTCACGGGTGTTACTCCTGAGTTAGCACATTGTCATGAAGACATATTTGAACATTCAACCTTCACTGTTTCAACTTCACTGGGAATACATGACCAAGTCCACCTAGGATGCCAATATCAACAGTGCCGAATCCTCAGTGACTGGCTAAGACCAACAACCCAAACCAGAACGATCTGGCAGTTTGTCTAACCATCTGACCACCACATTTTGTTATTATGACAATTCAAGCCCCAAACCTAGCCATTATTCCTGACGTTCTCCTCGTCAACAGTGGTGCATCTCCCAAGTTGACGGAGCTCCCAAATCTCCAGTCTCTTTCCTTCCCGGCACGGCCAAGCCACCTCTGCAGGCCAAGCTGTCACCGTTTCTCCTCTGGTTCTGAGCAAGCAGAGACGACGACAGTAGTTATGCCAGGATGGCAGGTGTGACAGGTGCGACAGAGACGATACCCATGAACTAAGTGCGTGACTCCATCCACACGTGCAGCCTCCGCACTGGGGTCCACTCCAGGCCGCCATTCTACCTGTGCTCATCATTCAGGCCCCGCCCTAGGGACCGGCCTCGCTTCCCCAGGGCCTCATGGGAAGGCTGCTGTCCCACACAGAGCAAACGTGGGGCCATTCTCCAGAATGAGCTGCCTTCGAGGACTCCAGTGGCCCCATTAGTAGTCCCTACACGCAGACATGCGCTCCGTGTCGCGGGCCTCGGTCTAGGGCCCTGTCATGGAGGTGCTGGCTTCGTGCTCAGTCGGACTGAGGACTTGTCTGCTCCCTCTTGGCCCTGTCGCCTCGGTCCCTGGCCGTGGCCCACGAGGAGTCAGGGCATTTCAGTAGGGCTCCTTGCAGTGACACGGTGGTGGCCCGTCTGTGCTCACCTCTGCCCTCCGGGGCCGTTCCGCGGGGAAGGTCTGCGTGCGTATCCCCCGGGAACCTTTGCCACGTTGGTGTTTCCAGTCTCCCAACACCACGCGTGTCTCGCTCCGTGGCACAGACCGCCCGGCATCCACACTTCCACACGTGCTGTGGGAAGGGAAGGGGGGCAATCGTGGGATGACCCCCTCCTTATTCATGACCACCTTCCTGCCTTCCTTCTCACGCAAGTACACCTTTGGGGATGGGAACGGACCCAGAACACTCGGGGGAACTGAGTAGACGTCTCTAGAGGCTCCGTGGCACTGGGTGAGCGTCCCACGGATGACAAGGCCCCAGTGTCCCCCATGCTCAGGAGCCAGCCCCTGGAACTTCCTCAGAGGGGACTCCTTCACAGGAAGACTGGCCCTTACTCACTTGGACAATTGCTGAGATCTAGAAGGTTCTCTTTTCCGCCACAGCCTTCCCATCCCACACCGCCCTGGATTGCTTTGGCTCAGCCTAAGCCCACAATGTCCAGGCATCCAACTCTGTGGGAATGAGGCACAGGAAACACTCTATACCAGGAGACTCTCTCCACCAGGAAACACTGTCTACCAGGAAACACTCTCCACCATGCCCTGCTCGGGCTTTGAGCCACACGAGCCTTCTTGGAACGGTGAGTGATTCGGTTGGCTACTCCATCTGCAGCCGACTCCTCTGTGCGTGGATGCCTGGCCAGCGGCCAACTCCTCTTCCTCTGTGCGTGGATGCCTGGCCAGCGGAGGCCCCGAGGGTGACTCACTGGACTTCCCACCTCCTGGTCACAGACGTTTGGCTGTTGTCACTGCCGCTGCCGTGAGTCACCATCTGAATCCCACCAGAGCCTCCGGGGCTCTGACGGCCCACAGGGCCTCGGCATTTGTCCCAGTCCTCGCCCACGCCACCTCCCGAGGGATGGGAACTTCCCCCTGGGGCTGGGACCACCCCACAGGACTGCTGACCTCAGGAGAAGCTATTTCTGCTCTTGCAGTTTCTTGTTTGGAGAATGGAAGTGTTTATCTTGCTGGCATTTGAACTAAGGGATGAGCAGTCCTCTGGAGGACTTCACGGATTATTCTGTCAATGCTGGGAATGCAATTGTATTTTCTCAGCTCCATTGCTGCAGCTCCCAGGCAACTGAATCCTGGGAAATGAGGGACAATGCACATCCAAGTTGTAGGGAGGGAAGAAGCTAACTGGCAGAGAGCTCCATCAGCTCTGACTTTGAGGCGAGGGAGAACAATCGTCCATGAACCTGGGCTGGACATCTCCCAAACCTGGGATTTGGTGGGTGGGGCATCTTGCTGAGCAGCCTCAAGCAGGAAGCCCCCCCAAGTAGACAGGCCTGCCATCCTCCGGGCTCTGCCCCTCCCAGAGATGTCCCTCTGCAGCTCCCTGGAGATCTCTCTCAGATCCTTCTCCCTCATCTCCCATCCACCATGCTTGACGCCATCTGCATTCATGAAAGCAACAAAAGCCGTGTCAAACCTGGTGACTGTGGTGGGTGGCTCAGCCAGCAGGGGGCACATACACAGGCTGGGCAAGTAACTAAAATAGTGGAGCAGAGTGGGCCACAGAGCTCTTCTAGGGTCAGCTAGTGTCTCCAAGATCAAGCCCTGAGCCATGAGGCACAAGAGAAAATGGGTAGTTTTCTAGACATAGTCACATGAAAAGTAGCCCCAGAAACTTCATCTTTCCGAGACGTCCTGGCTGGAGACCGACCTGAGGAACTCCTAGCAGTGCCGAACAAACTTAGGAAAGCACCAAACTCACAGGATGAAAGGGAAGCGGCCAAAGCCCCATCGCACCCCCTCAATGCTTTAGCAGGGATCGAATGATGCCTTGGGCAAAAATGGAAAGTCCCCACAGTGAAGTCTCAGTTGGATTGTTCTAGAAAGCTTGAATGAGCCTGATCAAAATGCTTGCTGTGAAATTTCCCCCATTCCTGGTTTCTCAATCTAAGTCATCTACCACAGAGCCGATCGTAAAGCTAACTAGCTCTTTCCAGGAAGAACTGCACAGGCACGGCCCACAGGGCCGAACAGCTGTCCTTACCACCTGTGCTGTTGACCCGGATGGGGCGTTGGGGAAACACGTCAGCCTCCCTGTACCTGCTCCCACGGCATGGGCATGCGGTGCTTCTCTTCTGCTCATCAGCATTGCGAGAGACCCCCGGTTCCTTGGGGACAGAGCTCCTCTCTGCCTTGCCTTTGCAAAATCTAGAAGATTGCATTCTTTCCAGAAGCAATCGAATTCGTTTATGCTTCTAAGACGCTCAAAGTAAATCGAAGCATCGGGCGCGGTATGTGATTCGGTGTGGCACATCCCCCAGCCAGCCGGAGGGGAGGGCTCCCACGCGGCAGCCGCACCATGATGAATGAGCAGAGGGAACGGCCTGTCCGTGACTCTCCCCAGCATGATGGCTTCACAAGAGTCCTTGGGGAAAAGTCGGACGGCTGGCCAGGCCAGAAGTGCCAAGCCCATGGGTGATTAAAACAAATCAGAAGCTGTACTGGTAATTGGTTGTACCAGAGACAAAGCTCATAAATCTGGGTGGGGAGGAAGAACAATTCCTCTCACTTCTGAGTGAAATCCATCTGAATTGGCTGTTCTTTCTGAGTCTGGCTAGACTTGCAGCCTCTAAGGCTGGTTGTTGGCTGTGCTGGCCGCTAAGAACTGGGGATGGCACCGAGCAAGTCTCAGCTTTGGAGATGTTGCGAGTATGCACACCAAAGTCTGCATTTCCTCATGCTCTTCCCAGAACACACAATTAAAGAAAGCTTCAGGAACACTTCAGATGACTTTTTCTTTTTTCTTAGCTGAGAACAAAGAAAAGTGGAAGAGCAGAGACCTGCCTGGCAGGGTTTGGGCACACCACAGATGGTCCTTGGGAAACAACAGGCCCAGGGATCGGTGCCACAGGTCTGAATTACTGCAGATTCCCCAACACCTGACCAGCCCTGGCCTATCCGGTATCTGCCTTGCTCCAGGAGGATTTTGCTCCTCACCCCCGCCCTGCCCCCTTATCAACATGGCCTCAGAGTCCTCACGTTGACTTGAGCTCGTAGCCAAACCCTTCCCTAGGTGAGCCCACAGAGAAAGTTCCAGAACTTGCTTGGTGATCAACAGGTGTGTGAGGGTCACAGGCCCGGGAGGGTCGTGGGGGCCTCCTCACACCCCCTCCTCCCCAGGCAGGGACACTCAGCCTGGGGGGACAGGACAGCAGACCCCACCCTGTGCCCTGACACGGCACGCGCTCCCATATCACGTGGGAGCCTTCCTCGCTCATGAAGACTCCAAGACAGATCTGATGGCTTTGGCTGTATCCTTTGCTGGGGTGCAGATGTGCTCCATGGCAGAGCATTAGAAGACATTCTATAAAACTTCACGCCCTGGGGAAGAGGGAATGGTCACTGGGAATTGCGAACACATGCTGACCAGGCCATGGAGACACGAGTTCTCCCTCAGCGGAGATGCAAGGCTCCCTCAGAAATCTTGGAAAGAGCCAAATAAGCATCGACGTTGTCTTGTGTCTTTGCAAGCACATTGGAGGCTCATTTTTTTCTTTTTAAGTTATAACCATGTCCCACAAGCACTTGGCTTTCACGAGTGGTTACACATGTGCTCTAAACCTAATGTTATTTGAAGCATTTGATTTTATTTCTTCTTTATGGGGCTGGGGCAGCCTCAGCATTCAGCCTGGAGCAGATTTGTGTCCTGTTCATCTGGGTTCACAGCAGAGCTGGCAAATGGGCTGCCAAGGAGCCAAGTCCCTCCCAACTGCTGCCCTTCCAGACCGCAGCCCCTTTCCATCCAGAACCGTCTCCCTTTGTCAAAGGCCCTCACCCGCCGGCCGTGCACGGCACCCGCAGAGAAGTCACGTGGATCACCGCTGCGTGAGGTGCTGAGGAGTCTGTGCACTCAGATATTACACAGCCCAGGAAGGACATGGCCTGACAGCGGGGCACAGAAGGCGGAGACCAGAACCTTCTATGCCAAGGACAAACTTGAATGGACACCCTGGGCTAGACCTGCCACCGGTGCAGCGCGCTCTTGAAGGGCCGCTATGGTTTGGACCCTGAAGGCTTGGTGCTGCCCCACACTGGTGGAACCTTCAGAGGTGGGGATGGCAGGAGTTTTTCAGGTCTTGAAGAAGAGGGTGGTGGCCCTCAGCTCTCTTCCCTTTTTTCCTTTTGCTCCCAGCTCTTGATGAGTGAGAAGGAGTTTGGTTCTAACACATGCTCCAGCAATGTTGCGCCGCCTTGCTGCCAGCATCAAAGCAACAGGGCCGACGCATGGCCTGGCATCTCCAACAGACCTTTCCTCTTCATAAGTTCATTGCCTCCAGTATTTGATTACAGTAACAGAAAGCTAACCCATAGCAGGGCACTCGGCTGTGTTCAGTCCAGGGGTGTGGGTGGGGGATTGCTCCTATAGGGAGGGAAGATGACCCTTACCACCATATTTTCATCTGGCCTGGACTAAGCTACCAGATCTGATCCATTTTCTCTGAAGAAGGCAATAACACTGCAGCCCTTTGAGCAGGGAATGTATTTTTAGAATAAGGTCGGGACAAAGGCAGGTGTGGGTTTGGCTGAGCAGGGGAGTGTCACATCTAAGAAAAGCCAAAGCAGGAGAATGTGGTCCCTGTTCATCCAGGTTTGTCAGTGCTGGGTCCTGGGACACCAGTGGGCGATAATCAAGATTGTCCACAAGCAATGAACTGTCCACATCCGCAGACACGTGAGGCGCAGGGATTCGAGGCTGCTGTGTACTGATGAAATCGGACCCAAATGCTGATGAGTTGCAGGAACATGGTGCATGTCCATCCAGAGTCAGAGGGCACAAATGACCCCTCAGTGAGCGCTCTGAATCAGACATCCTGCAGCGGGAAGGCTCTGGGCCAGCACCAAGGCGGACACACAGGGACTGGTAACAGCTCAGCTCACTCCACTCTCCGAGCGCTCGGGGATGGACGCTCCTCAGTCACTACTAAGAACATCGTCTTTGCTATTCTAGCCCTGATATGCTTTACTGGAGACACAGTCCAACCAGGCTTCAAGCTGGGGCCACACGGCATGACATACAGAGTCCAGTCGTTCCCTTTTTGTATGTGTGTGGTGGGGGGCACTTTGAGAAGATACTATAACTTGGGAGCTGCGACCACCGGTCGGCCAGCAGCCCCTCCCTCCACATCAGAGTCTGCTCATGATTGGACTCCTGACTTGCCATTTATGCACCCAACAGACCATCACTGTGTGCGGACTATGTGTCACCACTATTCTTAGTTTGGGAGTTACAAACAAAATTCATGAAAACTCTTGGGCTTTTATTCTAGGAGTAGAGAAAGACAAGGAACAGAAATCATTGGATTTGTTCTAACTAAATTATAAGCAGAAAATATTATGGCGAAAAGTAAAACAGGAAAGGGAGGTAAGAGAGGCTAGAGAAGAAAGGCTGTGGGTTGTTGAGGGAAGATACGAAGGAAGGAAGAGGGATTTACCGGCAGATATAAGGGAGAGACCAGGCACCACAAAGGACCCGGGGCAGGAGTGGGCCAAGCTTCCTCGACAAATGATGAGAGGGTGGCGGGTCCACGCTGCCTGGAGGCTGGCAGAGCAGGTCGCACAGCACTGAAATTAGCCACCAGGCGTTGGTGGTGGCCCCCGCCTGCCATCCTCACTACTCAGGGGGCTGAACGCAGCTGGGGCAGGAAAGTCCCACAGACTCTTCTCTCCAATAAACTACTCACGGTCAGAAGCCGTGCTGTGGTTCAAATGGTAGAGCGCTAGCCTTGAGCACAAAGAGGCTCAGGGATAGCACCCAGGCCCTGAGTTCAAGCCCCACGACTGGCAAAAATAAATCGATAAGAAAATCAAGCCTTAGACGTGATGGACAACCAGCGAGGAAACAAGCTACGTGTGTCACAGCACTCTGCTGATGGAGCAGCCGCACATGCCCTCCCTAGGAAGAGCAGCCCCCCGCTGGGTCCCCTCAGGGGGTGTCAGCCCCAGGGTGACAAGGTTATCAGGGTATGAGCATCTCGCTGTACCTGGGGGTGTTCGTGCTTAAGGACGTTTTCCAAGCTGCTTACCTACCAGCTGTGGCGATGCCAGCGACTGTGTGGAAAGCTCTTGCGGGGATCGCGAGGCTGGTGCACCCAGATGCACGCACAGCATGCCGACATGACTCCTGGCACTAGACAGGACCACGGGCCCAACGCTGTGCTTTTCTGAATGGGGCTGAAAGAAGAAAGCACGTGGCCGTAGTGTGTGTGCAGGGAGAGGTGGCTATGGGAAGCACTAGGAGAGTGTGTGCTTGTGGGTGTGTCTGTTTGCATGTCTGTTTGTGGTAGATGTCTATGTGTGCTCTATGGTATATGTGGTGCAGCCCATGTGCATGTGTGTTTGTGCACATGTGTTTACATGTATTGTATGTACGTAGTGCTTTGTGTGTGCTTGTGTATCATGTGTGTTTATGCATTGTGTATGTGTTTGTATGTCTCTCTAGTATGGTTATGTTTCATGCATGGCATGTGATGATGGCATGTATGTGCTGCATGTATGATGTGTGTGTGAGATATTTGTGTGTGTGACATGTGTGACGTGTGTGATGTGTGTGAGATATTTGTGTGTGTGATGTGTGAGTTATTTGTGTGTGTGATGTGTGTGACATGTGTGAAATGTGTGTGATATGTGTGAGTTATTTGTGTGTGTGGCTGTAAAGGAGAGGCAGATATGGCTATTAATGTGTATGTGAGACATTTGTGTGTGTGATGTGTGTGATGTGTGTGGTATGTGTGAGATGCATCTGACATGTGTGAGATGTGTGTGAGTGTGATGTATGTGACATGTGTAATCTGTGTGATGTGCGTCTGACATGTGTAAGATGTGTGTGACGTGTGATGTATGTGATGTGTGACATGCGCGGTGTGTGACACATGTGACATACACGCGACATGTGATGTGTGATAGGTATGACACGTGTGAAGTGTGTCACATGTGTGGCATGTGTGTGGCATGCGTGTGATGTGCGTGTGGCTGAGCAGGGGAGGCAGACGTGGCAGTTGGGTGGGCAGAGGCCTCTGTTCTGGTGGTCACATGACCCCTTCCCGTCTGTCCCATCAAGCTGTAACAGCTGTGTGTCCAGGGGTGACCCTGTGGCCGGGGGCCCGGTGGCAGCCAATGCAGGCCCAGGGAGGTTGGTCCCGGGCTTCGCGGCAGGATGGGCCCTCAGCTCTTCACATGTGGACCTGGCCCCTGATGGACTGCCTTTCTCAGAAGAGAAGAGAAGCACAGGGCTTGGCAGGCAGGGAAGCAGCTGCTTCTCGTCGCCGGAGTCGGTCGGTGCGTGTGAAGTCGCAGGACATGTATCACTGTGAGCTCGGAGCCTTGGGAGATTTCATCTCCTAGAGACTGCGGTAGCCCACAGAGTGACTCAGGCTGGTCTGTGTCCCCAGCACCCCCACACCCCACCTCCACACCCCACCTCCACGCTGCTGGCTTGGAACCCAGCCCAGGACTCCGCAGACACCGCGAAGCCTGGCCGTGTGCCCTGCCGGGCAGACACGGGAGGGGCCTTCATTCCTCCGAGGTGGGGGAGGGCCTGGCTTTGGGAGGCCATAATGCCTGCGGAAGGATGATAACAGAAGAAGGCCCTTCCTGTGTCCAGCTTGTGATGGTTTAGACCCAGCTCAGCTCTCCGGAGTGCTTTGTACAGAGCCTCCTGCCACGGGGGACTCGGAGAGCGCGGGGAGGTTCCTGCCGAAGCACAGGGACAGGGAGGCAGGCCAAGTCCTGCTTCTCCCTTGCAGAGCCCTCTGCGTGGGCTCCAAAAGCGGAGGTGTGGAGGGAGTGTGGAGGGTGCTTCGCTAGCCACGCAGTGACAGGCCAGACAGACGTGGAGATAATGCTGAAGCAGGCCCAGTGCTGTGAATCCTGGGGTTATGTAAACATGGAGCCTCTCCTACACGCTCCAGCAAAGCCTGCATGATGTGCGCCACTTCTCTGACAGTTGGGGAATGCCATTCTTTCTTTCTTGGTGTACACACACACACACACACACACACACACACACACACACAAGCTGGGCAAGGGAACGGCTCTCCTGCCACGCGGGTGGTGGAGCATGCCAAGGTCCCATGATCCAGACTGAAGCCTAGAAAACATGGCCACAGTTCTGTGACCACAACTTAATGAAATCCGTGCAATAAGCTAAGTGGAAAAAGAAAGAGAAATCCCTGGCGCAGAAAAATTAAAAGCAAAAACCCTCCTCCTGAACAATTCTTGCTAAAAGTCAAGACAGAATAAACAGAAATCACTGAGCATTAAAGCCAAGATTGAGCGAAAAGCAACTAACCCCGAAGGAGAGCTGCTGAAAGCAATATGTCAATAAATTATATGGGCGCATTACAGAGAAAGCGATATCCTCAATGAGTTACAAAGCAAAAGCCATTGAGGAGATGCCTACAAGGTCAGACTTCTTGAAGAGAAAAGGCATCTTCCACCAGGGTGCCATGTACCCTCAGCGTGATACTCTACCAAAACCCAGCGCACAGGCAGCTTAACGCTTTGGGGAAAGATACCTGCAGCACAAACCATTAAGAAAGAGTTGGTATGGTAATACGTGTTATATTACAACACGTCCATACAAATACAGACCATAAGTGGACAATTTAAGATAGTTTCAAAGATCCTAAGGAGGGAATCAGAAAAAGACACCTCAGTGGTCTTAGGTTTGCAAAGACTCGCAAACTTCCTACGAATGGGGAAATGCTAATTGAATCAACATAATGTTGCTCCCTCCGTGTGGCAGAAATTCATAATGCTGAACGAAGTCTGCACACACTCCCGTTGAAGTGCAGATCGACACAACTTTCATATACAACAGGGCAAACTGGAGAGTGGCAAAGATACACAGGCCTTCGACGCAGTGGGCCTGCGGCCGGTCTACCCAGTCTACAGCTGAGAAGTCTCACAAGTGTGGAGAGAAAGGACACGCCAACCTAGAGCTCTACACCAACACATTTATCCTTCAGAGATGCAGGAAAATAAAGACTTTATCAGACAAACAAAAGCTGAGGGACTTCATAAACCTGCCACGAGACAAGTATTTACTCTGCTCACAAACGGGGAAACTCAGCCAGGCGTGGTAGGTCATATCTGTAATTCTAGCAACCTGGGAGGCAGAAATCAGGAGGATCAGGGTTCAAAGCCAACCTGGATATAAAATGACCAAGACTTCATCTCCGTGGGTATGGTGGCATCTGCCTGCAACCCCAGCTGCACAGGAAGGCAGAGGTTGGAAAGTTGCAATCTTAGTCTAGCCCCTGGGGGGTGGGGTGGGGAATCAGAACTTACTACCTGGTGCCCTGAGTTCAAATCCAAATATTGTCCAAAAAGAAGAAAAGGAAAAAATGAGCTTGGGACCACATATAGTAAGGAAGCTTGTTGGAGAAGGAATAAATGACCTTTCTTCTGTTTTTATTTCTAGTTGATGTAAAAGATAATTGTTTGAAAAGGTGATAGTAGCAAATATGATGGGATTTTGTGACATGGATGAGGGTGAATACAGTGGTAGGAGGGAGAACAGGAGGGCGCAGCACACCCACATGGCATTATTTAAGGGTGCGAAGATTGTTGGGAAATACATAAATGCATAGGTGAGTAGACATGTACATTTATATATACATATATGTGCATAAATATACATACATACACACATATGTCTCTATGGAAACTATTAAGACATTTTAAAATGCAAATCCACAGGAAGAGATACAGTGGACTTGTAATATCCCGATTGCAGAATTAGAAAGTGTTAAAATAAGACCAGAGAAGAAGAGACTTTGCTCCTCTGAAGATGGAGTTGGACTTCTCCCTATTCCTTTGATGCAGCTATATTATTATCATTACTATTATTATTATCTTTACGCAGGATACAAAAGAGTTGACATTTCACCAAGTATTTCATGAACGTGACGCATCTTGATCAGTGTCACTCCTTTCAACACTTGCACCCATCTCTCCTCCCCAACCTTCCTTTCTCTCACTTTTAATTTTGTAGGATATAAATTGAATTTTTTTGTTGTTGTTGTGGGGCTTGAACTCAGGGCCTGGGCACTGTCCCTGAGCCTCTTTGTGCTCAAGGCTAGTGCTCTACTACTTGAACCATAGCACCACTTCCCATTTTTGAGTGATTAATTGGAAATAAGAGTCTCATAGGGACTTTTCTGCCCTGCCAGTTTCAAACTGCAATCTTTAGATCTCAGCCTCCTGAGTAGCTAGGATGATAGGTGTGAGCCACTTAGCACCCAGCTTGCATTGAATTTTTGACTGAATCTCCCCCCACTTTCTTCTCTTCACTTGTCTACCCCATTCACCATCCCTTTCAGGTATCCCTTTCCTGTGTTTATTTTGATGACCTTTGATTTATTCTTTCTGAGTAATTATACTGAATTCTCCCTGAGTCTACCTAGTTCAGTTACTACATATGTATACACTTGCATACCACCCAAAGTACTTACTACTATATTTACAAACTAATTGTGGCCTCCACATATGAGAGAGAACATGTAACCTTTGTCTCTCTGGGCATGACTTAATTTATTTCACGTATTTTTTCCAGGTCCTTTCATTTCATTGTAAATGGCACAGTATTGTTCCATTGTATATATTATATACCATATTTTCCTGATCCATTCATTCATTGAGGGGCATCTGGGCTGACTTGGCTCTGGTGAAGGGTACTGCAATGAACATGGTTGCACTTGTGGCTTTGCTGTATCCTGGTTTGTAATCTTTGGGATGAATGTCCACAAGGGGGATTTACTTTTCTGATGACATGTGTAAAATGAGACTGTGCAGACTAGAAGGCGAGACTACAGATTAGCTCGAGAACTCGGGCTGGAGAAGGCTAGATGCGGTGATGTGGTCCTGTTCCTCCTAGATGGGAAGTCTCTCAGGAAGGTCATGCCAGGGCACAGGTCTGGGAAAGAAGCAAGAGACTACCTCAGAAGACACCCAGCAAAGTCAGCTGGAGGCATGGCCCAGGGGGGGAAGAACATCTGCCTGGAAAATATGAGGGACCATGTTCAAAACCCCAATACTGCCAAGAAAAAGAAGCAGTTGAGATGGGACACTCACCTAAAGGAGTATTAGGGCCACAGCTGCTGCCCTCCTTTCCTATTGCAGGTACCCAAAGGTCAGAGCGCTCAGTGCTCTCTTCAGCTAGGCCCACCTCTGCGTCTGGGTGTGTGCTGGCCTTTCCTTTGCTGTTCACTGTTTACCTTGTCATTTTGTCATCAAAGGCAAAAATCTGTGGAGCTCAGAAAACGTAGGCCCCTGTCTCACTGGTGGAATCTCCTCACCACCCCTCCCGCCAACTCTGGTGACATGCTCATTGGATGGCGCCGGTGAAGAGCAAACCGGGAGCGGGGTCTGTGCCCCCACGAACGGTCACATGGCGCCTTTTCCTCCCTCTTGAGGTGGTGCCAGAGGAGCCTAATGGAAAGGAAGGGCTCTCGACGTCACCAGCCGCAAAGAGCCTTCCCCATCTCACTCCACCATGGAGAGAAGCAACTCGGCTCTTCCTTCTGCCTGGCGTGGAGGTGTCGGAAGCAGGGCAGAAAGCTGGACTATCCAGCTCTACCAGTAAGAGAGAGGAACCCCGTCCCCGGGCCCAAGAAGGGGCCCCTGGGGTATCTGTGCCACTACAGGGACGCATCTACCCGCCCTCAATAGGAAGCTTAAATAATATCTAGTCCCTGAGTAAACTGAGGCCCCAAACACTCAGTTTTAAAAAATCACTTGTCATAGAGAACCAGGTAGCACCTGGCAGATCTCAAACTGAAAGGGAAAACGCTGCAGACACGAGCACCACCATATTAGAGATCAGAATAATCTGACAGAGATATTAAGACAGTCATAAGCACAATGTTTCTGGAAGCAATTGCAAACCCATGTGAAATGAATGCAAAACTCTGGAGAGGAAATTTTCGGGCTCAGAGAGACAAAGGATTCAGGCTCTCCCTCGGATGTGGAGGCCAGAGTTAGCTTAGAAACGTATAAGCAAATGCACTCACTGAAATATGGCAGATTCAAGGGAGAACTCACGTAGTGCAATTCCTGAGGAAGGCAAAGTTTAACAAAATAAACACCAGGAAGGGGATACTTGACAGGGGTGGAGTAGGGTAGGTTGAGGGGAATGAAAAAGAGCAGCGGTAGAGAATGCAGTCAAGAATGATCAATGTGGATCATACATATCAAGAAGATGAGGAGGCAGGCAGGGGAGGAATGGATGAGAGGATCGGAAAGGGAGACATGGATCAAGAGATGCTGCATTCATAAACTGCTTTGTTAAATGGCAACTCCTTTGTACTACTACTTAAAGACAACAACATAAACAAGTAAAGCTCAGAAGATAGTGAGGCGGCCCAAGTAAAAGTTAAGTGCTAAACTCACTTTCTGTTTCTGGAGAACCCCACGTATCATCCTCTACCTGTGTTATTGCTCTTGGGTATTTGTAACCAATAAGTACAAATAAGGGCTACTGGGCTGCTGTTTCCTTCTCTCCCTCTCCCTCCTTCCCCCTACTCTCCCCGTCCCTCCTCCCCTGTGGATTTGATCTCATCGTGACAGAGGCTCAGGGAAGGAATTAGCTAATTTATTCAACTCTGTTTCTTTGAAGGAGTATGTGAAGAGTTGGTGTTGATTCTTTAAATGGCTCACCAGTGAGACCACCAAGTCCTGCTATTCTCCCTGTGGCAAGATGCTCCATTGCTCATCCAATCTTTGAGTAGTTTGTATCATTCTAAGAACTTGTCTAACTTGGCATACTATTTTGTGTTAGATTCCATTTTGTGCATTTGTACTTCCATGGAGTTAGTAGTAGTTCCCCATTTCAGTATTGATTTTAGTGACTTGAGTCTCTCTCTCTCTTTCTGTCTCTCTCTCTCTCTTTTTCTCTCTCTCATGAGACTAGCTAAAAGATGTTTGATTGGATACCATTTATGAGCTGGAAAAAAAGCCTTCTTCTATTCAAAACATTCTGAGTTTGTGCTGAATTTTGTTTAAAAGTTCTCTTTATGTCTATTGAAATAATCCACTCCTCACCATAACATGCACTATTTTGATTTTTTAAAATTTGTCAGTGTGATGTTTCTAATACCACTAGTTGGGAGGCTGAGGTAAAAGCATGTGCATTTGAGGCCAGGTTGTCCACATAGTCAGGCTCTGCCTCAAAACAAAATTATATGCAAGTAAAATGCATGCCTCATTCATTCAGTGACGTCTCTGACATGAATATCAGTATACTCGCACATGCAAGGTGATGAAATGCAATTCCAGCAGGAACTGAGCAGGTGCTACATCATGACAAGACGCACAGGTGAGAACGAAGCTCACAGGACTGTGGATGATTAAGAATTGGTCGTTCAGGCAGGAGGCTTAACGAGGCCAGATTTGTCCTGCCACGTGCTTTGTGATGTGATAGGAACCGGCTCCAGGGAGAGGAAGGCAGGGGAGGGATGAAGCAGGGTATGAGCAAGTCATTTCTGATTTATAACAGAAAAACAAGTAGAGGAAAAGAATTATTCAAAAAAACATTTTTGAGACACTTATAAAAAATAAGGCTGAATCTCTGGCTCATGCTTCCTATCTCAATGCATTCCAGATGGGTAAAATATTTAAAAACAAAATATAAAAATCATAAAATTATGAGGAATGATTTGGAGCAGAACCTTTAATAATATTGAGGTAGAGTGATTTGAAAGCCAAAAAGGAGAAAGGAGAACTAACTGTCTACAGATATAAATTATCACCTAGCACAAAAGAACAGTTGAAAAGAAACTGCGCTTTCACATTCAAATCAGCAACCAGGCACCAGGGGGGAAACTTACAAAGTATAATAGACAATTCGCTGACTCCCTTAATTTGCAAATTGTTTTCTCAAGAAGTAACACAGTCAAGGGCATGAAAAAATTGTAAAGAAGAATCAGCACTTGGTGAGCTCTAACCTGAAGGCTTGTCAAGAGCTACAAATAAAATTAATGAAACTACCGTTAGTCTAACAAAGGTGTGAAAGGCACAAGGCATGAGCCTTCTGTTTAATATTTCCCTTACACTTATATTGGATTAAAGTTTTTGCTTAGATATCACCATTAATCCTTTGTGATGTTTTTTTCTTGCTTTGTGAGTGCACTCCTTTTCTATTCTGAGAGTGACATCTACTTCTTATAATTCTTGTTTCTTACGGATTTCCTCTTTTCACTTGTAGCTCATGAATTCCTCTGGAGTTATAGCATTTGATATTAGGTAATGCCCTCATTACTTTGTTTCCAAATGGCCCACTAGGTGCTGCTACTCTAGGCAGTGGCTCAATCTTCCCTTACCAAGCTGATAACCAATCTGGCTTCATCCTCTCTGGAGACGAGCCTTTATATGTTGACCTCTCTTTACCTATTCTTATATCTGCATCTGACTTGGTCCTCAAAAATATCTCTTGCTGGACAGAAAGAAAATGAAGACCAAAAAAGGTATATGCTTTGCCCTAGGTCACATAGCTAGTAGAAAGTAGCCCAGGTGAAGTCTTCACACGTATTCCATCGAAGAGTTCATATCTAGCCACATTTATGTTGTTCATCTTAACAGGCGTTTTGTTCTCGGTGGTATTGAACGTGGCATCTTGAGGAGTTTGCAGTCAGCCCTTAACAAAACATCTCTACTGGAAGCCAAGCGGTGCCCCAGCACCATGGCTGGCAGAGCTGCGCTCCCGCCCCGGCGCACAGTGTTGTCAGGTGCTGTGGTAACTGGAAGAGAAGCAGCCCAGATGGTGTGTGCTTCCTGTTTATCATGGCCCGGCAAAGGCCTTTTGATCATGGAGGAAAAAAAAACCTCTTTTTAGCTTATTGAGCTAAGAAAAATAATAGCCTACAGACCCTGACTATGATAGTCACATTTTTATCTGATGAGAAGCTGATTTGTTGGATTCAATATTGATTAAACATTCTTCGTGCAGTTTCTCCCTTGATGATAGAAAACTTGGCATTGCTCAGCTTCGGAGATGAAGTTCATTTGTGGTCAGGTCACTTCACCCAGATAGTCCTATCTGACTGCTGGGCTTCTTCTCAAAGCTGCCGTGCCTGGACCTACGTTTTCACTGGAGGACACATTGCTCAGAGGGGGCTCTTGCAGCGACCATTTCCTACCTTTCTTGTTCTCCAGTGTCCCTAAGAGTCAATGACCTGAGGACAGTCTGTAGTTAATGTCTGCTTCATTGTGCATGTCTGTCAGATACACATTGTCCAGATGTGTTGACTCCTTGAGACTCGTCCATGGTGGAGCTGAGCCGGTCTGGGAGGGAGGGCTGTATTTGCGAGACACCTGTCACCACAGCGCGCTCCTCAAGTGCCTTCCTGAGCTCGCACAGCCTGTGCCTTTCCAGAGGTCCCACTTCAACGGTCATGTTCTTTTCTGGACTACCTGACATGTAAAGAATTCTGTGAGGACATTGTCTGCCGTGAGTCAGTCCCCTTTCTCCTGTAGCTCATTTGTCGCTGGCATGGTCTTCCCTAGTAGATCCACGAGACAATCTGTAACCCAGCAGTGGCATGAAAGGTGCATGACCACGTCTTGTAGCCAGAACCAAGCAGACAGCTCCTGACAGCCAAGCGGACTTGGGGAGCTAACTACAAGTCATCTATTTGTGTATTTATAAATGTTCATGCATGTATGTGCATACTATGGAGACACATACACACACACACACACACACACACACACACACACACATGCACACACATGGACACATGGTTGCCTTTGAAGTAGCCAGGCTCCTAAGGAACTCACTATGCAAGGGCTGCAGTTATGACAGTTCCAAGATCCAGCCCATTCTTAAATTGCTGTCAGGACCTCCAACGGCTTCAAGGGTTTATTTTTCAGTGCTCTGCTAGGCATGCTCTCAGCTGCTAAGCTCTGCCATCCGCCCCAAACTGTGTGGCTATAAACCTTCATCTCCCATAGCCGTGGTCAACTTGACAGCACAGCTTGCATGGCCTCTCTTGATTGCTGACTGTAGCCTCAGTCCTTGGTTTTACCTTGTCACCGTACTTCACAGTGAAAGCCTCTTGGCGGGGGCTTGTCTCCAGCTTTCTTTACTGAAAGACTCAGGCCTGGACACATCACTACAGAGCTGTAACCATCCCACTCCTCCCACAAATGTTTATTTAGCAACTACTATGCACAACACATGATGGTAGGCTTGCAGTCAGTGGGGAAATCATCAAAAAGAGAACCCCTCACGAACATAATGCTACACACAAGGAAGTAGAACATGTGTTCAGATTCAGTTCTGCCCTGGTTTAGGAACTAAATGTGGATTCTTTCCAAGGAACTTCTCCACGGAGTCCCAAGGCATGAACAAGCCTGCTTCTGGAAGAGGCAGGAAACCCAAGAAGAGTTGGGGGCCACTGGCAAGATGGCTGGCACAGAGGCAAGTGAGGGCCTGGTCTGTGCAGAGCTCAGGGGTGTGGCTGCGGGAGAGAGGAGGGGCTGGGAGAGGAGGGGCTGGGAGAGGAGGGGCTGGGAGATAAGAACTTAGTGCTGAAAACAGAGTCTGGGTGTGGAGAACCTTGAGAATTTACCCCAAGAGCCAAGAGATAGTTTGAAGGATTGCGAATATAGTTCGAATATTTCAAAGACCACTATGCCAACCTAATAGGATGGCCACTCTTGTAGTCTCAGTACCAAGAATATGGAGGCAGGAGGCTTGTAAATTCAAGGCCAGTCTGGATTGTACAGTAAGACCAGTCAAAGAAGAAAGAAGGAAAGGAGAAGAGGAAAGGCAGGCGGGAGGAAAGAAGGAAGGAGGAAGGAAGGAAAGAAGGAAGGAAGGAAAGAAGAAGGAAGGAAGGAAGGAAGGAAGGAAGGAAGGAAGGAAGGAAGGAAGGAAGGAAGGAAGGAAGGAAGGAAGGAAGGAAAGGGAGAGGGAGAGAAAATAGGAAAGAAGGAAAGAAGGAAAAGGAGGGAAAGGTTGAAAGAAGTTGGTGGTGGAAAGGAAAGAAAAAAGAAGAATAGAAAAAAAGAGGAAAGGAAGCAAACACTGCTTGGCTAGAGTGCAACGATAATTTGGAGGATCAGGCGTAGAGGCAAGAAGACTGAGTTGAAGGTGACTCCGTGGGACAGAAGGAGGAAGTCAGTGCACTGTAGTGTGTGGATGGGGAGAGGGAGGAAGTCAGTGCACTGTAGTGTGTGGATGGGGAGAGGGAGGAAGTCAGTGCACTGTAGTGTGTGGATGGGGAGGAGGAAGTCAGTGCACTGTGTGTGTGGATGGGGAGGAGGAGGAAGTCAGTGCACTGTAGTGTGTGGATGGGGAGGAGGAAGTCAGTGCACTGTAGTGTGTGGATGGGGAGAGGGAGGAAGTCAGTGCACTGTAGTGTGTGGATGGGGAGGAGGAAGTCAGTGCACTGTGTGTGTGGATGGGGAGGAGGAGGAAGTCAGTGCACTGTAGTGTGTGGATGGGGAGAGGGAGGAAGTCAGTGCACTGTAGTGTGTGGATGGGGAGGAGGAGGAAGTCAGTGCACTGTGTGTGTGGATGGGGAGAGGGAGGAAGTCAGTGCACTGTGTGTGTGGATGGGGAGAGGGAGGAAGTCAGTGCACTGTAGTGTGTGGATGGGGAGGAGGAGGAAGTCAGTGCACTGTAGTGTGTGGATGGGGAGGAGGAAGTCAGTGCACTGTAGTGTGTGGATGGGGAGAGGGAGGAAGTCAGTGCACTGTGTGTGTGGATGGGGAGAGGGAGGAAGTCAGTGCACTGTAGTGTGTGGATGGGGAGGAGGAGGAAGTCAGTGCACTGTAGTGTGTGGATGGGGAGGAGGAAGTCAGTGCACTGTAGTATGTGGATGGGGAGGAGGAAGTCAGTGCACTGTAGTGTGTGGATGGGGAGGAGGAGGAAGTCAGTGCACTGTGTGTGTGGATGGGGAGAGGGAGGAAGTCAGTGCACTGTAGTGTGTGGATGGGGAGGAGGAAGTCAGTGCACTGTGTGTGTGGATGGGGAGGAGGAAGTCAGTGCACTGTGTGTGTGGATGGGGAGAGGGAGGAAGTCAGTGCACTGTAGTGTGTGGATGGGGAGGAGGAAGTCAGTGCACTGTGTGTGTGGATGGGGAGGAGGAAGTCAGTGCACTGTGTGTGTGGATGGGGAGAGGGAGGAAGTCAGTGCACTGTAGTGTGTGGATGGGGAGGAGGAAGTCAGTGCACTGTAGTGTGTGGATGGGGAGGAGGAAGTCAGTGCACTGTGTGTGTGGATGGGGAGGAGGAAGTCAGTGCACTGTAGTGTGTGGATGGGGAGAAGGAGGAAGTCAGTGCACTGTAGTGTGTGGATGGGGAGGAGGAAGTCAGTGCACTGTGTGTGTGGATGGGGAGAAGGAGGAAGTCAGTGCACTGTAGTGTGTGGATGGGGAGAGGGAGGATGTCAGTGCACTGTAGTGTGTGGATGGGGAGGGGGAGGAAGTCAGTGCACTGTGTGTGTGGATGGGGAGGAGGAAGTCAGTGCACTGTGTGTGTGGATGGGGAGAAGGAGGAAGTCAGTGCACTGTGTGTGTGGATGGGGAGGGGGAGGAAGTCAGTGCACTGTGTGTGTGGATGGGGAGAAGGAAGTCAGTGCACTGTAGTGTGTGGATGGGGAGGAGGAAGTCAGTGCACTGTGTGTGTGGATGGGGAGAGGGAGGAAGTCAGTGCACTGTAGTGTGTGGATGGGGAGAGAGAGGAAGTCAGTGCACTGTAGTGTGTGGATGGGGAGAGGGAGGAAGTCAGTGCACTGTAGTGTGTGGATGGGGAGGAGGAGGAAGTCAGTGCACTGTAGTGTGTGGATGGGGAGAAGGAGGAAGTCAGTGCACTGTAGTGTGTGGATGGGGAGGAGGAAGTCAGTGCACTGTGTGTGTGGATGGGGAGGAGGAAGTCAGTGCACTGTGTGTGTGGATGGGGAGAGGGAGGAAGTCAGTGCACTGTAGTGTGTGGATGGGGAGGAGGAGGAAGTCAGTGCACTGTAGTGTGTGGATGGGGAGAGGGAGGAAGTCAGTGCACTGTGTGTGTGGATGGGGAGAGGGAGGAAGTCAGTGCACTGTAGTGTGTGGATGGGGAGGAGGGAGTCAGTGCACTGTAGTGTGTGGATGGGGAGGGGGAGGAAGTCAGTGCACTGTAGTGTGTGGATGGGGAGGAGGAAGTCAGTGCACTGTAGTGTGTGGATGGGGAGGAGGAGGAAGTCAGTGCACTGTGTGTGTGGATGGGGAGGAGGAAGTCAGTGCACTGTAGTGTGTGGATGGGGAGAAGGAGGAAGTCAGTGCACTGTAGTGTGTGGATGGGGAGGGGGAGGAAGTCAGTGCACTGTAGTGTGTGGATGGGGAGAGGGAGGAAGTCAGTGCACTGTAGTGTGTGGATGGGGAGAGGGAGGAAGTCAGTGCACTGTAGTGTGTGGATGGGGAGGAGGAGGAAGTCAGTGCACTGTAGTGTGTGGATGGGGAGAGGGAGGAAGTCAGTGCACTGTAGTGTGTGGATGGGGAGGAGGGAGTCAGTGCACTGTAGTGTGTGGATGGGGAGGGGGAAGTCAGTGCACTGTGTGTGTGGATGGGGAGGAGGAAGTCAGTGCACTGTAGTGTGTGGATGGGGAGGAGGAAGTCAGTGCACTGTAGTGTGTGGATGGGGAGGGGGAGGAAGTCAGTGCACTGTAGTGTGTGGATGGGGAGAGGGAGGAAGTCAGTGCACTGTAGTGTGTGGATGGGGAGAGGGAGGAAGTCAGTGCACTGTAGTGTGTGGATGGGGAGGAGGAGGAAGTCAGTGCACTGTAGTGTGTGGATGGGGAGAGGGAGGAAGTCAGTGCACTGTAGTGTGTGGATGGGGAGGAGGAGGAAGTCAGTGCACTGTAGTGTGTGGATGGGGAGGAGGAAGTCAGTGCACTGTGTGTGTGGATGGGGAGGAGGAGGAAGTCAGTGCACTGTAGTGTGTGGATGGGGAGGGGGAGGAAGTCAGTGCACTGTAGTGTGTGGATGGGGAGGAGGAGGAAGTCAGTGCACTGTAGTGTGTGGATGGGGAGGAGGAAGTCAGTGCACTGTGTGTGTGGATGGGGAGGAGGAGGAAGTCAGTGCACTGTAGTGTGTGGATGGGGAGGGGGAGGAAGTCAGTGCACTGTAGTGTGTGGATGGGGAGGAGGAAGTCAGTGCACTGTGTGTGTGGATGGGGAGGGGGAGGAAGTCAGTGCACTGTGTGTGTGGATGGGGAGAGGGAGGAAGTCAGTGCACTGTAGTGTGTGGATGGGGAGGAGGAAGTCAGTGCACTGTGTGTGTGGATGGGGAGGGGGAGGAAGTCAGTGCACTGTAGTGTGTGGATGGGGAGGGGGAGGAAGTCAGTGCACTGTAGTGTGTGGATGGGGAGAGGGAGGAAGTCAGTGCACTGTAGTGTGTGGATGGGGAGAGGGAGGAAGTCAGTGCACTGTGTGTGTGGATGGGGAGGAGGAAGTCAGTGCACTGTAGTGTGTGGATGGGGAGGAGGAGGAAGTCAGTGCACTGTAGTGTGTGGATGGGGAGAGGGAGGAAGTCAGTGCACTGTAGTGTGTGGATGGGGAGGAGGAGGAAGTCAGTGCACTGTAGTGTGTGGATGGGGAGGAGGAAGTCAGTGCACTGTGTGTGTGGATGGGGAGGAGGAAGTCAGTGCACTGTAGTGTGTGGATGGGGAGGGGGAGGAAGTCAGTGCACTGTAGTGTGTGGATGGGGAGGAGGAAGTCAGTGCACTGTGTGTGTGGATGGGGAGGGGGAGGAAGTCAGTGCACTGTGTGTGTGGATGGGGAGAGGGAGGAAGTCAGTGCACTGTAGTGTGTGGATGGGGAGGAGGAAGTCAGTGCACTGTGTGTGTGGATGGGGAGGGGGAGGAAGTCAGTGCACTGTGTGTGTGGATGGGGAGAGGGAGGAAGTCAGTGCACTGTAGTGTGTGGATGGGGAGAAGGAGGAAGTCAGTGCACTGTAGTGTGTGGATGGGGAGGGGGAGGAAGTCAGTGCACTGTGTGTGTGGATGGGGAGGAGGAGGAAGTCAGTGCACTGTAGTGTGTGGATGGGGAGGGGGAGGAAGTCAGTGCACTGTAGTGTGTGGATGGGGAGGAGGAGGAAGTCAGTGCACTGTAGTGTGTGGATGGGGAGGGGGAGGAAGTCAGTGCACTGTAGTGTGTGGATGGAGAGAAGCTGAGAGAGGCAAAGAGGAGAATTTTCCATTTATAAACAGAATTTAAATAAATTTATTGTGTTTAATTTGATGTAAGGATAATAAAGCCCATCATCATCTACATATCATGTATGTACTTTGGGTAGAAATGCCACTTGCTTGCCCAGTATGCCTTTCTATTTATAAATTTCTTTCAGTGAGAAGCGTTTTCACAAATTCTGAGGACACAGTGAAACAGTCCTTTGAAACACTGTAGAATGCTAAAGTTTTCACCTTTGTCCTCACTGTGGTGTAGTTAAGATGCTGGATCTCTCAGGATAGGCAAGCTCACTACTAGAGCTCCACTTGCCTCTTCTCAGCACTGAATATCGCGTAGGCCCTCCGCTGTTTTAATACATCTGAAGATGGAGTCAGCACCACCTGTATATGTGATACGGTTACTCTTCAAAGATGAAATAGATGTAAGGTGCCAAATATAGTAATTGACACAAACAGATACTTGGAAAACAGATTCATGGTCAGGAAGCATGCTTGAATTTCTATCCTTAAACAATCTGCTTTAAAAACTATGTTTTCATATATCTGTGGATGGATGGGTGGATGGATGGATGGATAGATGGATGGGTGGGTGGATGGGTGGGTAGATGGATGGGCGAGTGAGTAGATGGATGGAGAGGATAATATCTTGTGTGGTCTTTGAACTTCTGTGAGTTTCCCATCCTGGTATCCTCCATCAACTTGAATTGGTCATTCTCAAACCAAGTTCTTGCCTTCTGCATCCTGTGAGCATTTGTGGAGAGGCTGGGTTATCACAGATTCGACATGAGTAAAATACCCACCCATCTGCCTCTGCTACCTCCCACCCCTGCTACTGCAAGGTAGGAAACATTGGCTCATGTGGGACATTTTGGACCACAGGCAGCCCTCAGAAGTCTGTCGGAATCCAGCATGCAGCAAACCTTATTCCAGAAGGAATTCTTCTACATTGACTACTTTGGCAGTAGTCTGGCTCACATTTTAAGTCCATTAACTTTGTCTACTAGTTGAGTCATGCTTAAACACAGTCGGCATAACTGAGCTTCTGGCTCCGATTTTTCAAAAAATAGCTTCCATACCCACAGAAAATGCCAACAGAGTCATCTGCCCTGCCCAGCCCATGACCAGGGCAATGTTGAACCAGATTTTCTGTGAATTTCCATTTGGGCAAATTCCCAAGAGTCGAGTCTTTCAATGAAATGGCTTTTCAACATTGTTTTCTTTTTATTAAACTTTGATTTTTGAAATAAAGTTGTGAATAATAATTGTATAAAGAATATGTGTACAAAAAGAATATGTGTAAAAGAGATAAAGGAGGAGCAGTTCAAATAGATGGAGAGCCCATCAATCCCTAGCTTCTCCAGTAAAGCCCAGCAATGCCTAGCACTGTTGTCCGGAGGCCTTGTGGGTCTCCCCCAAAGCCAGGAGGTGTGGTGGGGGACAGGACACACAGAGGCTGCTCAGCCTCCTTGGACCTCTGTCTCGAGGAGCATTCCCAGACGCAGAGCTTTCCTTCTAGCAGCCCCCCACACTCAAGGCAGCTGGGGCCTGACATCCCAGGGGTCAGACGGAGAAAGAGTCCACTGATTTTAGATTCATTGACTATGAGCAACAGAAATCAACTCTGACTGCTTCCAGCAGTCTTCTAAAGCATTGATTAGGCTGAGTGGCTCCAACCAGTAATCCTAGCTACTTGGTACGTATAGACTGGGGAGTGGAGTTTGAAGTCAATCAGGGCAAAAGCGTTCGTGAGCTCCCTCCTCAGCTTGCAGCTGGGCACGGTGGCACACGCTTGTTTACCCACATTGCAGGGGAAATATAATGCTGAGTGGCGTGGTGCTTGTATGTCATCTCAGTGATGCCAGGAGGTATAAATAGGAGATCACCGTTCAGGCTAGCTTCGGCATAAAGCAAGAACTGGGCTCAGAAATAACCAACACACAAAGCTAGTGGGGTGGTAGCAAGCGTGAGGTCCCGAGTTCAAAACCCAACACCACCACCACCAAAAGGGAAAGGAATGTATCGGGCAAATAGAGTGTGGCCTTCAGACTGGGCAGGAAAGCTAAAAACCAGAATTAGTTTGGGGATCAAGGATTTTCCAAAGTAGGACATAATCAATAACCCCATCTAAACATCCTCTGGGGTAAACTGAGTCCCCCATGGAGAGGTGATGTCCCCAAAGGAAACACCGAAGCTTCTGAGATGGCAAATGAATGGATTGGTACCGGACTCTCCAGTATTGGGGGGGGGGGTACTGGACTTATGACTACCAGAATCACAATCTGATACACACCCCCATCTGTGGCTGTCTGTTCCCATAATGCCACAGCCCCCTGGTTAACATCTACGTCATTAAAGAGTTATCACAAACTCGCCCGTCCAGGACTAAGGTAGCTCAGCTACACCATCGCATGGCTCTAGCCATGTGCTCTGCTCTTGAGTATTCTGCAGCCCTGACCCTTCTCTACCCTCCATGCAGGTTTATGCATCTGGCTTCTCCCCGCTGCCATTTTCCCTCAAGCTTCTACTCCCCCCCACACACACAGCCCTTCCTCTGCACACACTGACCCAGAAGGAAACATCCCAGCCCTCTCCCTGCACTCTATAGTTCACTTCAACCCTTCATCCCCACTCCGTTACAAGGTAAGCGTCACTGGGCCATCAACACCTAAGCTGAGAGACTGAAGGCAGGAACGGTGAGTGGGTGGAGGGCCAGACATTGAACCAGACACAAAAGCCCCAACCCAGTGAAGAGTGCAGTTGGGACTTGAGGCCAGAGCCAGACTCTAGGAGAGCACATGCAATGCTGAAAGAAAGTATGACAAAACTATGGGGTGATCCCGGTTCAGATCCCAAAGGAGGGAACAGACACAGGGAGGAGCAGGGGTGATCTCCCAGCCCCCAACCTTCCCTGAGGGCTGAAAGCTGGGGCTCCACACAGCTCCTGCCCTCCTGCCTGCCACATGCCGCCATGAGACCCAGAGCCAGGTGCCCTCCAGAAAACTCAGTCATCACTCTCCATCCTGGTCAGTTTCTTTCTCCTAATGTGTCTATCAAGTTTCACCTGGATCAGAAAATATCTTCCTTCCCTCTCATTAGGGATTGACGGCGTGAATTATAGAATAGCACCTCAAGCCAAGGACTTTAGATGGTGTCATTTGATAGAATAGATGGAAATCAGTAAATATTGGTGAAATGAATGTGACGTTTTAGAGCAAGAATATTAGTAATGATAATAGGGTAACAAGAAAGAGAGAGAAGGATGTACACTGGTTCTAAAATAATTGTTAAATATCCTAAAAGATGAGCAGGGCTCTGCAGAGAAGCACAGGTAGCAATAACATGAGGAGATGCCTTGGAGAGACTTTTAAGAACTGATCCCTGCTTGTGGGAAGGGAAGGGGTGAATCAAGGAGCTCTTTGTCACTGCCACAAGGCTGGTGTGGCAACATCAATGGGAAAGGAGACCGGAGGCGGGGGGGGGGGGGGGGGGGGGATGGGTGTGAAAACCGTGCACAGGGCTCAGGCCCGGCTGATGTCTCCGTGGTCAGCCGACATGATGTGCTTTCAGGGTTATGCTAGTTCAGCTGGAGGTGCCCGTCTGGAACACAGAACCGAGACCAGGCGCTACTCTGATCGCTTCCTGATGGTAACTGTAGGCTTAAGGTCACATGAGATCAGAACAAGCCAGGAACTCCAAGGGAGAGTTCTCAGCTGCAGCCTGGCTGCTCTGCCGCGAGTGCCCCTCTGGCTCTGCACAGAAAGGGCTCAGCTGTGCTTCTCTGAGAAAGGCACAGGCGAGCGCCGCGAGCCCCTCCTCACGTCCCATCGCAGTCAGAGCTAAGCTAGGCAAGGCCACGGCGTGGAGTGGGGCCCCGGGCTGATGCTCAGACTCTAAACACGCCTCAGACCTAGCCTCACCCCTCCTCCCATCCATTCCAACCAAGGTTCCTCCTGGGTGGAGACAGAGCCAGACTCACCCAGAGACCCAACACAGGTGTTAGCAGAAGAAAGCACCATCCCCCTCATCACAGCGGACCCAGAGGGCTTCATCCCTGCCGCCTCCTTCCTTCTTCCCCGCTCCAGATCCTCTCCCCACTCCTCTCAGCTAACACGTTGATTGGTCCTGGTTGATTTCCCTGGTCAGATGATCTTGCCAGGCCATAATGGCCGCAGGTGCCTGCTGCTGTCATCACTAGCTTAGAGCCACGGAGAGATGTTCACGCCAGCACTGCAGGCTCCAGGGACTTCTCCCCCGCAGGAGCAAGCTGACGTCCTGATGACAAGACTTAATCGTCCCTCCCAACTTCCCGGCTGATTCACCAGCATGACAGGTCCAAATGCATGACCAGTGCTCGAGCCACACCATCGGTGCAGCTGGGCCCCCGCAGGATCTGGCAGTCAGGACCTGGGCTCTGGTGGTCAGGACCTGGGAGGTTAGGACCTAGGCTCCAGCAGGGCCTGCTGCTGCATGGATGAGCATCTTGAGTTCGGCCATGGGTTGCGGGATATGGCAGTGCGCGAGGCCCCTCTGTTCACCCCATGTCACTCGAATCCAAATGTTTTTGCCAAGCGGAGGACTCGTGTTCCAGATGTGGCCTTGCTTCATGTCACATCCTGAGTAGAGCATCTCCAGCTAAGCAGGACATTCAAGCTCTTAGCAACCTTACCACCACGTTAAGCTGCCTGCTCCCTGCACAGGAACCTAGGATAAGGCCAAGAAGATCCATAAAATGGGTCTGAAGCAAAAGTCTGTCGAGTTGCCTGTCCGTGGCACCATCATTCGGTAAAGTCTCAATGGCAGACTTGTCAGAGGAATTGCATGCAGGGGAAGAAACTGTGTGTCCAGAACGGGTGTTCATTCCAGTGATGGTTCATGCCTACGGGGCTGATGGTGATCGGCTTCTTCCCTCTGGGGAGAGCGTGTGCCAAGGACTGTGCATGCAGTCCTGCTGCTCCCAGACTCCACCCTGGCTTCGTGGACCAGCCTGGGGGACCCCTCCTGGGGAGGTTCTGATGGGATGAAGACGGAGGCAGTGATCGAAATTGCCAAAGTGAATTTTGGTGGTCTGAAAGAGAGCAGTTTTGGAGGTGCGAATCTAGTTTTCCGTGTTTGGGACGTCAACATCCGGTATGGAAACTGGATAGCAAGTGTGGAAGACACCTTGTAGAGAGCTCTGCGGGGAGGGATGACACCCAGCCAACAGCAAGTCCCAACTTCCTCCTCCTTCCCCAGCCTCCAGTGATGCCCCCTGCTGGCTTCCTTCCTTCCTCTCTTCCCGTCACAGCCACAGGGCTGTGTGATACAGCAGGATTCCAGGTGTGATTAAAATCCAGTACCTGATCCGGAACACCGGCTTGTCATGGGGGCTCTCAATGTCCTCTCTCCGCAATGGCAGGTCTTGTGGGCGCTCTGAAGCATTCTCCTTCCTATTGTCCTGTCCCCTCCATCCTCCTCTCCACTGAGCTTCTCCTGTCTGTCTTCATTCACTCCAGCTGGAATCTCCTTGGAGCCCAAAGGCCCAGTGTACCTGTGGTCTGTCTTGCTTTTTAACGTTGGGGAAAACTTTGATACTGCCTTTTCGTCCCTGGTTTGGTTTATCTAAAATAAGCTCGTTGTCCCAGAGGGAAGATGGCTATCAAATAGGTGGAAGTAAAACTGGTGATAAAAGGGTCTTTTCCTTAGCCCCCCACGTCAGGAGCCGGGCCGATCCCTGCTGGCTCTGCACCAGCTCAGCCTCGCTCCAGTGAGGGCTCATTGGAATGAAAGTTCCATCAGGAGCAGCATTTCTGTTCCATCCACTACCCACTTCCCTCCATTTCCCCATCCATCTACTTCCTGTGTTTTCCTCCCGTGCCTGGAACAAAGCCATCGCCAGCAGGAATGATGGCCCAAGGAGTTGAGACTGTTGGATTTGATTCACTGAGGGAAGAAAAGTCCCCAAAAATGTTTGGTAAAGGTGGAATATTGGAACCCAAAGGAAATGCGTAGGCATCAGAATTGCATATCAGAGTCCAAGTGTAGAGCCAAGAGCCCAGCACGTCAAGGTGATGGCTGCCAATAACATTCACATACACGGCTTATTTACATAAGCTGGTATGAGGATGCACTATGGTTGGATGTTGGCATGGGTCATTTATACACATTAGTACCACTCTCCTCACCACTGCCGTGCTCACTAGCTTCTGCAAGGATGAATGAGCCATGTGCAAACCAGAACACAGTTCAACCAAAAGTTCTGCTGAGATAGTTCCTCTACCAAGCCAGTGGCCAAAGATGCGCAAGAGAGTTGAAGGAAGATTCTACAAGCTTAGCAAGGGTATTTGTTGCATAATAGGCAAGCTTCGCTCTAAAAATAGCTACCTATAAAACTAATTCTGAGTTTCTCTAATAGAAGAATAAGAGTGAAAAGATGTCAGCATTTCATGAAGCAAGAGGAGCCTGGGGAAATTTCCACTATGTAGTTGGGTTTACAGGTTTTTATTGCTCAGGATGGACATGGATTCGTCGGTATGGAGCAGGAGGCTGGGCTGGAAGGCAGGGGGTTATGGAAGTACCTCAATGGAGCTATTTGCAATCACTCCATTTCTAGCGGGAAAGGGCTGGAGCAAGTATGTGTAGAGCAATGGCTCCGGCCTGGTGTCTGCTGGCCTTGTGTGTGTGCACTTGGGCCGTGGTCGGCGAGGCTTACTCATAACTGCTGGTGTGCACTTGGGCCGTGGTAGGCAAGGCTTACTCATAACTGCTGGGAGCCTTGGCAGGACACACTGTGATCCGACCAGAACCACGCGTGGGAGGCTGGTGAGAAGCCGCTAATCGGCCATTCTGCACTCCGGGGGCAGATTCTCGTTACCTCCCAGGTTCTGGTGAAGCGAGAGGTTTTGCTTCCTCCCCTGTCCTACCCCGTTCCTAGCCCCCGCCACGTGGAGAGAGAACTGCAGCCTGTCAAGCTGCTTAGCCAAGGCACGGAATAAGCCGCTCTGGGGCCCCAGGGGTGACTTCTGCTGCACCATCCCTGGTCTCTGCTGCGTTGACACCTTCCTGCGGGACAAGAGCGTACAGCGGTGGCACCTTTGCTGCTCTTGCTCCTGCTTTCTGTGTAGGGAGTGAGCCCTCTGCTCCTCGTGGTGCTTCACGGCTAGGGATTTGTCAGCATCGCCTGGGCGCTATGTTGAGATGGTTCTGAGACTCCTCACTGGAGGGGCCTCCCTGATCCTACTGTAACAGGGAACCAGCCGCGGAGGGTGGACTCTGTGAGGTGTCAGCATGTGTGGTCCTCACTGGGCTCCCCAGGAGCTTGCAGTCTGCAGGATGCTAGTCCCGGCAGTTCGACCTGTAGGTCTTTAAACTCCTAGTCAATCACAGAGCCAGAAGTATTCTCTGGAAGACATGAGAGGATAATTTTTTAGTATGTGCCTATGTGACAGAACTAAAGTTCTGTGGCAAAATCTTACATTGTCAGCTAAAAGATTTCAACCACGTCGGGAAGTCACCTTGCAAATCTGCCACGTGAAGGAAAGACACTTCTTCTTAACCTCCCTAAATAATGGGGAAGTTGGAAACTGAGACTTTGGATGGAGATCTGATATCGGCCTAGATTCATTTGGGGACTTTGAACCCTCAAATGCCCCAATGTTTCCCTTCTCAGAAGATGGAAAGCTCCACCCAGGCCCGAGTGAACCCCCTTCCCCCTTCTCTGAAGGACTTGGAATGGCGTACTTGCTAGGACCAGTTGTGCAATGGATGATTCTGCTCTTAGGACCAACCACTGCTGCTTCTCAATGCTCAGTCTCCATTCCAATCCAGCCCAGCCCAGGGGACAACTGGGAGATCTCCAGTAGGAGAAAATGGCATCACTACCAAATAGACGCCCAGTTCACTGTAAGCTCTTTTGTTGGCAGGACCCAGGACCACGTGGAATTTTAAGAGTATCGGACTAACGAGCCTGAACCATGGCTGCATCAGGCCAAACTTGCCAGTAGGAACATTTTTTTTACAAGATTTAGAATTTAATGTTCTAGCTTTCACAGCTGGGGTAGCTTTACTAGTTGGCTTTGTTCTCTGACTAAAATCTGGATTTAGTGGTGACCTACATTCAATGAGGTCCGAATGTACAAGCTTCTTCAGAAGAGTGTAGGGGACAGAATCCTTAGGAGGATTTCATTGAAAGCATTTTCTCAAGGCAGCCTCCAAAGTGCTCAGTCTCAGCCCCTGCTGTAAATAGGAATGGAGGAAAGTTCTGCCACAGACACAGCCTCCATGACTCTATTGCAATGGGAATGGTTAATCTGATCGTGACTGAGGCCAGGTGTCTGCCTGGACCATCAGGGCCAAGGGCAGCCCAGTGGCTATAACAGGGTTGTGATCAGTGTGCAGTAGAGAACTGTAGAAATGTCTGATTTATTGCTGTTCCCTTTATGCGCATGTATATATAACAACACAATGCAATGTAACAAAATGTATCTACTTCCCAAGATGTAAGTCTATTCCACTTGCTTTCAAATGCATGTATAAAGAAAAGAAGCCAGATTGAAAAGTCTATGCAATGTATGATCCCATATCTATGACTATATTTTTCAGTGTTCCCTAGAGAAGTAAAACAAACAGGAGGGATGGGGCTGGATAGACAGCCAACTAGATGACTGACATGTAGAGAGATGGATGGTATAGATGACTGATAGAAGGTAGAGAGATAATTGATGGACAGATGATAGATAGATGAGGTATCTGATCCAAATCCCAGATCAAGATGTCATGCAGAAAGAGTCATGCCTTCTTCTACCTGTTTTTGTTCTATTTGGGTCTTCCATTGATCTGATGAGGCTCACACACACACGAGGAAGGAACCAGATACTACTCTAACTACTCCAAGTAAAGGTGCTAGTCTCCTATATGAATGCTTCATGAACGTGCCATAATAATGATTGGCCAGTTCCTATAGGAACAGAGCCCTGCCTGGATTGGTTGGTTAGTTTTCCACTGGCCCCATGCATGGAGCGTGGAGACACGAACTGCTACTGTACAGGTTTCTTGTGCTCCCCAGGCCCCCACCTTCCCTTTGGCAGTCAGGATCAATCACTCCGCTAGCACCGCACCTCTCCTTTTGCCTAATGATTCAGAAGCTTAAGGAGCCTAAAGTGGCTGGGCATCCCAGAGCTCTTACCCTGTCTCTCCTGGCGGGAGGATCTCCCCACTTAGAGATAAAGACCGAGTTCATGGAAGAAGGGAGCTGTGGGGGGTGAGAGTGAGTGGCGTCTCTCCCATTTCCTCCCCTTGATTCTTGGATCCATGAATTCCAAGTATGGCAGAAGCAAAGCAGCATTGTGACGTATTGGACACTGGTTTAGATGAGAAGGGAGAGCCTTTCCACAGCCCTGCAGGACACTGGTGCCTAGCTGTCTCTAAACGCCGTTTCACCTGCTAGCAAGCCAGGCATGACCGCAGCTCCGCCCGCTCCACTTTACAGCTCAGGACCACAAGCTCAGCTTTCACTTACAGAACGTTCTGGAGAAGAAAAAAGTGGATGGGATCAGGCAAGAGGTCACAGCATCTGACCTTGAGTAGAGGAGTGACTTAAAATGTGTGGCAAAGTTGGGGCGCTCATGGGGGTTGCCCCACATGTTCATTGCGGTGGCAACTGCCTATGTCTCAAAGTTCTCAGAGCTGCACGTTGAAACGGGCACATCACGGAGTGAAAAAGACACGTGCTGCAATTCCTAGCGTGAACCCCTGTGCGGCTGACTCCCCGGCTTCCTCCCTTTTAGGACACAACCCTCAGTTGTTCTGCTACAACTCGGGAAAGATCACCAGTGAGCAATGGGGCTGTGCTGTGATTTCTCTTTTATTGTCAATGCAGTTCAGTCTTTCTTGCATCAGAGAAAGCGTGGAACAATGCTACTTCCAACAGAATGACCTGAGAGACTTTGGACCAAGTAGTCTCTGATGGGAACTCTATCACCTGTGTAGCACCAGATGAACAAGAGGTTTCAGCGACTGTAGCCTGTCAGGAGCTGAGCTCTTTGGTCAAGGAATGAACCAAACCAAAGAGACTTCAGCCTCACCATGCTCTCATCTTTCAGGACCATGTTGGTGCAGTTTTACAAGGAGGCAGAGGCTCTGCTGGTATAGGTGAGAAAGTCACCTCAGCACTCAACAAACAAGGGGTTCTTGAACTTCTAGAACCTTCTAGAACTTTGACACACACATACACGCACACAGCTTTCTGTTTCAACTAGATGTCAGTATATAATAAGGCCAAAGAGAAAGCAAAGAGAAGCATCATGGCAGGCAACTGGGGCAGATAGTTGCTGAGTCTGCGCGTTGGTCCCTTATAAGGAAAAAGATAATTCTTCATACACTATTAAATATGTTAGGAGACCTGGAAGAGACTGTCGCTTGCCTTTCTTTTTGTAAGCCGAAGGACAGGGACGCATAGCCTGTGTGTGCCGGTGACTCAGGATCATTCCTGTCCACTGCAGCAGCACACAGGGCTCCTACATTTGCGTAAAAAACACTAAAGGCCACCAGCATCTGAAGCCCGACTGATGCTTCTCTGTTTGACAGGCGATGCCAGGAATGCCAGGGAGAGTGGGTACCAGTGGGGCTCGCTGAGGGACGCCACCGTCAGCGAGGCTTCCTCTCTGCAGGGAAGGTCACCCTGGCAGAACTGAAGCATCGTCAGTATTTGTGGACTGAACATGAGAAAGCGTAAGGGCCGTAGCAATGCACCTAACATGGTACAGTCTACACCAGGGTCTGACTTTGTGCTTCAGGGCCGGTATTATGGTCACCAAGTTCATCATCCCTCATCTGCCAAAATTCCTTCATAGCATCAAGAAAGCAACATCCTCCCAGCAACGTGGTGTGGCTCTCAATTTCCCAGCCCTGCTACCTCTGCCTCATTCATCTCCAGCAGCTCCCAGGCAGCCCCTGTCCAGCCAGTTCCAACCACTTGCCTTTGTGCAACCAGACAGCTCTTTTGCGTGACCGAGCTAGCTGAGCCCTGGCTGCTATACCCCCTCTCTGCTCCCTGCTCTTTCTTAATCTGAAAGACCTTGCTCCTTCCCACACACTTGAGTATGTGCCCTGGTACCTATGGGCCCTGTCCTGTCAGACTGAGCCCCGGGTGGAAACATGGCTATCCAACTAGGTGCTCAATAAATGGGAGTTGATTGCCGCACTGGCAAATGATGGCTTCATCCGAGGAAGAAGTGATGGAGGCCGGGAGGGAAAGTCACGCGTTATTCCCTGGAAGTGGCGAGCTGTATGGGACCGGCTGGTTTTAAAAAGGAAAATGCATACACACACAGACACGAGCGTTGCTAAGGCGCTGCGTTTCTATTTTCAAGTGTCCTATGGAGCCAAGTGTAAATATCAGCACCATGAACAAAAGGAAACATCCATCCCAGAGCTGGGCTGTGCCAGCCTGATGGATGTGGGAATGTGCCAGCGGGGTGGGGCAGGCTGGCAGCGAAGTGCACGTACCCTTGGCAGAGCTGAGTCTGCTTCCAGACAGCCGGTCTGCGTCATCTGGCTGTGCTCCGACCAACGGTACCCCGTCTTCCTGTCCCAGCACATCGCCTGTGTCGCCTTCACCGGGCCCCAAGAAAGCCCAGCCCCAACTCTCTTCACCACCCTGTCCCACGGGACTCTGAGTTGTGGGGGCAAAGCCTGGCGACGTGTGAGTTTTGAATAAGCAAAGTGAACAAATGAAAGGTGGAAAAGGTAAAAGAAAAGTAAATGAATTCATTGCAGATCGCTGTTTGCTTCGAGCACTTGACACGCACCCCAAGTTCGTCTCTGGGTTTAATGTCTCTCGGGTTTTGAAACCTGGAACCCCTCCACTGTCCAGGAAGATGCCCCAGAGTGCAGGGTACAGAAGTTTGTTCTGAAATCGCCCATCAGAGGTTAGACTCCCAGCTCCAACACAGCTCAGCAGTGTGTCACCTTGGCTGAGTTCAATTCCCCTGCATGAGCCATGGTCCCCAAACTGTGTGCCAAGGCCCCTCAGAACTCACAGGGCACCAAGAATACATTTCATGGACTGCATGCCTGGTAGGAGCCATGGGTAAAACTACCAGGGCCTTGTAATTGGCACCCAAAATTGGAGCTGAGGGGGGCAGGAGGAGGTCACTTGGGGATACAATCCTTCCCCTGTGAGGCAGGAAGTTATCGCCGGGTTGACAGAAGTTTAGTGGAGTTAGAGAACACAACCCACAATTCAAGAAAGGGAAAAACCCCACATAGGAATAGAAAGTTGACAACTTCTCTGGGCCATTCTTTCTAGAAATGCAACCCATAGACATTTCCAATGTCCTCTTTGGGCACCAAAAGACCCTGGAGCCACAACAGAAATGCACACTCAATAAAGAAGCCATCGGTGAAGGGTGATCTCTGAGTAACAATGCACTAGGCAGTCAATTAATTAATCATTGACTGTTACCAATCAAAGGCCAAGTACTCTACTTCTCAGTTACTAAGTGTGCTAGAATTCTTTGATATAGCTAGTCTATTTTTAAAGGAATGACTTGTTTGTTTGTTTCCAAGGTATCCACCATTACATTCATTGCTTTTTTTTTTTTGAACTAACCAAGCCATGACTTGGCCAGTGAATAGTAATATATAAATGTTATGTGTTTGGGCAAGAGTTGCTATGTCATTTTCACGAAAAGATGCTCAAGAACCACTAAGACAGAAAATAGCTGTTACTTCAAAGGCCCAAATGGGGCATGTCAACATTCTTCTTCCAAAAAAATTTCAGACTGGCCACTTGCATGCTTGGGTAACTCACACGTTAAATAAGTCCAAAGTCCTGGGCATTGTCAGGGCCTCGACAGGCTCATATGGGAGTGGGCGTGCCTGCCACGAGTATTTACGCATGGTGATGAGTCTCGCTGGCGGTTAGCTGCGCCGCCCCTTTTACCAACTGTGCAGGACTGTCTTCTCCGTTCACATCTAAGCCTATTTATTGTACCAGGAGTGCAAAGATGAAAATATAACAACCTTAGATCTGGTCTCCAGGTCCTTACATAGTTGATTTGTTCTAAAGGCCCAAATGTACAGCAGGTCCCTTCACGCTAACATAGTGTGAATGGAGTATATCCCAAACGTCTGGAAAACCTGCCACCTCCCACAAAACTCCTCAGCTCCCCTCATGAAGGGCACGAGTCAGCACGGAGACTTTCAAGAAGGAAGTACACAGTCCAAACTTCTGGTCATCCTGAGCTTGAGTTCCAGAGCCCATTGTACATACACAGCGTCTGACAAAAACCTTTTCGGATCTCCACACTCCTTATCACTGTGGGTGCATCCGCTTTGTGCCTGTGTCACTGATGGGGGTGGAACTCTATGGTTCTGCTTCACAGCACTGTCCCCTGAGTCTGGGCATCATGGGTTTACAGTGAACACTCAGTGGGTAATAAATAAATAGAATAATAATAAGGCCTTTTATGTATGTGCAACAAATAAAATCCATAAAGTTCAAGAATCACCATTTTTACATAGCAAGGGTTTAGAGTCACCTGCATTTTTCTTTCTCCTTTAATCTTTAAGATGCTGTAAGAATGTGATATAATGTTCACCCTACAAGTGACAAAGCTAAGATTCAAGGAGGTAAACAATTGCCCTGGACTACACAGTTAACAGGCCCAAGTCAGGCCTAGAACCCGTGCCCACATGACAATACTTGGAGAAAATAAACCAAACTGTCCTCACAAGCCCATACCTCTTCTTTATTTATTTTTTGTCAGTCATTGGGCTTGAACTCAGGGCCTTGGCACGGTCCCTGATCTCTTGAGCTCAAAGCTAGGGCTCTACCACTTTGAGCCACAGCACTACTTCTGGTTTTCTGTTGCTTATTTGGAGATAAGAGTCTCACAGACCTTCCTGCCGGGGCTGGCTTCACACCACGATCCTCAGATCTCAGCCTCCTGAGTAGCTAGGATGACAGGTGTGAGCCACCAGCACCCAGCTGTCTGGTTCCTCTGGATCTGAAGTCTGCACACTGATATAACCAGAGGCAGAGCAAGAAGACCAGGAATGAGGGGTTCTGACCGGGAACTGGGAGGTAATGCATTTCTTTCAGAACATGGCAGGATTCAGTCAAATTGCAAAGGATGCCCAGAGTCTGAGGCGTTGCCATCTTCTGACAAGACTGCCCCCTTTCTGAGGTTCCATTCAGGTTCTGTGGAGCAAGGCAGAGGAAGGGTCTCTCGCCCAAGGCTTCGTGTGTCAGATGGGAATCAACTTGCTTCTCCCTCACAACCCAATCAGGACTGGTATCTGAGTGGCCAGTTTTCTTCTTTCCCTGCTGACCTGCTGGGCGCCTTTGTCCAATTTAGCCTGTTCTCGACTTTGAGTGTGTTCCTAAATTCAGTGTGTTTAGAATTCAGTCCCCAAATTCATACCTTAGTGGCACTGGATGATGGGGCCTTTGGGGTGTCATTCGAGTTAGATGAGATCAGCAGTAGGGTACCCGCCAGACAGGACTAATAGCGCTGGAACAAGAGGAAGAGAAAGAAGCTATCACCCAAAGTCACCAGAAGATCCTCATCAGATGCTGGCGCCTGGGCCTTGGACTTGGCAGCCCTCAGAACTTAAAAATCAGTTTCTTTCCCTTCTAAATTACCCAGGCTGAGGCACTCTGTCATAGCAGCGTAAACCAAAGTAAGCACCCTCCCAAACCTCTGCCTTTGCCCAGCCCACCTTGCTGGACTGGCTCTGTAACTCATCTCTGGGAAATTCTAGTTATCCGTTCAGATGGTCAATTAAGAGCGCACCAGGTTTACATCGCCACAGCCTGGGGAATCCATGGCCCATCGCTTCCTCTGCCTCTCCAGGGTAGGTCCTTGGGAGAAATGTAGGAGCAAACTTCAGGCAGTAACAATCCTAGCTCGAAGGAATCCAGACCTAGTGTGGAAGAGAGGAGTGCCGAGCGGAAGAGCTGTTTGCCTGGACCACATGACCTGAGTTTCTTACCCTCGCACTCCACTCCTCTGCTGGAAAATTCCAGAAGTCAAGAAGAATGCCAGGGCTACAGGAGAGCACACAGGTCTGCAGCTCTGAAAGCCTCGCCTGTGGAGGTAAGAGTGTCTTCATTTCATGAGTTGTCCCGTCACGGGCTCTGCTCAGGGATCTGCGCATTCACAGGACATACAGCTGATGGGCCCAGTCCCACGTGCAGATTGCAGCATCTCAAAAAATGAAAGTCAGAAGAATAGCAATCTGGGGGAGCATTCACTTAACAGACAGAAAGCAAAGCCTTCATTACTGAGAAACAACTCCTAGAAATCAAAGGGAGAGGGCTGTGCCCATCCTGCCCCCACCCCCCTCCCCCCACCCCCTCTCCCCACCCCACCCCGGGTGGGAGAACTCCATCATGGCCGGCCTGACTCACAGGCAGGCCTGTTATCAGAAAATGGTTTCCAAGTGCTGTTCTGGGACAGCTGCAAGGACTTCTCTCTTACTGTCATTCCATTAAGAAATTCAAAGCAATTTTCTTTTGAAGTTATGGGTGTTTTTTTTTTTCCTTTTCAGATTAGTTTGAGGTCAGAAAATAAATCTCAAGGAATCCACAGGCATGCACGCTTTTGATTTGGAAAACGTCCACCCTCTCCACCCCTATCTTAGACTGTCCTACGCCCAGACGGTTTGCAGCTTGATCGAGCCCAGGCTGGTAAACTAGGAATTCGGCTTTCAGCATCTTCCTGATCAAGAGCTATTTCATCAACGTGGAAGAAAAGGAAGCGCACCAACTGCCTTTGAACAATAGTCTGTGAAGCTGTTCTAGAAAGGGGAGCAGAGCCAAACATACAAAGGCACCACTAAACAAGGAAGAGTAGGTTCCAAACTGCGATCATATAAGCTTTGTGCTTACTCAAAACAGTGCTGTCTTGTTTTGTTTTTCATTTCCAAATTTGCATTTTGGAAGATATGGTCCTGCATCAGCTGCAGGTCTTGAACCAAGAGGCAAAAATAACATACAATAATTTAAACAGGGCAAATTGGGTCTGAGTATTTATTCAGTAATATTAGGGGAAGGGTTAAAGTCACAGGAACTGCATCGCCAGAAGTGTGCACTAGTGAAAATGGGAGCCGCCGGTGTGAAGAGCAGCCACACTCTCTGGAGCTGAGAAAGCACCCGGGGTGAGCCTTGGCCACCCCAGCCCAGCTGAAAAGACTCAGACCTGCTGGAGAAGACTCAGCATATCTCATCTGACAGCAGAGAATTGCTGTGGTGTTGCATCAGACCACTTGCTGGAAACCATCCTTCTAAAACTGGCTGAAATATGTTCTCTGGGTTTCCAGAGAAACTGCTCAGAAGGAGGTAGGTTGAGGAGGTGCTGCTACTCACAGGGCGTGTTGGGGGACACGTATGGCTGTGTGCATTGCAGACGCTGGGGACCAGAGCAGCCGGCCATGCTACAGGAGATTCGAGGGGAAACCCCCATGCTACAGTGTCTGTCTTTGTTTTGCGGATCAGGAGAAAAAAGATGAATTTGTAGCCAAGAGCAGTAAGTCGATAGCCAGTGCAGGCCATCCCTTAGCAACAGAGTTCTCATACGAACGCTTACACCCACTTGAACATCTGTGCAATAACAGGAATATAAATCAATTAAGTATAAATCAAGAATCTTCCAAATTATAATAATGTCAGCAGAATGTTATTTATTCGATGTTTTCACAAATTTTCTAACTCATATTTTGTCCCTTGAAATGCTATTTTCTGTAAAAGTTGCAGGCCCATCTAGGAAAGGTGGGCTGATACCTGGTTTATTCTAATTTCTTCATTATCATCTCAGATGAGAAGACCCAGGGTTTCCAAAATCCATTTATTGTTCCTGTAAGTTCATTTATGTCACAACTTGGAAAAACTTTAAATAAAAAGGGAAATGAGGGTGAGTTTTAACATATGGTTTAACAACTCGAAACTTCTGGAAATTATTTTATGATTCAGCTGAGTGTTTTCTGACAACCTTGCTTTGGAGTAGACAGTGTAGGAGCAATTCTATTGGCAGGATGTTGGTGAAAAGAGTCTTGAGCCAAGCATCTTCAGCCATTATGGGTTTTGGAGGTGCCTGATGGCCATAGCCTGAGGATTCCCTGGAGAAACATCTCCCTCATTCTATTTTCTCTGACAGGGAGAAGATTTTTTTAAAAACATGAAAATGGAGAAAAATAAGGAGAAAAATTATAAAAACACAGCATGTTAAACAAGTAAATAGTTTGATATAGATTGCTAACTATTCCTATGTAAGAGTAGATTATTTTCTAGGTAATTTTAGAACTTGCAATTCCACTGCAAGTCTGCCAGAGAACAAAACTTAATTTGATCTAATGGTTTGTTGATTAGTTGGTTAGCTAGCTGTTTGATCTTCACACATGGTGATCCTGCCATCAATATGACCATTTATATGGGTTCCAATGAAGTGAGATCTACATAGTTGGCTCCAATAGCTTTAAGTAAAGATAGCTTTAAGTAAAAAACATCAGATGCATCTGAGGGAAAGGATGCCGATGGCTTATAAGCCAAAATACTGTGGAATTTATGGTTTTGTGCTGTTTAGTTGGGAGCAAAAAGAGAGAGAAAAAGAAAGAAACAGTTGGTTCCAAAGCCATGGTTGGAGATACTTCACAGCAGAAGAACCCCAGGATAGAAATTGTGGGGAGAGATGGAAGCCCAAAGCCAAATCACTGACAAGGACTTCATTTCTATTTTCCCCTCAGTTCTTCCTACAGTAACAAACTGTGCCCTTCACACTTTACAAAACAACTGAACAGAGTACCTAGTCTGCTCTGCAGAAGGACTTGAAGCCATGACCACTTAGAGACCCCAGGGACAACTACTGATCTCCCCGAACTCGCAGGATCCACAGATAAACAGGCCTGTGCAGTATGGGTGGCAGGGACAGGAAACGGAGGGTTGCTCTTCGTGGGCATTGTAATGAAGCTGAGTCACCAGCCATTCCACTACGCCAGTCCCTCAGGGATGTGACAGAGACAGAAGAGTAGAGGACTCTGACCTATTTGCTCATACAATTATTGCTCCTGGAAGTGACTGACCAACTTTCTGTAGAAGAAACTGTGAAATAAAGCAGTGGAGAAGATTCATTTAAAATCTCCCCATTACGTCCGCTGGTGTGAATCACTGACCGAACCACTGAGAAATGGTAAAGATTCAACGTGCACGGATGAGTTGTGACAGCCGATAAGAACTTTACAATTTAGAAGTGTAGCTTATATGTACACTAATGCCCAGATCTCGGTTTCTATCTCCAGTAACAGGCACCTGGGTTCCTTAGGGAGATGGCTGAATCTAGGACTAAAGCACAAATTATACAAAATGACCCCGGAGTATCTTGCTCTGCCAAAATGTAAGAAAATACCCTCCAAATAAGTTACTTCCCAAGCTTGTGAGTTTCCTTACAAAACAAGTAAGAATGTTTTGTACTCATAAATTATCAATAACACTTAACAATATGACTCATTGGGGAGCATTATTGATATGTGGACTCTTGACAGTTATAAGAAAGCAAAACAACAGATGATCATTATTTCCCCATAACATCTCATGCAAGATCTTTACCATGCTCATAGTAGACAGAGCAGCAGAATTTGCAGCTGGACTTAAACTTCCAAATGTTTTTCTCTGTACAGAGCATACATGTTCTAGTGCATTCAAGAGATGGTCTTACAAACTCACCCTCATGTCTCAGCACTTGTATTTCTCTTAAAGCAAGGACATTTTCTTAGTCACATTGGTTTTGGAACTCATATTTTTAAAAAAGTTTGTGTAGGTGAAGATGAGAGATGAAAAATAAAATGGACAGCTTCTCCAATATAGTAGATAATATGGAAGACAGAATATCAAAGCTTGGAGAAATAATTGATATAGTAGAAAAGGAGGGGAAATACAGAAGAAAAGGTGAAAGAAATATGAAAGTATTTCAGGTATTTCTGGACTCAATTTAAAAAACCAAACATATTACATGGGCATTGATGAAGAAGAGATAATAGTTAAGGGCACAGAAATATACTCAACAGAGGAATAACAGGAAAATTTCCCAAACCTTGAAAAAGAGAAGCCAATCCAATAACCTAAAAAACAGACTAGGAAACAACTTCTTTACAATATAGTTAAAACAATGGGCACAAAGAACATGGAACTAATACTGATGGCTGTAAGAGGGCAAAAAGAGCTCACTTGCATGGAGACGCCTATCAGAAGAACAGATTTCCCAACAGAACCCTTAATGGAAAGTAGTGATTCTAATGGTCCGCTTCAAGTACTAAAAACTTAAATCTACCAGTACAGAATTCTCTGCTAGTGATGTTTTCATTAATAAGAGAAAGGCAAATAAAAACATTCTATGATAAACTAAGACTAAAACAATTTGTCATCATGAAACTGATACTAGCAAAGTAACTCAGAGACATCTTGCACACTGAACAAGTAACTGTAAACATAAAAATACATGAAGAAAGCATATCCTGCCAGGTGCATATATAAACATGAGCAATATGAAAGAATACACAATTAACATTGGGGGTGTGGCCAGGATTATTACATACTTTTGTGTTTGAACACTCAAAATCACTTGACCCACTTCTCCAATCAAAAGACACAGAATGGAGAATTGGATTAAAAACATAAGACTCAACCATCTGTTGTCTATAAGAAACACAACTATCGGACAAAACCCCTAGCTTAGAGTGAAAGGTTGGAGAAAGATCTTTTCTATTAAGAAGAGTAGATTTCAAATCAAAATTAGTCAAACAAGATAAAGACAGTTGCTTCATTAATCAAGGGAACTCACCAGCAGAAGAAATAAATGATTCTTAACACCTGTGCACCCAATACTGGCACACAAAGCTTTGTTAAACTATTGGACTTAAAATCACACATAGACCTGAATGCAATGATAGCTGGAGACTTAATATACTGCTAATCATTAGACAGGTCATCCGGACAAGATCAGATGAATCCACCACTGAAGAGTCATGGACTGGCCTTCTGTGCAACTGGAATGAATCTGTGGTCCTGAGGATTATTCCCCTCGAGCTTTACGCTTCTATATATGCCCATGTATTGTAGACCCTTGAAGATTTTTCACCAGGTACTAATAATGATAGCTACAATTAGGTGATAGACATGTGGATAGTTAGGTGATAGACATGTAGATCTATGTTCATGTTATATGAGCATAAAATTTTATAACATTTTGCAATGCATCGGGCCACTTTTTGTTACTATGATGAAATGTTCGAGGCTGGGAGTTTTGCACACAAAAGAGGCTCATTAGCTCATAGACCTGAAGACACAGCCCTGCGTCATGTTGGCACTGTTGAAGTCCTGGTGACAGACAGCATCTCAGCGGCGAGAATGTGTGGAACAGCAGCAATCACACACTGAGACAGGAAGCCAGGGGGGGGAGATTGGTAAAGGCAGTTTTTGTCTCTGATTCTTTATTAAAAAGAAAAGAAACAGTGAAAGCAAACCAAGAGGTGACATTGTCAAAAATGTGCTTATTACCTGACTTACAAAATGCTGAATCTCTCTTTACAACACCTTAATGATAACAACAATAAAATTATATTTTAAAAATGGAAGGGCTCTGAGAAACAAGATCAAACCATTGCCACCTCTACGGAAACCCATTCTACTACTCCTGTGTATGTCGATTTTCTTTTCACCAGATATGTGCACATTGTCTTTCTGCCTGTAAGTGAATAATCATTCTCTTCGCTATTCACTTGTCATGATGCATCTGCAAAGAAATGATTATCAACTGACTTGGGAAGACTATTAAGATACAGAAGTGCACTATGGGTGTATATCATTAATCCTTGCACAGAAAGACGCTGAAAGTATTTTATTCTTTCCACAACTATTAGAGATGCATAAAAGTCACTGTGTTGTGCAACAACTAATGTGAAACAGCTCTGTTTCTGTCCCAAGTGACTTCATGTGGTTTCCATGGTGAATTCTATTTCTGTGGAAATTGCTCTTTCATAGAGTGCTGTAGCAGCCCAAGGTCAGTGCCACTTCTATACTTGGTGCCCTGTTTCAAATTGTTCGAGATGAGTGATGGCGAGTTTGGATCAACCACACAGCACTGTCTGCCAAAGAAAATAACTCAGAAGCTTTTACATTGGATAAGGCATTTGGCTTTTCTGGAAGTTTCCAGACCTCATCTCTAATAGCTCAAGAACAACTCCTGACATCGCTGCAATTCTGACTCACTGGGTTCTGCTTCAGCCTAGCCATCCATTCTATGGAAGCCAGTCATCTTCAGGAGCTTGCCCCCTGCAAAGAGCTCGGTGGAATCCCTGGAAGCTCCTTCATTTGGGTCTGCAGGGACCCAGGGATGGCTTGCCCCACCCATCTGCTCATTGTTCCCACCTCTCTGGGGACAGGCCTCCCCAGCTGCCCAGGGGCTTCCTTCAGCCTTGGGCAGACTTACTTGCCTATTGTCTTGGACAGTCCATGTTTTCCACCACATGCCCTCCTGCAGGACGTCGGGGACAGCCTCCTCAATCACCAGCACCCCCTGTTGCCTTGGCTCCTGAAGACATCAAGAGCTTGATTCTGAGTCCTCACTGTCTGGGTTTAGATCCCAACAGAGTCTCCACTGGCACGAGGGATTGTCTGGGGAAGTCGCTTGTTCCTCCATGGAGGGGACAGAGCTGGGACTCAGTTGTACAGAGCTGCTGTGGGTCACAGAGGAGCTACAGCTCGACACTAGCAATCTCACAGGCTGCACACACTGCACCCTGCAGTGCTTGACAGAAAACTGGGCTTGATGGGAACCTGCTCATCCATGTCTTGGCACTCTTGACTAGATTGCGCAAGGCCCTGATGCTGAGCTCTACAACCATCTCCAAGCCCACTCTCTCCTCTGTGTGCCTCTGTCATCAACTCAAACAATCACGACAGTTTCCTAAGCAATATGCTCACCCCAGACTCCATTTGGCATGTGCAAATAAAATAACCAGCCACCAAGGAGATGCAATCACTATGATTAGAAATTTGCATCTGTGATATTAATTCACTTGGCAAATAATCAGAGCTAAGGTTGTGGGGTATTGTTTTTAGATCCAATTAGTGCATATGTTAATGAAGCCACCGCCAAGAGAAATCCAGCCTGGTCCTGGGTTTGAGAAGATTGGGTAAATGTTAATAGTTCTTTCTCCAAACAGAGGCAGAGAGACTCCTTGGTTTCTTATGAGTTTTCCATTGCTATTTTCATCAGCAAAAGGTTGGTTGAAAAACTCAAGTTGAAGCTTGAATTCCTTTTCCATTCTGGGCAGTTCACTGCCAAGTGAGGAAAGGAATGAGCCTCTATCCTCTGTTCCTCTGCCCGCTGGCAGAGTCCCTGGAGGCAACAGCGCCCAGCCTGGGGAAAGATGGGCCCCTGGGCCTCCATCCTGAGAAGAGGTACTGCTCTGTCTCTCCTTGGCTGCTCTGGAGAGAGGCCCTGAGCATGGAGCCCGGGCATTTCACCCCTCCCTTACAGTCCCAGCACCACCTCCCCAACACCACCTGACAGTGAGCATCTTCAACTTTCCTCAGACCAACACCCATTCCCTGCAAAGTGGCTGCCGCTGGATCTCCGATGGCTCTGTATTTACATAGCTCTGTTCGACTGGGATTTCTTTTTCATCAATGTGTTTTTCAGAGACACAATGGCTCTCCAACTTAGGTCTTAAATTTCCCTACCAGCCCACCACAGGCGGCATGTTTTCACCCAGTACTGAGATGCCAGGTCTTTCTGCCCACTCCAGCCATTGGCGGTGGCTGTGCTGGGTGCTGGGCCCCGGGGCAGCCCTTGTGCTCTGCTCTCCAGCAAGGGAGATCTGGGTGTCACAATCCAGGAGAGAGAGGTGTCCACTTGTCTCTCCCTGTGTGTCTAGAAGCCTGGGGCGCATCTTCAGCAGACGCCGGGTTATGAAGTAACAGAGGCCACTGCCATCCACTCAGCCCTGTGGGGTGCAGAGCTATCATTGGCAGATGCACCCCAGGTCCTGCAGCCGGGATATGGTTCCTTGCAATATGGTTGAGGTGAGTCCCATGCACCTCCGGCTGTCTTCGGCTGTGAGGGCTGGTCTGGCCTCCACTGTCTTCCTCTCCTCACAGAAATGCAGGCGTGCTCCTCCTGAGTAGGGGACAGGAGGGGGGGGGATCAGAGCAGACAGAGAGGCACAGATGCAGCAGGCCCGTCCAGGAATGGGGAAGAAGGTTCAAGTCCAATGAAACAGAGAACAGCAGAGTCTTGGGAGCTGAGTGGAAAGGTTTCCAAGGAGGTCAAGGACACAGAACGCAATAGCAGTGTAGGCTAGCCGGTGGATGGCAGCACACCAGCCACGGAATTTGGTGACATGCAGAGGGCGCTGGTGATCCGGCTGGAAACCTCACCACCTCATGGTAGCAGTGCACGGAGGGGACAGGAGAGGCTCAGCCATGACACCCAGCTGGAGAGCTGATGGGAATTCTGCAGAGGAAGGGAGGTGAGGGTGCAGAGATGTTTGGGAGGTCAAGTCCTAGTAAAGAAGAGGCAGGGGCTCCAGGTACAGCAGTCTCAGCGTTGGCTTGCAGAGGGATCCCAGCGGGGAGGGGCAGGTGAAGAGGCCAGGAGGTCTGTGGGCGGTGGGCGGTGGGTGGTGGGGACACAGTGAGGATCACGCTTCACAAGGCCCCCTGTCCGGGATGACCTCTCATCTCAAGCGCCAGTGTCAGGGTTCGCTGGAGGCCAGCAGCCCCCACACGCATTTGTTCAGAGACAGAAATTCTATTACACTGTGGAGAACATAAAAGACATGTTTCTTGTTACTGCCATCTCTGTTGTCTCCACTTAGTGCTGGTTCCAGAAGAAGCTTTCCAACGCTTCCTTTGCTCTTCCCAGAGCCTTCACACAGCAGCTCGGGCCACGGCAGGATCCGGGCAACACAATGCCCACAAGGTAGATCTGGAAAAGCTCTTAGACCACACAAAGACCCGCTCCCTTTGTGGAGTAGAAAGCTAGAGAAGTGAGCCAAATCCAACTGATGGATCTCAAAAGAGACGGATCTGTAAGTTTCTGCAGTGGCGTTCAATGTCAGCAATCCTGTCCCTGTGTGGACTGAGGGAGCCGTGACACCAGCACTGTTCCTGTAGCTGTCACTGGTCAGTGAGAGATGACAGCCAAGACTGCTACTTCTCCAGGTTTCATGCGCCCCAGTGAATCATCCAGAAGGCTCTCAGGGCACCACGCGGCCTAGCATGCTTGTAACTCAGGAGCTTTGGCCGTCTTTCTCTCTCTCTCTCTCTCTCTCTCACACACACACATACACACACATACACACCCATGACTTGGGGTGGGAAACCAGCCCCCATAGGTCATCTGACCAGCCATGTCTGGAAGAGGTCTTCCCTGACGTTTAGGTGGGAAATGGCTTTGGTGTGTTTCCTGGGTGGAATCCTATTCTATCTCCTGTGAGGGTCTACAGAGAGCACTGCAATGAAAATCATGGAAAGCGTGAGCGGGGTCTTGTTCCCAAGCTGAAGAAATCCCCGTGCATGCAAGGGCCCAGGAGGTAGAGGGTCCAGAGTTGTCCCTCCCATCGGCAGCATGTTGGGAGTGACCTCTCCAATGTCCATGAAATAGGAAGCCACGCCACCAAGCTGTCAGCCCCATCCTTAATGCCCACACAGCGCCTTACATCCTGTAAGTGCATGGTAGAGATTTGTTACACAGGAAAGCCCAGTATTTGTCTTGATTTCATTTACTTTCCTTCCAAAATAGAGGGCAGTTAATAGAATTGATATGCCACTTTGTTAAAATAGTTTAGAGTTTTACCATCTCCACACAAAAATAATTATTTTCAAATAGAAAAATCAGAATATTCAGGGAATGACTATGGCTCCATCTACATTAAATCAGCAGGAAGTGAGCTGGCGAGTCTTGAAGCCATCAACTCAACTGTTCTGGCCACAGGGTGGCAAATCCAGGGACTCACGGGGCAGAACTGGCCTTGGATGCTGCTGGAGAGATTAGCAGAAGCTTGGACATCACACCTGGCCAGACAAAGGCGGGCATGTTTGTGGTGAAGTCCCAGAGACTCCAGGAAGGATGAGTTTCTCTGCAAGCAATTGTAGAGAAAATGATCTACATCTGCTAATATCACCATCAAATTCATGAAGACCAGATGGCCACATTGAGTCAAATGGGCACAAACAGCAGGAGACTCGCCCTGGGCAAGCAGCACTCACACAGGCCGCCTGGCCTTCTTAGCTTATCACGTTTCTTTTTGCTAATGAAAGTTCCATGTAAAATTGCATGTCATTTTGCTTCCCAGAGGATCTGACTCACTGGGAACTTGAGCAATGATGGAAATGATAAGGGTTTGGAAGAGTCTTTGGCACCACTCCCCAAGAGAGCAAATGGAAGCCATGACCACAGCCCGGAGGAAACCAGCTACTCTGGACCCTAGGGCTTTCTCAGAGTGAGGCTGGCTTGGGGATGATCCCAAGAAACATATTTCAAAGTTCTTTGACCTCAATTTGGAAATCACTCATGTCGAGACAGAGGCTCCCACACATGGTACAGCATTAAAGGATTTAGAAATCCAACCACCATTTTAATGTCACAGAGCTTGCTGGGTCTGCAGTTTTCATTAACTCTACATGGATAATACTGTGCTGACTTGTCCACGCCTTGGGGAAAACACTCTATCCTAGGCACTTTGTAAACTAAGGTTCAGAGACATGAAATGATTTCAATCTTGTAGGAAGCAAGGACAGACAAGACTCAAACACAGGTCTTCAGGCTTCACTACAAGGCCAAGATACTTAAATTTAATTCACCTGATTGTCACATTGACTTCCTTCCCAGACTAGATTCTAAGTTCCATTGAGAACAGAGATTTCTATTGGCCTACTTACTGATACGTCCAAAGTACTTGGGATATAATAAGATGCTCCAATACTTGAAAGAAGAGAGAATGAAGACGGAAAGGAGGGAAAGAGCAAGGCAAGATGGAGAAATGGAAGGAGGAAAAGAAGAAAGAAAAGCAGGGAGGAAGGGCTTAGTTTGTGTAGGGGGAAGATGCTCTGCTTCAGAGCGTCCTCTGATGATGTCTGCTCTACTTGAAGACAGGTAAGGCAGCTCTCACTAGGAACGATTCTGGGACCAGCCCGCTATAACCACACCAGCAAGAGTGGACTGCCATTCCACATATCTCAGCATTTTCCTATCACCTGTGTTTTATTTAACCTAGAATGTGATGACATAGTTGAAGTAAACTGAGCAGTATGTATTGCTTTGCTAGGAAGTTTTACACAACTCTGCAGCCGAGGCTGGTTGGTAACCCATAATCTTCCTGTCTAAGTGAATTCTACCACGCGGTGTTGCTAACTTCATTAGGACCAAGTTATGTGCTTTCGGTGCAATCACATTTTGATGTTTGCTTGAATTTTTTGGATTGTTCATTTACGGTTTGTTTGTTGTTGTTTTCGATTCTGGTGTTTTTAACTGAGGGAGACGGGATTTTTAGAGAATTTGCAGTCACTGAAGTGCAAGCAGTCAATGGTGCTCCACTTATCCTAGTAGATACGGTTGTGCAGGCCCAGCGGTTTGGAAAGCATTTAATAATCAGGACATCCCTTATGGATGAAGTGTGTGAAATGGGAATCACGTGGTGTCTAGACAGTTTAGTCATGCCCTATCTGCACAGGGACTGCAATGTGCACATGTCTAAAACATACAACATCAACTCCAGACTTCCAAAGCCATGACATTCCCACTCGGAGGAGCCATCAACGAGTTTTAGTCCACCTCTTTCTCTAGGAAGGATGTTTTCACGAGAGAAACGTAACATCTGGAGCCTCGTGAGGTCCCAGCTGTCTTGCTGCAATCCCTGGCCACGCTGCTTATTGAATGCCAGTGGAATCTGGAATTCTCTGACTCTGCACTGGAGCCCTCTCACGGCCTTCTGGGTTCCAGCAGAGCCCTCCCTCCGTTTACCTCCTCGGATTAATTTCTCACAACCAGCATCCATGCGGCCACTCCCATAAGCTTCCTAACTACAAATGGGGTCTTGCTGGTCTCCAGTTAAACCACTCAGTGAAGGGCAGTGGGTTTCAGAAGTGATGGCACTTTCCTGAAACAGAACATAGAGTCCTTTAGGACCTGCCCTATACTATTTGTTTTTGCTTCAATTTGTGTCTTCCTCCTCCAGCTTTTGAGAAACTGGAATCTTATAGAGATTGGGTTAAAAGGGAAGGGGCATCTCATGGAAACACACATATACACAAACACCAACACTTGGTCTCTCTAAGCCAAGTAGTCAACGTCAATAAAAACACACAAACATTTTCAGCCAGTTGCCACAGAAACATGTGGAAAAACGTATGTCCCAACAAGCAGCAGGTTTCCTTGTGGGTGAACTCTGTGCTGATGTGGCCGTTGGAGGCTGCTCTGGCTGTCTGGGGTCTCGCTGCTCTTCGAGGTCCTCCTCCTCCTCCCTCTGTCAGTGCTCCCTGCGCCTCATGGACCCCTCTCTCATCTCTGGCTGGGTGTCTTTCCCCCATTTGCCTCTTCATTCACGGGCCCCTGGAATGAAGGTCAGACATCTGCTTTCCATCTTCCCACACTGTTTAGCTGAGGCTGGCAGCCGGACTTCCCGCTCATAAGTCATGACTCATCTGGAACATACTCATGGTGGACACTTTCTGACCATATCTCCTTTTTCAGAAGAACGGCTTCCCTTCTTCCCATGGCATTTCATGGAGGCTGCCACTTCCTAAGCCGGTAATTTCCTCAGCTGTTGTTTTCAAGAAGTGGGCAAGAGGGGAAGCATCGAAATGTAATTCTGACCAGGGATTCAAAGGAACTACCAGACTGGCTGAGGGGCTCAAGTCGTGAGGCATCTGCTCAGCAAGCAGAAAGCTCTGAGTTCAAACTCCAGTACCATGATAGAAATGAACTGCATTAAATGTATACTCGGGTAATAAATAAGCGTCTATTACAGCACAAGCACATCATCATAACAGAATACTACAACACGAGAATGCTAGGTGTATGCTGTAACAAGAAGACAGGATACCTGATATTCCAAATAAGCTTTTCTAAAGCAAGAGCTGTGAACACATAACTGCAGCTATGTACCAGCTAGCAGTGGAGATATTAATTCACTTAATTCTTGCAGCAACTTCACAACATAAGCATTATTAACTTTGTTGTACAGATTAGGAAACTGAGCCATGGGAAGAACCGACAAGTGTGTAATAGTCCTCTGGCAAGAACCTTGCCTGGCACCTGATTCGACAGCATCTTAGTTTCTTCACTGTCAATCTGTCCCACTTCACAGACTGGGGAAACTGAGGCCTAAAGCCATTAAGTAAATGAAGAAGTGATTGTTATTTTTAAAATTCTTCTGAACGTGGCCAGTTCTTTGGGCTTCCATGCAGCCCTTCCGAAAGCTGCACTATACACATGAGCTCCCAGGAAACACTCAACACACGTTGCTGCTTCCTTTCTGTGGGATTAAAGTTAGAAAGGCTCCCAAGGAGACCGTGGGAAAACCACCTCAAACGCAAGCTTGGCTTCTCTGCTGACCTCACAGCCCACCTCAGATGTGTGGGGTGGGGTCTCCCTCCCACAGCAGGCGGGCAAGGGGCGGGTTCCTCAGCAGACACCAGCTGGGTGTCTCTAATCCAACCCAGTTTTGACGCTGTCCACATGGAGATGGCTTCAGGTCCCACATGCAGAAGATCTGGTCCCAGGGTTGCCTCACCTTCAGATGCCAGTCGCATGGAGATAGACCAGCTACAAATCAGGTTGGACAAACTCCTTGGAGCAGCCTGGGGAACATATGACCCGTTTATCAGGGAAGGTATCACAAAACACACAACAGAAGAGATACATGGTGGGCAGGAGAGAAGAGAGCTGTCCTTCCCTTACCGCACACGATCTGAAAGTCTTCAAACCCTCTTCCTACAGAGAATGTAAGGCTTGGACGTGACAAATGGTGTGGTCTAATCTTAACGAGCTCTAATCCTGTTCTGTCCTCCAACTCCTCTTCCTCATGAAGGTGAGACAAGACCCCTTCTGAAATGTCAGTCTCCTAATCTACTCTGTGTCCATGAAAGTAAGTCAGAGAATTTCTTTATGAGCAGTTCCAAGACAGAAGAGAAATGACCTGCTTTGTAAAGAGAGTTATAAGCCAGGACATGTGGACACACACACATGTGTATGTATCAATACTTATATAGATATCCATAGAAGAATGTAATATTTATAGATATCTCTTACTGACTTTCCTTATGGAAGAAATAAAACGAAGGTCATTTTTTTAACCTAAGAACTGATATAGTCAATTAGGTATTTTTTTTCTCTGTGGTCATCATGCTTGTGGCTTCAGAGAAATTCAAATTAAAAATGAAAAGGCAGCTAAGGGTCAGTGGCTCATGCCTGTAATCATAGCTGCTCAAGAGACAATACCTGAAGATCATGGTTCAAAGCCAGCCTGCACATGTAAGTCCATGAGACTTTTATCTCCAATTAACCAGCAAAAAGCTAGAAGTAGGGGTGTGGCTCAATACCAGTCATGAGCAAAAAAAAAGATCAGGAATAGCACAAAGACCCTAAGTTCAAACCCCAGTTCTGGCACACAAAAAAAGAGAAGAGATCAATGAAAGAAAAAGGCACTGAGTCTCGTCTAGTTCTCTGACACGTTATATGGAGATGATTGATACAGAAATGCACAATCACTTTTATATGTGTGTTTTGAGTATCAGACCTGTGCCAAGTTCTCAGACAAGAGAAGCTTCAGATAACTTCTCTCCAGCAAAGAGTGCAATGGTAGACAGGAATGGCAATCTAATCAATTTTGCATAGTGCAGACATGGGGGTTCTCGATGTGTGGAACCCACTGGCCTCGCTCCACCGCTTTCCACACAGCTGGTTGTGAAGCGGATGGGGCTTGAGACTGCAGTAGCCAATAGCTCCAGCAGCCCAAGAACTGAACACAGCAACAACAACAGAAAGTATTCTACTCACACGAGTCCTCTACATGGGCCGTGGCCCCATGCAGTTGCTCTGTAGCAACACTATGACAACCACGAGTCCTTGTGTCATTCTCCCTATCTCTACAAAAAATAGTCTCTCTCCTTCATGGCCACAGTTCACTGTCTAGGTCCCTGACCTGCAAGAGGGCTGGGATGCTTGAAGGACCTGGTAAGTCATGCTGTGTGTACACAAAAAGCAAACCAAAACTTGGAGAAAGGAAAACCCACCTCCAGCCTACCTCTGCATGGCATCATCTGCCCCAACATTAGATGTGATGTAAGAGGAAGCAGCGCCATGAGGAGCAGAGGCAGTTAAGAGGCAGCTACCCAGTGATGGAGGACGGGGTACAGACACTGATGCTCAAATATGCGCCAACGGAAACATCGCTAATGAGGAGCTTACCAAATTCCAACACTTGAGGATGTATTTTGTAAGTCTTGTGTTTCTGGATCCTTACGACAACCCATCTCATCCAGAGATACACAGATGGCAAGTGGTACACAAGGTATGAGAACCTGAGTTAGTCACTCCACACCGTGCTGTGAACCCTTGTGCAAGCTGCTGACAATTAAGCTGCCGGGCAAAGAACTGGGCATTGAAGGTTGAGCACATTTTTCATGTTATGGCCATTGAGATTTCCCTGTCCTCTATCTCATGTGTAACCAGCACTTGGTCATTCCCTCCACCTTGTCCTCTCTTCAAACTATCTTATTTCAAAAATGTCCTTGTCTTTGATTTGGTTTCTTTCACACAAGTTGTGTCCCACTGTGTCCCTGGTGGATGTATAGATTGTCCAGAATAAAGACAGTCTTACATATGTTAATATAAATATATCTATCAGTGAATACTTGATATTATATATCTGTTTATTTATTCTTGCATTCATTTATATGGGAAGACCTGGGTGGTGTTCAATCTATAATCCAATCCTTGCATTCCAGAAACTAACTCCATAATTACCCACAAAAATTATGCTACTGCTTAGTAGATTCTACTTTTCCATAGGCAAACTATTGGCAGTGAAATAGAATCAGAAATTAATTGCAAGTCACTAAGCCTGAGACGAGGAGTTGGCCAAAAGGAATGGAAGTGGTGTTTACTGAGATCCACTCCCGTCTAGGAAGAGGGACTGTGGGCAGACCAGGTGCCCCCTGAGGCTGCTGTGGCGGAATATTGGATTGCAGGTATCCGAGTATCAGGCGTTTTGGTGCCTTCTTGCTGCCTTTGGTAAGGAACTGAAGGCAAACTAGCTATACTCTAACATTGTTGCCTGGAGGCAGAAAGGGAGCAGTTAGGTATGGTTCTGAACAACAGCAGAGTAATAACTGCAAGCTCCTTACAGAGTAGTAACAACCAGCTCCTTACAGATTTGTAACAGCCAGCTCCTTACAGATTTGTAACAACCAGCTCCTTATAGATTTGTAACAGTCAGCTCCTTACAGAGTAGTAACAGCCAGCTCCTTACAGATTTGTAACAGTCAGCTCCTTATAAAGTAATAACAACCAGCTCCTTACAGAGTAGTAACAACCAGCTCCTTACAGATTTGTAACAGCAAGCTCCTTACAGAGTAGTAACAACCAGCTCCTTACAGAGTAGTAACAGCCAGCTCCTTATAGATTTGTAACAGTCAGCTCCTTATAGAGTAATAACAACCAGCTTCTTCCAGAGCAGTAACAGCCAGTTCCTTACAGATTTGTAACAGCCAGCTCCTTACAGAGTAGTGACAACCAGCTCCTTACAGATTTGTAACAGTCAGCTCCTTACAGATTTGTTACAGCAAGCTTCTTACAGAGTAGTAACAACCAGCTCCTTACAAAGTAGTAGCAGCCAGCCCCTTAAGTGCTAAAGGCAGTTCTTCCTCCCTGTTTCCAGCAATAGAATACTGCTAAGTTTCAGATGAAGAGTAGAGCTGAAGTTGAAATACCAACAAGGAAAACAAGGCCTTCAGGTTGGAAGGAGGCCTCTGGGGAGATCACAGCATTTGTGCTGGCTACTTCACACCTCAGCCAAACCTGAACCCGCCTCACACTTGCTATGGGTAGTTGCTCTGTTCCCTTTGCCACAGTTCCACAATGCCACACTTCCATTATTTGCCACAAATAATGAATCACATCCTCCTTCCTTTACAATCTGTTCAGGCGAGTTTTCTTTAGAAAGCTCCACCTCGGTACTATTTTTCATTTTTTTTTATTATCTTTAAGTAGTTATGCAAAGGCATTGCCATTTAACAAGACAGTTTCTGAATATAATCTACCTTGATCCATGTCACCTCCTGCAACACTCTCACCCATCTCTACCTGCCTACCCCTTGCCTCCTCCTTCTTCATTTTGCAGGACACACTTTGGATTCTTAACTGCATTCTCCCCCTCTTCTCCTCTTCATTTGTCCACCCCTTTCCTCTTGACCCCACCCCTTCCAAGTTCCCACTTCCTGGCGCTTTATTTTGTTGAGTTTTGATTTTGTCTTTCTAATGAATTATACTATTTGAATTCTCCCTTGAATTTGCAGTATTTGAGAATACATTTGGACACCATCCCACCTAACATATATGTAATACATGCACACACAGACACACATGAGCACGCACGCGCACGATCCCATTTTCCCACTCAGCTCTTTTCTTGCTTAGCACTAGCACCATTTATGCATTGATTTGCTGAGATCTGTATAGGAATCGGGGTAGGTTAAGCTGATGTGATAACAGAACCAAACAGCTACTGTGGTAGCACATGCCGGGTTCTTCCTTGCTGCAGAACAACCTGCGGCAGGAAGTCAAGCTGGCCGCTGGGCTCTCTTCCACAAGGCCACTCAGGGAGCTGGCCTTCTCCTTCCATTCCAGGGCCCAGTTATCCCTGAATCTCATGCAAGGAAGATCACCCAACATGGAGAAGTGAGATGGAAGTTTGCACCATCCGGCTCCATGCCTGGAACTGGGATGTCTGGTTTTGCTCACTCGATTAGAAAGACTTAGAACATATATTCAGATATAGCTCCAAGGGCCCTTTGGAAAGAACATTCGTGTGGGTGTCCAAAGCAGAAAAGACTGAAATTTCCCCAATCTCTGTCCAATGACTTTCCACTAAAACGTAGGCAGCACCTGTGTCTATGTGGGTCTCCATTATATTCACTACGCCCAATGACTGCCACACGGCATGCATCCAATATATTCGTGGTAAACAGAGAAAAGTGTAATTTGAGTGTGGACTGAGAAGGCTGTGGCACCTGTCCAAGGCACACTAGCGAACACATGCACCGAGACTCACACAGCAGTTTACTTTTCCCCATGCATACCTCCAGGGTCATCACATTAAGGATTATAAGATTAAAAATCCCCAAAGCTACCTGAGCATGGACAATTTCCTTCACTAAGTCTGATGAACACAAAGCACTATTCTCCAACACTTCTGGCACTCACAATTCACAAAGCTACTCCTCATACACAAGAGAGAAAGAAATGTTCTCAATATTTTAGGAAATTAGGTCAGCAGAAAACTCCCAAGCTTAGCGAAGAGAGCCTTGGGATTTTTTTCCATCCATTTTCAGAATGCCCGCCCATCTTTTTAGTCTTCCATGCATCTTTGGAATGAATCAGACTGTTGAGTAAGCCACATACGCACCCACATCACAGAAAACTCAGTCCCTCTCCTCCCTTGAGCCTGCTCCAGACACTACAAGCAAGTGGTACAGGCTGATAGAAACCATGGGCACCAGACAGACTTACCAAGGAGTTTGGCTCACTAGTTGGGGCAAAGAAGCTTGCATTACTCTTCCTGACCAGAAGAACACTGTGTGCGGCAGGATCTCTGTGATGTTACCTCTGGGAGCAACAACGTGTGTACATGCGTGTGCATGTATACTGAGCAGCCAGGCAGTAGCCTCCAAGCCTCATTCCATTCATCTATCAGCTGCCCTTCCCTGTTAGCCAGGATGGTTAAGAAGGCACTGACCCCAAACAAGCAGTTCAGTTCATCTTTCCCTGGAAATTGAAAAGGTAGCTGTGGTCTCAGCCCCCAATGATGTTCATGGTTTTGTTTTTTTAGCCAGGAAAGCAAAGGATGAAAGAAGATACCGATTCCCATGACAGGTGAATGATACTGGGAGGAGCTCACACATAAAACTCTTTGATAATCATCGTGATGACTAGCTTTTTATTGAGCATATGTAATATGTCCTTAGGGCAGTGGACACTTAATTTGCCAGAATTCTAGGAAATAGACATTGATGTGTCTATTCCATAGATGAAAAAACTGACAGAAAGCATTGTACTAACCCAAATATACTTGCTTTTACTGTTGTTTCACAAACACAATGAACTGAGTGACTTAAAACGCCTTGAAATTCATCATTTCACACATCTGTGAGCTGCATGTCTGAAATGGGTCCCAGTGGATGAAAACCAAAGATGCTGGCTGGGGACTGTGTTCCTTCCTGAAAATGGAAGACAGTGCTTTCCTTCCTGAGGGGCGGCCACGCACCCCAGTCCGCAGCCCTCCATGCCCCTCAGAGCTGGCGGTACAGCAACTAGCGCTCTGCCTCTGGCCTGCCCTCCTCTGCCACTGTTAACCCTGGTGGTTACTCTGGGGCCAGCAGAGGACCCGTGATGAGCTGTGCATGTGCTATTTAGCACATCTGGTCTCATGTGCTACCTTCGGTCCCTTCTGCCGTGTGATGAACATCTTTGTGGCTTCGGGGCTAGGAGAGGTACCTGCTGCAGGTGGACGCTAGGCCATGTGACACTCAAGATCAGCAAAGCTAGCAAGCGGAAGTTGGTGTCTCCACACAGGCCTGACTGCTCAGGTCTGGCCCTCACATTCTCCCTCTCTGTCTGATTGTCACAGGTCCCTTTTGCATTTCTAGCATCCCTGCCTCCCAGCCTCCCTGCTCTTCAGAGCTCAGCCAGACTTTCAGCTCTGCCGTGGAGCATTTCCCGAGTGAACTCTCCCGTGGACATCAGAGTTGCGCTGCCTCCCTGCCTGGACGAGAACCGGGGATGGAGCTCCAAGCCTGGCGCTGCCTGGCCCTCCTCCTTTCTACATTTGGTTTTCAACCTCAGCGGTAAAGAGAACAAGAGAACCTCCGTTCTGTCAGAAAGCTTCGTGTGTGTTGTTGGGTCCAGAGAGCAAAATGTCTTTATCATGAGACCGCCGAGCGGTGTGACCGCTCCCGGCTTACCCTCTCTCCTTGACCAGTGCACTGCAGAGCAAAAACTTACCGGAAACCAATGAGGCCTGGAGCAGGTGCCCAGCCTGCTTCCTCCCTGCACTGGCTACGACCCTGTGTGCATGTCATCTCAGTGACTCACTCTTGTGCCAACCCCCTGCAGATAACTCCAGGCTTCTTTTTCACCCACTAGGAACACCTCGAGCGAGGCCTGAGCTGCAGCTGGGGCTCCCTCTGCAGATTTTCTCCCTCTAATACCCTGTGCGGATGCTAAGCCAGTCCTTTGTCTTGTCTCTGTGCCTTTAAGGACCTAACCCATATACCAAGGGAATGACCCCTGACCTCTTTCTCTCTCCTCTCCTCTTTCTCATGTGGAAGTACTGGCTCCTTCAATGCCCCTCACAGGCCAGGGCAGACAGCACACACACACACACCATGAGCTACACAAGGTTCATTGTACCCAGGGACTCTTACAGAGTAGCAATTCCCCAAATGGAGTCTGCACAGTTCCCCTGTCTACGCCTCACTTGAAGCCCCCGGGAAGCCATACCAGCTTTATGGTTGGTGCAACGTAGCCCAAGTGAAATCTGCATTTGTTCACAGCTGACTGAAATCACTTTGCTAAACATGGTGAAGACTGTTGGAGCAAAATACCACCACTTCATCCTGTACTAGAAACGAGTTCATTTGTAGAATTTGCATTCCAATAAGTGGCTTCCACTTCTACTCATTAAGTTGTGCTTTATAGATTCAGCCCCCTTCACGCCTCTTTACTCCCCAACTATACACAGGTTTTGTGAACATACTGCCTCCCATGTCTACCCATGGCACCCATGCTGAACGGTCCAGAGTCGGGCAGAGTTCTGCAATCCGACACCAAAACCTGTGGGATACTGAGTCGTCACTGGTTCCTCCAAACACCATTAGCTGGTTAGTAATACATCTAATTGTGCCACCTCCACCCACGTTTCTCCATGCAGCCACAGCAGACCACAGAGCTTTCCAAATGGAGAGAAGATGGTGAGCCTTGCAACCACACTCCCACGGCCGCTCCTGCCAAGGCGGGAAACCAGGTCTATGGGCAGAGGTGGCAGCCCAAGCGGTTATCTTCTCCACATCTGCAGAGTGTAACACAGCAACAGGAAGGGTTTGCAGCAGTCTCCTTACACCAAAACACATTTCCCTCCTCAGCTCTGCTCTCGCTGGCTCTGGGTCTACCCCTGAAATTGCTCTGTGTCCCCTCAATGTAATAAGCATATGATCTACTCTTACTTGTCTCTGACTAACCGTGACTAATAACATAGCTGCATTAAAGAGTCTGTCTTGTAGCCAAGCACTGGTGGCTCACGTCTGTAATTCTAGCTCCTTGGGAAGCTGAGAACTGTGGTCCCAGGCCAGGCTGGGCAGAAGAATCTGTGAGACTACCATTTCAACAGAGTAAGAAGGGCATGGGGCCATAAACCTGTTATCGCAGTTATGACAGGAAGCCCACAGCAGCAGATTATGGTCCAGGCCCATACCTCTGCAGGATGAGACCATATCTCAAAAATGCTGCACACACAAAAAAAGGGCTAAAATCAACCCAGTGCCAGTGGCTCACACCTGTAAGCCTAGCTACTCAGGAGGCTGAGATCTGAGAATCACAGTTCAAAGCCATCCCAGGCAGAAAAGTCTGTGAGACCCTTATCTCCAATGAACCACCAGAAAACTGGAAGTGGCACTGTGGCTCAAATGGTAGAGTGCTAGCCTTGAGCTGAAGAGCTGAGGGACAGCGCCCAGGCCCAGAGTTCAAGCCAACAACAAAAAAAAGTAGTTAGAATCCCCAGCATACCGTCCAATGTTGTGTGCACTGAAAACCTTAGGGAACACGTATGTGTTCAAACACTAGTGAAATTCTACTTGCAACAAATTCCTTTAAAATGCTCTTGCTATAGATCGACGCTTTCAGACCAATGATTGAAAAATGCAAACAGTTGAAAACAATAGTGGTACTTCTCCCAGGAGAACGTCAGCCCCACTGCATTTTAAGCTTCCTCTCTTATAACTCAATTTGTTTTTATGAGCAGGTTTAAGCTGTGGTTCTAGCATCTTCGGGATGGTTCTTCCAACTAACCAGTGACACAGGAAGGAGGCCTTGGCCACTTGTGCCAGGCAGGGGCCAGCCCTTGGGGCTGCAGGATTGGCTAACGCATCACTCCTGGTCTCGGGAAGATCTGTTGGGAGAGCTCATGGAGGGACAGTCACATCTGCGTGTCGGTGCCCCCCAGTGACAACGCGATGGCTGGCACACGGAAGGCCCTGCCTCCTCAGCCTCCCTTTGGACAGGCACTTTGTTTGCTGGAGATGCAGGAAATGAGAAGGCATAAAAGGATCACACTCTCCTGTCTCACTCAGCATGCAACCCTGACCTAGCCAGCCCAAATCTCCACTTCATTCCTTCATCACCAAAGGTGCCCTCTCCATCTTTGTACCCTCTCGGACACCGTAGCTTCTTTACCCTGCTCCTTTTCCCATTGTTTCTTTCCAGGAGACTCTGGTGGTGGACGAGTGAAATCCTGTGTGTGATGTTGTCAGTCCAGGGCAAGGCCACACCACGGACTTCCCATAATTGCAACTCATCAGTAAGTACTTTTCTTGAAATGCATCATGCTAACTCATACAAAAGCAGCTTCTACGATGGTTGGCTGAGCAGAACCTTTGACCTCCAGCTTAACACCAGTCATGGTGTCAGAGCTCCCCGGTGTTATAGTCCAGCACACCTACTCACAGTTCAAATAAAACCTTACACTACGTATACCATCAGAATGATGAACCAAACTTGTCTGGATTTGCAGGAACAAATTCTGCAAATGTAAAATAACAAGCTATTTAAAATTAGAATTTGGTTAAGAGCATTCCTCCACTGAAATATTATGTAACAGAAAGATATAGTACTTTTAGTTTTACTGTCAAATGTTTATCTACCTTTTGTGATGAGGACGCATAGTGTTCTCTGATAGCAAGAGCACCTACTCGTTGAAGATTTAAAATAAACACCATAGTGAACTATGAGATGGCCAAGAGAGTTTTGCACCATTTGCTCCTGGGCTGTTAGGCCAAGCCTCCAAGCAGCTAGATGACAAGCGTGTTCCAGAGGGTCACCAGGTGCAGGGAGCTGAGGCTTCGGAGGACGGAGGCTAGCACAAGCTGAGGCCATGGACAGCAGCAAACCCCACCCTCTAGGAGCGTTCCAGAAAGCTATCAAATAAGATACAGAGCTTAAAACATGGAGCCCTGACACCTGTACTGTCACCCTAGCTGCTAGAAGTCCAGGGCTCAGGACAAGACACCTCTGGACTTGAGAACCTAGGCCGCCAATCTCTGTGGCCTTGGAAACCTAAAGCAGAAGTTTCTGGTTCTCAGAGCTTAAAACTGGAACTCTGTCTTTGAAAGCCTAGCTCAATAAGCCGCTGACACTCAAAGGCTCAGGGTTGCCAAAATTGAGATCTTCTCTTTGCCGAATTGAGATTTCCATCTGAACAGGGAGGGCGGAATGTCTTCATCACGGCTGGTCTCCAGGAGTGGTCTCCGCTGCCTGTTCCAACTGCCTCTGGAAGAATCTCTCACACGCACACCGAGGGGTGTGCTGGGAGGATCTCTCACATGCACACCGAGGGGTGCGCTTGGCTAATCTCCTAGGCATTTCTCAGTCCAGTCAATGTGCCTCCCCTGGCTTCCTAGCAAGACCTTCTGGCTCGCCATTCATCCTGACCCTCCAGGAGGGGTCCAAGTCCCATCCCCGGACACCCCATCTGGAGGCTGAAGGCATTCGCGTGTTAGGGCGCTCACTGAGCCCAGATGGTTTCTCTCTCCATGCTCCCTGGAATTCCGGGCTGCTGTTAAACTCCCAGGGTGCTGTGCAGCCTCACCTGGGCCTCTCCTCTACCTCCACTGAGACAACTCCTGCCATGTGCAGGAGTCGTGGCCAAGAATGTTTACATTCTTATCCCTCCTGCCCTCACTGGGTGTGACCCCCAGAGGGCCATTCCGTCAGGGCGCACTGTCACCAAACATTATGTCACACTTTCGTCATGAAGTCATTGTTTATTCGTGCTTCCCCAGCTAGGCCAGACAGATAAGGGAGACGTGCAGAATTGCTCTAGTCCATGCATCAGCACAGAAGCATGACCTAGAACAAGGCACGGATCCCAAACTCCCCTCAAAGACTTAGTACGTACTCACACTTGCTGTCTGTCTGTCTTTATTTCTCTCTGTCCATATCTGTCTGTTTCTCTGTCTCTCTCTCACACACAGAGAGACAAACAAAATTACGGGCTTCTTAGATCTGCTTCAACTTTGCAATTATTAGACATCATGAGGTCCAGAAGAGGCCAAACCCTGCGGCCTGCAGTTTTACTCTAGAAGCTTCTTCTGACTCTGTTTATGAAAAGCTCTTTGGTATCTAGCTGATGTCCAATTGTGGTTTCCTCTTCCCTCTGGCCCCAGTTCCAGTGGTATACCAGGACACGCATGTACAAGGTCCAGCTTTGCTTACTCTAGCTGGGCCTTCACCTACTTTCATACTCAGGCACGAACTTACAGTTAAACCTAGACTCTGTCATCTGTACAGTCTTTCTGTTCTGGTCACATAGTTCTTAAGTCCATTCCCAGAACAAAGATGCAAAGATCTGCACACTTACATAACACACACAAGACAGAAATGTGTTCTTATCACATAGACAGAGAGCAGCCTGACTCTTCTCAAGAGGATCTGGATGGAAAGCTAAGTACTACTAGACACTGCTGACAAGCCTTGTTTTATGTTAAAATCTTACCACTGTGAACACTTCTGTGACGTTGGAGTTTGAACTCAGGACTTGGCAACTGCTTAGGCAGGTGCTCTTCCACTTGAGCCTCATGCCCATCCTTGTTTGCTTTTATGATTTTTCAAATAGGGTCTTGCGTTTTGCCTCATCTTGCCTGGCCAGCGATCCTCCTGTTTATGCTTTCCTTTGATCTAGGATAGCAGGTTGGCACTTAGCTTTTTTCTAAGTTGAGCTGAGATCTCATGAACTTTTTGCATAGGCTGACCCCAAACCACAACCCCCACCTCCTCAATCTCAGTCTCCCACATAGCTTGGCGTACAGGTTTGAGCCACCACACCCAACTCTGTGATTTTTTTTTAATATTTCAAAAGAACAAATCTAGCTGGGACAGTTTAACTGCTTGATAGACAGGCAATAGACCCTTCCCTTTGAATGCCAAAGGCTTATTGAGCTGGGCTTTCAAAAACAATCTCTGAGAGCCAGAAACTTATGCTTTAGGTTTCCAAGGCCAGAGATTTATAGCCTAGGTTCTTAAGTCCAGAGGTGCATTGTCCTGAGCCCTGGACTTCTAGCAGCTAGGGTGGCAGCGCAGGTGTCAGGGCTGCGTGTTTTAAGCTCTGTATCTTGTTTGATAGCGTTCTGGAACTCTCCTAGAGGGTGGGGTGTGCTGCTGCTCCACAGCCTCAGCTCAGTGGAGCCCTGTCTTTTGCAGCCTCAGCTCTCCGCAGAGCCGCTCCTGCCCACTCTCTGGAAGCCTTGAATGATGAGCTGACAGCCAAGGCCACGTTGGCACTCCATGGTCTCTCTGAGGACCCTCCACTCCAGCTGTGAGGACTACTGCTGTCACCCCTGCTAGTGACCAACCCAGGGACCCAGCTCCAGTCACACCCACCCCGCCCTGCACCAGCCCTGAAAAGTTTCACTTCAACCCCAACCAGTCTTGGTGACCTCCGATGACCTTACCCACAACTGCTCTTGACCTGATAACCGCAGTGTGCAGCTAGGAGGAAGAAGGGCAGGAGGAAAAGGAGCAGCAGGGGGAGGAGCTCTCCCCCATGGCTCAGCAAAACCTTGCGGATGACAGAAAAGATACCGTGCTTATGTGATTGGTCTTCATGCAAGATGCGTGATGGGAGGGGCTAGAAGCCATTCTGTGATTGGTACGCTCATGATCAGAGCACACGCATGCCACACTCTTTCCCAAGCTATCTATCTAAGCAGGCTTTGCTCAGTCTTGTTGGGTTAATCTGAGATGCTTCTCTCTGGCATACCAAGTCCCTGGTTTGCAACATCAGGCCCAATAAAGGCTTCTCCAGAATAACTTTTGCTTACAGGAAGCCTGCCTTATTCACAGGTTTGTTACATGTGGGTCTGCTGCGTGCTTCTCCATCCTTAATTTTGTGGAAATCTGCTTCCCATAAGTCAAGTTGTGTTCCAAAGATAAGGAAAAAGTTAATGTGTCCGATTTAAGGGGTAAACGTTTGAGATCTGTTGAAAACATCGTCTTTACAGGAAGTTAGCTGGTGTTGTGGGACAGGGGATGTAGCACCAGTAGCATGCAACTGAACTCGAGCATGCAGCTTTTCCTGCACTGCAGGCTCCTTGGACCCCGAAACCTACAGATGCCAGGTGTCTACTGTACTCATGGTCCCGATCACAGGGAAAGCCGTGGAGCCGGCTGCAGGAGGAAGAGGCAGGGGAAGCGGTTAAGCATTCCAGAGATCCATCAGGAGCCAAGATCCGAGACACCTCAACCTCTGAACAGCAGCCCCAGGAGGCCATGGAAGAATTTCAGGGAGTGACCTGAGCAGAGTTCACAAGAAGCTAAACTGACACAGAGGGTGCTGGATGGGTTGAGATGGTAAGAACGGTGCCTGAGCCAGCGACATCTGAACACAGGAGGCTGTGAATAGCCAAAAGTAGGAGCTGAGACCAGGGACTGCGGGCTCTGGCCAAGAGTTCTGGAGAGCAGCTGAGGGTGAAAGATCTGCTCGTTGGCACCTTAAGCCCAGAGCAATACCTTCTGCTTTCAGTGCCTAGAGCCACAAGACTCTGGCGCTCAAGACTGAGTGACACGAGCCCCTGGGCCTGAGAGCCGAGCTCTGAGACTCTGCAAGCCATTCGCTGAGGGAGCCTCCTCTGGCCTATCATGACTCCATCTGGACAGAGCAAAAGAATTCGCCACCCATCACTTCTGACACTTGGAGATGAGTGTCAACGTTTCTAAAGCAGAGATTAAATCAGCACTGGGGCCTTCGAGCCACATTTATCTACAAGATATTTGTTTGTATTAAAATCTTCAAGTAGGAGTGCCTTTACGATCAGCACCGCTTCCTTCCTTCAAGCCC